>NC_059163.1:39051979-39667812 GCF_019923935.1 Bubalus bubalis | reverse complement strand
TCTCTCATCTTAAAATAATTATTTTATTTATAATAATAATTGTTAAAATAATTTATAATAATAACTTTCTGTCCAGAGGTTTAAAAAAAAAAAAACAGGAAAGAAAAGAAAAATTAGATTTCCCACTGGCTGGCAGTGTAGCCATCGCCCCAGCTCTACTTGGCAGTGACACTGTTTTCCATTAAAGGCTCTGTAGGGGCCCAAGGCCCTGTGGGACTGTGGCTGGTCCCTTGACCACTTTGCTGGGGGCTGTCCCCCACCAGGCTTTCCTCCTCCTCCTCCTGGGCCAGCGGACCCTGTAACGACATGACAGGGACACATACCCTGACCCGCTGGCCCCTGCAGGGACCAGAGGACCCCTGACTCTGCTTGCAGGCACTAACTTCTTAGAGTTAGGACATTCAGAACAGGAGCAGAGTGGGGGAGATGGAAAAGAGTGCAGAGTCCAGAGTAGACCAGCCAGACTTCATTTGGGGGCATTTTCAACAAAGCAGAGAACTCAGTCCTGAGAAGGTAAGCGTCTGGGAGACCGGGCACAGCCACAGATAGGTGGGGGTCTGGAGGCGGGGACAAGGGCTGCTCTAGGAGAGCCTGTATTCCCAGGGACCCACTTCTTGAAGCCTCTCTGTTTCCCGTCAGCCTTAGGCTCCCAGGAGATGCACACCTCAGCAATCCCCAGAGTCAGGGTGGATGTTGAGCATGGGCAGCCCTGCCTCATCCACACTGGGGGGTCCTCAGAATTCTGGGCAAAGCGGGGCCAGGGATGTCACCGTAGCAGCGGAGGACTGGACTGGTGTTAGGGCCTGCATGCTCGCCTTTGCTGCCGCAGCAACCAAGGAGTCTGACAGGCTGCTCCTGTGAAGCTCCACCTTGTAGGGAGGGGCAGGGCTGCAGTGGGTTTCTAGAATCCTCAGGCTTCCTGGTACCTGGCTGACACATAATGCAAATCTGCTGGTGGAGTGGAGGCTGGGGAGCAAGATAACTGGCCAGTGGGGTTAAACACACCAAGGTGGGAGGTCAGGGCAGGAGCCTGCTCTGCCTTCTGTACCTGCACACCCACAGGGTGACACGACACATTTGTCACCAGCAGTAGGTGGCAAACATACCTTGACCTGTTCTACCATAAATAGGGTGTTTTCTAAAAGGAGTCCAAGGCACTGGTCTTCCCACAGGCACCCTCAGACAGCAGTGCACCAGCCTCTGTCTGTCACCCAGGGCGTCCCTTAGAGACACTCTGATTGACAAGGCAGGACCCTACTCACGTGAGATGTACAGATTTTTGGTGTCTGGTCCCAGCCAAAGTGACTGGCACATCTGTGCTTCTGAGCTTACAGGAACCAGTCCACACAGTAAATAGAAGTGGAGACTCTGAACACAATATGCTTCCCCCACCTCCACCCAGGGTCCTACCTGCCATAAAGGAACAGGCAAAAAGTTCTGAAGCGGGAACACAGGTGAGGGCAGAACAAGATTAAAGATATTTAGCATCATTTTTCTGGACATGAACACTAACCCCTGACTCCGAATCCCATACTCTAGTTGGACTTGAATATACCACGTACCCCAAGCCAGCCAGGGCCCTGAGGAAGAAGCCCTAGAAACATGAACACAGAGCTGGTTTTCCAGGAGCCTTGGGGGAGGGGAGCTGGGGGTCCCAAATTACAAATTTCTGTGGTTGTTTTGTTATAGTTAAAAAGCACAAGGGGGCACATTTTCACAGTTAACGGATGCTGGACACTTATGAAAGAAAATATATATATATATATATATATACTCCAAAATCACTGCAGATGGTGACTGCAGCCATGAAACTAAAAGACGCTTACTCCTTTGAAAGAAAGTTATGACCAACCTAGATAGCATATTCAAAAGCAGAGACATTACTTTACCAACAAAGGTTCGTCTAGTCAAGGTTATGGTTTTTTCTGTGGTCAAAATGTATGGTTGTGAGAGTTGGACTGTGAAGAAGGCTGAGCGCTGAAGAATTGATGCTTTTAAACTATGGTGTTGGAAAAAACTCTTGAGAGTCCCTTGGACTGCAAGGAGATCCAACCAGTCCATTCTGAAGGAGATCAGCCCTGGGATTTCTTTGGAAGGAATGATGCTAAAGCTGAAACTCCAGTACTTTGGCCACCTCATGCGAAGAGTTGACTCATTGGAAAAGACTCTGATGCTGGGAGGGATTGGGGGCAAGAGGAGAAGGGGACGACAGAGGATGAGATGGCTAGATAGCATCACTGACTCGATGGACATGAGTCTGAGTGAACTCCAGGAGTTGGTGATGGACAGGGAGGCCTGGCGTGCTGAGATTCATGGGGTCGCAAAGAGTCGGACACGACTGAGCGACTGATCTGATCTGATCTGATCTGATATATAAATATATATCAAGTTTCAGTCACAGCTCTAGGGCAAAGCTACATTTCTCACATGGACAAAAATGAGATACCTAAAGTCGGACGTTAAGGAGGTGGGTTCACACGTCCCTCACAGCACCTTGGCCTGGATGACGATTTCTGGGTTCTTTATGTCCTTCTTGCTCTGGATCATCCTCAGCTCCAACTGGGCCAGGCTGTGCTTCAGTCCTTCCCCAGAGTGCTTTTGCACATTTTTTGACGGTCTGCTGCAGAATATGGGGCACGGCCAATGGAGTCTTCTTGCAGGCCACCTTGAGATTGTTGAGGACCACAGGTCCGAGCTGGTGATGATCACCCTGTCAGTGCCCACTGAGTGCAGCATATCCATCACCACTAAGGCTTTTACCTGGCTTTATCCCACCCAGCAACTCAGCCTCAGACTAGTTGGGAGTGATGATGTCTGCAACTTGCAGGACTTCTCTATGTAAACAGGAAGGAGATCCCCAGGGTGGCACATGGACCTTCTCCATTCCACGTGTGTCCCATCTCGGGGTCTCATGTGCACACAAGCCTGGAGTTCTGCTGCTTCAGCTCTGCACGATGCCCGCCACCATGGCCAGGAAGAACAAGCCTTTCGTGTAACTGGGAGCATGTAGTCATACTGGTTCACCTTGTTCAGCTTTAGCCCGTCTTATAGCTCCTGGAGCTCTTCTGAGTTTAGCTCTCGGCCCTTCCCGTGTGAGTAGCCTGTGTGGTTTGACTACTAAACCGTTTAGGGCATCTACCTCAAACTGCAAAACCTGCAGTAGGAACATGGTCACAGAGCTGTGAACCTTGCTGCACCTGGCATACCTCCATGCAGTGGGGGTGGGGCGGGGCGGGGGGAAAGTGGGATTCAAGGCAGAGGCCGGGTGGGGTCAACGTCTCAGTCGCAAGCAGGGGCTGGGCTCTGGACAAGCTCTGAGTGGGCGTGCCAGACAGTCTTCCTCTCTAGAGGTATTTTATTTATTAAAAAAAAAATACATGTATTTATTTAGTTTCCACTGTGTTGGGTCTTAGTTGCGGCAGCCGAGCTCTCCCTTTTAGCCGCGTGGACTCTTCCTTGCAGCTGGCTGGCTTGCCTCTGGTTGTGGCCCAGCGCGCAGTGGGCTCCCTAGTTTGCAGCTGGCGGCTCTCTAGTTGAGGCACGCAGGCTTAGTTTCCACAGGCATGTGGAATGTTAGTTCATGACCAGAGATGGAGACCCTGTACCCAGCATTGGACAGCAGATTGTTAACCACTGGACCACCAGGGAAGTCCCTAAAGGTATTTTTTAGAAATTTTCATGGCCCTAAATCTAAAATCTTTTAAAATAGGTTCTTCTACCAGACACTTAAAACATTTCATTTTTGACATTTAAGTCCTTAAATTTTTGCATTCTATGTTTATACATGGAATGAAGTTGATTCAAATTTTATCTTTTTTCCATATGGATAGTCGTTTTTCCCTAAACATTTTCCTTTCCCAACTAATCTGAAATTTAACCTCTGTCATCTCTGTCATGTATCAACATGTGTGGCTATGCTTCATAGTTTTCTATTTCAGTTGTTATTAATATTTTGTTTATCCTTGTACAAGTTTACACTTCTCACTTATTGTAGCTCTATAGTAATTACTGATAACTTTCTGGGCAGTGCCTTTCACTCTTTTCTCTGGCTCTTACTGGCCTTTCAGTCCTCCACATATAGTTTTAGGATCAGATTATGTTTCATGAATAACCTTGGTGTACCTTGGAATTGTACTGAATATAATCTTTATCAGGAGATATATTATTTCCAAATATCGGTCTTTCGACCACAGACATGATATATTACTCCATATATTTAGTTGTTAACAAACACCTGTTTATAAAGCTTTAAAAATTTCCATTAGCAGTCTTAAACATTTAAAAAGATTATTGATAGAGGATCCTGCTGTGATGTATGTCGGAGAGTGTTTTGCCTATGTTCTCCTCTAGGAGTTTTATAGTTTCTGGTCTTACGTAGAGATCTTTCTCTATGACCCACCTCCCAGAATATTGGAAATAAAAGCAAAAATAAACAAATGGGACCTAATTAAACTTAAAAGCTTCTGCACAACAAAGGAAACTATTAGCAAGGTGAAAAGGCAGCCTTCAGAATGGGAGAAAATAATAGCAAATGAAGCAACTGACAAACAACTAATCTCAAAAATATACAAGCAACTCCTACAGCTCAACTCCAGAAAAATAAATGACCCAATCAAAAAATGGGCCAAAGAACTAAATAGACATTTCTCCAAAGAAGACATACAGATGGCTAACAAACACATGAAAAGATGCTCAACATAACTCATTATCAGAGAAATGCAAATCAAAACCACTATGAGGTACCATTTCACGCCAGTCAGAATGGCTGTGAGCCAAAAGTCTACAAGCAATAAATGCTGGAGAGGGTGTGGAGAAAAGGGAACCCTCTTACACTGTTGGTGGGAATGCAAACTAGTACAGCCATTATGGAGAACAGTGTGGAGATTCCTTAAAAAACTGGAAATAGAACTGCCTTATGATCCAGCAATCTCACTGCTGGGCATACACACTGAGGAAACCAGAAGGGAAAGAGACACGTGTACCCCAATGTTCATCGCAGCACTGTTTATAATAGCCAGGACATGGAAGCAACCTAGATGCCCATCAGCAGATGAATGGATAAGAAAGCAGTGGTACATATACACAATGGAGTATTACTCAGCCATTAAAAAGAATACATTTGAATCAGTTCTAATGAGGTGGATGAAACTGGAACCTATTATACAGAGTGAAGTAAGCCAGAAAGAAAAACACCAATACAGTATACTAACGCATATATATGGAATTTAGAAAGATGGTAACAATAACCCTGTGTACAAGACAGCAAAAGAGACACTGATGTATAGAACAGTCTTATGGACTCTGTGGGAGAGGGAGAGGGTGGGGAGATTTGGGAGAATGGCATTGAAACATGTATAATATCATGTATGAAACAAGTCGCCAGTCCAGGTTCGATGCACGATACTGGATGCTTGGAGCTGGTGCACTGGGATGACCCAGAGGGAGGGTATGGGGAGGGAGGAGGGAGGAGGGTTCAGGATGGGGAGCACGGGTATACCTGTGGTAGATTCATTTTGATGTTTGGCAAAACTAATACAATATTGTAAAGTTTAAAAATAAAATATAATAAAAAAAAGATTATTGATATAGTATTGTAAATTATGGTATCTCATTGTATTTTCAAAATGTTTATTACTGTTAATATATTTCCTATTTTACATTTGATGTCTCATTCTTTTTTCTTATTACACTTGCTTAAGACTTCAAATCAATGTTTCATAAAATATTGGTACTTTGTGTACTTGTCTTAGTCCTGATTATAAAGAAAACTATTCTAATGTTTCAGGATGGTATTTATCTTAGATCTGTTCTCTTTATAAGATTCAGGATGTTCTGCTATAAATTCTTGCTTACTAATACTATTCATTATGGTGTGTATTGGATTTTATTAAACACTTTTTTCAATCTAAATAGATGATCACGTTTTCCCCCTATAATCTGTTAATGTGTTGAATTAAATGTATGACTGAAAATATTGACCTAATCTCCCATAACTGATATATCTTTTTGGCCAACAGATATTATTTGAAAAATACATTTGGATTCCATTTACTAATATTCTATTTAGGATATTGCTGCTGCTGCTAAGTCGCTTCAGTCATGTCCGACTCTGTGCGACCCCATGGTCTGCAGCCTACCAGGCTTCTCTGTCCATGGGATTCTCCAGGCAAGAACACTGGAATGGGTTGCCGTTTCCTTCTCCAATGCATGAAAGTGGAAAGTAAAAGTGAAGTCACTCAGTTGTGTCTGACTCTTAGCGACCCCATGGACTGCAGCCTACCAGGCTCCTCCATCCATGGAATTTTCCGGGCAACAGTACTGGAGTGGGGTGCCATTGCCTTCTCCCATTTAGGATATTGCATCTGTATTAATGAGTGGAACAGTTCTGGAATTTTCTTTTCTGATAATATATTTTTCTGGGTTTAATATCCGGCATATCCATGAATAGTAGAATGATTTTGGAGGATTTTCTCTTTTTGATTGTCTGTGATATTTGGTGTGATCTGTTTTTTTGAAAAATTGAAAGAACTCTATCTCCTGGTTTCTATTTTTATTATTAAGAAATAAACTATCTAGTGTTTATTCCTTTGAAAAGAACCTTTTTCCTCTAATTGTAATATATTTATCTTTTTACTTACTGTCTGAGGTTTCATTAAAATATTTCTTTGTATGGATTTATTTAATTTATTCTGTAAACCCCACACTTTGAATCTTTTTGAATCTTTTGTTTGGCATCTTATATTAGTTATAGAATATTCTCAGCCACACTCCGTTAGAACTACTTATGTTTTAGGGGGAAATTATCCATGAGAATTCTGAGCCCTAAAATGAAGCTTTTTCCCTCTAGAGAAGATTTTCATTTGTTTCTTTCAAATCCCTAGTAGAACTAGAAATCTCCATCATCTTTACTGTAAATTTATGACACATTTTAATGTATTAACTGTACAGTATGAATTTTTGGCCTCAAAGTCACCTTGGGACCAGTCTGAGTTACTACTTCACAAAGTCAATTCTATGTTATAGATTGGCTCTGGAAATTTAATTTTGCTGATTTATTTAAACAATGTTATTGGTTGTGTTTAGGATTAACAACCATACTTTGAGTTTGCACTTCAGTTAGTCTAAACACTTGAGAAATAGGACGTTTGTTCTTTCCTTCAGATCCCAGTTTGTTATAGCTCTATAATACCTGTGTTACTGAAATGATCTGATTGCTATATATGTGTGAATTCAGTTTAAGATTAAGGTTGGATGGGTTTATTAGCTATTCAATTATAGAATTCATCATTGAATGTTTACAGAAAGTTGATTTGGCTAGAGTCCAAAATGTGGAGATGTTTTTATGGCATTGCTTATTTGTAAACATTTTGCTTAATCAGGCTAAACTTTTAAGCAGTTAAATATGAATAGATACTGTGAATAATAATCTAAGCACCAGAGTAGTTTAAAATACCTTTATCTAAAGGAAAATTCCGTTCTGGTGCCTTTATTAGCAATCAACATATGTATTTAACGTAAGATTTTTCATCATCGTAATTAACTACTGAGCTTCTGAAAGATGAAACACACATTTTTTAGAAGCAGTTTGCCTAGCTTATAAAGATATAATGTTCAGTCTTATATATCACTTAATAGATTTTTCTATCATTGCACATCTTTAAGTTTAATGATTGCTATCTGTATTTATTTAGAACCAAATATAAAGCAGCAGATGTACTGAAATAATATATTTGATGCAAATATTCATTTCAACAGTGTGCATGTAATATATATTACTATATACATACTTGTGCCTACTTAGCACAGACGTCCAGCACTACACATAAATGCGGCAACCATGATTATGACTCCCAAGGTCATGTGCTTTTAGATGTATAATGATAAAGTACATTACACTTCAGAGTATAAAGTTAGCAGTCCTTAGGTTGTATGAAACGGAAACTTTCTCAGCTTGAGCAAAAAGCTAATTTGTTAGGACAGCTGTATATTTGGGCCTCGGGGATAGAAATTAGAATGGGAACACACTAAAGAATACATTAAGTTAATCCCTTGGTGTCTCTTACGTCTATCTTTCTCTGAACATCATGCTTTATTTTTCTCCTTCATTGGAAGACAGTTTTTGTCTTGCCCATCTTCTCGGTAGAAAATGACACCAGCATTTGCTCTGGAATTTATGTAAAGTCGTGAGGTAATTGAGAAAGACTAAATTGGCTCTCTCTGGGTCTCAGTTCTCAATATTTGACAAGGAACTGATTGGCTGAGTTCTGAGCTCACTCCTGGGGTGTGAATCAAACAGAATCTTGATGGTTTCCACTGTACCAGGGTTGATAGAGAGAAAAGGGAATATTTGGAGGAAAGAGTTGCTGGACAACAATTTAGTAGTATCTCTTATATTTAATTGGAGGCTGCATTCCCTAACTCCTTACCACTCGAAACGTGGTCGGTGGAATAATAGCACTGGTATTACCAGGGAGCTTGTCAGAAATTTAGAATCTCTGCTGCACGGTGTCTCTTATGAAATTTGGATTTGCATTTAACAAGATCTTCAGGTGATTTGAATGCAGATTAAAAATTAAAACATGGTTCTAATCTGGTAAAAAGTCAGGACCAGGTGTATAAAAATTAATTTTATTCAAGTATCTTTTACTCTTTTAGCTTCCTAATTTAACCTTTTAACATTCTGGCAGAATCCCCAACAACTGCTATACATATATTTAATATATATGTATATATATTTAATTATAAAAGTAATCTTGACAGTGTGTCAATCACTGCAAATTCATTTTCATTAATGGAAAAATCAGTTTAAGATTTAGATCCTAATAATTCAGGTCAATAGTTCCAATTTTATATATGGAGGATGGCATAATGTGTCTATTGACAATGTATTTCTAGTATTTTAAAATTTTACAAATATGACTCATTTATATTAATTTCCAGAGAAGGGAATGGAAATCCACTCCAGTATTCTTGCCTGGAAAATCCCACGGACAGAAGAGCCTGGAGGGCTACAATCCATTGGGTCGCAAGAGTCAGACACGACTTAGCAACTAAACCACCACCACAACCATATTAATTTTAAAAAAAGAAAAATAACTGATTGGACAACTCAGATGGAAACAACTAATTCAGGTAACCTTGATGAAGATGTTTAAGATCATGAAAATCATCAGCTCTTAGGTTATCATATTCTTTAATTTTTCTGTAAGCACATCTTATGGAATAAAATATTGGCTGAGTGTCATTAATGTTTATTACACACTAAAACCTTCCTAAATAATATGTATAGATTTTTCTGGTTTATATTTTGTGGTGTTCAGATTTTGACCTGCCATTAACTGAACATTTACAAATATAATTATTTTTTTCTAGGCTTTCTTTTCTTTCTTTATTATAGTGCTATACATTTTAACTTGGGCTTCGGATATGGAGCTGGACTGACTTGGATTTGGGTTTAACTTCTTACTAGTTTCATGGTCTTGGGCTACTTGCATCAGCTACCTAAGCCTTGGATCCTTGTTTGTAGAGTAGAAATAATCATTATAATTTTTTTTTCTATAGAATTGTGAGACTTGAAAGAGACAATGATTATGTCCTTGCAGAGAGTTAGCATGCTCTTTCATCAGGCCACTCAAGATGGCTGTGTTCTTGTTCTTATCCCTCGCTCGAGTAGTCCACCCTACATGTATACCCTACTGACATGAACATGCTTGCCCTCAACCCCAGCTAGTGATTGTTCTGATCCTTAGAGCAGATGCAGCTCACCTGATAGTTCATTAAAGTGAAAGTCCTTGTGATGAGCCAACCTGCTGTCAATTTTCCTTATAAATTATAGCCTCCTTCTGCCCAGAGTAGCAAAGATGGCTGCCTATCCTGTCTATTTGCTGTCCATACTAAGATATCACTCCAGAATATTTTGCTGAGGACAGGTAAAATTCCCTGTCTAGTATGCCATCCAGGGTTTCCCTGGTGTCTCAGTAGTAAGGAATCCACCTGCCAATGCAGGAGATGCAGGAAACATGGGTTTGATCCCTGCTTCAGGAAGATCCTGTGGAGAAAGAAATGGCAACCCATTTCAGTATTCTTGACTGGGAAACCCAAGGACAGAAGAGCCTGGTGGTCTATAGTCCATGGGGTTGCAAAGAGTCAAGACAAGACAGCGCACACACATACTGTCAACATCTCTATCACTGTCTTCCAGCTCTTTCATTGGCCTTGGGGCTGGGCAACAATAGCTCCAACACATCAGTAAAAATTTGTTGTGGTTATTATTTGGCTAATGGGTCTTCATTGCTGTGAGCAGGATTTCTCTAGTTGGAGTGAGTGGGAGCTACTCTCTAGTTGAGGAGCACAGGTGTCTCATAGTAGTGGCTTCTCTTACTGTGGAGGGTAGGCTCTATAGCATACGGACTTAGTTGCCCCTCAGCACGTAGAATCTTCCCAGACCAAAGATCGACCCTGTGTCCCCTGCCTTGCAAGGTGAATACTTAACCACTGGGCCACTAGGAAAGTCCACAATTAGTTACTATTATAATTATTTACCTTTATATGCTCACCTTAACTTTATTTCATTTGGTTCTTGACAGCAAGTTTTTTCATGTTCCTTTTGGAAACATTTTTACCTTATCTAATCACCAACAAAAGAAAGCTTTCTTCTTTGTTTTTTACTCAGTGGCTAGTTTGGGTTAGAAATTTATTGCCAATAGATCTTCTTGAATGGGACTTTGAAAATCGTATGTGTTGCCTGTATTTGGTTATAAACTCCATTGCAGTTTTCAACTTGATTCTTATTTCGGTTGATTTCATGTAATCATATACCGTTGTATATACTGTATCAGAAACAGGTAAGCAGAGAAAAGTCAACATGGAAGGCATTGTTTGATGTTTATATATATTTTAAACACAAATAAATCTCTAGCTTCCTTACTTCCTGATTGATTATTAGATTTGCCACAGATAATTCATGAAACATTTTAGAAGTTGGAACCTCCAGGTTAGAAGTTTTGTACTAAATTTATACTTTTCTATAATCATAAAGGCAATCATTGATCCCAGAAATGTTTATCTTTGCAAATATCCCTTTACTATTTAGGTGAAATATTTTTCTGATTCAATATTGTTATTTCTCATATATTTCCTAGGATGAAAAATTCAGGTAGAATGTATCTCACATTCAAACACACTGAATTTTCATTTTTCGCAGTTTATTCTTTTTTTCAAGTTTGGAACCAGTGGAGAGAGAGACTTAGAGGTCAGACAAAAAGCAAAATGTCACACTCATTTGTCTCATGAGTAACTGGAAAAGGTAAATTTAGATGTAAAGCTAAATAGGCTTACTAATAATCCATCTCTATATTAGACTAACTCACCCCATTAATGGGAAAACTGTGTAATTCCAGAGTGGACATATCAGACTTTTCCCCTCTTGTGAATAAGACAATAAATAGACCAGAATACATGCCTTCTGCAAACACAATAGAAGCATAGAAATTGCCAAGAGACTTGTACTTCTTTCTTCCAGCACCATATCCTCATGAACATCATTTCTCCTTCTATGATCAAGGTAATTTGAGTTTTACTTTTTTTCAAGGTAATACAGTGAAATAGCACAAAACTTTAATATTACCTTGGAATCGAAGACATCTTTACTGCTGGTAAATAATTGCATTCTAACATTCTGGTTAGTTTTCAAAATCTAAGCATAGATTATCCACCTTAAATATATTATCATTTTAAACTTCAGTCAGGTCAGTTCAGTCACTCAGTCGTGTCTGACTCTTTGCGACCTCATGAATCGCAGCATGCCAGGCCTCCCTGTCCATCACCAACTCCCAGAGTTCAATCAGACTCACGTCCATCAAGTCAGTGATGCCATCCAGCCATCTCATTCTCTGTCATCCCCTTTTCCTCCTGCCCCTAATCCCTCCCAGCATCAGAGTCTTTTCCAATGAGTCACTCTTCGCATGAGGTGGCCAAAGTACTGGAGTTTCAGCTTTAGCATCAGTCCTTCCAAAGAACACCCAGAGCTGATCTCCTTTGGAATGGATGGGTTGGATCTCCTTGCAGTCCAAGGGACTCTCAAGAGTCTTCTCCAACACCATAGTTCAAAGAGCATCAGTTCTTCAGTCTTGAACTTTCTTCACAGTCCAACTCTCGCATCCATACATGACCACTGGAAAAACCATAGCCTTGACTAGACGAACCTTTGTTGGCAAAGTAATGTCTTTGCTTTTGAATATGCTATCTAGGTTGGTCATAACTTTCCTTCCAAGGAGTAAGCGTCTTTTAATTTCATGGCTGCAGTCACCATCTGCAGTGATTTTGGAGCCCCCCAAAATAAAGTCTGACATGGTTTCCACTGTTCCCCCATCTATTTCCCATGAAGTGATGGGACCAGATGCTATGATCTTAGTTTTCTAAATGTTGAGCTTTAAGCCAACTTTTTCACCCTCCTCTTTCACTTTCATCAAGAGGCTTTTTAGTTCCTCTTCACTTTCTGGCATAAGGGTGGCGTCATCTGAATATCTGAGGCTATTGATATTTCTCCTGACAATCTTGATTCCAGCTTGTGCTTCTTCCAGCCCAGCATTTCTCATGATGTACTCTGCATAGAAGTTAAATAAGCAGGGTGACAATATACAGCCTTGACGGACTCCTTTTCCTATTTGGAACCAGTCTGTTGTTCCATGTCCAGTTCTAACTGTTGCTTCCTGACCTGCATACAGGTTTCTCAAGATGCAGGTCAGGTGGTCTGCTATTCCCGTCTCTTTCAGAATTTTCCACAGTTTATTATTGTGATCCACACAGTCAAAGGCTTTGGCATAGATAAAGCAGAAATAGATGTTTTTCTGGAACTCTCTTGCTTTTTCCATGATCCAGTGGATGTTGGCAATTTGATCTCTGGTTCCTCTGCCTTGAACCATCTTGAACATCTGGAAGTTCACAGTTCACGTATTACTGAAGCCTGGCTTGGAGAATTTTGAGCATTACTTTACTACCATGTGAGATGAGTGCAATTGTGCAGCAGTTTGAGCATTCTTTGGCATTGCATCTCTTTGGCATTGGAATGAAAACTGACCTTTTCCAGTCCTGAGGCCACTGCAGAGTTTTCCAAATTTGTTGGTATATTGAATGCAGCACTTTCACAGCATCATCTTTCAGGATTTGAAATATCTCCACTGGAATTCCATCACCTCCACTAGCTTTGTTCATAGTGATGCTTTCTAAGTCCCATTTGACTTCACATTCCAGAATGTCTGGCTCTAGGTCAGTGATCACAGCATCGTGATTATCTTGGTCATGAAGATCTTTTTTGTACAGTTCTTCTGTGTATTCTTGCCACCTCTTCTTAATATCTTCTGCTTCTGTTAGGTACATACCATTTCTGTCCTTTATCAAGCCCATCTTTGCATGAAATGTTCTCTTGGTATCTCTAATTTTCTTGAAGAGATCTCTAGTCTTTCCCATTCTGTTGTTTTCCTCTATTTCTTTACATTGATCACTGAGGAAGGCTTTCTTATCTCTCCTTGCTATTCTTTGGAACTCTGCATTCAGATGTTTATATCTTTCCTTTTCTCCTTTGCTTTTTGCTTCTCTTCTTTTCACAGCTATCTGTAAGGCCTCCCCAGACAGCCATTTTGCTTTTTTGCATTTCTTTTCCATGGGGATGGTCTTGATCCCTGTCTCCTGTATGATGTCACGAACCTTCGTCCGTAGTTCATCAGGCAATCTACCTATCAGATCTAGTCCCTTAAATCTATTTCTCACTTCCACTGTTTAATCATAAGTGATATGATTTAGGTCATACCTGAATGGTCTAGTGGTTTTCCCTACTGTCTTCAATTTAAGTCTGAATTTGGCAATAAGGGGCTCTAAGCTATGTAAGATCACATAGAAATTTGTGACACCCTCACAAAAGTAAAATCTAGCCCACTCTTTGGAACTATCAATTCGAACTTTTTTTAACTTTGAATGTTTAATTAAAATGCTGTACGTTTCCTCTTACCATTGTGAAATGGTGCACCTTCTTTACTACACCTCTGCTAACTTCATATATTTCCTTCTGCCCAACTTTTTTTTCCCCTAGTATATTGATAGTTTCAGGGTG
This sequence comes from Bubalus bubalis, assembly GCF_019923935.1. Taxonomy (NCBI): domain Eukaryota; kingdom Metazoa; phylum Chordata; class Mammalia; order Artiodactyla; family Bovidae; genus Bubalus; species Bubalus bubalis. The sequence continues at coordinate 39,653,705 of NC_059163.1, read as the reverse complement.
GGAGGAATCTCACTGGGTAGGATTCACGGCAAACCATTAATTACAATGAAATTGCACTTACAAAAATCTCAAATCTCAAATTTAAAATTTATTTTTACATTTTTTCTTCTTTGGATCAACTCAGTTTACTTTGATTCCTTTGGCTCCAACCTGGGTTAGACTCATTATATCACTATAAGAAGCTAATCTCTTCCCATGACATTATGTACATGGAATGCATAAGAAAACCACAAAGACAAGATTTATTTGTCAAATCTCTAGCTCTAAGGTTTCAAGAGTGGACAAAGAAGTTGAAGTTTTGTTTGTCATTTCCATTTTTATATCTTAATTTTAGTTTTCAAGATATTGTTCCCCCCCCCTTTTTTTAAGGAAAACCTAAAAATTTTATCATTTAGTTTAACTGGACATCATCTGAACAGATTTGAGGACATCATTTTTTTTTTCAATATAAATACCCATTTAAAAATACACATGTTGGTTATTAGTTACATTCTTAAAGATGATTAAACTATCCTCTCTGGACAGTTTAACAGCTTTATTACTGCATTCACATTCAACCATCTGGTTTACCTAAAGAAAATTTAAAGGATGATGTCACCAGAGTACCTCATCTACATTGAAAGAATTACACTGCATACACAAGAGTATTATTAGAAACATATGTTTAGTTTAAAGATGCCTTACATTTCATTCACTGTGAGCCAGATTCTATCAGTGACAAAAATTTCTCAGGAAATTAGATAACATTTGAATTTGTTAAATTACCACTAAAAGGCACAGCACCTTAAAACTAGTTTCAAATATCTATTGCACCAATCAAAACTCTTGATTTACTCTAAGGGGAACTTTCTCCTCTTAAAACAAATAGAACAAAACAACACAAATGTATTATAGTTGAGAAAGCATAGTAAAGATTTATACAATGTACCAGCATGTATATTGTCTCATATTTAAAGAAAGGGAGATCAACATTTAATCTCACAGTGAAATTATTGACCTATTTCCACAGAGAGTATGAAATGAGTTGCCAGTCCAGGTTCGATGCACGATACTGGATGCTTGGGGCTGGTGCACTGGGACGACCCAGAGAGATGGAATGGGGAGGGAGGAGGGAGGAAGGTTCAGGATGGGGAACACATGTAAACCTGTGGCGGATTCATTTTGATATTTGGCAAATCTAATACAGTTATGTAAAGTTTAAAAATAAAATAAAATTAAAAAAAAAAAAAAAAAAAAAAAAAAAATTGAAAAATGGACTGGCTTCAGAGAAGAAATGCAAAAGACATAGTGGAACATCTGAAATAAGCAATCAGAACAAAGCATTCTTTGAGGGCTGACCTAGTGTTTCAGTGACTTAATTTTAAAAGAAAGAGCTGTCTATAATATTATTTTAGAACTCCCTCCTCTAAATCAGTTGCTCATAATCTCTTTTTATGATATTTTTTCCTAAAAGACAAAAAACTTTAGCAAAACTTATCTTACTTTAAAAAAATAGTCTGTCACTAGCCTGGAAGAGGGGTGGTAGATATCAAACAACGTCATATTTCTGAGAACAAGGATAAAGATGGAATGATTTTTAGATAGGCAGGCAACTACATCTGCTTCTAAGGGCTTATATGAAATCAGTTTTAATGTATTCAAATTATTCAGGGTACTTGAAGTAGTATAATGTTACTACATTATGCGTTAATGTATTAATTGCTGTGTTTCTTGTGAAAGCTACATCTCTCAATGGGAAAATGCCCTTATATTTTCCAATGTAAAATGACAAGATAAGACTATACCTTAAAGCCAATGAAATTGATAATATGGTACAAGATATAAGTGACCTACAAATAATGAGGTCTCCTAAAAGATTTTGTTTGTTGATAAGTTAGGTTACATATATAGAATGGTCTGTGACTTACCAAATATTATAAATTTAATGTCATATTAAAATGTTGTTTATTCTGTAGGCTTGTAAGTATCCAAAAATTTTACCAACTTCCAGACTGGGATACTTTTAGGAGATAATGCAGTAAAGTGAATGGCACATGGGTTTGGAAAAACAAGCAAACAAAAAGCCCCCAAACAAGAGCCTGAGTTTTAATCCTAATATCTTTATATACTAACAGTATGGGTCAGAATGAGTCATATAATCTATTTGAGCCTGTTTCCTGTTCTGTAAAATGAGAAAATGTTAAGGTGCTATGTATATGACATGGGCTTCCCAGGAGATATTAGGAGTAAAGAACCCTTCTGACAATGCAGGAGACATAAGAGATACAGGTTCAATCCCTGCATCAGGAAGATCCCCAGGAGGAGGGCATGGCAACCAACTTCAGTTTTCTTGCCTGGAGAATCCCATGGACAGAGGATCCTGGTGGTCTATAGTCCACATTTGCAAAGAGTCAGACACAACTGAAGTGACGTAGCACACACGCACGTATATGACATATACTTATTCCACTTTCTAAAGTTATGACCAACCTAGATAGCATATTGAAAAGCAGAGACATTACTTTGCCAATAAAGGTCCGTCTAGTCAAGGCTATAGTTTTTCCAGTGGTCATGTATGGATGTGAGAGTTGGACTGTGAAGAAAGCTGAGCGACGAAGAATTGATGCTTTTGAACTGTGGTGTTGGAGAAGACTCTTGAGAGTCCCTTGGACTGCAAGGAGATCCAACCAGTCCATTCTAAAGGAGATCAGCCCTGGGTGTTCTTTGAAAGGAATGATGCTAAAGCTGAAGCTCCAGTACTTTGGCCACCTCATGCAAAGAGTTGACTCATTGGAAAAGACTCTGATGCTGGGAAGGATTGGGGGCAGGAGGAAAAGGGGATGACAGAGGATGAGATGGCTGGATGGCATCACCAACTTGATGGACGTGAGTTTGAGTGAACTCCGGGAGATGGTGATGGACAGGGAGGCCTGACGTGCTGCAAATCATGGGGTCCAAAGAGTCAGACACGACTGAGCGACTGAACCGAACTGAAGGCTTCTTAACAAATCACCCCAAAACTTAATGGTGTACAGTTGTCCATGTGTTCTGTGGCTCCAGAATTCAGCCATGTCACAGTGGGGATGGTTTTTTAAATGCTTTTCTGTCCTTCACCTTAGCAATTATCTCTTCCCATGAACATCTCCTTCATGTTGGGCTTCCCAGATGGTAATGAACCTGCCTGCCAGTGCAGAAGAGGTAAGAGATGTGGGTTCAATCCCTGAGTTGGGAAGTTCCCCTGAAGGAGGTCATGGCAACCCATGCCAGTATTCTTGCTGGAAAAGCATAACACACACATGGCATGATGTCTGGGTTGCTAGAATGAGTGTCCTGAGAGAGCGAACTCAGTAAGATTATTCTACCATACTCCATTTGTTAGAGCACTTTCAAGTCCTTGCCCAGACAAAATGGAACAATACTTCTTAATGGGAAGATTTTCAGTCACGTAGTATGAACATGTGGGATGGGTTACATACATTGTGTGACCATTTTTAGAAAAAAGAATCGCCTGCAGTACTCAACATGTAGAAGCTATTTTTATATAGTATGGAATTGTGGAAAAGGCATGGATTTGGGATCAGGATATTTTACCACTTAAAAATTCTTGTTATGTATGTCTCTTACAAATTCTTCACCTATTAAATTAGTATGATACACTTATTTTGAAAGTTTTTTGGTGAGGATTAAAGAAATAATATGCAGAAGTATTTGACAAATACTGCATGCTCAGTAAATGCTTCTCCAGATTTTGGCTTAGCAGGTAATGGCACTAAAATTGCCTCAGTCTGAGTCTGCTACAAAATCAGAGTTCCCAACAAGGCAAAGCAGTTGTGAATAGGCCAAATGGATGGATTTCTGTTTAGAGTCAAGCTTTGAGCAGTGTATTCAGAACCAGCAAAATATAACTTTCTATCTGAAAAAGTCCAGTGTCATCCACAAACTTAAGGAACAAATTGAATCACAGACTCCTGGAATCTTAGAGAAGTAAGTTGGCTGACAGGGCAAACTCCACATTTCATAGATAAGAGAATCAAGAGAGATTAAATTGCTTATTCAAGGTTGTACTCTAAGGAGAAAGTGTGTGGCTGAAATTCATGTCTGCTAACATGTAGGTTCAAATCTTTAATAGTCAACTATGCATATTATGAACTTTATACCTTTTTTCCTCTGGAATGGAATCCTACATTAATTACAGCTAAGCATATTATGTGTGTGAATATAATAATAACATGATTGCAATAGTTAATAATATGACTTATGAGAGTTTTTCAAAATCTTTATTAGAAGAAATAATTATTCTATTATGGGAAACAATCAGGAAACTGAAGCTGAAAAATATTTTCCAACTTTCCAAAAATATACCTTTTCAGTTTTAAATGTTTGATATTGGTTAATAAAAAACACAAATATGATTGTATCCATGTCTTGCTCAGCCACTAAATCATGTCTAACTCTTTGCAACCCATGGACTATAGCCTGCCAGGCTCCTCTGTCCATGAGATTTCCAGGCAAGAACACTGGAGTGGGTTGCCATTTCCCCCTTCAGGGGATCTCCCTGACACAGGGATTGAACCCACGTCTCCTGCATCTTCTACATTGGCAGGTAGATTCTTTGCCACTGATCAACCTGAATTGATCATAGGTATGTACTGAGCACGTCAGTCAATTTTCCCATGGAATCAGACTTCCAGGACTGGATGCAGACAACTGAACTGTACTTCCAATCATAGTTGGTACATTGAGTGGTTGTGAGAACTAAGTAGTATATTAGTTCCCTGTTGTAGCTGTATTACTACAACTTAGTGGCCGAAAGCAATACAAATGTATTTTCTTACAGTTCTAGACTCAGAAGTCCTAAACAAGTTTCATTTGGTTAAAGTCAAGGTGTTGGCAGGTTTCTCTGGAGGCTCTTAGGAGATTTTTTTTTTTTTCTTTTTTTCAACTTCTAGTAGCCATCTACATTCCTTGTGATTATATTTAGAGCCACATAGATAATCCAGAATAATCTTTCCACCTCAAGATATTTAGTCACATCTATAAAGTCCCTTTGGTCATATTAGAAGACATTCACAGGTCCTAGATGTAGGAGTCTTTATTCAGCCTACCAGAAGTGGCATGATACATACTTATTGGTTTACCTCTTGCCTGGCTCTAAGTGAAGGCTCAATAAAAAGTAACAGATTATTATATAATACAGTGATTTTGTATTTATACACATAGTCATCATTTGCATCCCTTGAAAGCCACACTGTTGCGTGATATTATTCAAAGACTGTGGTTGCCAAAACAATAAAGTTAAAAATTGTCTCTGAGCATCACCTAGTGGAATGACTAGAAACCGGTAACACTCCAAAGCCCTTCCCACTCCTCCTCACATGATCTTAAGAAGGCACCTCTGTATTCTATGCATTTTTAAACCTTCTTTCCTCTTCTCCCCTGATGCTCACTCTTGATACCTTGATCTGCAGAGATGTCCGCCTTCACCTTTTCCTGTGTCATTGCTATTTTATCCCTGCTGCCGTTGCATCTTACCTCTGTCCCTGCCAACTGGATTTGCTCCACTCTCCAGGGAAAGAAATTGGGTGAAATTCCCAACCCCTTTCTCTCTTCATCACTCTGATGATTCAACATCAGTTTTGAGCCCTTCTCTTCCCCTAGATTTCTATTTTTTCTTTCTTTTAGCAACTTGACTGTTGTATGCTCCTTTATTATTGATAATTGCTATCTATAGATCTCTTATAGCTGTCTCTTGCAGAACACTTTAAGCAGCTTTCCCTAGGCTAAAATGGAGGACATTACCATCAGCTGTTTCACTTACACAAGTTCAAGATGAAGCCATTCTTTTCCCAAACACAGAGTGAGTTTTATGTTGTTCAAGGATGTGAATAATGATTTAAAATTCAGTGTGTATCAATTGTGTGTTGATAAACATGGAATCCACAGTCTCTGCCCAAGAAGTTTGTTAGTATGGGAAATAGAAAAAAATCAAAACATGATACAGGTAATTATAATCCATAGTGACATGCTAGAAAATGTTAGACATTCAGGGTGTAATAGAAGCATGTAGGAGAGGCAACTATTGCTGATTTGAAGGGTCAGAATTTGGTTCCTCTAGAAAATGTTCTGTATGAGGAGACTTTAAGAATCAACACTCCTTAGACTAATGAAGTGCAGGAGAGGATAGGACCAATGGATGCATGGAGAATACAGTTTTCAAAGGAAAAAGAAAAGCCTAAAGCAGAGACTTGGAGGATAAGAGAGGGTATTGTGTGTAAAGTTCTGAGTGAATTTCAGGATGCTGAAGCATTGAGTTCGACAGGAGAATGGGAGAAAGAAGGCTGGATAGGTTCACAAGATCCCAAGGGCCTTGAGAGTGATTATAAGAAGTTTAGATTTTATATAAAGGTCAAAGAGGAATTTCTGAAGTGAAGTGGTATTTTAGGAGTAGTGTTTAGGAAGATCATTATTTGATTCATACTGCAATGGAAAAAGGCAAAAGGGAAGACTGGAGGTGAATTGGGTGGGGCAGGGTAGAACTTATTACACTAAAACAGTTGAACTTCATTCTAAACTGGTGATTGTGACATGTTAAAGTGGAGAAATGGTTAGAGGTAAATCTCACAGTATTTAATGCTTGTTTGAATGTGAATGTTATGGTGAAATTAGAGAGAGAGGTGTTCCTGGTACCTGTCATATATAGATTCTTGGTTGTGAGATTACTTGTCAGACTTTAGGATCCTTTCTCAATTTGTCTAAGGTGGCCCTTCATTTTTGCATGAAAAGAATTGACAAGCTGGAGATCATGGTGCACTCACAGATTTTGCCCTTCAGTTAGGCCCCTGTTGCACATCTACATTTTTTTTTTAATGTTCCTTATTGTTTAACCATTGCATGGGATTCGTTTCTCCAACCCTCCCATAGAATTGGATGAAACTGATCCCCACAAGTCTCACAAATCAAGAATAAGATAGGAAACATATGACTACAAATTAGTCAGAAAGGCTAGTTATTTAGGAGACCAGAGTATTTTGGTGAGGCCCCTGGGAATCTTTCAGCTAAGATACCTTGACGGTTTCCTTCTGCTCTTTAGGAGGTATCAGAGGCGATGGTCTTGTTAGACACAGTGAGGCAGAATTTCCCTACTCATCTCCTGTCTATTTTCAGGGTCATTTCCTGATGTGATGCCAGAATGTTTTAAGGTGCTGAATTATTAGTAAGTTAGAACCAAAAGGTAGAGTAAAAGATTTCATAACTAGGACATGAGAGAAAAATCTTTATCCAATGGATTATTTCTTCTCCCTCCTGAGGAATGATCTTAGACTGTCAGATTATATCCAACATGACCACAACACACACTACATAACCATTAGGAATTCATCTCCTGTTATGACAGGAATTGGTAAGATCTGTGGTTGCAAAGCTCTATAGATGGCTAGTCTTTGCAAACAGGGGAGAAGCATGACTCATGGGTTTCTCAAGTGTGACAGAATTCTTTAATTTTTCATTAAAGGATGTGAAAAGTTTAAACAGTTGTCTGAATTTTCTAACAGAGAAAACCAAGCAGACAAATTTCAGAAAAATATGAAGTACTCTTTTGGCATGCCAATGTATTTTTCTTTGTATGCCCTATGGAGGACAATGAACAAATACTATAATATTAGTATTCAAGAAATATAAAACAAAATGAAAGCAAAACAATAAACAATACAAACATAAATATGCAGATAATTTTTTGATTGTATTACATGGAGGACTTTTAAAAGCACAAAACAAATGAAAGAAATCACAAAAGATGGTAATTTATATCCTTTAGAAAAATTTCTGTACACAAATGTTCATGAAATCAAATGTAATGACAAACTAGAAGAAAAGATATGATTAAGAAATTTGACAGAAATATAGTCTAGAACCTTAAGCTCTTATTCTTTAAAAAACAAATCCACAAGAAAATTTTAATACTTCAGGACATAATTTGGAAATAACTCACAGAGAATTACCAATAGCCTTTAAGTATATTGTGACTACCATTTGTTTTTCCTCAAACCCTCTAGCAGTTCTTTTCTTCTCTTCTGATATCACTCCATGAAGTTCATTTGAGGACTCTCTTCCACACCCACACCCCCGACCCCAGTGTTGAACCACGTAGTCTAAGCTCAAGTCAGTCAATAGTTCAGGGCTGGGCACATGTCCTAAGACGATCCATTCAATTCCTAGACTGTTGCTGGGGTCTGCCTGTAAACAAGCTTTTCCACTGAACTTGAACCCAAGAATATATGATGTTTCAGTTATTGCAGTTATCTTGCCACTCTGAGAATAAAGTGTACATATAGAAGAAAGAAGAGCATAGCAAGTAAACAAATAAAAAGAGACTAGGAAAGGATGACATTGTTTGGAGTCTAGAAATTCAGCTGTGCTTGGAAAGTAGTTACAACGTTTCTGCAGAACAATATGTTAATATTAGGCTATATGACTCAGAATATATGTTAATACACTAAAATGTTAATAAAATCATATTGCATATATCTGGTTGATATAATTAGTAATCCTTTTAATTTCCTTTTTTTAAATTTTATTTTATTTAACTTTACAATACTGGTTTTGCCATATATCAACACGAATTCGCCACAGGTATGCATGTGTTCCCCATCCTGAACCCTCCTCCCTCCTCCCTCCCCACACCATCCCTCTGGGTCATCCCAGTGCACCAGCCCCAAACATCCAGTATTGTGCATCAAACCTGGACTGGCAACTCATTTCATATATGATATTGTACATATTTCAATGCCATTCTCCCAAATCATCCCACCCTCTCCCTCTCCCACAGAGTCCAATAGACTGTTCTATACATCAGTGTCTCTTTTGCTGTCTCTTATACAGGGTTATTGTTACCATCTTTCTAAATTCCATATATATGTGTTAGTATACTGTATTGATGTTTTTCTTTCTGGTTTACTTCACTCTGTATAATAGGCTCCAGTTTCATCCACCTCATTAGAACTGATTCAAATGTATTCTTTTTAATGGCTGAGTTTTTTTATATTCCATTTTATTTCCTAAATTTTTCTAAAATGACATGTATTTTGTTCTTTACTTTTTATATTCAGAGAAGGCAATGGCAACTTTTATAAATTGGAAAGAATATGTTATTAATTATATTAATGCTAATTAATTTGATCAGTTGTATGAGCAACATGACAATATATATGAATTTAGACTCAAAAAACATTTATTCTCATAAATATGGTAAAATTATACAAGTTATCCATATTGTGAAGTTTGAGGATACATACTTCTGGACTACCAATTCTGCCCAAGACTTCTGATATCAACTGCAAGTTTTGGAGGTTACCATAATCAGTCAAAATTTGAGCAATTAGCTAGAAGAACTCACAGCATTTGCTGAAAGCCAGTATACTCATGATTTCAGATGACTACAGGGAAAGACAATATATGAAAATAACAGCCAAGGTAAGAGATGCATAGGGCAGAGTCTGGGAGGGTTCCAGATATGAAACTTCTACTGACTTCTGGAAGATCTATACTCCATGCATTGATGGCGAAAGTACACCTGAAATATTGTCAAACAGAGTTCACCTGAGTTTCAGTGTCCAGAGTTTTTACTGAGGCTTTGTTACATAGGTATATAATTGATTGATTGATTGCCCATGTGGTTAACTTAGCCACCAGGTAGATTATTCTGCTTGGACTGCTACAACAAAATACCACAGACGGGATAACTTAAACAACAGAAATTTATTTATTCTAGTTCTGGGAGGCTGGGATGTCCAAGATACAATGTCTTGGTAAGGTAGATATCATTTTGAGGCTTTTTTTCCTCCCAACTTTTAATCACCATCTTGCTCTGGGCTCACAGAGAAAGAGCTACCTGATGTCTCTTATAAGAGCACCAGTCTCATTAGACCAGGGCCCCACCCTCATGAACTCATCTAACCAAAATTACCTCCCCAAAGCCCCATCTCTAGACCATCAAGTTGTGGTGTAGGGCTTCAAAATATTAATTTTGGAAGAACAAAAACATTTAACCAATAATGCCGGGTCAACTGATACCATGAAATTCCAAAGCTCCCACCCATCATTCCAGTCTTAATATATGTGCTGTTGAAGCAAGCACAAAACCCCTACTCCAAATCACATGGTTGGTTTTCTAGCCAGGACCAGCACCACAGTAAGGTCCAGTGTGGTCAAAGACCCCATCTTTGAACAAAGACATAAAACACCTGTCACAAGCATAGGACAAAGGCCAACCTCTTTGGGGGCAAGGTCAAATTCTTTACCACACAGAAGAGCTAGTTTTATAAAAAATAGTTTAGCTTAGTAAAGTACAATAAAAGAACAACTTTGTTCTTTCCCCTTTTCTGTGTTTTAATATAGGCTCTTTTTCCTGACCTGATGGCAATGTCTGTGGCAGATCATGTGGCTATATAGTCACTGTCAACTATAAAAATGGTCTTGTTTAATATTAATTTTTTTTAAAGTTTTTCCTCTCCCTTTCCTCACACCAAATCTGTGGACTATTTGTTCTGTTTTTTTTTTTTTTTTTTTTTTTTTTTTTGCTTTTGTTGTTAGGTGTCTAAGGGTTTATGATGTCTATCTTTGTGAATTTTACCTTTTATCATTAAAACATTCATCTTTGTTTCATTAAAATAAATAAATTCAAACAAACAAACCAAAGAATTGACTCTCTCACTGCCAAGGTAAGGTTTAGATGCAACAGAGAAATAGAGTAGATATTTTCATTGGTTGGATACGGTATAAACTGATTCTCAATACACTCCGACATATCAGGCCTGCATAGGTTTATGTAGGCTCTTACACAATAGATAATCGTTTTGTGCTGGTCTCTTTCACCCTTTTATTAGTTTTGTCCCCCAGTCATTCTGTCCCCTAGTCCACAACTCCAGATCAAGCCACTTACCCACAGTGGTATCCTTGTGGTCCAAGGGAACTTATGCCTTCTAGCTTATAAAATGCCAAGTTTAGTTAAATTTTTCAAGTTGATAGGAAATACCCTATTCAGCATCCCATCAAATGTCCCATAACATATGGCATATGTTACTATGCTCATTTACTGCCCAGAAGAACTAAGGCATATGGCTGCCTGCTTACTGTACCATCCTCTCCCTTCGCCTTGTCACTAAATGTTACCAAGGCTGGCATCATCCTCTCCTCTGAATTTCCCAAGAGAAGTATGTATAGTCTTTCTCTTCACATTACCCACAAATCCAGAAGACTCACATCAATTTTTCTTAAGAATTCTCTCATGCTTTATGTCATTAGATCTGTAGTTTCACAAGCATAAGATACAAATAATGAGAGTGATGCTGTAGAAAATTCTTATTTATATGAATAATTTTGGGGGTTGCCTGTCTTTACTTGGTGGTAGTGGGACAGTCGGAGAAGGCGATGGCACCCCACTCCAGTACTCTTGCCTGGAAAACCCTATGGATGAAGGAGCCTGGTGGGCTGCAGTCCATGGGGTCTCGAAGAGTCAGACACGACTGAGAGACTTCACTTTCACTTTTCACTTTCATGCATTGGAGAAGGAAATGGCAACCCACTCCAGTGTTCTTGCCTGCAGAATCCCAGGGACGGGGGAGCCTGGTGGGCTGCCGTCTATGGGGTCGCACTGAGTTGAACAGGACAGAAGTGACTTAGCAGCCGAAGCAGCAGCAGTGGGACAGTGGATACAGTCCTTCCTTTCCACAGAGTGAGGCACAGGCTTCTCTACTCCTATGAATTTCCTTTAAGTAATTTCCTCATGAATCTTCCAATCATTTTTAACAAAGACTGAAAGTGGGTGGTGGGAGTTGATAGTCAAAGAACCAATTTAATTGCATGTTATTAAGTTCTGTGGGAATATGTAGCTCTCTTTGAGTGAGGGAGTTACATATCACCTACTGTCTACAGCTTTAGGGATTTCACCAATTTTTAAAAGTTGAATCGAAATATCCCATTCAGCATCTTAAAACATGTGACACACGTTACTGTGCTCATTTGCTGCCCCCCAAAACTAAAGCCTATTGAACTAACATAGACTTAGGGAAAGTATTACTTCTGATTGATATGTCTTATTCTAATCTAGAACGTCTTAATGCTACTTTAGAGAAGGACTCTTCTAATGGAGGGATTCTCAGGCTTCTGACATAATAAGATTCTGAGAAATCACAACAATGATCTGTACCTAACCACCCCAAAATTCAGTGGATTGAAATAACACATTTAATCTTGTGTATCTTTTTGTCTTTTGGGGCTTGGATGATCTCAGTTGAACTTGACTAGATGGTGCTCTGCAGACAGTGGTACCACAGATCCTGCTTCTAATTAAAGGTCAAAGGCAGAGTGGGCATATTCAGTGTCTCTCATTTTCCTTGTGTCAGAGATGTCCCTTCCTCTCATAGCATTGGCATAGGGGTGCAAGAGAATAAGCACAACACGTATCCTGCTAAGATCCAGGCTTGGCACTGGCATATTATTGCCTCTGCCCATAGATCCTTAGTAAAAGGAAGTCATACGGCCAAGCCAGAGTCAAAGGGTGGTGAAACTTACTCATGATGAGGCCATGGAAAAGTGTGGATGATTGAGGGAAGAAGAATCAGGGCAGTAATTCAATTCAATCTAAAACAGCATTGTTTGATGAATATTTTACAACTTTGGGCTTCCCTGTGGCTCAGTTGGTAAAGAATCTGCCTGCGACGTGGGAGTCCTGGGTTCTATCCTTGGGTTGGGAAGATCCCCCAGAGAAGGGAAAGGCTACCTACTCCAATATTCTGGCCTGGAGAATTCCATGGACTGTACAGCCCATGGGGTCACAAAGAGTCAGACAGACAGAGTGACTTTCACTTTCTCTTTTAGTCATGAATGACTCTTTTTGACCCCATGGACCATAGCCTACCAGGCTCCTCTGTCCATGGAATTCTAAAGCTGACCACCAAAGAATTGATGCTTTTGAATTTCAGTGCTAGAGAAGAGGCATATTTTGGTGTAGCATATTCTTATAACCTTCACATTACTTATTACAATGACAAGGTTATATTTCTTTGTGTGATTGTTTAATTAATATTTCTGTTACTAACTTGAATATGGGCTCCAAGAAGACAGGAAACATGCTGTATTTAGTTACTGTGATATCACTAATGTCTTGCGCAAACCACCTCCCCCAAATTCAGGAAATACATTTATTGAATTATTTTAACTTATTTCTTACAGTGTAGGATAAAAACAGTTCAGGATGGGGAACATATGTATACCTGTGGCAGATTCATTTTGATATATGGCAAAACCAATACAATATTGTAAAGTTAAATAAAATAAAATTAAAAAATAGTTTATAATATCTGAGGTTATATTATTGTAGCATGAGTGAAAAAAAGGAAGGTGTGTTGTATAGATATTTATATATTGTCACGTAATGATTCCAACTTTCCCCCTTAGTCTTGTTTCCTTTTTAAATCAAGTTTTCTCTTAAATTAAACGTCACCAAAGAGGTTCCATCTTTATAACTTCTCTTTCTTCCTTCTTTCACATCATTCTGTTCTTTTATCTTTAAAACTATGTTTTAATACTAAACCATAAACTAACCTGATTCCAAACCTTAAAAGCCTGAATTTTGGTAAATCTCAAGGGCTTCCCCATCAAGCTAAAGAAAAACACTGATTTGCATGAGTGGATAAAGTTTTACCATCTCAAATTCCTGTTATAATTAGTTTCAGAACAGTAGATCCATGTTATGTCTATTTCTATTCCTTTCCTCATCTGTGGCAAGGGAATGAGTCATTAGAATTTTAATGTTTGCATTACATGCCAGCAGTGGTCTGTTGTAATGCTTTTACTTAAATATTCTGAATTCTGACTGGCTAATCCATTCTACCTTTAATTGTAAGAAAACTGGAATGGGCTGCTAACTCAAACAAGAGAGCCTGGAAAAGGTCAAATGAGTGCAAAATCGGCTGTCAATCATTAAATGGTGACAGAATTAGAAGGCTTGCTTTTGTGACTAAGATTGAAATTGAAACATAGAATGTCACCACATGAATTCTCTAACATTCACAATGAATGTGGTTGGAGTAATAACAGGGAAGAACTAACAATTTTAAAAGGATTATGTTGCATTTGATTCTAAATTCCAAAAGGACACATTCTTTAACCATATGAAATGGCTCAAATGATAATGGGGTGGTGATAGTGTGCTGTTCTGAACTTATCCAAATGCAGATTTTTGAAAATAATTTTATTTATTTGATTTTTATTATCTTTGGCTGTGGTGGGTCTTCGTTGTTGCACAGGACTTTTTCTCCAGTTGCTGCAAGTGGGGGCTACTCTCTAGTTGAGGTGCACTGGCTTCTCATAGTGGTGGCTTCTCTTGCTGCTAAGCATGGGCTCTAGATATGCAGGCTTCAGTAGTTGTAGCTCCCAGGCTCTAGATGCTGGCTCAATAGTTGTGGTGCATGGGTTTAGCCACTCCATGTCATGTGGGATTTTCCTGGGATCAGGGATCGAACCTGTGTCTCATGCATTGGCAGGTGGACTCTTCACCACTGAGCAACCAAGGAAGCCTCAAATGCAAAACATTTTTGATAAACATCTAAAAAGAAGCCAAAGCCTATTCTTGAAGCAATTCATAAATTTCACTACTAAGATAGTATACCTTTTCAATTTGGTCTAGTGTTTATATTTTTTTAATTTATAAATAATTGTTCTGATTTGTAAATTATAGGTGCTATTTTTAGAAATGAATTTGCTTTAATTTCATTTACTTTTTCGCTACATTTTAATCTTCAGACTCACTTTTTTTTTTTCCCAGAAAGGCTGCCAAATAATACTCCTTTAGGTTTCTAATTTATCATGTATTTAAATAGACTTTCAAAAAATAATTGTACACGTTGTCATTTCTTTTGCTGTGGATTAGTTCAAATTTGCTCTTATTTTTCATTGCTTTTAAAAGTCACAAAAATAGATCTCTGCCATCATTTCAGGGCTGAAAGCAATGTAGCAGTCACAAATTTAGTGCTTTCTTTTTTTTTAAACTCTCATGTTATCTGTGGACTATTCAGAATAATTGTTTTTCCTTTCACTGTCTTCTGCAAATTTCCTTTTCTTGCCATGCTACATTTCTGAACCTTGATTGTAGGAAAAGAAGTTTCAGTCTAATGATTGAATGGAATTTGTAGTGTTACCTGTATGGTTTGGTCTCCTACTCCCTCTATCTCTCTAAGTCTTTGGCAATTAAATTTATTTAATTCTTTGCCAGGTGTTAAGACTATTATCAAACTCAGGTTTGGCTGCTTGCCCCTCAAAAGATGATACTCTAGAGGCAAGTGTTGGTTGAAAGGAAAGGTTGCTTTAATCAGAAGGCTGATAATCTGGGTGGACTCCTGTATCCAAAACCAATTCTAATCGCAGTGTACTGTTGAGGCAGGAGGTTAGATTTTGTATCAGTCTCCATTACATGCAGACTGACTCCTCATTATCTTTCTTTAGATTTTATCTAGACTGCATGATCTGCCTGTGGGATTGCTGAGGAAATTTTGAGGAGTGGAGAGCTAGTCATTCTTTAATTACTTAATTCTTCATTCCCACTTCTTTTAATCTAGGAAAATAGTCCACAGGTTTGGTAATGCATGGTGTGCACTCAGTAGAGCATAAATCAGCAATAAGGCTAAGTTGCCTAGTGATCTAATTTCTATATTTAGGTTCTTCTAAGGTTAAAGGGGAATGAACAGGAAAGGGCAAACAGCAAAGGGGCAAAAGAGTTGCTTTCAAGATTTTCAAGGTCATCTGAAAGGATCTTTTTGTATATGGATAACAACTCATAGCACTTGACTGTTTATCATATCATAATATCTTTGGCTTAGCAATTGCTTTGTTACTCAGCAGGCTCAGAGAAAAATTTTTTGATCATTGGGGTTGTCCACAGACAGGCAATCTGTAACAGCAATAGAAATATTGGAAGTTGAAAAGCAGGTGTAAATAGAAGTATGAGATAAATTATTGTTACTCTCATAACAAAAGTAAAGAGCTAAATTAGCTGATCCAGGAGAAAATCAGAACTTCGTGCTTAAGGATATAATTTTGTATTTCATGGAAGTT
Source organism: Bubalus bubalis (assembly GCF_019923935.1). Classification (NCBI taxonomy): domain Eukaryota; kingdom Metazoa; phylum Chordata; class Mammalia; order Artiodactyla; family Bovidae; genus Bubalus; species Bubalus bubalis. The sequence goes on along the minus strand of NC_059163.1, from coordinate 39,637,619 downwards.
GAGAGGTAAACAACAAAATCTTATGTGCCAACTAATAGAAAAATAGAGAAGGCCCAGAAAATAGAAGTTACTATTAAAGTGTGTGATTTATAGGTCTGCCAGAGGGGACTCTAAGAGTCTCGATTTCAGTGAAATTATTTGAAAAATCTATTCAGAGATGTGCTATGTCTAGGACCAGGGAAGAGTGGAATAAAATTGATAGAATCCTTCATCTTCACATGCTCAACATATGACTTAAAGGCTCAGTAAAAGAGCAGTTGGCAGTATTTTAAGTCCATGATATATAAAGGAAGCTGTGTTACCATTATGAGTCCTCATTAAAACTGACTAAAATTCACAGTCAGATTAAGCAAGTTCAGTTTGTTCAGTATGTATGCATATTGATTATAGTGCTCTTTTTGACATTGCAGAGGGAAAAATAATCAAACTTGTAGAATGCCGTGGACCTTGGACTTTATGTTTATAGATCCAATTTTCTTGTCATTACACCCCCCTTTACATTGTTTTAGTCTTGATCCATAAGATGAATGGATCAAATAAAGGAATGCTTTGTGGGTATGGATTACCAAAAGTAAAAAAAAACTAAGAAGATGAAAAGCTAATCTGATAAGGCATGAACAATATATGTGCTGTGGTAATAGAGTGTGGCTCAGATGTAACAACAGACATTTGATAATTACAAATATCTAATTTAATGTGCTATTTCAGCCTTGCTGAGTCTGAAACATGCATAAGAACATCTTACATCACTGGCCATGGTTGGAGGAGTCTAGGTCACTTTGTCAGTTGCAGCTCTTTAATGACAATAAATTCATTAGTTCAGTAAGACTGAAGTAAGAATTAAAAGTAATCACAAAAATATACTATTTCTATGGGCTTCGAGTTTTTAAAGGGCTCTTAGAGGTAGCTGACAGAGAAGGCAATGGCAACCCACTCCAGTATTCTTGCCTGGAAACTCCCCTAGATGGAGGAGCCTGGCAGGCTGCAGTCCATGGGGTTGCGAAGAGTTGGGTATGACTGAGCGACTTCACTTTCACTTTTCACTTTCATGCATTGGAGAAGGAAATGGAAACCCATTCCAATATTCTTGCCTGGAGAATCCCAGGGACAGAGGAACCTAGTGCGCTGCTGTCTATGGGGTCGCACACAGTCGGACACGACTGAAGCGACTTAGCAGCAGCAGTAGAGGTAGCTGAAGAAGCAATCTGTCAAAAGAATTGAGTACCTATTAAGCTATGGGCATTGCATCAGGCGCATAAATGGACTACAAATAAACCATAAAACCCAGTCAAGAATCTGAAACAACAGACTATCTTGCTTGAGAAATAAAATCTGAAGAAACAGTAAAGAGCAATTCAAATCTCTGAGATCTAGCCTATCAGTGCCTAGAATATACTGACCATCATTAAATGTTGAGTAAGATTCACTCTTTCATTCATTCGAGGACTGAAAACACCACTGGAGTGGGCATAAAAGTACATACTACCTTGAGAGGAGGAAGCTGCATAGGGGTTGGCAAGAATGACCTTTCAATAATCTCTATTTAACTCAATTGCTCTTGGAAATTAGTGTGAAAAATAAAAAATATAGATGTAGAGGAGGAAAGATAATGTTTCCTCTGTGAGCCAGACATCCTGGAATGTGAAGTCAAGTGGGGCTTAGAAAGCATCACTATGAACAAAGCTAGTGGAGGTGATGGAATTCCAGTGGAGCTATTTCAAATCCTGAAAGATGATGCTGTGAAAGTGCTGCACTCAATATGCCAACAAATTTGGAAAACTCAGCAGTGGCCACAGGACTGGAAAAGGTCAGTTTTCATTCCAAACCCAAAGAAAGGCAATGCCAAAGAATGCTCAAACTACCACACAATTGCACTCATGCCACATGCTAGAAAAATAATGCTTAAAATTCTCCAAGCCAGGCTTCAACAATACGTGAACCGTGAACTTCCAGATGTTCAAGCTGGATTTAGAAAAGGCAGAAGAACCAGAGATCAAATTGCCAACATCTGCTTGATCATCAAAAAAGCAAGAGAGTTCCAGAAAACATCTATTTCTGCTTTTTTGACTATGCCAAAGCCTTTGACTGTGTGGATCACAATAAACTGTTGAAAATTCTGAAAGAGATGGGAATAGCAGACCACCTGACCTGCCTCTTGAGAAACCTGTATGCAGGTCAGGAAGCAACAGTTAGAACTGGACATGGAGCAACAGACTGGTTCCAAATAGGAAAAGGAGTATGTCAAGGCTGTATATTGTCACCCTGGTTATTTAACTTATATGCAGAGTACATCATGAGAAACGCTGGGCTGGATGAAGCACGAGCTGGAATCAAGATTGCCGGGAGAAATATCAATAACCTCAGATATGCAGATGACACCATCCTTATGGAAGAAAGTGAAGAGGAACTAAAAAGCCTCTTGATAAAGGTGAAAGAGGAGAGTGAAAAAGTTGGCTTAAAGCTCAACATTCAGAAAACAAGATCATGGCATCCAGTCCCATCACTTCATGGGAAATAGATGGGGAAACAGTGGAAACAGTGTCAGATTTTATTTTTCTGGGCTCCAAAATCACCACAGCTGGTGATTGCAGCCATGAAATTAAAAGACGCTTACTCCTTGGAAGGAAACTTATGACCAACCTAGATAGCATATTCAAAAGCAGAGACATTACTTGGCCAACAAAGGTCCATCTAGTCAAGGCTATGGTTTTTCCAGTCGTCATGTATGGATCTGAGAGTTGGACTGTGAAGAAAGCTGAGCGCTGAAGAATTGATGCTTTTGAACTGTGGTGTTGGAGAAGACTCTTGAGAGTTCCTTGGACTGCAAGAAGTTCCAACCAGTCCATTCTAAAGGAGATCAGTCCTGGGTGTTCATTGGAAGAACTGATGCTGAAGCTGAGACTCTAATACTTTGGCCACCTGATGCGAAGAGTTGACTCACTGGAAAAGACTCTGATGCTCAGAGGGATTGGGGGCATTAAGAGAAGGGGATGACAGAGGATGAGATGGCTGGATGGCATCACCATCTCGATGGACGTGAGTTTGAGTGAACTCTAGGAATTGGTGATGGACATGGAGGCCTGGTGTGCTGCAATTCATGGGGTCGCAAAGAATCGGACACGACTGAGGGACTGAACTAACTGAACTGACTGAGTTCTTGACTGAGACCCTGTAATAAAAGAATAACAAAAGAAAAACAAGTTTATTAATGTGTACAACTCATATATTGGGGTAGGAAATGGGAACCCACTTCAGTATTCTTGCCTAGAAAATTTCATGGACAGAAGAGCCTGGTAGACTACAGTCCATGTGATTGCAAAGAGTCAGATACAACTGACTGGGAGCAATAACTACTTGTGTCTACCTAAAAGATCCAGGAAAAACTGACTGATGCTCTGGATTGGTTTAGAAATCAACCTCGAGTATCATTTTAAGCCAAAGATAAAAGAAAGAAAGGTGTGCATTTGAGGGAGGCCAGTTATGGAGAGGTTACTAGGAAAAGCTTGATAAATAAGGATAAGGTTTGTTAGGAAGACTTAAGCAGGTGCTTTCTCTATTGATAAGATTCTCTTGTGACTTTAGAATCATCTTCCTCTTTCTGGTATAGAGAGGGAGATGCCTTTACAAATGAAGATTTGATTTATGAAGATTTGATTTATACGTGTAAAATTCTCTTTCAAAATGGTACTTTCTACTTCTTTACAGATCTTTTCCTATTGTGCTATTTCTCCAAATAATGTATTATGCCAAAGAGGTATATTTTGAGGTGGAATACTCTTATATCCTTTATAGAAGGATATTTTTCTTCCCTGGTGGCTCGGACAGAAATAATCTGCCTGCAATGCAGGAGTCCTGGGTTCAGTCCCTGGATTGAGAAGATCCCCTGGAGAAGGGAATGGCTACTCACTCCAGTATTCTTACCTGGAGAATCCCATGTACAGAAGGAGCCTGGTGGGCTACAATACATGGGGTTGCAAAGAGCTGGACATGACTGAGCTTAATTAAATTAAACTTACTTATATAGGTCATTACAATCTAGAAGAAAATTTAAGTTGAACTTATATGTTTTAATGTAATTAATTTTGTTTTTGTTTTTTTGAATTTACAGGAAAAGTGTACAAACGTGTTAAGCAGTTAATGAATACAAATACTTCCCCCCCCCTCATTTTTATGTTTGTGCCACAATCAACTTGTTGAAAGATGTTGGTTTGTTTTTCTTCAGTTGTTGTTGTTTAGTCACTAAGTCATGTCCAACTCTTTGGGACCCCATGGACTACAGCACACCAGGCTTCCCAGTCCTTCACTATCTCTGGTGTGTGTGTGTTAGTTGCTCAGTCTTGTCTGAGTCCTTACAACCCCATGGACTGTAGCCTGCCAGGATTCTCTGTTCATGAGATTTTCCAGGCAAGAACTCTGCAGTGGGTTGCTATTTCCTTCTCCAGGGAATCTTCCTAACCCAGGAATCAAACCCAGGCCTCCAGCATTGCAAGCAGACTCTACCATCTGAGCCACCAGGGAAGCCTCATAGTTTGCTCAAACTCTTGTCCATTGAGTCAGTAACGCTACCTAATCATCTCATCCTCTTCAGCCCCCTTCCCCTCTTGCCTTCAATCTTTCCCAGCATCAGAATATTTTTCAGTGAGTCAGCTCTTCACATCAGGTGGCCAGAGTTTTGGAGCTTCAGCATCAGCATCAGTCCTTTTAATGACTATTTAGAGTTGATTTCCTTTAGGATTGATTAGTTTGTTCTCCTTTTCTTCAGTAAAGTCCCCCAAATTATATGAATATTAGGCCTCATAAAATTTATTCATCCCTTATAAAAATTTAGCAATAATAATTTAAAAATACATTTGGTTAAAAAACATGAACTCTTAGTTAACCAGATATAAATTAGGTTTTTGGCATTTTCTATTAAGCTTGTGATAATGAACCTATAATATTGACCCAGAAATGACAGAAGTGCCACTGTAGCTAACAGGTAAGTTAGTTATTAGGGTCATTAGATAAATAGGAAAAAGTTCATAAAAATGGAAGTGTTATGAGTATCACTGGATAATCATGTATATAAAACTTGCCACATATTTGCATGAAAAGTCTCAGTATAGGTAAACCCATATTGATATCTATTAAAGTATAATGATTTGAACTCCTCAACATCATCTTATTTTTAAAAACTGATTTTATAATTTTTTATCATCAGGACTCATCAAAACTCAAAGGTCAGTGCCTTTGAAATAACTTAGGAGATTTGACAGAAATTCTTTCATAATAATTTTCTAAAAACAAAAAATTTCCAAAAGAATTGGTCTATAATCATATTTTCCTAGACAGTGTATGGTATGATGTCTACATTTTTTTAATAGTGGTAAACACATCAGGTTCTAATGTGAGGCTGATACTTATCTTTTTTATATCATTATTTTGAGTTTATAGTGCTGTGATTTTTGATTATTGTGATGTTTGGAAAAATAAATCTGCATTTACAGAAGTGATTCTTTCATCCAACCATGTCTCCCTACAATTGTTCTTCTATTCTTCAAATTCCACTTCTCAAAGACTTCCCCACTGACCCTCTTTAACTCTCTCTCTCTTCTGAAATCTTATATTACTTATTGCTTTACAAATACTCCTTATAAATTATTCCTCACTGCTGTCTAAATCTTTCATTTTTCAAGTCTAATCTCCCCAATTAGCTTTTAATCTCTATCAAGACATGGTCTGTGTCTTTGGACTTCTTGCTACTGCTCACAGTAATATGTAAGTAATTAATATTTAATGTGATTGAATTTAATTTAGTTTGATGTAGATTCCAATGGATTTTTTTCCAATAAGATGGTGTGAGATTTTTAACTATTAAAAATATGTAACTATTACTAATTTCAGCCCATTAAGTATAAAACTTATCCAAAAGATGAGCCAAGACTTGTTATATTTTGCAGTCTTGAGATACACTTCACAGGCTCTTCATCTAATCACTTTTCTATTCATCTTGTACAAATCCCAGCCATAAAATATAACATGCCATTGGCTCAGCTTGGATTTATTATAAATCCTTGTTCTACAAGAAACCATGTATTTATATATTCATGAAAAAATATTATTAACTGTAGAAGAAAGGACATATTGATAAAAATTTAAATATATTATTCAAGAAAAGAGATAATAAGTGTATCAGGCCAGATTTTAGTACTGCAGAGAGGGGATAACTTCTGGATGGGGGGGAATCTGATTACTGGTGTCTGCCCCTTTCACAATTTGACTACTTTCTTCAAACATTTTTTTAAAAGATAGATATATATTTAAAGCCATTTAAGTTTTGTTGAGCTGTATAAGTTTAACTGTTAAAAAAAATGAAACAGCTTTATTTTTCTTCAATCACTGTCATTAGCTGTGCTGTAACATATCTCCTTTTCTGGTCCCTTAAACAATATTTAAGAGAGATTCCCTAGTCCCAGTCAATCTCACTTACTATATAACCAGTGAAGTTAGAAAATTGAACCATTAACTCTTTTTAAACCTCATCTCTGGGACTTCTCTGGTGGTCCAGTGGTTAAGAATCACCTGCCAGAGAATGGATAAGGAAGTTTTGGTACATATACACAATGGAATATTACTTAGCTATAAAAAAGAACACATTTTAGTCAGTTCTAATGAGGTGGATGAAACTGGAGCCTATTATACAAAGTGAAGTAAGTCAGAAAGAGAAACACCAATGCAGTATATTAACACGTATATATGGAATTTAGAAAGACAGTAATGACAACCCTATACGCAAGACAACAAAAGAGACACATATGTAAAGAACAGACTTTTGGACTATGTGGGAGAGGGTGAGGGTGGAATTTCTTGAGACAATAGCATTGAAACATGTATATTACCATATGTAAAATAGATGATCAGTGAAACTTCCATGATGAAGCAGGGCACTCAAAGCTGGTGCTCTGGGAACAACCCAGAAGGATAGGGTAGGGAGAGAGGTTGGGGGAGGGATTCAGGATGGGGGATGCATATACACCCATGGCTGATCATGTTGCTGTATGGCAAAAATCACCACAATATTGTAATTTGCCTCCAATTAAACAAACAAAAAAGAATCCACCTGCCAATGCAGGGGACATGGGTTTGATCCCTGGTCTGAGAAGATTCCATATGCCTCAGGACAGCTAAGCTTGTGGGCTACTTCTGAGTAGGCTACTTCCTGAGTGCTGAAACAACTGTGCTTTGCAACAATAGAAGCCACCACAATGAAGAGTAGCCCCAACTTGCGGCCACTAGAGAAAGTTCACGTGCAGCAACAAAGACCCAGCATTGCCAAAAAATAAAATAAGTTAAATCTCATCTCCTTACCCCTACTTGTTGCAGAAGATTCCTGGCTTCATTACCTGAAGGGAGTGCTGAGGAGTACAGCTCTGGAATACATCCATTCCCTCTCTCTTCCAGGTCCAGATTTTTTTTTTTCTGTCAGGAATTGAAGATACAGTTTAGGGGACAAGATTATCCTCATCATTTCAGAGGGAAGAGATAAAGTGTCCCCCTTTTTCTTTTTTTGATATAAAACTTTTCAGGATAGTTGGCAATTGGATGAATAATTGTCCTAAAAAGATATGTCCAAGTCCTAGCCCCTGGCACCTATGAATGTGACCACATTTGGAAAGAGAGTGTTTGCAGATGCAACAGAGGATCTAGAGATGAGATCATTCTAATTTTAGAGGAAGGCCCCTAAATCCAATGATGTGTATCCTTGTAAGAGAAAGAAAAGGGGAAGACACAGGGACATACAGAAAAGGATGTCATTTGACGATGGTGATCGAGATTAGAGTTTTATATCTGCAGGTCAAGGAACTTCAAGTATTGCTGGCAGGAGAGAGAAACAAGGAATGAATGCATTCTTCCTCAAAGCTCAAAGGATTCTGATTCTCTTTCTCAAAGCTTCCAAAAGGATCCAAGACTTCAGACACTTTGATTTTGGACTTCTGGACTCCAGAACTGGGTGGTAATAAGTTTCACTTGGTGTAAGTCACCTAGTTTGTGGTAAATTGTTACGACAGCCATGGGAAACTAATGCAGACTTGTTCTTGATGCCTGTGTGTGGCAAATGTTTGCCCTGTCAGGGTGTATTTGCAAATTCTTAAGATAATTCTAGGCCATTTACACTGTCATTTCCTGAATCTGAAAGGTCAGCTTCAAGTTCAGATTTTCCTCCTAGTCTTAATCCCTGTAGAAGACAGTATATTCAAAAGTTTGTGCTGCTCTCATCCTCTTGCCTTGAGGTCAATCCTCATTTATGGCTTACTGAGAAGATAGCTAAGACACTTGGTTGTATTACACTGACAAACTCTGAAAACAGGTTGCTCTAATTCTTTCGTTTCTGTCAGTTCAGTCGCTCAGTTGTGTCCGACTCTTTGCAAGCCCATGAACCGCAGCATGTCAGGCCTCCCTGTCTATCACCAACTCCCGGAGTCCACCCAAACCCATGCCCATCGAATTGATGATGCCATCCAACCATCTCAACCTCTGTCACTCCTTCTCCTCCTGCCCTCAATCTTTCCCAGTATCAGGGTCATTTAAAATGAGTCAGCTCTTCCAATCAGGTGGCCAAAGTATTGGAGTTTCAGCTTCCACATCAGTCCTTCCAATGAACAGCCAGGACTGCTCTCCTTTAGAATGGACTGGTTGGATCTCCTTGCAGTCCAAGTGACTCTCAAGAGTCTTCTCCAGCACCACAGTTCAAAAGCATCAGTTCTTCAGTGCACATCCATACATGACCACTGGAAAAACCATAGCCTTGACTAGATGGACCTTTGTTGGCAAAGTGATGTCTCTGCTTTTGAATATGCTATCTAGGTTGGTCATAACTTTCCTTCCAGGAGTAAGCATCTTTTAATTTCATGGCTGCAGTCACCATCTGCAGTAATTTTGGAGCCCAACAAAATAAAATCTGACACTGTTTCCACTGTTTCCCCATCTATTTCCCATGAAGTGATGGGACCAGATGCTATGATCTTCGTTTTCTGAATGTTGAGCTTTAAGCCAACTTTTTCACTCTCTTCTTTCACTTTCATCAAGAGCCTCTTTAGTTCTTCTCCACTTTCGCCATAAGGATGGTGTCATCTGCATATCAGGTTATTGATATTTCTCCCGGCAATCTTGATTCCAGCTTGTGCTCTTTCCAGCCCAGCGTTTCTCATGATGTACTCTGCACAGAAGTTAAATAAGCAGGGTGACAATATACAGCCTTGATGTACTCTTTTTCGTATTTGGAACCAGTCTGTTATTCCATGTCCAGTTTTAACTGTTGCTTCCTGACGTGCATACAGGTTTCTCAAGAGGCAGGTCAGGTGGTCTGGTGTTCTCATCTCTTTCAGAATTTTCAACAGTTTATTGTGGTCCACACAGTCAAAGGCTTTGGCATAGTTAATAAAGCAGAAATATATGTTTTTCTGGAACTGTTTTGCTTTTTCCATGATCCAGCAGATGTTGGCAATTTGATCTCTGGTTCCTCTTCCTTTTCTAAATCCAGCTTGAACATCTGGAAGTTCACAGTTCACGTATTGCTGAAGCCTGGCTTGGAGAATTTTAAGCATTACTTTTCTAGTGTGTGACATGAGTGTGGAATAACAGTTTGTGGTAGTTGAAACTGGTTCTCCAAACTCATAATTAACTCAGGAGTGGGGGTGGTGGTAGACAGCATCTGCCCTCAACTGCTGACCAGCCCTCCTTAGAATATATGGTAGTTAGTGTTTCTTTGGAGAAGGAAATGGCAACCCACTCCAATATTCTTGCCTGGAGAATCCCAGGGACAGAGCAGCCTGATGGGCTGCCATCTGTGGGGTCGCACAGAGTCGGACACGACTGAAGCGACACAGCAGCAGCAGCAGTGTTTCTTTGTCTTCAGTTTTGGATGCTGTGATTTGGGGGGCACTGGGAAACATTTTACTCAATAACATTGCATGCACTTTACATGAAATCTCTCCATTAGATATATATAAGTGTGTGGATTTAAATCTTTAATGTGAAAAAACAGCAAGATTTGCTTTTACTATTTATTTGATACCCAGTTGACCTCTTCAGTTTACTTTTTTGTAAAATAAGAGAATTGGACAAAAATCAGTTATTTCTTACTCGAGTTATTTTAAGAGATAGAAGGGAAAATAGACCCACAAAGTCATTGTGAATGGGGGCTGTGACCAACTTAAAAAGTGTCAGTACTTACCTCATATATTAACATTGTTTGCAAGCCAGTTTTTATCCTCTGCTGGTTAGCCTTTAACGGCCATTTCACATTAAATTGTCCATTCATCTATTTCCATAGATCTATGCTCTTTACACAATCTGAGAGCATTTTTTTTTTCTTGTCTTAATGATTGGAAGTGGGAGATACTAGTCTCTTTTAGTGAGAAGAGACCAGAAATATTATATATGCAATTCACCTTTGTTCCACATGATTTTCAAATGACTAACAGGGCATTCATGTGGGGGACATATTTGTTCATATTTATTCAAATTGAAACTCAATTCTGTTTTTTATATAGAGAAATATAGATAAAGACATCTTGCATAATTTTATAGAGATACTTTTCCAGAAATATACATTACTGTGTATTTGAGGGATTATTGCACTTTATTTTGTTTAAAATCTTATCCAGCATTATTTAGTATCAGTCACTTTTTGACAAAATCATTTCAGCAGCAGCAAGCTAGTCATAGAATTTGAGTTTCCAGTGCTTCACACCTGAATCAGGTAGCATTTGTCATTTAGCATTTATGAAGTTATATGGACAAAGGCCAGCATCTATTTCATGAAATCTTATGTAGTTATGCCTAGGAGTGTACATAATGATCTTTAGATTTTTTTCTAAAAAAGTGTTTTTTTACTATTTATATGTAAATAGCAGATATGAGTTTGTGTAAATTCCAGGAGTTGGTGATGGACAGGAAGGCCTGGCATGCTGCAGTCCATGGGGTCACAAAGAGTCGGACATGACTGAGTGACTGAACTGAACTGAAATAACAGATAGGGCATTATATACATTTTTAGAAAAAAAAAACTACATGTAGTTAGATTTTCATATCTATGATCTTAACATTTAGGTTAAGCAAATATTGCAAATTATTTGCTGTAAAAAGGGGAAATTGGTTTGATAAAACTAATCTACACCTACCTCCAGAGAGCTAAAAAGTTTCAAAGGTCATCAGAATTCTAGTGTACATGTATATATACATATATGGATCTTAACTTATTCCTTGCAGTATACATGTTAAATGTCCTTTACCATGCCATTGTCCTCACACTATGAACTTCTTTTTGGAGTCACCAGGGGTTTAAAATAGTCTATTTTAAAATACTGGACTACCTGATCTGCCTCTTGAGAAATTTGTATGCAGGTTAGGAAGCAACAGTTAGAACTGGACATGGAACAACAGACTGGTTCCAAATAGGAAAAGGAGTACGTCAAGGCTATATATTGTCACCCTGTTTATTTAACTTATACACAGAGTACATCATGAGAAACGCTGGACTGGAAGAAACACAAACTGGAATCAAGATTGCCAGGAGAAATATCAATAACCTCAGATCTGCAGATGACACCACCCTTATGGCAGAAAGTGAAGAGGACTCAAAAGCCTCTTGATGAAGGTGAAAATCCAGAGTGAAAAAGTTGGCTTAAGGCCCAACATTCAGAAAAAGAAGATCATGGCATCCGGTCCCACCACTTCATGGGAAATAGATGGGGAAACAGTGGAAACAGTGTCAGACTTTATTTTTCTGGGCTCCAAAATCACTGCAGATGGTGACTGCAGCCATGAAATTAAAAGACACTTACTCCTTGGAAGGAAAGTTATGGCCAACCTAGATAGCATATTCAGAAGCATGACATTACTTTGCCAACAAAGGTTCGTCTAGTCAAGGCTATGGTTTTTCCTGTGGTCATGTATGGATGTGAGAGTTGGACTGTGAAGAAGGCTGAGCGCCAAAGAATTGATGCTTTTGAACTGTGGTGTTGGAGAAGACTCTTGAGAGTCCCTTGGACTGCAAGGAGATCCAACCAGTCCATTCTGAAGGAGATCAGCCCTGGGATTTCTTTGGAAGGAATGATGCTAAAGCTGAAACTGCTGTACTTTGGCCACCTGATGCGAAGAGTTGACTCATTGGAAAAGACTCTGATGCTGGGAGGGATTGGGGGCAGGAGGAGAAGGGGACGACAGAGGATGAGATGGCTGGATGGCATCACTGACTCAATGGACATGAGTCTGAGTGAACTCTGGGAGTTGGTGATGGACAGGGAGGCCTGGCGTGCTGCGGTTCATGGGGTCACAAAGAGTCAGACACGACTGAGCAACTGATCTGATCTGATTACTATTTAAAATGTGTGTGTGAAAGTCACTCAGTTGTGTTTGACTCTTTGTGACCCCATGGACTGTATAGTCTGTAGCATTCTCCAGGCCAGAATACTTGAGTGGGTAGCCTTTCCCTTCTCCAGGGGATCTTCCCAATCCAGGGATCAAACCCAGGTCTCCCGCGTTGCAGGCGGATTCTTTACCAACTGAGCTATCAGGGAACTTCAACTTGGTACCAACTTCCAGATAACCTATTTGTTTGATGGTTTCCTGAATAGAAGCAATTTTTCAATTTTCATCTTAATATGAGAGAAGTATAGCTTCCTAAATATTGTCTATGGTTATTTTTAGATTTTTACAAAATTCTTTTTTCCACAATTACAGTATTTATTAGACTGAGGAGTTTTAAAATTTAAACTAATAAATTGAAAACTCAGTATTAAATGACAAAGTATTTTCAGCATTATAATGAGAAAGGATCATTTTATTTTCAAATCCTTTTTCTTTCTAGCTGAATTTATAATTAGTGAGCACATGTTAAAAAAAGTGAGATATTAATGAGCTATTGATAGATGTCTCATAGAATGAGGTCAAATATTATATATATATATATATGTACGTATATTACAAAGAAAATTCTCATTATGGAAGAAAATTGTCATTTGTCACAGAAAATTTCCGTAGAATTACAGGTGGCATAAAATTACAAGAAGTTATTTATCTGATCTCTCCCTTTTCAGTTATGTACTCCCTTTTGTCTATAAATGTATCTTCCCATTTGCTCACAACTTTACTTCCCTTTAATAACAACTAAAACATATAGAGAACAATTTCTACTACAATTTTAAACTAAAATCTGAGGATTCTGCAAACATGTGATGAGTACTTGATATAGTTGAAAGTTAATGGAGATGTAGTCAGTGATAGAAAGTGTCAGAGAAGCTTTATATCTCTTATTTTTCTCCATTCTGCAATTATAAAATAGATAATTCACATTTTAAAAAATTCACATATTTGTTTTATTTATTAAGTTGGACAACAAAAACAAAGTGTTTTTTAGGATAGGTATTTCTATATCTTCTTTATCCTAGTATTTTCATTCTTTTTACATTATTTTCACTTCTTTCATAAAGTTATAGATATCTGTGATATATGCATAAATTTGGAGATTGAAATAAAACCCAGGTTGACATTAATGTATGAGCAGGAGTATAATTCAGAAAGAATACCTTTATATTGTTCATAATTGTTTCTATTTTGGACTGTAATTATTAAGGGAATCTGCTAACAGAAGATTGTTTGGCAGAGAATTTAACTACAGTGTTCTGTAACACACAAATTGCTCCTAAAGGTAGAAACCTAGCTTGAAGGAACCTAGAACTGTCATGTCCTTGAGGGGTGTTTAATCTCAAGTTCATGGCTGAAATTGTAGGCCATATTTTAAACATTGTTCTGTGTGTGTAGGTGTGTTTGTGTTTTTTTAAGTGTGGGGTAGGGTGTAGCCTATTTAGTATTTTTAGACTCTCAAATCTGATGGCCTATGACCCTCTACACCTTAAGACTGCTGAAATCTCAGCTTTATGCCTCTAGATAATTTACAGGAAGATATTTATTTTCCCCTCTATTTTTAATATTTCACTGAATAAATAAATTATCCTGCCCTTTAATTGATAAAGGTGATACACTCGTTTGGTCATTAAAATCCTCTAACACTATTGGCTTTAACAGGCTTTACTCAAATAAAAGCTAGTTCCATTTCATTTTTAAAGCCATTAAGCTTTATCCAAGTAACATTCCTGAAAGCTGTACATTTCATTTGTGCATTCTAATGGCTTAATTTAGTAACTTAATAAGCTTATCTCCAGTCAAAGATAAAGTGGCATTTATATAGACTCTAGGGTATGTGTTAGGACTGAATTTTTCCTGCTTCAGTTTCAAACTAGACTCGATTTTGATGATATCAGATACCAAAGTGAGTGTAAGATAAATCTACCTATGAAGATTTTCAAATAAATGGATTAAGAACCTACTCTTTTATTTCTTGAACATCTCATGGACTTGGACATTATGAAGATGGTCACAGTGTGAAGACAGGATCTTATGAAAGGGATTAGTAAAGAGGTTTCTCTGGAGCTGTTGTACTGCTTGGTTGCTCCATCCTCTTTTGAGGAAGAGGCTTTAGGCAGGGAGTTACTCTCCAACCCCAAGCTTGAAGAGGGCAGGCTTCTAGGCTCGCAATTCTTGTCCTTTGAAATAGTCAGGAAACTTTGACTATTTGTGCCTGACCAAAACAAAGCAAGGTAAAGCTGAATGAACTCCTGAGTTTCTTCCTGCTCAAGAAATCCAGTGGAGGAAAGAAGGTCCTATTAACAACTTTGGTGGCTGTACTGGGATAGGCCCACCCTCACCAATCTTGCCGAGGAAAGAGAGGTATGATTGTTTCTAGGGAGTCAGATGTGAACCACTCAATGAGGATTTGGTGGGGGGCGGGGTGAGAAGTGTCCACTCGGATATCAGGAGGAAGCAATACGGGCTGGAAGTGTACTCTGGATGCTCTGGGTCTGGGGCTGAGTCATAAGTCCACGTGTAGTAGAGACAGATCCACCGAGGACAAGGGCATTTCAGGCAAGAGGAGGAGCATGGAAGCATTCTAAAGCTCATAAAAGATTATGAGAGAAGGAGTTGGCTTTGTTTATCAGCTGGGTATGCTGAATTCACCGAGAGATTTACCCATCTATTCCACCGAGAGAATCCCCTGGTGGCTCAGAGGTTAAAGGGTCTGCCTCCAATGCGGGAGACCCGGGTTCGATTCCTGGGTCGGGAAGATCCCCTGGAGAAGGAAATGGTAACCCACTCCAGTATTCTTTCCTGGAGAATCCAGTGGACGGAGAAGCCTGGTAGGCTACAGTCCATGGGGTCTCAAAGAGTCGGACACGACTGAGCGACTTCACTTTCACTTTCACTTTCCACCCAGACAGCACAGAGTCACCCAGTCAAGCAAATCTGCTAAGAAGCTACACTGCAGCTTTGCAAGTAAAGAGAGAAGCTAATAGAGAACTGGCGCTTACCACCCTCATCCAGCTTCCTTGAGCTTTCAGTTTGTGGAAGAAGAGATTTCAAGCAACATCAGGATTGAACTGTTTCGAGTATCTGATAGGAGATATTCTAATCACTGAAATAAAATGTATTTGTAAACCGAAGTGACCATATTGTGATTTACTCCCCTTAAATGTGCAAAAAATCCTTGGAACCTACTGAGCTTCCATCCACATCTACAGGAAGATGGTCTTTATTATAGAAAGTTTGAAGGGATGGTGGGAGAGCAAAAGAAAGTTTGTGTTTTATTTATGTCTTAGGTTCTGTTTGTTCATCATACTAGTTATACTGCTGACAAGGAATTCAGGCCATTAGTACTTCTTGAAACGGATTCTTATTTTGAGCAACATACTATTTTTTTTTTTTTTAACAGGGCCTTAGATGAATAGATGGGTAGAATCTAATAGTACTCAGCTTTCAACAGATACGTTTTAGTCTCTATCATTTTCACTATTATTCAATAAGCATAAGCCATATATGCTTTATCCTTGATATCTGTGCCATACTATTTCAGGTTACGATATAGTTCATTTCCAATCTTGATTCTCAGAAGAACATAATCACTTATGTTAGTGAGAGTGTGTCATCCAGGGTCAGTATTCATGACTCATGGGAGACACAGCTATGTCTCCCAACTCACTAGCTGGAGATGAGAAAACTCTGACTTTTAGAGACAGACTGTCTGAAAGTCATAATGTAAAACTGCTTTCTAAACTAATTCAGCTAAATAATATTTAATATCAGATTTTAGTGACTTTCTCATGACTGTCAGCTCTCCAAGCTCCCACATGACACTTTAATTAATTGTTCCTCCTTTAGTGGCTCGTTTTTGGTCAGATCCCTTTCCTTAGAGTAGCGTTCCCCCACACCCCTTTATACACATCATGGCAGAAATGTTGTCTGAGATTCCACTATTGTTAAATGTAGCCCAGTATCATTTAAATATGTTACCTTGATGATGGTGATGTCACTCAGATAGTTGGCCTACAAGGAACTAGCACAATTTCACTTGTTTCATTTTAATGGGTCCCCTTGGCTTTGAGGCTATAAACTAAAATACCACTGCAGTCTCCTCCAGCAATCTCAAACTTAATTATTCCACTCCAGGAAGCCATCTGATGGCCCTGCAGAGACTTGCTTTTGCTCTCAAATGCAGTCCCTTATTGTGTAGCCAAATTACCTTTGTTTCTTCTTCTTTTTTTTTTTTTTAATTTATTTACAAACAGCATGGAAAACTACTCCTCAGCACAACTTAATAGGTGATTAGCACAAATATGATTTCAAGAATTTAGATTGGGTATTTGTCAGGGTTTTCTTTTTATTCTTTCCCATGTAATTTCTAAGACTTCTTAGATACCATTCCAAGTACTGGGCATTGTGGGTAATATGGTATAAATTGCTAGGAGAGCTGACTCAGATCTTTTCCTCTACTAAGTTTTGATATTATTTATTAAGTTTCACAGTTCAGATGACACTTCTTATATGCCTATCTCTACCAATATCTTTTTTTGCTGCTTTGAGCAAATTTAGTTTTCTAAGCTAAAATTTCTAACTGATTTTGCAGAAAACAGAAGAGAGACAGAGACACATTGCAGGAGAAAGAGCCAGAGAGGTCAGAGATTTGCAGATGTTGTCATCTGCAATACACATTTATCTATGAAAATGGAAATAGTCACTAACATATTTGACGAGTGATGGAAATTTTTTAAAATTTCACATTTATAATATGAAATAATAGTAATTTGAATATTTTCACAATTTGAATAATAACAAAGAAAAATTCAGCTCACAGTCAAAAAGAAGACTGAACTGAAACCCAGAAACTCTTTAATAATATACAAAGGAATATTTGGACTCTATTCAATACTTTGTTCTATGAAGACTAATAGGAATCTTATTTCTTGCTTCTGTCTTGCAGTCTTTAAAGATAAAGGGGTAGCTCTACATATGCTGTGTTTCCTACTAATAAAATTTTCTTTCTATTGCTAGTCTTAGGCTTTAGGAAAGAAATGGTAAGATGAGAGAGGAAAAAGTGAAAAAGCCTGGCTTTATTGTACTTTATGTGTGCAAGTAGTTTTTAATTTTGTTCTTTTCAGCATAATGCTTTCATCTGTGCAAGAAATTAAGTGCATGAGAATTAATATGCTCCAGTCAATAGAAGAAGCAATAAAATATAACTGAAGAGAAAGGACCCCCATCATGTACATTCTTTATAGACATTTACTTCCCCATGTGGGTACAATATTTACTTCCCTGGATTGAAGCTTCACACAAAACAAGAATTAGATTTTCTTCATTTTGAGCTTACAAGCCTACTTCATTTAACAACTGTGGAACTGAGAAAGAAAAACAGATGGAGGGACAGATAATATTTGGAAAAAGAGCCAGAATGAAGTCGAATTCCACTTGTTTATTTTGGGTTTCGGAGAATGTGGAGAAAAAGAGATTGAATTTAAACACACAAAACCTACAAACACTTTTTCTAAAATTCATTTTAGTTTATCCTCCCTGAACAAACTGAACAATATTTATGAAACTCTGTCTTAGTCCCAGTGACCACTTTTGAATTACTGGATGGTCAGGAGAGAATCGGTGAGCACATCAAAGATTGGCAAGTCATTGCAGACAGAGCAGGCTGATGCAGGTGTCACATAATCTATTGATTCAGCATGAATGATTCCCTATAAAATGAGTTCCTATACTTTTCAGACACATTGAAAAACATACAGGTATTGATAGATGTTATTTGCTTAGGCTTAGAGACAAATAAAAGCAAATATTAAGATTTTACGTTTAAGAAATGCCAATTTAAATAATCCCCGTATGACCTAATATCAAATACTTTATGATTGAAGGCCAGTATATCAAAATATAAAGTCTATATATTGTTACCAAGTAAGTGAAACATATAGTTTCCAACTCAAAGGGAACTAAAAGGTTAAAATGACACAATAGTCTTGACAAAACTTTGAAAATATTTAAATAAGCCTACAGTTTGGGCTTTCATTTTGATTACAATAAATTTCACCCTCTTAAACTCTTGCAGAGAGATTATTTTCCATATTCAACAAAGTAAAACATATTTTAAGCAAGTATCTTTCTATTATGAGGATTGATTTAGTCAACAAATATTAATTCATGGCACTTGGCGCTGTTTGACTAAGTATTTTTCACTCCTGGTCCATCAAACAGAAAAATTTTAGGGAGGACAGATACCATTTTGTCATGTCTGAAGTTTCTAAAACTTTAAAGAAATGAAGTACAGAATTTCAAACACATACTCACAGGATACCTCCTAGGTTCTTGGAAGGGATGTGGTACAGTGTGGATCCCAAATTTTAAGCTGTATTAGCCTCATAGTTAAGCTTACCCTGGTCTCTTGTGATCTGACAGAAAGCACGATTCTCCTGTTCTGTGAATTGGTAATAAATGGCAGCAACATGAAAAAAAAAAAAAGAGAGAGAGAGGAAAAAAAATGCACTTTTCTTTGCTTTTCAGTACAGGGATGAAAAAAGTTTTATTCAACTTCCAAGCATCAAATTGTTATAAGTATGCCTTTCCCTACTTCTTTAGTGGTATTACCACAGGAACGTGTTGTTTGGGGGGTATGTGTGCTCAGTTGCTTCAGTTACATCTAACTCTTTGTGACCCCATGGACTATAGCCTGCCAGGCTATTCTGTTCACAGGATTCTCTAGGCAAAAATACTGGAGTGAGTTGCTATGCCATCCTCCAGGTGCTCTTCCTGACTCAGGGATCAGACCTGCATGTCCTGCATTGCAGGCAGATTCTTTATCACTGAGTCACCAAGGAAGGGCAATTGAGCTAACTAACATGTAGCAGGAGGTGAATCCCACAGCATCAGAAAGTGCATTATGGAGATATAGTCTAATACAAGCAACTTCAGTTCAGTTCAGTCACTTGGTCATGTCCGACTCTTTGTGACCCCATGGACTGCAGCACGCCAGGCCTCCCTGTCCATCACCAACTCCCAGAGTTT
The DNA here is from genome assembly GCF_019923935.1 of Bubalus bubalis. Classification (NCBI taxonomy): domain Eukaryota; kingdom Metazoa; phylum Chordata; class Mammalia; order Artiodactyla; family Bovidae; genus Bubalus; species Bubalus bubalis. Next base: position 39,618,185 of record NC_059163.1, on the reverse strand, counting down.
ACCCAAACCCATGTCCATTGAGTCGGTGATGCCATCTAACCATCTCATCCTCTGTTGTCCCCTTTTCCTCCTGCCCTCAATCGTTCCCAGCATCAGGGTCTTTTCCAATGAGTCAAAGTATTGGAGTTTCAGCTTCAACATCAGTCCTTCCAATGAACACCCAACACTGATCTCCTTTAGGATGGACTGGTTGGATCTCCTTGCAATGGAAGGGACTCTCAAGAGTCTTCTCCAACACCACATTTCAAAAGCATCAATTCTTTGGTGCTCAGCTTTCTTTATAGTCCAACTTTCACATCCATACATGACTACTGGAAAAACCATAGCCTTGACTAGATGGACCTTTGCTGACAAAGTAATGTCTCTGCTCTTTAATATGCTGTCCAGGTTGGTCATAACTTTCCTTCTAAGGAGTAAGTGTCTTTTAATTTCATGGATGCAATCACCATCTGCAGTGATTTTGGAGCCCAGAAAAATAGTCTGACATTGTTTCCACTGTTTCCCCATCTTTTTTGCCATGAAGTGATGGGACCAGATGCCTTGATCTTAGTTTTCTGAATGTTGAGCTTTAAGTCAACTTTTTCACTCTCCTCTTTCACTTTCATCAAGAGGCTCTTTAGTTCCTCTTCAATTTCTGCCGTAAGGGTGGTGTCATCTGCATATCTGAGGTTATTGATATTTGTCCCGGCAATTGTGATTCCAGCTTGTGCTTCTTCCAGCCCAGCATTTCTCATGATGTACTCCGCATATAAGTTAAATAAGCAAGGTAACAATATACAGCCTTGATGTACTCCTTTTCCTATTTGGAATCAGTCTGTTGTTCCATGTCCAGGTCTAACTATTGCTTCCTGACCTGCATACAGGTTTCTCAAGAGGCAGGTCAGATAGTCTTGTATTCCCATCAACTTAAGACCCTGTAAATATTAAGAAATAGTGTGGAGCACAAACCAGGAGTGAACCTAGGGTGTCAGAGCAGGGATTCAGGCTAGGGAAAATGAGGTCATGACAATTCACTTACTAACTGAGACTGGGTTTTGATAGCACATTTATGGAGCACCTATTTATTGGCCGTGTGTTATGCTAGGCCCTAAAGATGTACATATAACTAAAACTGACTATCAGGGAATTACAAATCTTGTGGGAGAAGTACCTTCTCCAACATGTAGCATAACTTATTTCTAAATTATAAAAATCTATATAAATCATGAAGTGCCTTGAGTGATTATAATTTGTTTACTTAATTCAGAAATCACTCCATTCCTCCACTCTACCTGCAACCTTGATTCAGGAGGCACATCTTTGATTACCTCCACTGCCATTTCATCCAATCTCTATGCCATTTCAGGTTTTCACAGATGCTGGAACTTGGTTAGCTCTTAGAAGGTGCATCTGGGGCAGGATTTGCTTTGCATGGTAAAGTTAGTTGTCCCACATTTGGATGTGAGAAAAATTAAAGAATAGAGAGATGGATCATTTTATTGGCATGCTTCGTTCACTATAGAAATGATGGGATATCTGGCTTCATGATGTCGGGAAAGAGGAGGTTCCTGGTTTCCTTCTTCACATGAGACTACCCTTCCCTAGAAAGTCACCCCATAGTCTCTGGAGAGAAGATGCTTTCATGGTGCTTTGCACTCCTTGCAGCTATGGACAACACCAGTGACTTTAGTTAAATGCTGACTTCATCCATCAGCATTGTAGGGGAGGAAAAAGTGTTCCTAAATCCTCTTACAGTCCCTTAGCTGGTCTGAAAATTAAGCTAACAAAAAGCAATTAACAGTAGAAAAGTACACAAACTATGAGACACAGGAGCTTTCATTAAGGAAATGAAGACCCTAAGAAATATACCTGAGTATTTTATTGCTAGGTTTGATGAAGAATACATAGTTGTACAGATACACAGTAGGTCAGAGTATGAGATAAGTATAGCTCACAGGGGAAACAGCATGGACTGTTTGTTCAGCTTCTTCTTGGTGTCCCATTATCTTTGGAGATAAGGATGCTCATTTCCTCTGGGTATAGGGAGGTCATCTCTCACATAGATATTTCATGGTCTGTTTCAGGGAAAAAGGGCAAGGTTGAAGTTGGAGTATCTTCCTGAATTTGCCATTTTCTGAGACTCTTTCAGCTTAAAATATTCAATATGCTGAGGTTACATATTTTAGATTAGCAAGTCCTGAGCCCCATCAGCAGCATTGCAAACATTTGATCACACCCTTCTCCTTAAAACATTTTCTTCTCCTGACTTCTGGGACAAAGTTCTCTCCTGGTTCTACTCTACCTCATGAAGTTGTTCCTCCTGAGTCTACTCTGTTAGTTTCATTCTTCTTAATGTCTACAAGTTGGAGTGCTTGAGACTCATTCTTGAAGCAACCTATCCTGTCAACCTATTGAGACACTTCCAGTGATCTCATCAGATCACTTACATGGCTTCAAATAACACTGATACTGTGATGACTCTAACATTTATATCTCCAGCCTGAACCACTTCCACAGAATCCAGAAATGTATGTCAAACTTCCATAGATACCTCCACCTGCTGCTGCTGCTGCTGCTAAGTCGCTTCAGTCGTGTCTGACTCTGTGTGACCCCATAGATGGCAGCCCACCAGGCTCCCCCGTCCCTGGGATTCTCCAGGCAAGAACACTGGAGTGGGTTGCCATTTCCTTCTCCAATGCATGAAAATGAAAAGTGAAAGTGAAGTCACTCAGTTGTGTCCGACTCTTAGCGACCCCATGAACTGCAGCCTACCAGGCTCCTCTGTCCATGGGATTTTCCAGGCAAGAGTACTGGAGTGGAGTGCCATTGCCTTCTCCTCATGTCCACCTAGATTTGTCAAATTAATGTATCAAAAATTGTGTTCCTGATTTTCCTTCTTAAACTAAATTTATCACCTATAATCCTACGTTCTAGTCAGTCAATTCCATTAGTCTGACTGCTCAGACAAAAACTTTGAAATTATCATTGATTTCTCTCTACCCTACATCCAAACCAACAGTAAATTCAGTTGTCTCTATTTTTGCAGTCCAATATACATATTAATTTTTACCATCTCCATTGCTAACATTATTTCTTGCCTAGACTTTTGCAGTAGCCTCATAATTGGTCTCTGTTGTCACTTTTGTCTTACTACAGATTAGTCTCTTCACACAGTCAGGGTGATTATTTCTGACATGTCAGATTACATCATCCCCTACAAAGCCCTACAGTGGTTATCCATCTCCACAAGGCTAAAATCTAAAGTGCCAATTACGAGTATCATCACATTTTTATACTTTCAACTACTCTTATCCTACTTGCTTGCTTAGGTCCAGATATGCTGTCCAACTTGCAGCTTCTTTAACATGTAAAACATGTTTCAACCTCAGGACTTTTGCATTTGTTCTTATTGTGTTCTTCACCAAGATATTTACATATATCATCCCTCACTTGACTCTTAACTATCCTCAGACAGAGAAGAGGCAACACCTACCACCTGGAATTCCCTATTCATCTTACCTGATTTATTTCTCTTTGTACAAGTTATCATTTATCATATCACATATATTGTTTTAAGTTTTATTGACATATGAATTTGTGTAAATTTATGGTGTACTGTGTAAGATTTGATATGCTCATTTTGCAAAATAACTACCACAGTAGGGTTACTTAACATCTCCATCACCTCATACAATTACCATTTCTTTCTTTGTGGTGAGAACATTTGAGATCTACTCTCTTAGCAATTTTCAAGTATATAACACAATTATTGCTAACTATAATCACCATGCTGTACATTAGATCTCCAGAGCTTTTCATCTTATAACTGGGAGTTTGTACCCTCTGACTGACATTTCCCCATTTTTTCCTCCCTCAGCCCCTGGGAACTATCATTCTACTTTTTCTATGAATGTGATTTTCTTTTTCTAGATTCCACATAATAGTGATATATACAGTATTGGTCTTCCTCTTTCTGACTTATTTCTCTTAGCATTATGTCCTCATGGTCCATCCATGTTGCCACAAATGATAAGATTTCCTTCTTTCTCTTGGCTGAATAATATTCCATTGTACATATGTACCTTATCTTCTTCATCTGCTAATCCATTGATGAACATTTAGGTTGTTTCATATCTTGGCTACTTATGAATACTGCTGCAATGAACATGATAGTGCAGGTATCTTTTGGGGATCTTGATTTTATTTCTTTTGGATTTATACCCAGATGTGGGATTGCTGGATCACCTGTTAGTTCTAGTTTTAACATTGTGAAGAAACTCTGTACTGTCTTCCATAGTGGCTGACCCAGTATACATTCCCATCAACAGTACACCAGGGACTCCTTTTCTTATCATCCTCGCCAACATTTCTATCTTTTGTCTTTTCAGTAATAGCCATTCTAGCATGAATAAAATGTCATCTCATTGTGATTTTGATTTGCATTCTTCTGATGATTAGTAGTGGAGAAGGCAATGGCACCCCACTCCAGTACTCTTGCCTGAAAAATCCCATGGACAGAGGAGCCTGGTGGACTGCAGTCCATGGGGCCTAAGAGTCGGACACGACTGAGCGACTTCACTTTCACTTTTCACCTTCATACATTGGAGAAGGAAATGGCAACCCATTCCAGTGTTCTTGCCTGGAGAATCCCAGGGACGGGGGAGCCTGGTGGGCCGCCGTCTATGGGGTCACACAGAGTCGGACATGACTGAAGTGACTTAGCAGTGGCAGCAGCAGCAGCAGATGATTAGTAGTGTTGAACATGTTTTCATTTACATTTTGGTCATTTAGATGTCTTTATTGGAGAGATGCCTATATGAGATCCTCTGGATGGAGGATGATCCTCTGTCCATTTTAACATCAGTTTTTTTTTTTTTTTTTTTTTTGCTATTGAACTGTATGAGTTTCATATATATTTTAGATGGTAATCCCTTATCAAATAATTGATTTGCAATTATTTTCTTCCATTATATAAGTTGCCTTTTTATTTTGTTGATCGTTTCCTTGGTGTGCAGAGGTTTTTTTGTTTTTATTTATTGTAATCTCATTAATTTTTGCTTTTGTTTCTTGTGCTTTTAGTGCCAGTTTCAAAAACTCATCTCCAAGACCAATGTAAAAGAGTTTCCCCCCCATGTTTTCTTCTAGAAGTTTTATAGTTTCTGGTCTTATGTTTAAGTTTTTAATCAGTTTTGTGTTAATTTTTGTGCATGATATAAGGTAAGGGTTTTATTTCATTTCATGTGATTATCCAGTTTTATCAACACTATTTATTGAAGACTCTACCTTTTCAACATTTATTATTCTTGGTTCTCTTGTTAAAAATTAGTTGACCATATCAGTAAAGAATCTACTTGCAATGCAGGAGACTCCAATTCGATTCCTGGGTTGGGAAGATCCCTTGGAGAAGGGATAGGCTACCCACTCCAGTATTCTTGGGCTTCCCCGGCACCTCAGATGGCCAAGAATCCACTTGCAATATGGGAGACCTGGGTTCGATCCGTGCATTGGGAAGATTCCCCAGGAGGAGGGCATGGCAACCTACCCCTGAATTCTTGCCTGGAGAATCCCCATGGACAGAGGACCTGGTGGGTTAGAGTCCATGGGGTTGCAAAGAGTCAGACATGACTGAACGACTAAGCACATAGCACGCATATAACTGAAGGTCTACTTCTGGGCTGTTGAGTCTGTACCATTGTCTATGTATCTATTATTGTGCAAATTCCAACTGTTTTGATTACTATAATTTTCTAATATAGTTTTGAAATCAAGAGTGCTTCCCTTGTGACTCAGCTGGTAAAGAATCTGCCTGTAATACGGGAGACCTGAGTTCAATCCCTAGGTTGGGAAGATCCCCTGGAGAAGGGAAAGGCTACCCACTCCAGTATTCTGGCCTGGAGAATTTCATGGACTGTATAGTCCATGGGGTCACAAAGAGTCAGACACAACTGAGCAACTTTCACTTTCACTTGAAATCAAGAAGTGTGATACTTCCAGTTTTTTTGCTTTCTCGTGATTACTTTGGCTATTTGGAGTATTTTGTGATTCCATATAAATTTTAGAATTCTTTTTTCTATTACTGTGAAAAATACCATTGGAATTTTGATAGGAATTGCATTTAATCTATAAATGCCTTTGAGTAGTATAACCATTTAAACTATATTAGCGTTATTTGTTAACAATATATAGAATTAGCCATAATATTTGCTATATGTCTTAAAGGATGCTTAAAAAGATTTCGAAGAAATAATTCTAATATCCTATTATTAACCAAAAAAAAAACCAGTCTTAATGTATTTTCAGGAAAAGAGTTCTAAAAGAATATGCTTTAAATGAAAGGGGCTATTTTCTGGACAGTGTAAATAATGGAATGTAGAATAACTTCTTAGCCATCTGGCTTTTCCATCTTCTACAGCATGCATGAAGAAGACCAATGTCAAATTGGTCAGTCACTGTGTTACTGATGGTACATTTCCTTTTTAACTTTAGCAGATTTTATTTGAATAGATGGCATGCAAACATATTTCTATGATAAGCTGGTGTTGATCACTTTGTTTACAAACACCCAGGGATGTTGGGTTTAGAAGCTGCGAAGACATTCAGCACCCATGAGGCTCTTTTTGTTTTGTGTTATATTTACTTCTCAGGTGGGGTTAATGATGATTCTTTCAAGAACTTGACAGTTGTATTTCTAGTATGCAAAAATGTTTCCAACTGCTTTTAGTGATAGGCTTAATCTAAGAGTAACAAAAAAAATCTCATTTTTCCTCCCCTGGGGCCCTTCAACACTTCAACATGTGGAACCAAGAAACTGTTTTTTTTAAGAAGTGACAGAAATTGCAAGTATGTCTAGCAATTTTGGGGAAATATCATCTGTGAAAATAGTTTCATTATTCAACACTTCTGAAATGTGAAAATGAAATACACAAAACCAAACCAAAAGCACCATGGGACTGAAGAGTTTGTAAAATAGAATATAATATAGAAGAATAGAAAATAAAGCCTGCATATTATTTATTGGCGGCTTCATATTCTTAACATGGGGCCAATACAGAAGAGCATAAGCAGATGTCTTCATGACAATATACCAGGAAAATAAACCTATAAATACTGATTTTTATTCTATACCTACCTAACGTGCAGAATTTGTCAAATTTCTTAAGCTTATATTTGTCAGAAATATCTGTAAAACAGTTGTGTGGCTTCCTTAAATTTTAACTTAATGTTAGATATATTTTTATTTGTTATGATGGAGTTGAACGGCAATTCCATTATGCTTTATAATTACAAAATATTTTTTGTAAAACAGAATGTTAAAATTTTAGAAAGATTGAAAAAGGTAAAAAATCTTGAAAGGTCTTTCTTTAATTTTATAAGGAAGTGAAACTTAAGATCAGTTTGTCAATGAAACGATTTAAAGTATAGGGCCTAATTTTGGTTCATTCTCGATTGTCTATGGCACTCCACTCCAGTACTCTTGTCTGGAAAATCCCATGGATGGAGGAGACTGGTGGGCTGCAGTCCATGGGGTCGCTAAGAGTCGGACAGGACTGAGCGACTTCACTTTCACTTCTCACTTTCATGCATTGAAGAAGGAAATGGCAACCCACTCCAGTGTTCTTGCCTGGAGAATCCCAGGGACGGGGGAGCCTGGTGGGCTGCCGTCTCTGGGGTTGCACAGAGTCGGACACGACTGACACGACTTAGCAGCAGCAGCAGCAAAATATCTTAATAGTATTACTGATTAAATATTAATCTTTTAAACTATCTTAAATATCTTATAAAATTCTGGTTCTCTCTAATACAATTTATATTAAATATTAGATAGAAGGTAGACATAAGATGATAAGTCTTTTAAGGGAAATATATTTACTTCACATATGTTTTCTACTTTTCAAAATAATCCCAAATTTCTGTATATTTTCAATATAATCTGACAGGTTTGGGTATAACATATGGTTAATCAGTCTGGATTCTGGATTGCAAGCCACACTAATAGTTAGCTAACTCATCTGAAAAGGAATTTCTTGGAAATATATCAGGCCATCAGGCTTCCCACATGGGTCAATGGTAAAGAAGCTGCCTGCCAATGTAAAAGACGCAGGTTCGATTCTTGGGTAGGGAAGATCCCCTGGAGTAAGAAATGGCAACCCACTCCAGTCTTCTTGCCTGGAAAATTCCATGGACAGAGGAGCCTGGTGGGCTAAGTCCATGAGGTTTCAAAGAGCTGGACACAACTGGGTGACTGAGAACACCTACACATATAGGCCATCACTCAAATTTATTGGGCAGACTAAAGAACCAGGCTCAGAGAATGAATAGGAAACAAGGAAGGTTCAGCATCAAGATTCCTAGTTCTGGTCACACTGCGAAGTTGTATGATCTGATCTCCATGACAAAATGCTGGTGCTAGTGAAAGTTGCCCCTTGAGAATATATTAAAACTTAGGCCTTTGTCTTCACACCCACAAGATTTCATGTCCATCCTAAGACTCAGTATTATAAGTAATACCATTCACTTGACTGATACTAGGTCAAGTGCCTGGACCCTTACTCTCAAGATAATGGAGAAACAGTATCTGATCTCTTCAGCGTGAGAATTTACATTTCATCCAAGACTTAAACAATGGAAGAATCCTCTCCACCAAATAAGAAGAAACACTGAATGATGGGAAACTAAAGATGTCCTTTAAACTTGGCATTCTATAGTATATAATGTTAGTGTTACTCAGTCATGTCTGACTCTTTGTGACCCTATGGACTGTAGCCTGCCAGGTTCCTCTGTCCATGGAATTCTCCAGGCAAGAGTACTGGAGTGGGTGGCCATTCCCTTCTCCAGGGGATCTTCCCAACCCAGGGATCGAACTCGGGTTTCCTGTATCACAGGCAGTTTCTTTACTGTCTGAGCTACCAGGGAAGCTCATGGTATATAATCTTTTATATACTAAAAAATTTGTGTTTAGTATATAAAATTTTATATATATAAAAATGTGGATTATTGTTATCCACATTTTTTATGTTCTATAAAGTCTCCTTTAACACTGAATTAACCAATACTAAGCATTGCAGTTAGGGACAAATACAGAATCAGGTTCTTTTGAGCCTCTGGCTACATCGTTTTCCTCAATCAATCAATGTATAACTTTTTTTTGTTTTTATGTGTAAAGACAAATTTATTTACATTGTATTTACAACACTACATTGTTGATTCATTAACCCTTGACTCATGACCAGCAGCACTACAACTGATATCTGAATGAAGCTTGTCTAATGCATGTATTTTCTCCATAAGACATATCACAGCCTTTTTGACATTTGTAACATGAGAAAGCACTTTGGAACTGTGCTTGCAGGCTATTTTAAACACCAAAATCATCAACAAAAGCACAAAAATGAAAAAAAATTAAGCATCTTTTTTTTTCTATGCTTTCATTAAGTACCTTTGATATATAGTTTATAGCTTATCCTCTTTTTAATTTAGAATTCCTCATCCGAAGAAGCGATCACATAATTAACATGATCAGACAGTTCATTTTTGCTTATTTGTCCCTGGTTTTCATGGCAACACCCTGACCTTTGTGAAAGTGGACAGCGCTGACATTTTGTCATCCTCATAAGGGAGGGACATATGTATTTAGGAACGTCCAGACCTCATTACTTCATAGAAATAGACTGAGACCTAGAATATCTGCATTATGTGCCATTTTATAATTCTATCCAAACACACAGATCAAGTTATTGTATCTAATGGCAGAAATCTGCAACCTGCTTTCTTCGAACTGTGGTGCTAAATAAACTGTGAAAAGAACACTTGCTCATAGTATGAGAGCTAAAACAAGAAGGTAGAATGTTGCTTTGTTCAATTTCCAAAGGAAACGTGAGTGCTAGTACTGAACATTTTTTGCTGCTCTGTGCTTGAGTATGTCTGCAAATGACAACAAAGATACCACAAGTATTGATTTGGGGTTTAAAATAAATTTCAGCTACTGTATGGATTAAAAAAGATGAAATTTGTGAACAATGAGGACACAGTGTATATATATGTATATACTGTATATATACACTATACTATACACTAGTGTAGTATATGTATATATTATACTATATGTGTGTGTGTATATATGTATACACTTCCCTGATGGCTCAGACAGTAAAGAATCTGCCTGCAATCCTGGAGACCTGGGTTTGATCCCTGGGTTGGGAAGATCCCCTGGAGAAGGGAAAGACTACCTACTCTAGTATTCTTCCTGGGAAATCCCATGGACAGAGGAGCCTGATGGGCTACAGTCCATGGGGTCACAAAGAGTCAGATATGACGGAACAACTAACACATAAATAGATGAAATTGACAAGTATTGCTATGATTTTGCTATGATTTTTTTACATATGCATGTAAAAACTGCAATTATTAGTAGTGTAAGTCAGTGATCTAACATACTTGAAAATTCTTTATTGGCATTGATACCTTTCAGCATTTAAAATTTAGTTTATTACTGGATAAATATGATAATGTGGGAAGTTATATAACTTCTCTATTTAGTAGTCTAGGTTAATTCCTAATACTTTGAAAAATTTTTTACATCTATGAATTTGCTTATCCCTTGTAGGTTTTAGTTTTGCTTCATTATGTCAAAATCTCTTAGCCATTATTTGGGTATTTATTACAAAAAGCTAGTACCCAAGTTCTGTATACTATTTTCAATCTCTAAACTACATTTAAAAGTGGTCATCTAACTAGTTACTTGCTCTCTTTGTTCAGGAATACTAATTGAAATTGAATTTTTTTTATTTTTTATTTTCTGTATCTAATGAGTTGGATAGATCTCATTGGTCCAAATTCCTTTCCAGAGCATCCAGCAAATTAAAGATATCAAAGCATAAATAAGGCTAATTCCTGTCAACATTGCCACTTTTGATTTCTTTCTGGACATTTGCAGAAAGTTGGTATGACTTAGTGCTCTCAGTATGTTAATGTTTTTGGTCTTTTTCAGCTTTTTCTTTGATCACTGACTTTTGATCTTTGGTTTATGTCAATGAAAATGATAATAAGAAACATATTTTATAAAGAAATGAGAAATAACTCTCAGGTCCAAAAAACATATTCTAGATGAGAAACCTTGCCACCCCTATAGTTAATGTTGGTATTGTTGATAACTCTGGCAAAGGTGGATCAGGATGGGGAACACATGTATACCTGTGGCGGATTATGTAAAGTTTAAAAATAAAATAAAATTTAAAATCTTCAAAAAAAAAGAAACAAAAACAAAAGGATAGCATTAGGACTGGTTTGAAGCAAAGGTTTTGATCAGGGATATAGTAGACTTTTACATCAGTGTGAGGCTGAACAAAAAAATCACTATAGGTAGGAGTGGTATGGTAGACATCTCGAATCTAGACTCCAAAGAAATTTCCCCTGAAGTATATGAAATGGTAGAACATCTCAGAAATCAGAGAATGAATATGACTGCTTCTAGAAATTGCAGCCTGGTTGGCCTCTGCTCCATTTTATACTACCTCTTGGAGTGGGTAGGCTTGGGTCTTGAGATATCATTTTAAGCAAAAAAAAAAAAAAAAAAAAAAAAAGGTCAGGAGCTTGCAGGAGAAGGTCAGACATGCTAAAATAATCTTTTGAAAATAATAGGTCTACAATAACATTAGGTACAAGTGTATGAATTTCTGAAGGGAAGTGAATTCAGTTTTGGAAAATAATGAAAAATGGAGAAGGCTCTAAGACCTAATATCAATATTTCACATATTCATTTATCTGAAATGAAAGCAATTTTTTATGTCTAAAATAAAGAAGAACTATTGTAATTCATTGATTCTAAGATGCACTTTTTCACATTTTTAACATCTCTGAAACCTGGAAGCATCTTACAATCAATGGCACCCTATAATTAAAATTGAATAATGTTTTTCTTTGTGAAGTGTAAAATAATGAGATGTGTTACAAGTGAACATAACTTTGATTTGATTAAATATAGTAATATGTCCAAATTTGGAGAAAGATATTCATTAATAAAAATAAGATTAATAAGCTATACAAAATAAACATTTAAAAACAAATTTAGCAGAATATGTTACAGTTTAACCCTAGAGCACAATGGACCTCTTTTAAAGATCAACTTTCTGTCATTTTGTACACAATTCTTTCTGTATATGTGTATGTGTATTTTTCTCCATAGTCTGTAGTTTTAATCCAGTACTAACTTGGTGTAATGTAGTAGTGTTAGTCTCTCAGTCATGTCCAACTCTTTGCTACCCTATTGGACTGTAGCCCAGCAGGTTCCTCAGTCCATGGGATTCTCCAGGCCAGAATACTGCAATGGGTATCCATTCCTTTCTCCAGGGGATTTTCCCAACCCAGGAATCAAACCCAGGTCTCCTGAACTACAGGCAGATTCTTTACCATCTGAGCTACAGGGAAGCCCACAATACTGGAGTGGGTAGCCGTGGGTGGCCATTCCCTTCCCCAGGGGATCTTCCTGATCCAGGGATCCCACCTGCATCTTTTGTGTGTCCTGCATTGGTAGGAGGATTCTTTACCACTGCGCTGCCTGGGAAGCAGGTTCTAAGTTGGTATTCAAAAACTGAAAAACATCTTAAATAATTAAGATGATTAATTATAATATTCCAAATAATGATTATGTAGTAGATATTTTCTAACTATTACATTAATCAGTTTATATAGGTAGCATTTTTTCTTTTTTGATTTTTCGTTGCTCTTCTAAGATCACACAGCCTAATAGTCATGAATCCACCTAAATGTGTAGTTCAGTCTATCACTTACACACAGGAATAAAAAGTAGAAAGGACTTTCTACTGTTCAAGTTCTCAAATATATCCCTACATTACATTATAGTGTCTAGAAACTGTCAATTTTCATTTTGACATCTAAAAAACTAAGTTGAATAATAATTTAGAATAATATCTTCTAATTTTAGAATAATATCTTCTAATTTTAAAAATGATATCTTTGGGGGAAAAATGTATACAATGGGAAAAAATATCAAACAAAATTGAATTGTCTTCACACTGTCATTTTAGGGGAAAAAAGCACTAATTAGGGGTAGATAAAATTTTTTTAAGATGGAAAAGTAGAATAATAGTCTTTCAGTAGTTATGAATTTCAAGCGCCAGACTACTTTGGAGAAGTAACAAAAATGGTCTTTCTTCAAAAGAGTAACAGGAATTTAGAGTTGTTTTTTGCCTATCAAAGACTCAAGAGGGATGAAACTGTTTTGCCTTAAAAGATTCCAGACACAGAGAAAATGGGAAAGGTGGCCTTAAAATGGAAACAGCAAAGTGAGGAATTGAAGAACAAAGAGAGGAACATGACTGTAAGAGATCTTTTGTGGCAGAGATGGCTAGGAATTTAGGGGCAATACTGGCTGCCATTTTATCTTTAATCTTTAGTTTTTTTGTTCTGTAGTAGTGGTGTTCCAGTATTCCATGAATTTGGTTGATGTTTCACACAACACCATTATGTAAATTGCACCTTGGGGAATGGAGGCAGCACAGACATGTTTCAGAGTGTAACCTTTGCAGCCAGGCTTGCCTGAATTCAGATCCTGACTCCATGTATAGCCGTCAGCCTTTCTGTGCTTCATTTATCTTTAGCCCCAAAAATGGGAGTAAAGTGTTCTTAATCCATGGAGTTGTTTTTAAGATTCAATCTGTTAATGCATATAAAGTTCTTGTACCAATGCAAGGTCTAGTGTTAAAATTAAAAACAAGTTTTGGCATAAAAATCACACACAGATTCCTGAAACACCCTGGGTAGCATTGGGTTTTACTAAGTAATTTAAAATTGAACTGGGAACAGGGGTTTAGATTAAAGCATCTGTGCAAGTCTAAGGGTCCCTTCTGCAAGTGTCCCTTCTAATTCTGTGTGGTGTCTCAGGAATGCTCAGAAATAGTCAGCAGAAGAATGAACCTGCTCCCTTTTCACGGAGTGAAGACTTAAATTGGCTTTTTAAGGCTATTAATGAAGGGTAACTCAGGCGTGCTGCAACTCATGGGGTCACAGAGTCAGACATGACTGAGTGACTGAACTGAACTGAACTGAACTCAGGAAGAATGCATTACATCAGACTCTTCTGGTTATATATGTAACATGGAAAATGAAATATCCCAGTCATCTTGCTCTCAGAAATACCCTCTGTTGAGAATTTAATGTACAGAATATGTCTTTTTGCATACTCTTAATAAAATTATTTTACTTTTAAAGGAAGAAAAATATGTGCCCAATAATCATTTTCATTTTCCTGAATTGACCCCTCTGTTTTCATTACATACAAGGTAAGATGCTGCTTTGAAAACTGGAGGGCATAATGTTACCAAACCAAACTTAGGTGCACTCACCTATACACTATAAAGCTCATTTACTGTCATTGGGTGGTGCTGACAGAAAGGGCAACATTCATTGCAGGGCATCCATCAGTTAGTTCAGAGCAACTAGTGCTCAAAATATCCAAACCCCCAATGGAATTCAGGAAAGCGTTTTTAAAGGTAAGGTGAGAGAGGGGCATCTTGGAATAAGAAGTCAAGTGGGCCTTCAGAAGCATCACTACGAACAAAGCTAGTGGAGGTGATGGAATTCCAGTTGAGCTATTTCAAATCTTGAAAGATGATGCTGTGAAAGTGCTCCACTCAGTATGTCAGCAAATTTGGAAAACTCAGCAGTGGCCACAGGACTGGAAAAGGTCACTTTTCATTCCAATCCCAAAGAGAGACAATGCCAAAGAATGCTCAAACTGCCACACAATTGCACTCATCTCACACACTAGTAAAGTAATGCTCAAAATTCTCCAAGCCAGGCTTCAGCCATACTTGACCATGAACTTCCAGATGTTCAAGCTGGTTTTAGAAAAGGCAGAGGAACCAGAGATCAAATTGCCAACATCTGCTGGATCATGAAAAAGCAAGAGAGTTCCAGAAAAACATCTATTTCTGCTTTCTTGACTATGCCAAAGCCTTTGACTGTGTGGATCACAATAAACTGTGGAAAATTCTGAAAGAGATGGGAATACCAGACCAGGTGACCTGCCTCTTGAGAAATCTGTATGCAGGTCAGGAAGCAACAGTTAGAACTGAACGTGGAACAACAGACTGGTTCTAAATACGAAAAGGAGTATGTCAAGGCTGTATATTGTCACCCTGCTTATTTAACTTATATGCAAAGTACATCATGAAAAACACTGGGCTGGAAGAAGCACAAGCTGGAATCAAGATTGCCAGGAGAAATATCAATAACCTCAGATAGGCAGATGACACCACCCTTATTGCAGAAAGTGAAGAAGAACTAAAGAACCTCTTGATAAAAGTGAAAGAGGAAAGTGAAAATGTTGGCTTAAAGTTCAACATTCAGAAAACTAAGATCATGGCATCTGGTCCCATCACTTCATGGGAAATAGATGGGGAAACAGTGGAAACAGTGGCTGACTTTATTTTTCTGGGCTCCAAAATCACTGCAGATGGTGATTGCAGCCATAAAATTAAAAGACACTTACTCCTTGAAAGGAAAGTTATGACCAACCTGGACAGCATATTAAAGAGCAGAGACATTACTTTGTTAACATGCATCCATCTTGTCAGGCTATAGTTTTTCCAGTAGTCATGTATGGATGTGAGAGTTGGACTATAAAGAAATCTGAACACTGAAGAGTTGATGCTTTTGAACTGTGGTGTTGGAAAAGACTCTTGAGAGTCCCTTGGATTGCAAGGAGATCTAGCCAGTCCATGCTAAAGGAGATCAGTCCTGGGTGTCCATTGCTAGGACTGATGTTGAAGCTGAAACTGCAATACTTTTGCCACTTGATGCAAAGAGCTGACTCATTTGAAAACACCCTGGTGCTGGGAAAGACTGAAGGCAGGAGGAGAAGGGGATGACAGAGGATGAGATGATTGGATGGCATCACTGACTCAATGGGCATGGGTTTGGGTGGATCCCGGGAGTTGGTGATGGACAGGGAGGCCTGGCATGCTGCAGTTCATGGGGTAGCAAAGAGTTGGACATGACTGAGCGACTGAACTGAACTGAATTGAGAGAGCAGCATGTCAGAATATGTAATCAGTTTCTGCAGAATTTTCTGGTTGTTGGTGATGATGTAATAGGATGATGTCACAGGGGGTTAAGATTGTAAATCCCTAGGCTCCAGTAGGCCTGGGGGCTGTGTACTAATGGTCACCAAGTAGTTAATGTTTTCCAGTGGTGTGGGTAAAAGTGTGTGTAAAATCAAGAGGTATCTAAGTATTTCAGAAGGGAGCTAAAGTACAGGATATGCGGGGAGGAGTCTGTCCCAGGAAGGTCCCATAGAATCCTGCTTGGTTATAATAGGTATTCTGGTTTTAACTTGCATTATTCTATATAAATTGTTTTTTATTTCAAGGACCCAATTTCATCATAGTTTAAATGAAAATATTTAGCAAATCTTCCCTGAAGCAACTTCCAATCTAAAATTATATAATTTTAAGTGTTCAATAAGTAATTTGGTTGATTGGATTATAGCAAAAGGGCTTTTACATCTAAAAACAAGTATTTTCTTTTTTGAAAAAATGGTTACTTAATAGCCCATAGTCCACAACTTCTAGGTTTTACCAAACAAATCACAAGTCTAAATACTTCAGGTAACTGAGAATGTGATTCTTAATGATTTTTCTCTGTATTTGGTAGCATTACATCTCCATTGTATTTAATTTCATACCTCTTCATTCTTTTACTTGTGAAAAATTTGATGAGAGGTTGAGTTTTTAATCTAATAGCTGTACTTGGCTACAAGTACACATGACAGTTTCAGTAAACTAGAGCCCACTCGATTGAGGTGGACTTGTGGCAGGAAGTGGGCCCCTTCCATGGTCTGAGAGTGGGCTCTTGTCTAACATTTGGAAATGAATTGTTAGAGGAGACACACGTGCTGACAAAGCAAGAGACTGTTATTGGGAAGGGGCAACTGGGCAAAAAGCAGGAGGGTAAAGGGACCCGGAAGAACTGTCCTGCCACGTGGCTCTCAGTCTCAAGTTTTATGGTGATGGTATTAGTTTACAGGTTGTCTTTGGGCAGTCATCCTAACTCAGGGTCTTGGCTGGTGGTGCTTGTATTGCTCACTTGGCCAAGATGGATTCCAGCAAGAAGGATTCTGGGAGGACACATGGACTGCTGTCTCCTGTCTCCTTTTGATCTTTCTTCTGGTTGATGGTGGTTTGTTATTAATATTAATAGTTTAATGTTCCTTACTAGGACCTCCTATTGTAATATAACTCATGCAAATGGCAGCTGTGGTGCCTGCCCAGGGTGTGTGATTTCAGTCAGTGTTTCCCCTAACAGATTAACTTGCCCTATTTATTTTTAAAGAGCCTTCGGTAAGAATGATGATCAATTTATAACAATTGGTGTTATGACTGGTGGTATCAGTGGAAAAAGAAGCAGACAGATCTATAGCATAATCTGGGAAAATAAAAGGAAAAGAAAGGTTTAGTCAAAGATTACAGTAGATAAAACATTAATTGCTAGAATTTTTTTCTCCAGCCTCTTACAGATTTTGCCTTAGTTATCCAAGTTGACTTAAAAAATATACACAGCCTAAAAATTGAGTTATAGTTTATTTGGTGGAAGTTTTTAGGACTTCAAGCCTGGGAGGCAGCATCTCAAGGCAACCTGAGAGAACTGCTCTAAGGAGGTGAGGTGGGAGGAGCCAGGTTATATAGAAGTTTTGTAACAAAGGGCAGGTAGTCTGGATGTCAAAAAATGATTGTAAGTTAAAGAAAATGAGATATGTTAAGGAATTTAGCACTTTTCTAGTGTGAGAAGATGGAAGAGTCTGGGCTCACTCAAATTCTTTCTTTGATATGCACCTCAGCTATCTGGGGCCAATATCCTGTGTTTTCACATCCTGTGTTTTCACATCCTGAGTTTCCTCAAGGTTCACCATAGGAAGTGACTGCAGTCTAATGGCTGTTAGATGGCCATATTCTTTCCTTCCTGAGTTTCCTCAGGGCTCACTGGCTCATATTGGAGTGCTGCATGGCTGCAATTGTTGATGACTGAGACAACCTTTGTTTACTGATATGTAGGAAATATTCCATTTCTCATCCATCACCACTTAGTCTGCTGTTGTGGTATGATTTGCTGTAGGTAGATGTTCTTTAGAATGAGTAGCACGTAAAGACATTATTCATTTAACTATTAGCATTTAAGTTATCATGTTTGTTTTTGGCATCAGGACTAGTAAACGGAGACAACTTTGGGGACTATTGTGGGAATCCAGAGTTGGGAGGGTCCATGGTAAGTAGATAACTGAATGAGAATTATAGACACATTGGTGGGTAGCAGGATTAGTATGAATAGAAGGTGCATGGAGGGAAGACAAACTTGCTAATGCACAAGTTCTCTGAAAATTACCTTTGAATTTTAATTATCTCTGAAAGTTGGCCCCCAGAATTCCAAAGGAAACTGGGCTAATTCAAAATGTAGATGCTTTAGTCTGAGATGCTTTGAATTTGTTTATTCAGCTCAAGGCATTTGCTCTCTACATATGTTAGTTTAGGATTATGATGCCAGATGTTTCTTACGGAGGATGCTGGCAATGAAATTCTTCACATATTTACCTTTTGATTTTTATCTAGGAGGCTTTGACTGAATGCCACATGATCAGAATTAAAATAAATACACAATCAAGTTTTTTAAACTTAAGATTTAGTAATTCTTCTCACAGAGATATTCTTGTTAAACTTAATGTCATTTATAGTAGGCAATTCTCTCAGTTTTGTTGATTTTATCTTGTCTGCAATTATATGCTGTGAAATAAAATTAAAAATATATAATTACAGTCCTCTTGGTAGGCTGTTGACTATTTTGAGTTAAAAAGGATTCTGTGCTGGCAGCAGAAACACAGCAGCAGTGGTCTAATTTCCTCTAATCCACTAGGTGCCTGTTTAATTACAATCTTCCATTTACTAGCTCTTTGGCTATATTCCATCTTTGCTTGTATATTTTTTTCATTCAGTTTATTGTCCATTTCTATTTCATCGAGTAATGTATAATACAGACTTTGCCTGTTTTGCTCCCTCAGTTGCACACGTTGTTGAGTCATTTCTATATTTTGCTATTTAATTGATTTTAATTTTATTTTTTATTGGGAGAAGAAACATATTCATAATAAAGTTTAGTATTTAAAGTTTTTTTTTTTTTAAGTCAAAACATTATGGAAAGTAACAGAGGAGTTTAAAAGTCATTTCATCTGTCAGATTGATGAATTAGGTCGTAGATACTGGAAAAAAAAAGAAAACAGATATTGGTAAAGGAGTTTTGTTGTCATATAATATAATTTGTTAATTGGTTTAATGAAAGACTCAGCTAGTTTTAAAATGTTATGTATGTATAATGATTATATAATTCTTAAAACCAAAAAAATTAATTTAAAAAATTAATTGAAATGTAGTGGATTTACAATGTTGTATTACAAATCAACCAAATATTGAATTAATTAAATAAATGAAAAGCATACAATTTTTTAATTCATTTTATGTACAGTGATTATGTAGATACATATTGATTATGGGCTTTTAATTACATACATGTTAAATATATGGAGTTTCTATCTGCTGAAACAGTTTTGTGATTTTTGTGGTGTTAGATTTGTATGGAATGTGTTAGAGTCAATAGAATTAATGGTAAAGGATTTGGTTTACAGTAAATTTATTCAACTTAGATTGTAATCCACATAAGGGTGGGGATCTTGTCAAACTTTAGCATCATAGTCTGAGACTAGTGCTAAATATAATACCTGGCAAATAGTATGAGGATTTAAGTAAATCTTTTCTTTACAGGCATAAGACCTGAACTTATAGATTTAACAGCAATACACAGCCAGATATACACAATGAAGTTTGGCCAAATACAGAATAAGTTTAACCTTGTGAAGTCTGTTGTCAGCAGTTAGAAGACAAAATCAGGAAAGTAGAGAAAAGCAATCAGGAAGGTAGAAAGAAGCAATGACAAAAATTCTATCAAGAATTAGAAGCTAATGGTAAAATGTTAGCTTTTATAGGGACTTCCCAGGTGATAAAAATAATTCTGCCTGCTAATGCAGGAGATGCAAGACACAGGTTCAATTCCTGAGTTGGGAAGTTCCTCTGGAGAAGGAAATGGCAACCCATTCCAGCATTTGTAGATTAAAAAAGTTTAAAACACAAATGTTAACTTTTCTTAGATTAAAATAAATGATAGCTAGGAGTTAGGGAGAAGGAAATGGCAACCCACTCCAGTGTTCTTGCCTGGAGAATCCCAGGGATGGGGGAGCCTGGTGGGCTGCCATCTATGGGGACACACAGAGTTGGACACGACTGAAGTGACTTAGCAGCAGCAGGAGTTAGGGAGATATCAAATAGAAAGGGGAACAAAGAATTATTTTAAAGTGATGAACATGTTTTGTATCTAAATTGTGATGGTGGTTACATATATGTACAACATTTCCAGAACTCAGAACTATTCACTTGAAATGGGTACTTTTTACTGTTTGTGGATTATATTTTTCAGTATGGTTGATTTAAAGAATGTTATTAGAGAGATGAATAGATAGGTGATGCCTGATAATCTGCCTTGTAAAAAACTTTAGCCTAAGAAACATTTTACAACCTGACTGGAAGCCTAACTTGGAAATAATTTGTTGACTAGAAAATCAATGACTGTTATTTTCATTTTATTTTTTTCACCTTTCCTGGCTATTAGTCACTGTGGAAGCAATGCATAGAAAATAGTAAAGGCTCAAAAGGACCAAGAAATCTCCTTAAGCTCTTTAATTACTATTAGAGAGTGAGTTAGAAAATAAGATCACTCGATATAACTCATTGCAATTCTGAACAGACGTTTTTGTGATGACATAAAAATTCTTTTTTTTTTCCTTTGAAGAGAGTTATTTTATCTCCAGTTTTGCTGTAATTGCTCACTTTTATTTATTCAGAACAGACCTGCCTTATTTTCTGGGACTGTACTATGAGAGTCTGGTCATAAAGTCCTGTCTGACTTCAAATTATGTGCTTCTTTAAGCTTTCCCACTGGAATGCAATCTCACTCTTCTAACTTTAGTGCTTAGCAATGAAGTCATCATGTCATATGCTGCAAATAAATAATGTGGAAAAGTTAATTACTCTCTTCAGCAGAATTTTTTTAACTTCCAGTGAGATAATCTAGATCAGACAAGCTGGGGTTTTGTTTTGTTTGCTTCTATATTCTACAAAAAAGTATGTAATATATTCTCATTTGAATTTTAGTCTCCATTATCTTAAATTAGATGCCAATTCCATTTGAATCTAGGATCTCTGGGTATGTTGTAATGACCATTTTTCATACTCAATGATTGTCCACCACATTTTGAAAACTCCATTTCATCTTGGGGGAATATTCTTCTTTATAAGCCTTGTATTCTTTTTTCTAAATTAATTAGTTAATTTTAATTGGAGGCTAATTACTTTACAATATTGTAGTGGTTTTTGTCATACAAAGTCTTGTCTTCTTAATAGATTACCAGGAATTATTTTTTTAGCCTCCCTTGAAAATAGGCCATGAAATTAGAGGTCTCTGCCAATTAGAAGCATCCATTCAAAAGTCTGATTTGTAAGAGGAGCCAGCATTACATGTTGGACATTCCCTGGAGTGCCAAGCTTCCACCATCATATGAGTTTATTTATTCCATTAATTCATACCTAAGATTTCATAAGAAGGTCCCAATGAGTAATTGATAGAGGAAGAAGAAAAAAAAAGTGAGTTCGGTTTGGTTTATAGATCATCCTACATGGTATATCAGAAATGTGGACCTCTGCAGTGTTACAATAGTACTCAGGGATATTCCTAAATGAGAGTGGCAATGAATTGATATCTCAAAGGGGAGAATTTGGGGCTACACTTCTAATTGTTCATTTGTCTTATAAGGAAAGAAGACATTAGACACCTTTCACACCCACTCATAGATGCTGAATAATAGTAAGGTTGTATCAGTTCAGTTCAGGTCAGTCGCTCAGTCATGTCCGACTCTTTGTGACCCCATGGACTGCCGCATGCCAGGCCTCCTTGTCAATCGCCAACTCCCAGAGTTTGTTCAAATTCATGTCCATTGATTGAGTCGGTGATGCCATCAACCATCTCATCCTCTGTTGTCCCCTTCTCCCCCTACCTTCAATCTTCCCCAGCATCAGGGTCTTTTCAAATGGGTCAGTTCTTCGCATCAGGTGGCCAAAGTATTGGAGTTTCAACTTTGGCATCAGTCCTTCCAATGAATATTCAGGACTGATTTCCTTTAGGATGGACTGGTTGGCTCTCCTTGGAGTCCAAGGGACACTCAAGAGTCTTCTCCAATACCACAGTACAAAAGCATCAATTATTTGGTGCTCAGCTTTCTTTATAGTCCAACTATCATATCCATACATGACTACTGGAAAAACCATACCTTTGACTAGACGGGCCTTTGTTGGCAAAGTAATGTTTCTGCTTTTAATATGCTGTCTAGGTAGGTCATAACTTTTCTTCCAAGGAGCAAGTGTCTTTTAATTTCATGGCTGTAATCACCATCTTCAGTGATTTTGGAGCTCCCCCAAAATAAAGTCAGTCACTGTTTCCCCATCTATTTGCCATGAAGTGATGGGACCAGATGCCATGATCTTAGTTTTCTGAATATTGAGTTTTAAGTCAACTTTTTCACTCTCCTCTTTCACTTTCATCAAGAGGCTCTTTAGTTCTTCTTCACTTTCTGCCGTAAGTGTGGTGTCATCTGCATATATGAGGTTATTTATATTTCTCCCAGCAATCTTGATTCCAGCTTGTGCTTCATCCAGTCCAGAATTTCTCATGATGTACTCTGCATAGAAGTTAAATAAGCAGGGTAACAATATGCAGCCTTGATGTACTCCTTTCCCAATTTGGAACCAGTCTGTTGTATAGGTTGTATAGGCAGGGGCTTTTGAAGGAAAAATAATGGTGGATTGCTGGCAAGGCATTTTAAGGAAGGGCTGTTTAGATAGGAAATAAAATTTACCTAGAGTGTGAGATTATTTGTTTTCCATTAAAATGATGAAACTAAGCATGCTTTCTGTGAAGGAGTTTATTAATACTCAGATACAGAGGATGACCCAGCTAATACAAAAGTGAGTAGCCATGCCAATACAAATGAGTTCAGTTCTTGTTTTCAATAAGAAAGATATGCACGGAATCAACAAGTCTTTCTGTTAACACAATCTGACTAGTTTCTGACTATGTTAGATTTCTGGTTCGCCAACCTCATAGGGTAAAACCCTTACCCCCTGCATATAGATACCATCCATACTTGAGGGTAGAGTGCAAACTAGCCAAGAAGGGATAGATGACTTACCATAAACTGTACAACTTGGCCTTACTAGATTTGGCCTTACGGAATAAATTACTCTTTGAAATCTGCATTTGCCTTCTCTCTTTTCCATAATTAATATATATGGCTAATTGAGTGCCTAGTCTTCCACTATGATATCCATGTACCAGTGCTTCTGGCCCTGGAACTGATTTTATAGGAACAGAATTAAGGCACAGATATATATTCACTGGGTTTGTAGGTCTAGCTATGTACTGTGTCAACCAAAAGTTGCTGATCTTGCTGTGTGCAAGATTATTGAAGACACATTATGGCACCAATCTTATGAGGCCATTCTGCCATCTTGCAGAATATGGCATCTGTTATATAGCACATGGTAATATATGGTGTTTTGTCTTAGAATCTGCGAGCAAAGAAATTGGGAGTCAGAATATAAGCTCTCACTTTTATAGCTTATGATCTATTGACAAAAACTATAGTTCATGATCCATGATTTTTGGCTTTGTTGATTCAGAAGTCTTAGTAGTCAAGAAAAGATTATTTCCACACTGGGACACAACTGTGTGTGTACTCAGTCACTCGGTCATGTCTGATTCTTTGTGTCCTCATGGACTGCAGCATGCAGGCTTCCCTATCCTTCACTATCTCCCAGAGTTTGCTCAAAGTCATTTCCATTGAGTCAGTGATCCCATCTAATCATCTTATCCTCTGTCACCCCTTATCCTTCTCCCTTCAATCTTTCCCAGAATAAGGGTCTTTTCCAGTCAGTCAGCTCTTTGCATCAGATGACCAAAGCATTGGAGCTTCAGCTTCAACATAAGTCCTTCTGATGAGTATTCAGAGTTGATAGGGGAAAAAGTGGAAGTAGTGACAGGTTTTATTTTCTTGGACTCCAAAATCACCGTGGATGGTGATTGTAGTCATGGATTTAGAAGATGCTTGCTCCTTGGAAAAAATCTATTAGAAACCGAGGCAGCATATTAAAATGCAGAGACATCACTTTGCTGACAAACGTCCGTATAGTCAAAGTTATGATTTTCCCAGTAGTCATGTACAGATGTGACAGTGGGATCATAAAGAAGGATGAGTGCTGAAGAATTCAGGCTTTCGAATTGTGGTGCTGGAGAAGACTTAAGACTCCCTTGGACAGTAAGGAGATCAAACCAGTCAATCCTAAATGAAATCAACCATGAATATTAATTGGAAGAACTGATGCTAAAGCTGAAGATCTAATACTCTGGCCACCTGATGTGAAGAGCTGACTCATTGGAAAAGACCTTGATGCTTGGAAAGACTGAAGACAGGAGGAGAAGGGGGTTGCAGAGGATGAGATGGTTAGATAGCATCACCAACTGAAAGGACATGAATTTGAGCAAACTCCAGGAGATAGTGGAGGACAGAAGAACCTGGCGTGCTGCAGTCCATGGGCTTGCGAAAAGTTGGACGCAGTTTAGTGACTGAAGAACAACAAAGCACTTACTAAATTTTTTTTGTATTGCAATCATGCATACATAATTTATGAAAATAAATTTATGCAAAACATACTCTAGTAAATGTTCGCTATGATTTCTTCTGGCTCATCTTAAGTAAGTAAGTCCCCTTACTCAGTAACTGAATTGTACAGATTTTGAGTAATTAAGGAGCATCTAAAACAGTAAGTTATTAACCATTTAAGCGAATAGGTGTGTGCTCAGTTGTTTCAGTTTTGTCTCACCCTTTGTGAACCTGTGGACTGTAGCCTGCCAGCCTCTGTCCATGGGATTCTCCAGGCAATAATACTGGAGTGGTTTTCCATCCCTCATCCAGGGGATCTTCCTGACCCAGGGATCCAACCCATATCTCCTGTGTCTCTGCCTTGCAGGTGGATTCTTTATCACTGAGCCACTGGGAAAGCCCATTTTAGCAAGTAGATCATGTCAAAGACAACCTTTTCATTTGTTCCACCCAAGCTAATAAACTGCTCATGTTCCAGTGTGGTGCTTGTCTCTGAATGGCCAGGTTCTCACTCAGAATGCTCTTCTTCTTCAGCCCTTACTAGGCTCTCACACCTCAGTTAGAAATCCGAGAGGCACAATCTGTGCAGGTTTATATGCCTAAGGGACGGTAGTGCTTCTTCTGCAGTTTAGACTGGAAACTATTCACAAAAAGTGGAGGAAAAAAAAACAGAAAACAAAACTCCAGACAACAGAGAACCTTTCATAATGTCTATTTTCAGGCCTCTTGCCATTGCAATATGTCTTTTTCTGGATGTTCTGCCTTTGTTTGCTCTGTTTTCTAGTGCTTCCTTTTATTCAAGCATTTAAAGACAAAGTACTTACACAGACCAAAGGAATCCTGTTTTAGGTGGATAGATTCAAGACCTCAGTTCTGTTGTCTTCGGGGCATACAGAGCGAAACAACTGAGCCTAAAAAGGTTTTGGGAAAGTGCAAGGAGCCTGGAAATAATCCATCTCTTCACATCAGGGTTTGTGTGTACTTCTGTTATCAGCAGGGATTACATGTGAAGTCTCTACTTTGCTCACTGGCTGCTCAACAGGCACAGCATTAAATCTCCTCATCTCTTCTACTTGTGAATTTTAATTGGTGGGGCTGGTACACAGCATAAAGCCACTTTGGCAAAAATGGCATGTGTGGGCATTTAAACAAGACTGGCAATTTTAATTTTATTTTCACTCCAAATTAGAAAGGCAAAAAAGAAAAAAAAAAAAGAAGAAGAAAGAAAATCTTTCTTTGTCAAACAAAAGGGTTTTTTTTTTTTTTTTTTTTTTTTCATTTGGGTTCCAGGAATAAAGAAAAAAAATACTTAAAATAAAACTTGTCTATGTCTTTTTAAAGCAGTTGCTTAATAAGCTTTGGCTTACAATTTCAATGTGGAATTTCCCTAGACTACTCTATTTATGATAGAGGCTGGATATTATAGTGGCGTTTTATGTGCCTGGTCTACATTTTAAAGCCCATCCCTGTTGTTTAGGACCAGAAATGGACACAATTTAATTCTGTTTATTATAGAAATCAAGTGCTTTTGGAGAGAGACTTGTGAGCAGCTGTTTAATATTGTCTTTCGGCTAATATAGAGGTTCATTTCTCTTTCCCTCCAAGGAAATAGCAATTCATGATATTTCTGGAGGTTCTTTTCTACAGAAATGCAGGCTTGTTGCCAGGATTTAGGAGGGAAAAAGATATGCTGTTAATTGGTGGGGCTGGCTGTTTCTGACAGGTGTCAATTTAAGACCTGTATTGCAGTAGGATTTCAGAGGATTCTGCAAAGAAGATATCAATAATCAAAATAGAAAAGGAAAACATATTTTTGTTATATAATTTTTCAGCTATTTTTAAACTTCTTGTATCTAAATTTAATAGGAAAGATGTTTTGAAACAAAGATGAGCAAGAATTATCTGCATTCCTTGGAGACTATGTTCAATAGTTAAGGAAAATAATTTTCTTTTGAAAACAGTATGGTTAAAATAATTGAGCAAGTTTTAAGGTGAGATGATTGAACAATTATATTTATGGTGGTAAATAACTGAAACAGTCTCTTGAAACAGGGCCTTGAATATAGCATTAGATGTGTTTTACAGTGATGTAGAGGAGACTATTAGACTTGGAAAATTAAATCACATATGGTTCTTTGGTGTATATATATGAATAAAAAAGGTACCTCCAGGAGGAGACATTCTCATATTCTCTTTAAAGGCCAGTTCTGGCTCTAGATTCACTATCTTAAATCTTAGGGTCCATTTTGTTAGTGTTAAGAGAGAGACAGCCACCTGACTAAGAATTTCAGTGATGCTCTGAGTCAAAGAATAACAGTATCCAGATAATTGCCTTATTCTTCAGTGAATTGTATGAATATAAACTAAATGTGAACTACTTTGACAGTTGGAGTAATACTGAGGAATTAATAAATGGAGTAGGATTTGTACTACACATAAAGTTTGGGCCAAATGCCCATTTAAGATAGATCTTGAGAGCATACATCGGTAGATTTCTACAAGAACGTGGGTGGTCTCATAGGTGTGTGTGCTTTCTACATTAAGACTACGTGGAGTGAGGTTATTTCTTTTCATGTTCCATGATTACTTTTTTTTTAAATCATACATGATTTTGGATGAACTAGTTTGGGTTTCTTCTCTCATGTTCTTTCTCTCCATTAAAAAAAAAGTTACTAAATTTAAAATCTATTGCATAAACATCACATTTTGACTGAGTTCTGTAAAATGATTCAGAAGCAAATTGTTTAAGAGTCAAGGTAGTGTTTGCCACCTGCCTGCCTGAGAAGCTGATGTATCAGAATATAGATTTTCACTCTTACTGTGGGAAGCACCTTGTGAAAATGCATCCCAAGAGTCTGCTTTCCATTTCCAATTAGGTGGGAATCAAAATATATAGGATGTTTACCTTGAAAACTTGGCTTGCAAAGAAAGCTCTTTGAAATAAAAGATAATAGATATACATTATTTTATGGAAAATAAAAATTTTAATAAGAAATTTTGGTTCATGAGGATTTTTGGATTTCAAGGAAGCATGAAATCTCAAGCTCTCAGAAACAAGGATGTTGGAATAAAAGGGAGGAGAAACTTGGGAACTTGATGATGCGTTGCTGCGATCTCCATCTTGGACTATCTGTTAGAATTACAATATTTTGTTGTTACTGTTAAGCCCTATAAGCTCTGTTTCATTGTGTTGTTATATAAAGGTGAACACAATACCAACTGAAACATTTTTCCAAGCAAATTGGAATGGGCAAACTGCATGAATCTGTCTCTCCGTGTTTCTCTCTCACTTTCCCTCTCATCTCCTCTCCTTTTGGGTTGGAAATTGACGTGTCAGTCATACACACACCAAAATACACTTCAAATAAAATGAAATAAAGCTTAACTTTAAGTTTTAGTCTTTGAATACACATGTAACAATTCTTGCTTGTCTATATGTGAAGAAATTGGGTGTTTAAGTTGGCTGTTTTCACAACTTAGGAGAAAGCTATCATCTGAACTGTTCACTTTTTACTCCCTTGAACTGCCATATGGGAATGCATTTATAACAACTTGAACTTTGTATATGAGCATGATCCAACTTTAGTCTTGTCCTGTATTTCAAAAACATGTGGGCAATTTTCATCGATTACTTTTCATGTTTCTAGTCCTCTATGGCTATATCAAGAAGCAAAACTTGTGGAAATAGTACCAGGCGGTGATCCTGTTTTAATAAGATTTTTAATCTAATTATATGTGTTGTAAGGTTCAAATAACATTTGGATCAACTGCCAAATTTTAGGGTGCTTAGCTGAATTGAACTTCTGAACTTAGGAACAAGTTCACTTTTCAATGCTTAAAAAGACTCTTCTCGTGAAAGCAAATCCTTTGCTCTGGTCAGAATTTATATATATATATATATATATATATATATATATATAAAAGTCTAGTCTGCTACATTTGACCTATATATTAATATATTTATACATAGTCTATTTATCTTACTACTAAGAAAGTGGAACCATTAATTTCAGAAAATGGCAGGTATTTGTTTTTCTAAGATGGTGAATATATATTTTGAATGGTGTCCTATTATGTTCAGATTGGGAAAGAAAATATTTCCTTTTTTAAGTTTGTAATTTAAATTAAGTTGATGGCCAGATGATGTAATCTCTGACTATAAAAGATAATGTTTTCCAATTATGGATAACAAACAAGCTCTATATGGATTTTATAATGCCCTCCCCACTTGTTTTAATACATATGTGATGCTAACGGCAATGGCACCCCACTCCAGTACTCTTGCCTGGAAAATCCCATGGATGGAGGAGCCTGATGGGCTGCAGTCCATGGGGTCGCTAAGAGTCGGACACGACTGAGTGACTTCACTTTCACTTTTCACTTTCATGCATTGGAGAAGAAAATGGCAACCCACTCCAGTGTTCTTGCCTGGAGAATCCCGGACGGGGAAGCCTGGTGGGCTGCCGTCTATGGGGTCGCACAGAATCGGACACAACTGAAGCGATTTAGCAGCAGCAGCAGCAACAGCTCCCTGTAAAATTTCTTATTAATTATGTTTTACAGGAAATATACGAGTATTAGAGGTATAATGATTGAGCATCTGAATTAGTTGTTGAATTGAGATCATATGACTCTTAGTCCATTTTTCATTCCACTGTGCCGCAACTACCTCATGTGATTAGTCTTTTTCAAGAAACAGAAGAAAACACAATGATTAATATGGAAACAGGTAAATTTTTTTGTGAGGTACCAAGTGGCAAATTTCGGAGAAGGCCATGACACCCCACTCCAGTACTCTTGCCTGGAAAATCCCATGGACGGAGGAGCCTGGTAGGCTGCAGTCCATGGGGTCGCTAGGAGTCGGACACGACTGAGCGACTTCACCTTCACTTTTCACTTTCATGCATTGGAGAAGGAAATGGCAACCCACTCCAGTGTTCTTGCCTGCAGAATCCCAGGGACCGGGGAGCCTGGTGGGCTGCCGTCTGTGGGGTCGCACAGAGTCGGACACGACTGAAGTGACTTAGCAGCAGCAGCAGCAGCAAGTGGCAAGTTTAAGTAAAGCTGGACTCTGAGCTAGCTAAGCCATACACAAATCAAAATTGTGGGGGAGGAGAAGTTGTGATTGACAGAAAGTGCTTCCAACAAGACAGAGGAGGTGGCCCTAATTTTCTTTTTTCTAACTCCAGTCTGTGTACCACCTGCACCATGAGGTTCTTCTCTACAATTTTTTTTTTTAAGAAAATAAAAAGAATAGCAACATAAGGTTCTGATGTTCTTCAGTAAGTAATAGATTCAAAAGGCATTTAAAATTTTATTTTAATTTTTAGAAGGTTGAAAAATAGCTTTCTTTCCAACATCTCCACCCAAAGAAAATTTTAAAATTCTAAAGTATTTAAATAATTTAAACTAAATATAGAAAACCAGTCATTCAAATGCTGTCATAGATCCAGTTAATATATTATTATGAATTATTGCAATTGCTTGAAAAATATTTCTCTGGCTGAATTCAACCACTTAAAGGTGTCTCTAAATACAATCTCAGGCAACTATTTCCTCTTCTCTGAGGATTCTTCTGAAATGACAGAAAAACCTTAACAAAACAACAGACACAAAATTGTCCTTTTGTTGTTATTTAGTCACTAAGCTAAGTGGTGTCTGGCTCTTTGGAGACCCCATGGACTGAAACCCTCCAGGCGGCTCTGTCTATGGGATCTCCCAGGCAAGAATACTGGAAAATCAAGAAAAGGTTTTGCCAGAACAACAAAGGGTTAAAGGGATTCTTGAAAGATAGAAAGCAAGCGATGAGCCTGAAGGAGAAGAAAACAAAAACTGGCCCTGGGCACTAGACAGAAGCTTAGATCCTCTCCAGAAACTCCAAGATCCGAATCTACATGTACAAGTGGTAGAGAGCCAGCCAGGGACCCGCACAGTGATCGTTACAGCACTGCCTGTTTCTCCTGCGAATAAATAGGCTGCCAGTAATGACGTTTACCCTGGGGCACAAGCCAGGGAACTGCTCTGGAGAGAGTTTGTCATTGGCCTCAGGGGTGAATTTATTGAGTCCAGAGAGAGAGAGATAAAGAGAGAGGAGAGAAGCACAGTGGAATTAGAGGTTAACAGATTCAAACAGTGTATGCAAAAAAAGACTCCCCTATCTTCCCCCACATCAAAAATTCCCCAAAACTATATATCCTCTTTAATTTGTAAAATGTTGTTGGAGGGGAGTTTCCAGTTGTCTACCTAGTGGTTCTTTATTCATGTACCCTGTTGGCAAATCTGTCACTAGACCTGGTCCAATAAACTAAAACCACCAATTAGTGTCTCCCATTCAAAGAATGTGGTTCATTAAGGGGGGGAAAATCTATCTATCGATCTATCTTTGCTATCTCTACTGTCTCTGTCTCATCATCTTCTATGTACAGAGAAGACTCATGCAAGCCATCTTACTAACCAACATAGTATTTAATTCAAAGTACTACTGACTCCATGTGTAGTAGGTACATTAGACAAGAAAAATTCACAAGTTATAATCATGAAAGCAACTTTATTTTCATCTTCCACTGTCCTTTTTATCCTACTGGTCAGGCAAAATAGATTTTCCTGACTCTTTCATGAAGACTCATGATTCTTCCATTCATTCTCCAGTGACAGAAAAGTGTTTTGGTTGCTATAAATAGTCTGGATTCATGCCTTAAAGTTTCTAGTTTATTTTATTAATTGACTCTTCAATATTTGTTCAAAGATAAGACTTCCCAGATCCCTCAGTGTCTGTGGGTGGTCTGCCTGCTTTAAAGAAAGGGGTTATTTCAATTCCTTTCTTTCTCTCACTTCTTTCTCTTCTGATAAACTTTTCTACCTCACCCTTCAAAAGTTTTAGACAAAATATAGTGGTAAAATATCACTTAGCTCATAATATTGTTGTGAGAAATGAACTTATAAACCATATTTAGAATCTAGACTCTAATGACTGTAAACCATGCTTATTTTATATACCACTAAAATAGGAAAAATGAATTTTGCCACTTAAACTATGACACACACTTTTAAAATCTCTTCTACTTTTTTATTATGGAAAGAATTCCCTTATGTTTATTTATACTTAGATATTTTTTGACCATTCTAATATATATATATATATATATATATATATATATAAGCTCTAAGTGAAGCACATTTATTAATACCATTCTAAAGCTTCACTTCCAATTCAGTCTAACAGGTCTGAATCACTTTTGACTCAGTGTCATTGATGTCTGTGTTTTTCTACACCCTTTCCTTTCTGTGCCATAGATGTCACTAGTGATATGGCACTTCTCAAAAGAATGTTCCATTACTTTTATGGTATTTATCCTTCTTAAAAGTTTCAATGAAGGTTTCTTCTTAATCTTATCAAAGGCTATCAACAAATGGGTTTTAGACAACGATCAGAATTCACATATTTTTTTCTCGAAAGATCCTTAAATAGTTCATTGGTTAAAATATTTAGAGGGGCAGTTGTCTAGTTATTCCATTCAGCGATGCCATAGAAGTAACCAAATACAGTTATGACAGACAATGACAGCTGCAGTAAAGGCTAATTAAGAGTGAACCATCGAACTCTACTGACTGTCGGATACATCCGGATTTCAGAAGTGTTACAATATGAAAATGTAGACATCTTGAAGTTGATGCAATAAAATGTACACACTCCTATACGTGTGTGTGCATGTGTGAATCATGTCTGGCCATGGTTAAACCTTCTATATGTATCAACTACAATTACTGTGATTATTATTTTAATTTGAATGATACTCTAGAAGGGTGGTTTTGTGTGCTCTGGGACAGGCGTGTATTTAAAACTAACTTTTTCTATTCCAGGAAATTGTGAAGGGATTTTGAAGCTTCTTGGAAAAATGTAACTCTACTCTGTGATATGGTTGATGCATTTCTCTCTAGCTGCCAACTGTTCACTTTTTGTCAGTCCTACACAGATATTCTTTCTTGTAGGCCAATAGCATCCTCCCATTCTTGGGAAGGATTTAAAACTTCCTTCTCTTATATATAGTGTACCTCTGGTCCACGAGAAACATTCAGGAATCCTGTAACCAACCTAATCAGAAATCAGACAATCTTAAGGGAGTATCTATTCTCCACTTTGCCCCTTTGAAAAGCAGCTGACAAGTACAACATTCCGCATCTATGTTTTCAGAATACAAGTCATACCCAGTTCTGTTCAGTTAGTTCAGTCACTCAGTCGTGTGCGACTCTTTGAGACCCATGGACTGCAGCCTGCCAGGCTTCCCTATCCATCACCAATTCTTGGAGCCTGCTCAAACTCATGTCCATTGAGTTGGTAAAACAATCCAACCATCTCATCCTCTGTTGTCCTCTTCTACTCCTGCCTTCAATCTTTCTCAGCATCAGGGTCTTTTCAAATAAGTCAGGTGGGAGAAATATCAATAACATCAGATATGCAGATGACACCACCCTTACAGCAGAAAGCAAAGAGGAGCCAAAGTACTGGAACTTCAGCTTCAGCATCAGTCCTTCCAGTGAATATCCAGGACTGATTTTATTTAGGATTGACTGGTTTGACTCCTTTCTGTCCAAGAAACTCTCAAGTCTTCTTCAAGACCACAGTTCAAAAGCATCAATTCTTTGGCACTCAGATTTCTTTATGATCCAACTCTCACATTGATACATGTCTACTGGAAAACCCATGGCTTTGACTATATGGACCTTTGTCAGCAAATTAATGTCCATGCCTATTAATATACTGTTTAAGTTTGTCATAGCTTTTCTTCCAATGAGCAACTGTATTTTAATTTCATGGTTGCAGTCACTATCTGCAGTGATTTTGGAGCTCAAGAAAATAAAGACTCTCACTGTTTCCATTGTTTTCCCATCTATTTACCATGAAGTGATGGAACCAGATGTCATGATCTTCATTTTTTGAATGTTGAGTTTTAAGCCAGCTTTTTCTCTTTCCTCTTTCACTTTCATCAAAAGGCCCTTTAGCTCCTCTTTGCTTCTTGCTGTAAGGGTGGTGTCATCTGCATGTCTGAAGTTATTGATATTTCTCCCACCAATCTTGATTCCAGCTTGTGCTTCATCCAGCCCAGCATTCCACATGATGTACTTTGTATATAAGTTAAATAAGCAGGATGACAATGAACAGCCTTGAGGTACTCCTTTCCCAATTTGGAACCAGTCTGTTCCATGTCTGGTTCTAACTGTTGCTTCTTGAGTTGCATATAGATTTCTCAGGAGGCAGGTGAGGTGGTCTAGTAGTTCCCACTCTAAGAATTTTCCACAGTTTTGTGAACCAGATAATCAAAGGCTTTGGCATAGTCCATAAAACAGAGGTAGATATTTTTTCTGGAATTCTCTTGCTTTTTCTATGATCCCACAGATGTCAGCAGTTTGATCTGCGGTTCTCCTGTCTTTTCTAAATCCAGCTTGAATATCCGGAAGTTCTTGGTTCATGTACTGTTGAAACCTAGCTTGGAGGAATTTAAGCATTACTTTGCTAGTGTGTGAAATGAGTGCAATTGTGTGGTAGTCTTAACATTCTTTGGCTTTGCCTTTCTTTGGAATTGCAAAGAAGACTGACCTCTTCCAGTTCTCTGGCCACTGTTGAGTTTTCCAAATTTGCTGGCACATTGAGTGCAGCACTTTCACAGCATCATCTTTTAGGATTTGAAATAGCTCAGCTGGAATTCCGTCTCCTCCACTAGCTTTTTTCATAGTGATGCTTCCTAAGGCCCACTTGACTTCACACTCCAATATTGATCACTGTAGATGGTGACTGCAGCCATGAAATTAAAAGACGCTTACTCCTTGGAAGGAAAGTTATGACCAACCTAGATAGCATATTCAAAAGCAGAGACATTACTTTGCCAACAAAGGTCTGTCTAGTCAAGGCTATGGTTTTTCCTGTGGTCATGTATGGATGTGAGAGTCGGACTGTGAAGAAAGCTGAGCACCAAAGAATTGATGCTTTTGAACTGTGGTGTTGGAGAAGACTCTTGAGAGTCCCTTGGACTGCAAGGAGATTCAACCAGTCCATTCTGAAGGAGATCAGCCCTGGGATTTCTTTGGAAGGAATGATGCTAAAGCTGAAACTCTAGTACTTTGGCCACCTCATGCGAAGAGTTGACTCATTGGAAAAGACTCTGATGCTGTGAGGAATTGGGGGCAGGAGGAGAAGGGGACGACAGAGGATGAGATGGCTGGATGGCATCACTGACTCGATGGACGTGAGTCTGCGTGAACTCTGGGAGTTGGTGATGGACAGGGAGACCTGGCGTGCTGCGATTCATGGGGTCGCAAAGAGTGGGACACGACTGAGCGACTGAACTGAACTGAACTTGCTTGAAATGTTCCCTTGGTATCTCTAATTTTCGTGAAGTGATCTCCTGTTTTCCCCATTTTATTGTTTTTCTCTATTTCTTTTCATTATTCACTTTAAAAACTGTCTTGTCTCTCCTTGGTATTCTCTGGAACTCTTCATTCAGATGGGTATGTTTTTCCTTTTCTCCTTTGACTTTTGCTTTTCTTATTTTCTGAGCTATATTTAAGGCCTCCTCTGACAACCGTTTTGCTTTCTGCATTTCTTTTTCTTGGGTTTGGTTTTTTTTTTTGTTTGTTTGTTTTTTAATTTTATTTTTAAACTTTACAATATTGTATTAGTTTTGCCAAATATCGAAATAAATCCGCCACAGGTATACCTGTATTCCCCATCCTGAACCCTCCTCCCTCCCCATTCCATCCCTCTAGGTCGTCCCAGTGCACCAGCCCCAAGCATCCAGTATCGTGCATCGAACCTGGACTGGCGACTCGTTTCATACATTATATTATACATGTTTCAATGCCATTCTCCCAAATCTCCCCACCCTCTTCCTCTCCCACAGAGTCCGTAAGACTGATCTATACATCAGTGTCTCTTTTGCTGTCTCATACACAGGGTTATTGTTACCATCTTTCTAAATTCCATATATATGCGTTAGTATACTGTATTGGTGTTTTTCTTTCTGGCTTACTTCACTCTGTATAATAGGCTCCAGTTTCATCCACCTCATTAGAACTGATTCAAATGTATTCTTTTTAATGGCTGAGTAATACTCCATTGTGTATATGTACCACAGCTTTCTTATCCATTCATCTGCTGATGGACATCTAGGTTGCTTCCATGTCCTGGCTATTATAAACAGTGCTGCGATGAACATTGGGGTACACGTGTCTCTTTCAATCTGGTTTCCTCAGTGTGTATGCCCAGCAGTGGGATTGCTGGATCATAAGGCAGGTCTATTTCCAGTTTTTTAAGGAATCTCCACACTGTTCTCCATAGTGGCTGTACTAGTTTGCATTCGCACCAACAGTGTAAGAGGGTTCCCTTTTCTCCACACCCTCTCCAGCATTTATTGCTTGTAGACTTTTGGATCCCAGCCATTCTGACTGGCGTGAAATGGTACCTCATAGTGGTTTTGATTTGCATTTCTCTGATAATGAGTGATGTTGAGCATCTTTTCATGTGTTTGTTAGCTGTCTGTATGTCTTCTTTGGAGAAATGTCTATTGAGTTCTTTCACCTCCTGTACAATGTTATGAACCTCCGTCCATAGTTTGCCACATTCACATGTCTCAATTAAGTGTGCAGGGTAAAAGTGCAGTGTATGTCACAAGATTGTCTACAGGGCCTATCTAATTATTTATGACCTTTTGATCATTAAAATACATCTTGACTCTGTCAAGTAAATCATATCTCAAATGTACAGTTCCTTCTCCTAGAGGAATGATAATTAGTTTTTGAATATACCTGTGACCAAAAATATTTTTCTGTTAATACTTAAAATTTTTTTTAATAGATGAGAATGATTAGTCAAAGGGGAGAAATTTTCAGAAAGGAAAATGCTGAAAATATTTGTAAACTTTTGGAAAATTTTTTCTCTCCCTCTTTTTACGTTAGTATAAAGTATAAGAACCCTCATGTACTAAACTTGCAGCTTCTGTGGGTCAAATATGGAGCTATACTTAGAAACAGATGAACCTCCAACAATATAAAATTATTTGGTTTGTCCTGAAAATAATAAATCTCCCAGCTCCCCAGTTCCAAACAGATTATTTTGAGGTATTGCTAATTTACACAGTAGATAGTGCATCAAGCAAGAGAGACATGTGCTTGCTTTCAAGGTATAGTCTTAAGGGTTTAAGTTTGTTATATGTCTTCCTGAGTGACTCAGAGGAGTGGTTTTTCTTTGGAGTTGACCCAGGGTTCGAGTGAGACCAAGATGTGCAAAGATGATATCATCTTGTTCTTCTGGCAACCAAATAAGTTGGTTTTCAAATTAGGGTCACATCAGGTCACTTCAGGAAACAGGAGTGGTGAGTGATCTCAGCACCTAGTAGCTACCACTAATACCACATTTGGGAGATTTTGCTGTGGCAGCTGAATCAACAGCTGGGATTCTAAAATCCCTAACTTGCACATAGGATTTAGCTTTCTCACCCACAAAATTATGGTCCTATATTTACCATCTGTGTGTCACTTTATATTTATGAAATTATAAAAATAAGGATTTTTTGGGAAAGAAATATTTTTGAAAATAATTTAAAAGCATAATTCTTGATAAGACATGGTCCATTAGACATAACAATAGCTCATTAACAAAGAGTTGCTATTAGCTAATAATTTTTGAAAGAAATCATTATTAATTAAAAAAAATGATGAGTTGTTGAAAACACTATGTCCTTTTCCAGTAATAGCAAAAAGCCTTCAAAATTACTGCAGAGCTCATCCAATGCTTTATTCTTTTTAACTGTATCAATGTCAGTGTACAATGGAAAGAACAATGAAAGCTAACCTTGTGCCACCCTTGAATGTCTTTTGTTTTTTGCCTTGTATTCAAAGGGCAAATACTTTTTGCTAGAGGGTTTGAATTGAAGGAACTGGCTGCCAAAATGCAGGTCACTTTGTCAGGTGGAGGACAGTTTGAGAAACAAAGAAACATGATTCTACCAGGCTAATATACACAGGTGAGATGCAAATCTCCTACCAGTTGTTCCCATTTGTGTCATTAGCCGTCCTGTCCATAAATAAACACCCTCTCTGTGAAAAAGCTTCTAGGTACTATGCGTGCCTTCTGAGCTCTATCAACCTGCAAACCAGGATAGAGTGATCAGAGAGAAAGTGTTCCCCAAATAGGCTGTCACTATAGACTGAGGCACTGTACTGATCTTGGGAACAGAGGGCATGACTTCTAGGTGCTTCTATGGAGAAGTGTGTCAGTTTTCATATATACTCTTCTCTTAATAAGGAATCAGTGAGTGTTGGTACATCTCTGCAGTACAGTCATCTTGTGTTCACTGTTTATAGTATTTCATAGCTATGAGGAAACTCACAGATTCACCTCTCACAGAGGAGAAATATTTTCACATTTGCCTTTTCCAGGAACTTACTTTTCTTATTGCAGATGACTGACTTCAAGTGAGAGTGGATTTTTTTTTTTAATTTGCATTTGGGGAATTATCAATTGAAGCATACTGTTTAGTGCAGGGAAGAGAAAAACTAGGTAGAATTCTACTTGAAATATTCAGCTACTCTTTCTACAGATTTTTAGAAATACATTAACTTTTACAAAGACATATTTTCATTGTTTCAAAATAGCTTTAAGTTTTTAATCTGATGTTAAAATTTTTTAATAATCAGAGATGATTTTGTTTTTCATGAAAGATTTCCTGTATTGGTAATTCCATAAGTGTATGGTCCTAATTTAACATAATTGCCCTGAACTAAAAATAAGCAACTATGTATCTGTAGGGTTTAAAACAAGGGCAGCCTTCCAAGTAAATTGTAAACAAATTGACTATCTTAAGATTTTCATTCTTATCTAAAAACTCATTCTTTGCCAGTAAGGTTCATAATTTTCTTTGTGGCTAGAAAAGCATAGTTCTTAAATGGCTCAGTATCCTTAGCCTTCTTGATCTAGACAAGTAAATGCAAGCCCAAGCCTCATGAAGAATGATTGATCTAGTTACATGAGCATAATTGTTCCATTAGGAAGAATCAATTTGTTAAAGCTTTAGGGGAATACATATAAATTTCTTTACTCTTACAATATCAACTTGCTGCTCCTTTATCCCTTGTAAACCTCAGTAAAACAACCTTATCTACAAAGAGAAGTCTGCCTTGGCAGTATTTATAAAATATAAATACTAGCAGCTAGATGTAGCTAGACATGGAGACAATCAAGTGAGGGGAAATCAATTGGCATCTATTTAATACTCTATGATGTGTGAAAACTATTCCAAGAAATTGTTTCTTTTTCCTTTTTTTTTCCTCTCATAAGGGAGAAATCAGTACTTTTAGTAAAAATTTACATCCGATTTTTAAAATAGAGTTAAGAAGATTTAAAGGTATATTAAGACTCTTGAGAGAGAGAGAGAGACAGAGCTTCATTCTAATTTATATTTTATAAATACTGCCAAGGCAGACTTCTCTTTGTAGATAAAGTTGTTTTACTGAGGTTTACAAGGTATAAAGGAGCATCTTATAGCAGCAAGTTGATATTATTAGAGTAAAGAAATGTATATGTATATAAAACTGTTATTCTGTGGGCATTATGATATACCACTAATAGATTTACAGGGTTATAGGGCTTTATAACAATACACTGAATTTTGCAGTTTTTGCAGGGATATGCATTTTCACAGAGACACTGCAATTTAGCCACTTCTATGCAATGCCAATTACTCATGTGGAAACCGAATTTCAAGGTCATCTTGATTGTGGTAACCAAACCCGGGCTTGATTCTAGGCCTTTTGGACCTAGAGGATATCTAGATAATCTTATTATTTTATATTTAATGAAATAAAATTTTTGAGATTGTTCAAGATCATAGCCTAAGTTTACTCATATTAAGGGAAGCTTTCCTGAATCATTTAAGAATTTATAAATGTATTTTATTATAAAGAACTTAAACTATATGCATTCAAAATTTATTGGGTTGGCCAAAAAGTTCATTTGAGATTTTCCACAAGATTCTTGGCCAGTTCAGTGAAACACGAAGTCATCTTTCTTCTCAGTCTACAACTTTTGTCAGATTGCTGTGAAACATTTCAGACACAGCCATATGGATTTAACCACAAAGGAACATATCTAAATACATACATGTAGCCTGTCTCCCATACAGTGTCTGATTCATTTGTCTATAAAATTAGTAATATTTTTATGTTTTTTTTTTCTGTAACCTGGTTTATAACCTTAATACATACAGAGAAATTATTATATTTAGAATAGCTATATTATTCTTTAAAATTACTACAAATATTACATAATATTCTAAGAGAACACACTAGTTATAGCAAACACCCTCTTCCACAACACGACTCTACACATGGATAGCGCCAGATGGTCAAACCAAAATCAGATTGATTATATTCTTTGCACCCAAAGATGGAGAAGCTCAATACAGTGAGCAAAAATAAGATCGGGAACTGACTGTGGCTCAGACCATGAACTCCTTATTGTCAAATTCAGACTTCAATTGGAGAAAGTAGGGAAAACCACTAGGAAATTCAAGTATAACCTAAATCAAATTCCTTATGATTATACAGTGGAAGTGACAGATTCAGGGATTATATCTGATAGAGTGCCTAAAGAACTAAGGACGGAGGTTCGTGACATTGTACAGGGGGCAGTGATCAAGACCATCCCCAAGAAAAAAGAAATGTAAGAAGGTAAAGTGGTTGTCTGGGGAGGCCTTACAAACAGCTGAGAAAAGAGAAGTGAAAGGCAAAGGAAGAAAGGAAATATATAGCCATCTGAATGCAGACTTCCAAAGAATAACAAGGAGAGATAAAAAAGTCTTCCTCAGTGATCAATGCATAGAAATAGAGGAAAAAAAACACAATGGGAAAGATGAGAGATCTCTTCAAGAAAATTAGAGATACCAAGGGAACATTTCAGGCAAAGATGGGCACAATAAAGGTCAGAAATGGTTTGAACCTAAAAGAAGCAGAAGATATTAAAAAGAGGTGCCAAGAATACACAGAAGAACCATCCAAAAAAGGTCTTCATGACCCAGATAACCATGATGGTGTGATCACTCACCTAGAACCAGACATCCTGGAATGGGAAGTCAAATGGCCTTAAGAAGCATCACTAAAAACAAAGTTAGTGGAGGTGATGGAATTCTAGTTGAGCTATTACAAATGGTAAAAGATGATGCTGTTTAAGTGTTGCACTCAATATGCCCACAAATTTGGAAAACTGAGCAGTGGCAACAGGACTGGAAAGGGTCAGTTTTCTTTCCAATCCCAAAGAAAGGCACAAAAATGTTAAAATTCCTACACAATTGCACTCATCTCACACACTAGCAAAGTAATGCTCAAATTTCTCCAAGCTAGCCTTAAGTAGTACATGAATTGAGAATTTCCAGATGTTCAAGCTGGATTTAGAAAAGGCAGAGGAACCAGAGATCAAATTGCCAACATCTGTTGGATCATAGAACAAGCAGAGATTTCCAGAAAAACTTCTACTTCTGCTTTATTGTCTATGCAGAAGTCTTTGACTGTGTGGATCACAACAAACTGTGGAAAATTCTTAAAGAGATGGGAATACCAAACCACCTTATCTGCCTCCTGAGAAACCTATATGCAGGTTAAGAAGCAACAGTTAGAATTGGACACAGAACAACAGACTGGTTCCAAATTGGGAAAGGAGTACTTCAAGGATGTATATTTCCACACTGCTTATTTAACTTATATGCAGAGTACATCATGCAAAATGCCAGGCTGAATGAAGCACAAGCTGGAATCAAGATTGCCAGGAGAAATATCAATAACCTCAGATATGCAGATGACACCACCCTTATGGTAGAAAGCAAAGAAGAACTAAAGAGCCTGTTGATGAAAGTGAAAGAAGAGAGTGAAGAACCTGGCTTAAAACTCAACATTCAAAAAACAAAGATCATGGCATCCAGTCCCATCACTTCATGGCAAATAGATGGGGAAACAATAGAAACAGTGAGAGGCTTTATTTTCTTGGGCCCCAAAATCACTGTAGATGGTGACTGCAGCCTTGAAATCAAAAGACATTTGTTCCTTGGAAGAAAAGCTATCACCAACCTAGGCAGCTTTTAAAAAGTAGAGACATTACTTTGCTGACAAAGGTCTATCTTGTCAAAGGTATGGTTTGTCCAGTAGTCATCTATGGTTGTGAGAGTATGACTATAAAGAAAGCTAAGCGCCAATGAATTGATTCTTTTAAACTGCTGGGTTGGAGAAGACTCTTGAGAGTCCCTTGGACTGCATGGAGGTCCAACCAGTCTATCCTAAAGGAAATCAATCCTGAATATTCATTGGAATGACTGATGCTGAAGCTGAAGCTCCAATACTTTGGCCACCTGATGCGAAGAACTGACTCATTGGAAAAGACTGTGATGCTGGGAAAGATTGAATGCAGAAGGAGAAGGGGACGACAGAAGAGGAGATGTTTGGATGGCATTGTTGACTCAATGGATGTGAATTTGAGCAAGCCCGGGAATTGGTGAGGGACAGGAAGCCTGGCGTGCTACAGTCCATGGGGTCACAAAGAGTTGAACATGACTGAGACTGAACTGACTACATAATAGTTGCATGTGTCCTAAGTTGCTTCAGTTGTGTCCAGCTATTTGCGACTCTATGGACTGAAGTCCACCAGGCTCCTCTGTCCAAGGGATTCTCCAGGCAAGAATACTGGAGGGGTTGTCATGCCCTCCTCCGGGCATTATTGCTGACTCATGGATCAAACCCGCATCTCTTATGTCTCTTGCATTGGCAGGTGAGTTCTTTACCACTAGGGCCACTTGGGAAGCCCCTGCTGCTAAGTCACTTCAGTCGTATTCAACTCTGTGCGACCCCATAGACGGTAGCCCACCAGGTTCCCCGTCCCTGGGATTCTCCAGGCAAGAACACTGGAGTGGGTTGCCATTTCCTTCTCCAATGCATGAAAGTGAAAAGTGAAAGGGAAGTTGCTCAGTCATGTCCAACTCTTAGCGACCCCATGGACTGCAGCCCACCAGGCTCCTCCATCCATGGGATTTTCCAGGCAAGAGTACTGGAGTGGGGTGCCATTGCCTTAATAGATAAAACCCCTTATTTATGTGATCTCTAAACTACATGTTAAATAAACTCTACATTTCCTACTGATTTCAAAGGTCAACTCAGCAATGTATTAATTTCTTTCTTATATGTAACATGAAGTGTATAATCCTATGATTGGGTCTGAGTCTTTTAGTAAACCTGCACCTCTGGACTGTGTACTTGACAAGTGTGTCTCAGCGCCCCTCGCCCCCACCCAGCCCCGCCCCGTTAGGTGGCATAGCATGGCTAGAGTGGACTGGAATTGAATATTTTCTTTCTCCAGCTTGGTAACAGAAATTTCCCTTGCCCAGGTCAGTTAGGCTCTGATAATACCTAGCAGGTTAGGCTTTGTTAACTAGTTTCCCCTGAGGGCAGCCTTGTGAAGGAAGACAGAGTGCTCTGGTATATTTTACAGTGTCTCCTTTTCCCCTCCGTTTTGCAGAATGTTTAAGGGTATTTTCCTAAAATATATACTGTGGGAATCTGGTCAAGCTCCTAGGTAAAGCTCACAGTCTCACGGAGCCCTCATCTTAGAAGATTTCCTTGGGTCTTTTAGGGGTCAGAGTTGCACCAAGTTCAAGCAATTGGTCAATTACACTTTAGGTTTTCCTCCCAGGGCACTGCTTCTGGCTGCATGTGTCTTTTGCTCCAGGAAGAAACCATTCCCTGTATTCACCTGTCTTTCCAGTTTTGGGGGGCTGCAGATTGTCCTTTCTTAAGAATCCTTGAAGAGCTGTTGATTTTTTTGAGTCTGTTCAGCTTTTTATTTGTTGATAGGGTGGTGTGGCAACTTGTGAACAGTATGTTTTCTTTTATATCTGATTGTTATTTATAGGAAGATATTGATTTTCACCTGATTAGTATATGGTGAATTTGATAATTAGTAAATTTAGTACTGTTTCAGTTTATATTTCTATTCTCAAGATGGAAAATTATATCTGTAAAAATGATAATTCTCATTTTCTTTTAAGTTTGCTTATATATTTTTGTTTGTTAAAAGCCAATTTGGTTTTATTAGTATCTTCTGTTGTTTATTCTAGTTTGTTTGCTTTTTTATTTTATAGTTTAAGAATTTGTGCTTTAAGATTTGTTAATTTCCTTCTATGTCTTTGAACTCCTTTTCTTGTATATCTGAAAACATTTCAACTCGGGGGATTGTTTTGATTGAATTCAAAGTTAAAAGAAAATATGTTCCAGGATTCAATATTATTGATGAAAGGATAGCAATATGACTCTGATTCTTTGTAAGTATCCTAGGTTAAAAGAAAGAGATAGCAACTCTTCCCACCCCAAAAAAGGCTGTTATGAAATGCAAATAAGGGAAACTCAAATGACCAACAGTTACATGAAAAGATACTCCCATAACCTAAAATATGCTGTTGCACTCTCGGACTGGAGGAAAAAAATGATAGTTTTAAAATAATGGAAGATATTTAGATAGAAATCTTGTGCACTGTGCTGAAAAGACAAACTGGTTCAACCACATTGACAAGATATCTTATATCACTTGATGAAATTATGTGTGCCCTCACCAAAATCCAGCAATCCAGCTCCTAAGTGTATATCCCAGAGAAATCCTATAAAGCATGTAAGGAGTCATTGATGATGATTTGTAGTAGCAGAAAGTTAGAGGCAATTGTCTTTCACTGGGAGAGTGAATGTGTGTGATGTGGTGGTTACACTCTAAAATGTACCATGAAGCAGCTAGAAGCAATGACTAGATATGCACATAAAATCTGATAGCTCTTTGGGAGAGTGTTGCATGAAAAAAAAAAAAAAAGAAAGAAAAAAAAACATAAGGCTTCTAACAAAATGCCATATATATGTTTTAAACATTTAAATTCAGAACATAAAACTTTATATGCTCTTATTAATATGGAAAGTAAAAGGCCAAGAATAATCAAGATGTTTCTGAAGGATGAAATTAAGGATAGAAGACTAGTCCTACAAAATATGTTGAGGGCTTATTTTGAAGCTTCA
The DNA here is from genome assembly GCF_019923935.1 of Bubalus bubalis. NCBI lineage: Eukaryota > Metazoa > Chordata > Mammalia > Artiodactyla > Bovidae > Bubalus > Bubalus bubalis. Next base: position 39,573,295 of record NC_059163.1, on the reverse strand, counting down.
GTCATTAAAAGAGGTGCTCTTGTAAGGAATAAAATAGAAGATTGGGAAACGGACACATGCATTGATTGTATTTCAATTTATGACAGAAGTGACATCGTAAATGAAGACTGGAAGGACATTTAATTAGTGAATTATAAAAATGCTTATTGATATGGAAATACCAGCATGGTGAAGTAAAAACTATGTGCCCAGCAAAAAGGGAAAAATAGAATATTCATGAAAAATCCTAATTATGCTAAAATTATATTCTAAATAATCAGACATTTAAGTTATTGTGTATTTTTTAAGAATAGTTTAAGATAATATTTCCAGTTGGTTAGATACTTTGTTAATAAATTAAAAAAATTTTCAGAATGATAACATAGTTAGCTAACTGAGTCTGGAGTTTAAAATATAATTTGTAAATTTATTTATTTTTTTATGATGAAAATTTTATTTTATTTTTTGACTTTACAATATTGTATTAGTTTTGCAATATATCAACATGAATCCGCCATAGGTATACACGTGTTCCCCATCCTGAACCCTCCTCCCTCCTCCCTCCCCGTACCATCCCTCTGGGTCGTCCCAGTGCACCAGCCCCAAGCAAAAAAATAAAATAAATAAAATTAAATATAATTTGTAAATTATTGAGGATTTCATATGATCAATGTGTATACATGTTCCACCATCTGTTGAAAAGAAAATGTGATATCTATTATCATGGTAGTATGTTTGTGTTCAATATGAATTCTATGTCATACTTCTGTCATTTATATTTTCTGTTTTAGTGTTTTGCTTACAGATTCTGTCATTTTGTTTTAAATATTTTTATTTTTTAAGATTCTTTCTATTTCTACTATTTTGAGAGTTTATACTTTTATTTTGGTACTCATTGAAAGTAAATTTATAAATTTCTATAATATGCTTAAACATCTATATGATTTATGGACTTAGTGTCTTCTATTGACTATCTACTATGATGGTTAAAATAGTACATTTAGTGTCCCTTCATATCTCTTTATGCCCACTCCAGTCATTTGATCATTTTGTTGATTTTCATAGATATTGAATGCTGTTGAATAAATTGGTACAAAGCAGAACAATTATGGATCTGTTTTTATCTTGTCACACAATGCCCCTTCCTCAGTTCTTTGCAGATTGGGTTGTGGAAAAATGATGATTGCAGTTTTGATCCTTGCACTTATCCTTTTATAAATTTGTTGAAAGTTGTACTTTGAGGTTCAGTTCAACTTCCTGAGGGTATAACTTGTGATCTTAAAATTGCCTTTGTATTTTCTTCATTTTTTTCCCCCCACTCAAGTCATTAGCTTCATTGAATGCATCACTTCTTTCAGTCAGAAGATGCAGAAGATGGCAGAACTGAGGTCTCTGGCCAAGGAGCTAATAGGGAAGAACATAGGAAATGGAGTATCCTTGAACCTTTTGCTCTTAGTCATTCATTCCCTTAGAGCTTCTGCTCTATTTTCTCCTTTGATCTCTGTTCCAACTGAATGTGGTTTTCAAGATTCAGGCAAATGTTTATTTTATTAAAAAAAATAGCATTGTAAGTCTTGTTTTTAATGAAAAATAAACATATTCAAAATAAAAAAATTATATAATATATCCCATATATTCCTCACCCAGCTTCTTATAATTATCAACTCATGTCAGTTGGATTTATCTATTCTCCTTTCCTGTTGCTCTTCTTTCTCTTGGATTACTTTGGAGAAAGTATCACATATCATCCCACTTTGTGTGTATTTTCAATGTATCTCTAAAAGATGACTCATTTCAAAATATAACCTTTCTTATTACATAAATGGCTAGGAGATATTCCTTAATATAATTGAACATACAAAGATTGTTTAGGGTCCCACAATTATCTATCACTCTTTTAAAACAATTTAGTTCCATCATGATCCAAATAAATTCCATGTGCAGCAATTGGTAGATAGGTCTTTTAAGTCTCTTTTAATTTATAGCTTCTACCTTCATCTCACTAGTATTTTTCTCACAATTATTTGTTGAAGAAACCTTATAGCTTGTGTTATAGAATTTCCCACAGTCTAAATTTTCTGATTGCATCCTGTGATATATTGAAATGGGTCCTCTTTTTTTTTTTTTTTCCCTGTAAATTAATCAGACTGAGGCTTGATGCTTTTGGACAAAGCTACTTGATAAGTGATGCTATATTTTCATTAGAAGTGTCCTTATGGTGAATTTAGCAGATGACCCCTGTTAGATCCATTATTTTATAAAGGGTTGTAAAAGGGTAGCATTCTAATTCATTCATTCCTTTTCAATTATTATTTGAAAAGCTTAGTTTAATAAAGCATTCTCCCCTATCAACCCTTTGTTTATCTGAATTCAGAGCATATGGAGATACAACTACAGGGGCAATGCTTGAGCCTTTTCTCTGTTTACTGGATTTCTAGATAATGTGTTGGCTTTTTAGCATCTGCACAAACATGAATTAGTTTTTTAAAATGTATTTTTAAAAAGCTTATGCATTTAAACATTTGATGGGCTTTGAGCAGTTCAAATTACTATTCTTATTTATTTTCAAATTTTCCTAGATTTGGATAGTAGGAGTATCCCCCAGTTAGCTTCTGAGTCCTTTTGACATTATTTCAGTAGTGTTTGCTTTCTTACTGTTTAGTTTGACAGCATGCTCCCACCTCAACTCACATTTTCTACCCCAGCTTGAAATTAAAAAAATTTTTGAGGTGTTCCAGTTGCTTTTGGATAAATGGTATTTGAAAACCAAAAAGATTTTTATTGTTCTTGTGTAGGTCTTTTAGTGAAATGACATATTTTAAAAGACCATTTATTCATGTTTATACTCCAATTAAAATTTAATGAATTTAGTAATTCTTGATTTTTACTTAACCAAATTCTTTTTACATGTAAGTTTTCTTTTCTCATGACCAAAATTCCAATTTTCAATGATATCATTATTATCATTCATTTGTCCTATATAGCACACTAAGGGAAACAATACTAGCTCTCAAAAATATGATTACTGAAAATAGTTTGATAATTCTTTTCACTTTTTTTTCCCTTTTAGTGTACATCTCATTAGGAAAGAACACTTGATTTATTGTCCTTTAAAAATCACTTGAAACAAATATTTCCTCCAACCATAGTTATTTTATCAGCTACACAAGGCTGTGCTCATTTTTTTTTAATCTTCTGTTGGGATTTTAAAATTTTTTAAGTTATTTTTTGTATTTATGGAAACTACTTGCCATTGTATCAACTCTTATTTTTTTTTCCAAAAACTTTTTTGTTGTTTTTATTTCCTCATTTAAGAAAAATATAAGCAAATATGTTCTTTTTGGTCAATGGTAGGTTTTAAAACATCTTTAATGATGAATAACATCTGTGTGTGTGTTTATGCATAGTGTTTATGTATGAGAGGTTGTGGGGAGAGAGAGAGAAAGGGAGAGCAAAAAAAGAGAAAAAGCACAGTTTCAAGAATGTGGGCTAAAATTTGGCATGGCAAGCAAATTCGAATTTATGGGAACTTTTCAAGATGTGTTCACTGCACATATATTTATACTAGCAGTCTGTTTGATGTTAAATTTAATTTGACATTAAATTTAATTTGACATTTGAAATTAATAATTTACATGACTTTTTTCTAACATATCCTCTGAGATTATTTACTTTACAAAGCCTATGTTATTTCAGTGAGTTTGTTTAAATAATTGTGAATATTATCTTCATTTATGTTTTAATGAGTAAAAATATCTTTGACAAACACAAGTTCATTTGGAAATACTTTATTAAAATGTTGCAATTTATAGTTATGAGTTGAATGTGACTTGATAATATTTACTTTTAACTGAGAATGAAATAAGCCTATCATTATTTTATATAAACACTACTATATTGATTCTTCAACTTTGACCTAATATAGCTCTAATCTTTGAGAATATTTTTGCTAGTTTGCCTATTTTATGACAGCCAATGATCTTCGCCTCCTGGTATTTATACCCTTAAGTTGTCTCCTTCCACCTTAGACACAGCTTGATTCAGTAAACTTTTCTCACTAATTGTTCATTGATTTTAATATGTGTTATCAGTTCAGTTTAGTTGCTTAGTTGTGTCCAGCTCTTTGCAACCCCATTGAATGAAGCACAGCAGGCTTCCCTGTTTATCACCAATTCCTGGAGACTGCTTAAACTCAAGTCCATGGAGTCAGTGGTGACATCCAACCATCTCATCCTCTGTCGTCCCCTTCTCATCCTACCTTCAATCTTTCCCAGCATCAGGGTCTTTTCCACTGAGTCACTTCTTTGCATCAGGTGGCCAAAGTATTGGAGCTTCAGCTTCAGCATCAGTCCTTTCGATGAATATTCAGGATTGATTTCCTTTAGGATTGACTGGTTGTATCTCCTTGCAGTCCTAGGGACTTTCAAGAGTCTTCTCCAACACCACAATTCAAAAACATCAATTCTGCGGTGCTGAGATTTCTGTATGGTCCAACTCTCATGTCCATACATGACTACTGGAAAAACCATAGCTTTGACTATATGGATCTTTGTTGGTAAAGTAATGTCTCTGCTTTTTAATATGCTGTCTAGTTTGGTCATAACTTTTCTTCCAAGGAGCAAGTGTCTTTTAATTTCATGGCTACAGTCACCATCTTCAGTGATTTTTGAGTTCAAGAAAATAGTCTCTGACTGTTTCCATTGTTTTTCCACCTATTAGCCATGAAGTGGTGCGACTGGATGCCATGATCTTCGTTTTTTGAACGTTGAGTTTTAAGCCAGGTTTTTCACTCTCCACTTTCACTTTCATCAACAGGCTCTTTAGTTCTTCTTTGCTTTCTTCCATAAGGGTGGTTACATCTGCATATCTGAGGTTATTGATATTTCTCCTGGCAATCTTGATTCCAGCTTGTGCTTCATTCAAGCCTGGCATTTTGCATGATGTACTCTGCATATAAGTTAAATAAGCTGGGTGACAATATACAGCCTTGATGTACTCCTTTCCCAATTTGGAACCAGTCTGTCGTTCCATGTTTGGTTTTACTGTTGCTTCTTGAGTTGCATACAGATTTCTCAGGAGGCAGGTAAGGTGGTCTGGTATTACCATCTCTTAAAGAATTTTTCACAGTTTGTTGTGATCCACCAGTCAAAGTCTTTAGTGTAATGAAGCAGAAGTAGATATTTTTTTTCCTGGAATTCTCTTGCTTTTCCTGTGATCCAGTGAATGTTGGCAATTTGATCTCTGGTTCCTCTGCCTTTTCTAAATTCAGCTTGAGCATCTGGGAGTTCTTGGCTCACATATTCTAGAAGCCTTACTTGAAGGATTTTGAGCATTACTTTGTTAACATGTGAGATGAGTGCAATTGTGCGGTAGTTTGAACATTTTTTGGCATTGCTTTTCTTTAGGATTGGAATGAAAATTGACCTTTTTCAATCCTATGACTACTGCTGAGTTTTCCAAATTTGTTGGCATGTTGAGTGAAGCACTTTCTCAGCATCATCTTTTAACATTTGAAATAGCTCAGCTGGAATTCCATCACCTCCATTAGCTTTGTTCATAGTGATGCTTCCAAAGGACCACCTGACCTCATACTCCAGAATGTCTAGCTCCAGGTGAGTGATCACACATCATGGATATCTTGGTCATTATGATATTTTTTGTATGGTTCTTCTGTGTAATCTTGCCACCTCTTCTTGATAATCAGCTTCTTTTAGGTCCATACCATTTCTGTCCTTTATTGTGCCCATCGTTAAATGAAATGTTCCCTTGATATCTCTAATTTTCTTGAAGAATCTCTAGTACTTAAATTCTATTTTTCCCCCCTCTATTTCTTTGCATTGATCACTTAGAAGGCTTTATCTCTCCTTGCTATTCTTTGGAACTCTGCATTCAGATGAATATACCTTTCCTTTTCTCCTTTGCCTTTCGCTTGTCTTCTCAGCTATTTGTAAGGCCTCCTCAGACAACCATTTTTTCTGTTTGCACTTCTTCTTGGGGATGGTTTTGATCACTGCCTCCCATACAGTGTTACAGACTTTTCAGAGCTCTTCAGGAGTTCTATCTGTCAGATCTAAACCCTTGGATCTATTGGTCACCTCCACTGTATATTCATGAGGGATTTGGTTTATATCATTACTTGTTATAGTAGTTACATATATTGATAACTGTCAGATCAATGACATGTTAAAAAGAAGACTTTATTTACTATGATTCTAGGCCAAATGCTCAAGAAATTCAATTAATGGATGATTGATGACACTTTCCAAGTGACTCGTCATGGTTGAAAAAATGTCAAGATCTGGAGGAAATGTGGTGAGAGGTGAGCATTGTGACAGTGTAGTAGTGTGGAGACAGCGTGGAAGGGAAGAGAAGTTCTTAATACCTTGGAGCTGGAACTTGGGAGCATGAGAGTCTAAAGGAAATTATATATATGTGTGTATATATATATATACACATACACACACACACATATGCTTACCAGTGTGATGGCACAGTTTGTGATATTTTTGGCCATACATTCAAGAAAATCTATAGTCAGACCCTTCTGACTGGTCAGTTTGTAAAGAATTATATTTCTTTGTGGTGGATCCTGGTTTTTGCAGTCAGTGCATGCTGGCCTAGACTTACATAGATTTTACCTATTGTTTCATCTTTCTTCTTCCCTGAACTCATCCTAGCCACAGGTCACATCTGCTCTTCTGACCCTCTGTATCAATGCATGAAGATACCATCCAACAGAGGACTCAAAATGGAAACAAAACAGCTATCCTTAACATTTGCCTGCCCTTTTATTTTCATATTCTTTGAGTCTTGTCAAGATTCTTGCTAAAATACCTCTCAGATTTGTCCTCTCTGATCACAACCTCACAGACATTGTTTTAACTTAGTAACTCCACAGCTGTGTTGTGATCTATTAAAATAGCTTCCTGATTCTTGTGCCTGTGTTCAGAATCTGTCTAGCTCTAAACTATTCTCTCCACTTCAATTAATTGTTGTTGCAAAACATAGATAAAATAACTCCAAATGTTAGATGAAAATCTTAAATGGCATTTAATTACCAACTGTTAGAAGTCCAGATACCTCAGGATGTCATGCAGGTTTTATCCCATTGGCACTATATATCTTTTTAAAATTAATTTTATTGTAATATAGTCACTTTACAATGTTATGTTAGTTTCCACTATACAGCAAAATGAATCAGCTATACATATACATATATCACCTTGTTTTAAAATTTCCTTTCCATTTAGGTCACTACAGAAAATTGAGTAGAATTCCCTGTGCTGTACAACAGGTTCTCAGTAGTTATCTATTTTATACACAGTAGGGTATATACGTCAATCCCAATCTCCCAGTTCATCCCCCACTTTTCCCTTTGGTATCCACATGTTTGTTCTCTACATCAATGTTTCTGCTTTACAAATAAGTTCACATGTACCATTTTTCTAGATTATACAATATTTCATTTTACTTCCCTGGTGACTTAGAGGGTAAAGTGTCTGCCTACAATGCAGGAGACCCGGGTTCAATCCTTGGGTCGAGAAGATCTCCTGGAGAAGGAAATGGCAACACACTCCAGTATTTTTGTCTGGAAAATCCCATGGACAGAGGAACCTGGTAGGCTGTAGTCCATGGGGTCGCAAGAGTCAGACATGACTGAGCGACTTCACTTTCTTTCTTTCTGACTTACTTCCCTCAGTATGACAAATCTCTAGGTCCATTCACATCTCTGCAAATGGCATAATTGTGTTCCTTTTTATGACTGAGTAATATCCCATTGTATTTTATACACACACACACACATACCATATCTTCTTTATTCTTCTGTTGATGGACGTTTAGGTTGTTTCCATGTCCTAGCTATTGTAAATAGTGCCACAGTTAACATTCAGTTCAGTTCAGTTCAGTCGCTTAGTCGTGTCCGACTCTTTGCGACCCCATGAATAGCAGCATGCCAGACCTCCTGTCCATCACCAACTCCGGGAGTTCATTCAGACTCATGTCCATCCAGTCAGTGATGCCATCCAGCCATCTCATCCTCTGTCATCCCCTTCTCCTCCTGCCCCCAATCCCTCCCAGCATCAGAGTCTTTTCCAATGAGTCAACTCTTCGCATGAGGTGGCCAAAGTACTGGAGTTTCAGCTTCAGCATCATTCCTTCCAAAGAAATCCCAGGGCTGATCTCCTTCAGAATGGACTGGTTGGATCTCCTTGCAATCCAAGGGACCCTCAAGAGTCTTCTCCAACATCACAGTTCAAAAGCATCAATTCTTTGGTGCTCAGCTTTCTTCACAGTCCAACTCTCACATCCATACATGACCACTGGAGAAACCATAGCCTTGAGTAGATGGACCTTTGTTGGCAAAGTAGTATCTTTGCTTTTGAATATGCTATCTAGGTTGGTCATAACTTTCTTTCCAAGGAGTAAGTGTCTTTTAATTTCATGGCTGTAGTCACCATCTGCAGTGATTTTGGAGCCCCCCAAAATGAAGTCTGACACTGTTTCCACTGTTTCTGCATCTATTTCCCATGAAGTGATGGGACTAGATGCCATGATCTTCGTTTCCTGAATGTTGAGCTTTAAACCAACTTTTTCACTCTCCTCTTTCACTTTCATCAAGAGGCTTTTTAGTTCCTCTTCACTTTCTGCCATAAGGGTGGTGTCATCTGCATATCTGAGGTTATTGATATTTCTCCAGTTAACATTGAGGTGCATGCATCTTTTTAAATTATAGTGCTCTCTGAATATATGCTCAGGAGTAAAGTCCTTGTTTCCATACTTTTTCCAGGATCTTGGATCATCTTTACTGTCATTACTCTGAATTTGTTCTGAGGTAGATTGCCTATTTTCTCTTCAATTATTTGTTATTATGGGTTTTTACCTTGCTCCTTCATCTGCAATATATTTTTCTGTTGTCTCATTTCATCTAACTTCCTGTGTTTGTGTTCTCATTTCTGCAGGCTGTGGGGTCTTGTTCTTCTTGCTTCTCATGTCTGTCCCCTGGTGGGTGAGGTCAGTCCAGGGGCTTGTGTAGGCTTCCTGGTGGGAAGGACTGGTGCCTGTGTCCTAGTGGATGAAGCTGAGTCTTGTCCCTCAAATAGACAGGGCCACATCAAGGGGTGTATTTTGGGCTGTTTGTGAACATAGTGTGACTTTTGGCAACCTGTTTGCTGATAGGTGTGGCTGTGGGCCTATCTTGCTGTTTGTTTGACCTGAGGCATCTGGTATTGGAACCTGCAGGCAGTTGTGACCCAATATATCTTTGGGGATTACACTACTATCCAAAAGAATTCCCTAACTGTATAGAGAATCTATTACTGAGGGTCTTGGTAGCATTTGATTGGTCCAGGGATGGGCAAAAAACAATGAAAAGGCAACCCAAACCCCTTTTTTCGGGGGAAAATGGGAAAAAAATTTGGAGTTGGACTAAAGGTATAGATAGAAATATAGAGATTGAAACTTGGTCTCTCTGCATATGACTTGACCTCTTTCACATAAATTTAAGGGACTGTTGACAGTCATCTTCCTTCTTTCATGTGACCTGAGTAGTATTAATAGTAGGTATATGGAGAAAAATCATTTAGACAGGTTATCAGAAGCAGCAAATATGCAAATTACAGAGCTTGCTCCTCAGGACCCGTGAAACCTTCTAGTTGCTGATTTTCTGAGACATGGATTTCTATTTGTTATGGAAAAAAGAAAAAAAAATTAAGCCAATGAATATAGTGGTATTGGGGAAAAATAGAAGATACAAGTAATTCTGCTAATTACTAACTGAGAAGGATAAATTTATTTGCCTGTTCAATTTTAACACAGAGATAATTAAATTTAGCATACAGATAATTTAAATTAAATTTAACCCACAGAGATTTGAAATTTATTATCTCTCTATAAAAAGTTATAGATATGTATATATATATGTGCATTTATATGTTTATTATATTGATTGTTAAAGTTAGATAAGGAAGCCATTAACAGGACAGTAGCATAGTTATTCACTTGTCCTTTTCTTTTGTTTATCTGAAAATTTAAATCTTTGCTATTAGCTCAGAAAAAATATTTTTTTTCTCTGCAAACAATACTTAAAGTGTAATTGGAATGAGGTGTATTTTCTCAGCCAGGTGTGAATCAAGGCAAACTATGCCCTTTATTCCACCTTTAGCTTACCTATTCCAGAGAAGGCAATGGCACCCCACTCCAGTACTCTTGCCTGGAAAATCCCATGGGCAGAGAAGCCTGGTAGGCTGCAGTCCATAGGGTCACGAAGAGTCGGACACAACTGAGAGACTTCACTTTCACTTTTCACTTTCATGCATTGGAAAAGGAAATGGCAACCCACTCCAGTGTTCTTGCCTGGAGAATCCCAGGGACGGGGGAGCCTGATGCGCTGCAGTCTATGGGTTGCACAGAGTCAGAGACGACTGAAGCTACTTAGCAGCAGCAGCAGCTTACCTAATTCATGATTACATGTTAGATTCTTGTCAAATAATAACATCGGTGAAAGATATGTGGAACTTCTCTATTGTCCCCAGATGTATAAGGCTTAATGCTGAAGATAAATGGGCTCTAAGTACCCAATTTCTTAAAAAAAAAATCCTACTGTCAGTTAAGTTTAGAATCTTCCCACATTTCCCACTCTTAATTCCTGGATATTCATCTTGAGGCATGTCTCCTATATTGGCTAGACTGTACTGGAGACAGATATAAATATGTAACTAGTGATTTAATTAGAGTAATTTCTGACAGTGATAAGTACTCTGAAGGCTACAAACACTGCATGTGATAGAATGTGACTGGGGCAGAGATTTGGGGTAGGGTGGTCACAAAACTCTGAAAAGATAACAGTGGGCTGAGATCTGAGTAATGAGATGGATTCATCTACCTGAACACTCACAGGAAGAATATTTCCTCCAGAGGAACAAGTGCAAATATTAGGAAGTTGGAACTTACCTAAAGTAATTGCAGGACAGAAAGAAGATCAAGCGACATCCAAGAGGCATCAAGCAAAAAAGTTAGTTTCATGACTTTTATTGTATTTGTTAAGATAAATCTGACTATAATAATATAAACCGTTTGGCCTTTTCAGTGTTTTAGTGTTTATGGACTGTAATCCTTCAGGCTCCTTTGTCTGTGGGATTTCCCAGGCAAGAATACTGGAGTACGTTACCATTCCCTTCTCCAGGAGATCTTCCCAACCTAGGGATAGAACCTGGGTCTCCTGAATTGCAGGCAGATCCTTTATAGTCTGAACCCCCAGGGAATCCCCATTTGAATTATTATGATTAATTACAAAAACTGTGAACGATTCTTAGATACTCTTTGCATGATCAAGTAGTGTGTTCTAAAGATAGAATAAAGCCTTGTTTTCATAGGAAGTACTTTTTGTTATAGGCATGATGTCCAGAAATTTTATATAACATTCTATTTAGCACTTTACAGTGAGAAAAGAAATAGTCAATATCATTCAAATACTTTTGTTTGATTATAAAAGAAAATAATATCTATTCATCATGTTAGCTATCCTGAACAGTTTGAAGTTGCTAACCTAATGTGGTTACCAGGTAGGATTTTTCTCTTTTTTGAGGGGGTCAAAACACAAAGTTCTTTTCCTTTCCCTAGAGGAGTTGGCAAGTGTATACTTTTAAACTTACTGTAAAACTTTAAAAGTCATCACTTTGAATAGATCTTTATTTTAAGATCTTAAGAAGACTATCAGTGACTGATAAAGTAACACAGGAGTTTATTCTGTTGATGACTTGCAGGAAGTTATTGTGAGTCAATATATAAGATTCATCAGCACACTGTCTAACGCAGCAGAAATTGACTTGCGGGCATAGGTGTACTTCAGTACTGTAGTTATTAGCTCCATTTGTCAATATGGAGAAATGAAAGCTAAGAAAGATTAATTGGGTTTGCCAGGGTTACAAAACATTGGAGTGACAGAACCAGAAAAAGAGCCTGTGTTGTCTGACACCCAAATCTTAGCTCAGCATCCTACATAATTTTGCCTCCAGCTAAATACTACTGGTTTGGTGGATAGCAGGCTCAATGCATTGCTTTTTATTGTGACTTTTGGGTAATTAATGACTAGGAATGCCTTTTTTGTTCTTTCTAAGACGTTAAACTGTTTCTCAGTGAGTTCTCAGTCATGAATCTTTGTTCTGTACTTGCCTATATTTCTCGCCCCATTGACTTCACAGCGAGATGGAATACAGGAAAGATGTAAAGCCTTTGCCCTTTTTTCCATTAGGGGCAATATTTTTCCAGTTCAGTTACAGGTTTAAACATAGGCTCTTTGTTAGCCAATTCATCCAACACCTCACTCACATACAGCCCAAACTTACAAATGCTTCCTAAATCTTTATGTTCTTATTCTATTAATTTCAGAGAAAAAGTAATGCAATGGTTTTACACTGTGTCTTTTTATCATGACATAGATGAGTTCTGCAGTAACTTATAGAAAAAATGGGTTACCAAGGATTGTTGATTAAATCCTATTCATTTGTGAATGACTACATTTTAACCCCATTTCTCATGGGCCAGGATTTGTTTCATAAATCAGATATGCCTTTGTGAAATGTAGCAATATTTTGAGAAATGTAAATAATGACATTGAAGTTTTCCAGTCAATAGTATAATATATTTAATTAATTTTCTTACCACTTCCCAAGGGCAATTGAAAATGGAGGATTTTCCCTGTTCAAAATATGCTGAACCCACTTACAGTAGTATATATATCTTGATTAAAAAAAAAAAAAGAATATGGTAAGGTGCAAAGGAAAGAAAATGCAATAAAATGCTTGTTGCTCTAGGAGCAAAAGTACCTGGATAATAAGATGCCAGTCAATTGAGATTTCACCCCAGATAACAGAACAAAACAGTAGTAACACTAAAGCTGGAGAGAATAAACCCATAGTTGGTTCTTAATTTGTGACTTTTTAAATATTTGAGTGATTTATTTGTCATTTGTAGTTTTTCTTTTAAAATACATGTATTAGAAATCCTGATTTCATCTAAAAGATTTGAAATTAAGGTTTATTTTTCAGAAACTTCACATACTTTGTCATTGCATTTAACCAACCTGATTTATAGTTAACATGCCTGATCCATACAGTTTCATTTTATTACATGTAATTTAATTAACAGTATTTCAACAAAATGAATAATACTCATTAAGTTTTTCAGAATATGCTCTTCTGATTATTACAGTACCTAGATTTTTCTTGCATGGTGACTATTTGACATAACTAGATGCATCTGTTAAAAAGTTAATATCTAATCTAAAGAATTTTTTTCTCCTTTGATTGATGGACAATTTGTAAAGAATGTAGATTGTCAAGAAGCCTTTCCCTTTTCCTTCCTGAAATCCCTCTTTTAAACCATTGCTAGCAATTTCCTGTCTGTGCTGGCATTCAAGGCATAAGATATCCTTGTCTTTGACAGCAAAGGACATTTGTTTTGTTTGAGCTGCATTCTTATCAGTGACAACAATAAAATTGTCAAGTGTGTTATTTGAAACATCAAATTCAATAAGAACCTTTGTGTAAGTAAGGGACATTGGATATAATAATGTTTTCTTTCTTAACCAATGGAATATATAGCTAGACTTTGGAATAATTGGATTAAATGATAAATAAAATATAACTACAAAAAAATGTAGTTACAAGGAACCAAGGAAGATATTTCTGTAAATGATAGAGTAGAATTTAAATTTGTTGAATTATACATTTGGAATCAAGGGAACTGTAACAACATTTGCATTTAAAAATGCAAATAAATTTACTTCTCAACAAAGATTTGAAATTAAGTATCTGAGATGTCACTAAAAAAGTGAATGAAATAAGATAAAATTTACTCTCCTATATCTCTTTTTATTTAGAAAATCTCACTGTCAATTGGAAATAATAATAGTCATTCATTCATTTTCCATATTGGTTGAATCCATGTCCTTCCAACCCATATTTCTGAATGAATTCAGTCTTTGTAAATAAAAGAAAATGTACCTAAGTATCTTATGACTTTTTGAGATAAATTAGAAGAAAAGAAGTTTAAAGATTAAATTTAAGATTCACAAATTTTAAAGTTTTAAGATTTGTTCTACTTCTGGCAAAAATCATAATGATATTAAATCTTAGAAGAAAATTCAGTTAGAATAAAATTCATAGTCTTATGAGCATGTAACTATATTCTGTTAAATTAAAATAGTGCTAAATATGTTCACAATACAAGATCCTATGCACAGTGTAATAATTGTGGAATTATTAAAACAGTTATTAGTAATTTTTATTGTCTGTGCTGCACCTCTAAATTACATTAATAATTATAAGTAGATCATATTTTTATTTTACAAGCACAGACATACTTCACTCTTTAATTTATTGGTTTCTTGCTTTGCAAAATTCCTAAAACATAAATTTAGACAATGTACCTTAAAATACAAAATTAATTAACACATATAATAGGGATAGGATTATATTATATTTTAAGTGTATTTTCTTATTTAAATTACATTTTCTTGGAACACTATAGACAAAAGAGAAAATAAAATACATGATATTGTAATCCTTACCAAAAAATTTTAGGTAAGAATTATCATATCATTTTTTTCTTTAGCATAGCTAAAAAGTACCCTCTGAAGTTCTATTCCTTCTGGAGTAATGTAAAAGCTACATGGGTCCAAGAAGACAACTTCTGTTCAACAGATGGGGGTGGGGTGGGGTATAATGTATTAGGGCTTCCCTGATAGCTCCGTTGGTAAAGAATCCACCTGCAATGCAGGAGATCCTGGTTCAATTCCTGGTTCGGGAAGTTCCACTGGAGAAGGGATAGGCTACCCACCCCAGTGTTCTTGGGCTTCCCTTGTGGCTCAGCTGGTAAAGAATCCACTTGCAAAGTGGGAGACCTGGGTTCAGTACCTGGATTTGGAGGATCCCCTGGAGAAGGGAAAGGCTACTGGCTCCAGTGTTCTGGCCTGCAGAATTCCATGGACTATAAATATAGTCTATGGGGTCGCAATGAGCCGGACATGACTGAGTGACTTTCACTTTCATTTTCATAATGTATTAACTTATTTCCTATGGGCAAATACATCTGAGGGGGTGTCCAGAATAGAATCCACTAATGTTTAAACTGTACCTGGGGTTTCTTGTGTCTAAAGTGGAGAAAAGGAAAGGGTAAGATTCTTATCATTATAATTCTTTCTCTTCTTCATTCTATTTCTTCTTTGCTCATGTCTTCCTCACTCACTTGTTCACCTGTGTATACTCCTGACCATATGCAGTCCAAGACTGATGGCCAGATTCATTTCTAGATTTGCTACTGAATTGAATCAGTTTCTCTGCTACTGAATGAACAAAATGCAGGAAACTATTTAGGCATGTGGGAAATAATGATTTTATTTTTAAAGATTTTACTGAGAAAGAGTATTAGCTCTGAATTTTGTTGTTGTTAAGTTGCCTAGTCATGTCCAACTCTTTGCGACTCCATGAACAGCAGCATGGCAGGCCTCCCTGTCCCTCACCATCTCCCGAAGTTTGCACAAGTTCATGTCCATTGCGTCGGTGATGCCATCCAGCCATCTCATCCTCTGATGCCCTGCTCTCTTTCTGCCATCAAATTTTCCCTGAATTAGAGGATGTTTTAGAAGTTGAAATTAATAAGTGAATGCATAATTAAAGTTACTTATTTTTAGAGCCATATATCCTTCAAGGTTTTTTTTAGCCATGAGATATTTAATGATAAAGTACATCAGAACGAAAATGTCTCAGATCCATTTACTCTTTATTTTTAAGATTTTTAAAATTATTTTTGGCTGTGCTGGATCTTCATTGCTATGTGTGCTTTTCTCTAGTTGTGGGAGCAGGGGCTACTCTTTAGTTCCAGTGTACGGGCTTCTCACTGTAGTGGCTTTTCTTGTTGTGGAGCATGGGCTCTAGGGCACAACGTGCTTCAGAAGTTGTGGCTCTGGGGCTCTAGAGCACAGGCTGGATAGCTGTGGTGCATGGGCTTAGTTGCTCTTTGGGTATGTGGGATCCCCCCACATCAAGGATCCAACCCAAGTCTCCTGCATTGGCAGGTGGGTCCTTTACCACCAAGTCACCAGGGATGCCCTCCATTTACTCTTTTAAAATGTGTTAATATGTATTAATAACAAGTATATGTGTTATGTATGAAATTACTAATCTAATGATAGTGTCAGCCAAATATCCTAGAATTTATTCAATAATCACATGATTTTTCCCTCTCATGCACAGCGTACAAATAGTTGCTATTTCACCTATGATATGTCCAGACTTTTACCAGATTACCCTACTTCTGGCAATCTAAAGAGAATGCATATATATCTGTTCTATTCGGTGTTTGCACACAAGCAGCCACCTGGCTCTAGAATCTAACTCTCCACCCGCTCAGTTTACCATGTGCTCTGTAGTTTGTCATCTCACCCTTTGTCTTAAGACTAACTTCTCTCAGGTGACTATTATTGGCCCAAACTACTTCATTTTACATTAGGGCAGAGAGCTAGCTTTTCGGCTCCCTCCAGGAATCACTGAGAAACTTGTAATGTTTAACACTTTACTGAAGACTTGGGAACAATGGAAGAAAAATTTAACATGAAGAACTTTTAAAAAGGTGTTTTCTAGAACCACTCTCAGTAGAAGCCAGGATCAATTCAGTTCCTCCTACACCTACCACAGACTCTGATACAGAAAGGTGCTGGGTCAGTGATGTTTTTGTGAATTCCTTAATGGAATTAAATGTTTGTAAAATTCACATATTCAAATATATTCACAGAGTTTTTGAATTAGGAGCCTCTTGACCACTAATCTGCCAACTTGCTTCAGGGTTCAGTTTATGTCCTCTCTGAAAGAATGACTTTGAGAAATTCTCTAATCCAGGCTTATCTCTTGAAAGCTAGCAGTAACTAAGCCATTTTCTGCTCCTCTTCCAAGTAAGAAAATCACTTCTGAAGTACTGATTGTGATAATGCATTCATTATTCTAATATCTGCCATGGTTGTTATTTGGTTGCTAAGTCATGTCCAACTCTTCTGTGATCCCACCAGGCTCTTCTGCCCCTGGTATTCTTCAGGCAAGGATATTGGAGTGGGTTGCCATTTCCTTCTCCAGGGGATCTTCCCAACCCAGGGATTGAACCTGTGGCTCCTGCCACATCTTCTACATTGCAGGCAGATTCTTAACTGCTGAGCCACAGCAGAAGCCCCCAGTAGTATGATACATTTAAGTACAAACAAGCACATGTTGTTTTAATTGATGTGATATCAGTCAGCAACTCCATTCCCTTTTTGAATTTCTTTCCCTTTACTCTGCCTGAGTGAGTGATAGTTGCTCAGTTGTGTCCAACTCTTTGCAACCTCATGGACTGAATTCTTCAGGCAAGAATACTGGAGTGGGTTGCCATTTCCTTCTCCAGGGGATCTTCCCAACCCAGGGATTGAACCTGTGGCTCCTGCCACATCTTCTACATTGCAGGCAGATTCTTAACTGCTGAGCCACAGCAGAAGCCCCCAGTAGTATGATACATTTAAGTACAAACAAGCACATGTTGTTTTAATTGATGTGATATCAGTCAGCAACTCCATTCCCTTTTTGAATTTCTTTCCCTTTACTCTGCCTGAGTGAGTGATAGTTGCTCAGTTGTGTCCAACTCTTTGCAACCTCATGGACTGAATTCTTCAGGCAAGAATACTGGAGTGGGTTGCCATTTCCTTCTCCAGGGGATCTTACCGACCAAGGGATCTAACATGGGTCTCCTGCATTGCAGGCAGATTCTTTACCATCTGATCCACCAAGGAAGCCTTTCCTCTGCCTGCCCCCCATTTAGTTTTCTGACTCAATCACCCTTGAAACTTGGTACTCTCACTGTCAGGCCCTTAACAATTTGTCTCCACATAGTTCCTACCGGTTCCATTTCTCCATGATCCCCTCCTGTCTGGCAACCTTAGCAACTCTCCAAGTTCATCTTTCATCCAAAGAAGGGGACAAATTAGATCAAAAGAAGGGATATTCTGTAATCAAATAGTCTGCAAAATTGCCCTTAGGAAATTTCCCAAGAACTTATGTCAGGATAAATAAACATGCCAAGGAATTCTGAAGCCTGTGTGGATCACAATAAACTATGGAAAATTCTGAAAGAGATGGGAATACCAGACCACCTGACCTGCCTCTTGAGATATTTGTATGCAGGTCAGGAAGCAACAGTTAGAACTAGACATGGAACAACAGACTAGTTCCAAATAGGAAAAGGAGTATGTCAAGGCTGTATATTGTCACCCTGCTTATTTAACTTATATGCAGAGTACATCATGAGAAATGCTGGGCTGGAAGAAGCATAAGCTGGAATCAAGATTGCCAGGAGAAATATCAATAACCTCAGATATGCAGATGATACCACCCTTATGGCAGAAAGTGAAGAGGAACTAAAAAGCGTCTTGATGAAGGTGAAAGAGCAGAGTAAAAAAGTTGGCTTAAAGCTCAACATTCAGAAAACTAAGATCATGACATCTGGTCCCATCACTTCATGGAAAATAGATGGGGAAACAGTGGAAACAGTGTCAGACTTTATTTTCTTGGGCTCCAAAATCACTGCAGATGGTGACTGCAGCCATGAAATCAAAAGACGCTTACTCCTTGGAAGCAAAGTTATGCCCAACCTAGATAGCATATTGAAAAGCAGAGACATTACTTGGCCAACAAAGGTCCATCTAGTCAAGGCTGTGGTTTTTCCAGTGGTCATGTATGGATGTGAGAGTTGAACTGTGAAGAAAGCTGAGCGCCGAAGAATTGATGCTTTTGAACTGTGGTGTTCGAGAAGACTCTTGAGAGTCCCTTGGACTGCAAGGAGATCCAACCAGTTCATTCTGAAGGAGATCAGCCCTGGATTTCTTTGGAAGGAATGATGCTAAAGCTGAAACTGCTGTACTTTGGCCACCTGATGCAAAGAGTTGACTCATTGGAAAAGACTCTGATGCTGGGAGGGATTGGGGGCAGAAGGAAAAGGGGATGACAGAGGATGAGATGGCTGGATGGTATCACTGACTCCATGGACGTGAGTCTGAGTGAACTCTGGGAATTGGTGATGGACAGGGAGGCCTGGCGTGCTGGGATTCATGGGGTTGCAAAGAGTTGGACACGACTGAGCAACTGAACTGAACTGAATGAGCCCAGCTCTTCCAGAATTGGGAATTCATTCTGAGTCTGCCTTGGGTGTACTGGACTGAAGTTAAAGGGAGCAACTGAGCCTGAAGCAGCCATCAGCTTAAGTTGTCATGATGAATATTGATGCACAGGCACACATGAGCATTGATGTTTTACTTGACATTTTCTTTAAAGTAAAATTACTTGTGTTTTCATGATTTCTAACACAGTATTAATATACAGTAAACTGCTAGCAACTTTTTGTATTTAGCTATTTCTTTAAGAAGATTTGAGTGTGCATATACTTTATTTAATAATCTTTGAATTTTCTATAAAAATGGATTATAAAGATTAAAGAATTACAAAATTTATCATTAATAGCATTTCTTGATTTGCTTATTCACTACTCATTAAAAAAAATGTATCACTTACTCATGCAGATTATCAAACGAATGGTGTTTGGGTCCTTTGGGAGGGTAGTTCTGATTTTCCCCAAAGTGAAGCAGACCTCTCTGGTCAGTGTTAGAGGTAGGAAAGAATTTAATATTATTTTTTAATTGAAGTATAGTTGATTACAGGTTATATTATTTTTGGATGTACAACATAGTGGTTTGATATTTTTATAGATCATATTCAATTTAAAGGTTTTATAAAATATTATATTCCCTGTGCTATATATTGCATCCTTGTATCTTATTTACTTGTTTTTTTTTTGTTTGTTTATTTATTCATTTTTTTTGGCAATATGGCTTGTGGGATCTTAATTCCCCAACTGGGGATTGAAGCCAGGCCCACAGCAGAGAAAGCGCCAAGTCCTAATCACTGGACCACTAGAGAATTCCTGTTTTTTATTTATTTTAAGCCTTGTAGTTTGTACCCCTTGATCTTTTTGCCCTATCACACCCTCCCACCCACTGGGAGCCATTGGTTTGATTTCTTTATGTATGAATCTATTTCTGCTTTGTTGCATTATTTCATTTTCTTTTAGATTCTACATGTAAGTGAAAACATATGGGGGGGGAGGAACCAAGATGGCAGAGGAGTAGGACAGGGAGAACACTTTCTCCCCCACAAATTCATCAAAAGAGCATTTAAACGTCGAGTAAATTCCACAAAACAACTTCTGAATGCCGGCAGAGGACATCAGGCACCCAGAAAAGCAACCCAACTCTTCGAAAGGAGGTAGGAAAAAATATAAAAGACAAAAGAGGGAGGGACGGAGTTCCGTCCCGGGAAGGGAGTCTTAAAAAGAGAGAAGTTTCCAAACACCAGGAAACCTTCTCACTGCCGAATCTGTGCCGAGTTTTGGAAGCACAGAGGGCAACATAAAAGGGAGAAAAAAAATAAATGAACAATTAAAAATCGCAGATTGTGAGCCCTACGGTAACTCCCCCAGCGGAGAAGCAGTGCAGACGCCTGCACACGGCATTAGCAAGCGGGGGTTGGGCAGGGAAGCGCGG
Source organism: Bubalus bubalis (assembly GCF_019923935.1). NCBI lineage: Eukaryota > Metazoa > Chordata > Mammalia > Artiodactyla > Bovidae > Bubalus > Bubalus bubalis. The sequence goes on along the minus strand of NC_059163.1, from coordinate 39,552,702 downwards.
CGTGGGCTGTGTCCCTTAGAGTAAGAATCGGCCCGAATGTCCTGAGCGCTATCTGAGCGAAATAATTTGGGCTAGCAAACCAGACTGTGGGATATCTACTACGCGAAAAGCCAGCCCTAACCTAAGGCACCGCCAGGCCCGCGCACAGAACAAAGGACTGAACAGAGATAGCGGGTTGCAGACCTTCCCCCTCCGGTGACAGGCAGCCAGAGCCGTAAGGGGGCAATTGCAGCCCAAGAGAGACACTATCTATAAAACTGTAAGCAGGCTTCTTTGCTAACTAAAACTTCTTGGGGGTCTGGACGGTCAACATCTGCCTGAGAAGGTGCGCCGGTTTTACACCCAGATAACCGAGTGGCGGGGAGGCGATAAGTCGCAGCATTGGCGCCCGCCAAACACATCACCTGAGCTGCTTGGATCTGGGAAGAGCACAAAACGCAGGCCCAACCTAGTCTGCGCCTCTGAGGACTACCCGAGTGCCTGAACCTGAGCGGCTTGGACCTGGGAGGTACATGCAGCCCAGGGCTGGCCTCTGATTGTTCCCGGTGGAACAACCTAGAGCCCGAGCAGTGTGGGCAGGGAGGCTACACATGCCGTGAGCGGGGGCAGACCCAGTGTGGCTGAGGCACTGCGAGCACACGCCAGTGTTATCTGTTTGCAGCATCCCTCCCTCCCTCCCCACAGCGCGGCTGAACAAGTGAGCCTAAATAAAATAAAAAAAAATAGTGGCCTCCACCGTCCCCTTTGTGTCAGGGCGGGAACCAGACACTGAAGAGACCAGCAAAGAGAAGAAGCTATAACAGAGGGAAACGCCTTGGAAGCTACAGGCCATAGATTAAAACCCTGTGGTTACTACGAACTACATAGGAAGGGGCCTATAGATCTTGAGAAATATAAGTCAGACCAAGGAACTAGCCAAAAAATGAACTGAACCCACAATACTCACAACAAAACCAGAGAAAGACCTAGATATATTTTTACTATTTTTACGATCAATCTTTCTTTCTTTTTTTTTAATTAAAAAAAAATTTTAAGTCCTCTATTGTCCTTTAATTTTCACTTTTATAACTATTACTTTGCAAAAAAAAGACCATATTTTTTTTTCTTCAACAAACTTCATATATATATTTTATAATTTTTTGACCGTGTTTTTTTTTTTTTTTTTTTTGTTCTTTTCTTTAACATTGTATTTTTGAAATTCCAAACTCTACTCTAGATTTTTAATTTTAGCCTTTTGGTATATGTTATCAATTTTGTACCTATAGTTTTTTTTTCATAATTTCTGTGACTTTTTTTTCCCTCTGTTTCTTTCTCTTCTTCTTTTGTATAACATCGTATATCTGCAATTCCAAACTCTACTCAAGATTTTTAATTTATGCTTTTTGGTATTTGATATCAATTTTGTATTTGTATTTTCTTTATAATTTTTGCGACATTGTTTTTGTTGGTTTGTTTGTTTTCTCTCTTTATTTTTCTTCTTCCTTTTTTTAACATTGTATTTTTGAAATTCCCAACTCTACTCTAGATTTTTAACTTTTGCTTTTTGGTATTAGTTATCAATTTTGTACCTGTAGTTTCTTTATAATTTTTGCAACCTTGTTTGTTTTTCTTTGTTCGTTTTTTCTCTCTTTCTTTTCCTTCTTCTTTTCATTAACATCGCATTTTTGAAATTCCAAATTCTACTCTAGATTTTTAATTTTTGCTTTTATGTATTTGTTACCAATTTTGTACCTTTAAGAACCCAATCTTCAGGACCCATTTTTCACTAGGGAACGAGATTACTGGCTTGACTGCTCTCTCTCCCTTTGGACTCTCCGTTTTCTCCACCAGGTCGCCTGTATCTCCTCACTAACCCCTCTCTACTCTACCCAACTCTGTGAATTTCTGTGTGTTCCAGATGGTGGAGAACACTTAGGGAACTGATTATTGGCTGGATCTGTCTCCCTCCTTTTCATTTCCCCCTTTTATCCTTCTGGCCACCTCTGTCTCCTGCCTCCTTCTTCTCTTCTCTGTATAACTCCGTGAACATCTCTGAGCGGTCCAGTTGTGGAGTGCACATAAGGAAGTGACTACTGGCTAGCCCACTCTCTCCACTACTGATTCCACCTCATCTCATTTGGGTCACCTCTAACTCCCTCCTCCCACTTCTCTTCTCCATGTAACACTGTGAACCTCTCTGAGTGACCCTCACAGTAGAGAAACTTTTCATCTTTAACGTAGATGTTTTATCAATGGTGCTGTATAGAAGGAGAAGTTTTGAAACTACTGTAAAAATAAGACCGATAACTGGAAGTAGGAGGCTTAAGTCCAAACCCTGACTCCAGGGAACTCCTGACTCCAAGGAACATTAATTGTCAGGAGCTCATCAAATGCCTCCATACCGACACTGAAACCAAGCACCACACAAGGGCCAACAAGTTCCAGGGCAAGACATACCAAGCAAATTCTCCAGCAACAAAGGAACACAGCCCTGAGCTTCAAGATACAGGCTGCCCAAAGTCACCCCAAAACCATAGACATCTCATAACACATTACTGGACATTTCATTACACTCCAGAGAGAAGAAATACAGCTCCATCCACCAGAACATTGACACAAGCTTCCCTAACCAGGAAACCGTGACAAGCCACCTGTACAAACCCACACACAATGAGGAAATGCCACAATAAAGAGAACTCCACAAACTGCCAGAATACAGAAAGGACACCCCAAACTCAGCAATTTAAACAAGATGAAGAGACAGAGGAATAGCCAGCAGATAAAGGAACAGGATAAATGCCCACCAAACCAAACAAAAGAGGAAGAGATAGGGAATCTACCTGATAAAGAATTCCGAATAATGATAGTGAAATTGACCCAAAATCTTGAAATTAAAATGGAATCACAGATAAATAGCCTGGAGGCAAGGATTGAGAAGATGCAAGAAAGGTTTAACAAGGACTTAGAAGAAATAAAAAAGAGTCAATATATAATGAATAATGCAATAAGTGAAATTAAAAACACTCTGGAGGCAACAAATAGTAGAATAAGAGAGGCAGAAGATAGGATTAGTGAATTAGAAGATAGAATGGTAGAAATAAATGAATCAGAGAGGATAAAAGAAAAACGAATTAAAAGAAATGAGGACAATCTCAGAGACCTCCAGGACAATATTAAATGCTACAACATTCGAATCATAGGGGTCCCAGAAGAAGAAGACAAAAAGAAAGACCATGAGAAAATACTTGAGGAGATAATAGTTGAAAACTTCCCTAAAATGGGGAAGGAAATAATCACCCAAGTCCAAGAAACCCAGAGAGTCCCAAACAGGATAAACCCAAGGCGAAACACCCCAAGACACATATTAATCAAATTAACAAAGATCAAACACAAAGAACAAATATTAAAAGCAGCAAGGGAAAAACAACAAATAACACACAAGGGAATACCCATAAGGATAACAGCTGATCTTTCAATAGAAACTCTTCAAGCCAGGAGGGAATGGCAAGACATACTTAAAATGATGAAAGAAAATAACCTACAGCCCAGATTATTGTACCCAGCAAGGATCTCATTCAAGTATGAAGCAGAAATCAAAAGCTTTTCAGACAAGCAAAAGCTGAGAGAATTCTGCACCACCAAACCAGCTCTCCAACAAATACTAAAGGATATTCTCTAGACAGGAAACACAAAAACGATGTATAAATTCGAACGCAAAGCAATAAAGTAAATGGCAACAGGATCATACTTATCAGTAATTACCTTAAACGTAAATGGGTTGAATGCCCCAACCAAAAGACAAAGACTGGCTGAATGGATACAAAAACAAGACCCCTACATATGTTGTCTACAAGAGACCCACCTCAAAACAGGGGACACATACAGACTGAAAGTGAAGGGCTGGAAAAAGATTTTCCATGCAAATAGGGACCAAAAGAAAGCAGGAGTAGCAATACTCATATCAGATAAAATAGACTTTAAAACAAAGACTATGAAAAGAGACAAAGATGGTCACTACATAATGATCAAAGGATCAATCCAAGAAGAAGATATAACAATTATAAATATATATGCACCCAACACGGGAGCACCACAGTATGTAAGACAAATGCTAACAAGTATGAAAGGAGAAATTAACAATAACACAATAATAGTGGGAGACTTGAATACCCCACTCACACCTATGGATAGATCAACTAAACAGAAAATTAACAAGGAAACACAAACTTTAAATGATACAATAGACCAGTTAGACCTAATTGATATAGGTCTATCATATAGGACATTTCATCCCAAAACAATGAATTTCACCTTTTTCTCAAGCGCACATGGAACCTTCTCCAGGATAGATCACATCCTGGGCCATACATCTAGCCTTGGTAAATTCAAAAAAATAGAAATCATTCCAAGCATCTTTTCTGACCACAATGCAGTAAGATTAGATCTCAATTACAAGAGAAAAACTATTAAAATTCCAACATATGGAGGCTGAACAACACGCTGCTGAATAACCAACAAATCACAGAAGACATCAAAAAAGAAATCAAAATTTGCATAGAAACGAATGAAAATGAAAACATAACAACCCAAAACCTGTGGGACACTGTAAAAGCAGTCCTAAGGGGAAAGTTCATAGCAATACAGGCACACCTCAAGAAACAAGAAAAAAGTCAAATAAATAACCTAACTCTACACCTAAAGCAACTAGAAAAGGAAGAAATGAAGAACCCCAGGGTTAGTAGAAGGAAAGAAATCTTAAAACTTAGAGCAGAAATAAATGCAAAAGAAACAAAAGAGATCATAGCAAAAATCAACAAAACCAAAAGCTGGTTTTTTGAAAGGATAAATAAAATTGACAAACCATTAGCCAGACTCATCAAGAAACAAAGGGAGAAAATCAAATCAATAAAATTAGAAATGAAAATGGAGAGATCACAACAGACAACACAGAAATACAAAGGATCATAAGAGAGTACTATCAACAATTATATGCCAATAAAATGGACAACGAGGAAGAAATGGACAAATTCTTAGAAAAGTACAACTTTCCAAAACTCGATCAGGAAGAAATAGAAAATCTTAACAGACCCATCACAAGCACGGAAATTGAAACTGTAATCAAAAATCTTCCAGCAAACAAAAGCCCAGGTCCAGACGGTTTCACAGCTGAATTCTACCAAAAATTTAGAGAAGAGCTAACACCTATCCTGCTCAAACTCTTCCAGAAAATTGCAGAGGATGGTAAACTTCCAAACTCATTCTATGAGGCCACCATCACCCTAATACCAAAACCTGACAAAGATCCCACAAAAAAAGAAAACTACAGGCCAATATCACTGATGAACATAGATGCAAAAATCCTTAACAAAATTCTAGCAATCAGAATCCAACAACACATTAAAAAGATCATACACCATGACCAAGTGGGCTTTATCCCAGGGATGCAAGGATTCTTCAATATCCGCAAATCAATCAATGTAATACACCACATTAACAAGTTGAAAAATAAAAACCATATGATTATCTCAATAGATGCAGAGAAAGCCTTTGACAAAATTCAACATCCATTTATGATCAAAACTCTCCAGAAAGCAGGAATAGAAGGAACATACCTCAACATAATAAAAGCTATATATGACAAACCCACAGCAAACATTATCCTCAATGGTGAAAAATTGAAAGCATTTCCTCTAACGTCAGGAACAAGACAAGGGTGCCCACTTTCACCATTACTATTCAACATAGTTTTGGAAGTTTTGGCCACAGCAATCAGAGCAGAAAAAGAAATAAAAGGAATCCAAATTGGAAAAGAAGAAGTAAAGCTCTCACTGTTTGCAGATGACATGATCCTCTACATAGAAAACCCTAAAGACTCCACCAGAAAATTACTAGAACTAATCAATGACTATAGTAAAGTTGCAGGATATAAAATCAACACCCAGAAATCCCTTGCATTCCTATACACTAATAATGAGAAAACAGAAAGAGAAATTAAGGAAACAATTCCATTCACCATTGCAACGGAAAGAATAAAATATTAGGAATATATCTACCTAAAGAAACTAAAGACCTATATATAGAAAACTATAAAACACTGGTGAAAGAAATCAAAGAGGACACTAACAGATGGAGAAATATACCATGTTCATGGATTGGAAGAATCAATATAGTGAAAATGAGTATACTACCCAAAGCAATCTATAGATTCAATGCAATCCCTATCAAGCTACCAACAGCATTCTTCACAGAGCTAGAACAAATAATTTCACAATTTGTATGGAAATACAAAAAACCTCGAATAGCCAAAGCGATCTTGAGAAAGAAGAATGGAACTGGAGGAATCAACCTACCTGACTTCAGGCTCTACTACAAAGCCACAGTTATCAAGACAGTATGGTACTGGCACAAAGACAGAAATATAGATCAATGGAACAAAATAGAAAGCCCAGAGATAAATCCACGCACATATGGACACCTTATCTTTGACAAAGGAGGCAAGAATATACAATGGATTAAAGACAATCTCTTTAACAAGTGGTGCTGGGAAATCTGGTCAACCACTTGTAAAAGAATGAAACTAGAACACTTTCTAACACCATACACAAAAATAAACTCAAATGGATTAAAGATCTAAACGTAAGGCCAGAAACTATAAAACTCCTAGAGGAGAACATAGGCAAAACACTCTCTGACATTCATCACAGCAGGATCCTCTATGACCCACCTCCCAGAATATTGGAAATAAAAGCAAAAATAAACAAATGGGACCTAATTAACTTTAAAAGCTTCTGCACATCAAAGGATACTATTAGCAAGGTGAAAAGGCAGCCTTCAGAATGGGAGAAGATAATAGCAAATGAAGCCACTGACAAACAACTAATCTCAAGAATATACAAGCAACTCCTACAGCTCAACTCCAGAAAAATAAATGACCCAATCAAAAAAATGGGCCAAAGAACTAAGTAGACATTTCTCCAAAGAAGACATACAGATGGCTAACAAACACATGAAAAGATGCTCAACATCACTCATTATCAGAGAAATGCAAATCAAAACCACTATGAGGTACCATTTCACACCAGTCAGAATGGCTGCGATCCAAAAGTCTACAAGTAATAAATGCTGGAGAGGGTGTGGAGAAAAGGGAACCCTCTTGCACTGTTGGTGGGAATGTAAACTAGTACAGCCACTATGGAGAACAGTGTGGAGATTCCTTAAAAAACTGGAAATAGAATTGCCTTATGATCCAGCAATCCCACTGCTGGGCATACACACTGAGGAAACCAGAAGGGAAAGAGACACGTGTACCCCAATGTTCATCGCAGCACTGTTTATAATAGCCAGGGCATGGAAGCAACCTAGATGTCCATCAGCAGATGAATGGATAAGAAAGCAGTGGTACATATACACAATGGAGTATTACTCAGCCATTAAAAAGGATACATTTGAATCAGTTCTAATGAGGTGGATGAAACTGGAGCCTATTATACAGAGTGAAGTAAGCCAGAAAGAAAAACACCAATACAGTATACTAACGCATATATATGGAATTTAGAAAGATGGTAACAATAACCCTGTGTACGAGACAGCAAAAGAGACACTGATGTATAGAACAGTCTTATGGACTCTGTGAGAGAGGGAGAGGTGGGAAGATTTGGGAGAATGGCATTGAAACATGTAAAATATCATGTATGAAACGAGTTGCCAGTCCAGGTTCGATGCATGATACTGGATGCTTGGGGCTAGTGCACTGGGACGACCCAGAGGGAGGGTATGGGGAGGGAGGAGGGAGGAGGGTTCAGGATGGGGAACACATGTATGCCTGTGGCGGATTCATTTTGATATTTGGCAAAACTAATACAATTATGTAAATTTAAAAATAAAATAAAATTAAAAAAAAAAAGAAAGATAACATACATTTTTGTGCTTGTCTGACTTACTTTGCTAAGTATAATAATCCTTAGGTCCATCTATGTCATTACAAATCAAAATTTCATTATTTTCTATGGGTGAGTAATATTCCATTGTCTGTGTATCTGTTTGTATGTACATATGTATGTCACATCTTATTCATCTATTTGTTTGTTGATTGATATTTAGGCTTCTTCCATGTCTTGGCTATTGTAAGTAATGCTGTCTGAACATTGGGGTTCATGTATTTTTCGAAGTAATGTTTTCTTCGAAGATAATTTAGAGACAGCAGTATAAATTAGTTAGCCAAAGCAGCCGGAGAAGGCAATGGAAACCCACTGAACTACCTTGAGTGGAAAATTCCATGGACGAAGGAGCCTGGTAGGCTGCAGTTCATGGGGTCATGAAGAGTCAGTTACGACTGAGTGACTTCACTTTCACTTTTCACTTTCATGCATTGGAGAAGGAAATGGCAACGCACTCCAGTGTTCTTGCCTGGAGAATCCCAGGGATGGTGGAGCCTGGTGGACTGCTGTCTATGGGGTCTCACAGAGTCAGACATGACTGAAGTGACTTAGCAGCAGTAACAGCAGCAGCCAAGGCAGCAGTGGGTATTGGAGAGTGATGGGAGGTACATTTGGATTAATATGATTCTCATTTTAAAGTCAGTATATAAATTTTTCATTGAAGGAAGAAGGAAATATTGAGTTCAAAAGCTTTTAGTTTGTTAAATTATAGAAATTTTACAACTTTTTAGTGTTATCTAAAATTGTATATTATGCTCTCATAACAAAAGGAATTAAGAATAAAACTGTATGCCTCTGTCCATTCTAGAGTTGAAATTGTGGTGGGGGACCCTATTACTTACGTAAAGTTCCATAGTAAAACTTAAAAATGATAAATTTTGGGGAAATATCCAAACCTCATGAAATTAAAAGACGCTTACTCCTTGGAAGGAAAGTTATGACCAACCTAGATAGCATATTCAAAAGCAGAGACATTACTTTGCCAACAAAGGTCCATCTAGTCAAGGCTATGGTTTTTCCTGTGGTCATGTATGGATGTGAGAGTTGGACTGTGAAGAAAGCTGAGCGCCGAAGAATTGATGCTTTTGAACTGTGGTGTTCGAGAAGACTCTTGAGAGTCCCTTGGACTGCAAGGAGATCAGCCCTGGGATTTCTTTGGAAGGAATGATGCTAAAGCTGAAACTCCAGTACTTTGGCCACTCATGCAAAGAGTTGACTCATTGGAAAAGACTCTGATGCTGGGAGGGATTGGGGGCAGGAGGAGAAGGGGACGACAGAGGGTGAGATGGCTGGATGGTATCACTGACTCGATGGACGTGAGTCTGAGTGAACTCCAGGAGTTGGTGATGGACAGGGAGGCCTGGCATGCTGGGATTCATGGGGTCACAAAGAATTGGACACGACTGAGCGACTGATCTGATCTGATCTGATCTGAAGTAAAACTCAAGTGACAAGTATTTAGGACACAAATCCCAAGTGCAAAAGTTTTTGTGAAAAAAATGTTCTGAATCATTTTCAAACATTGGATAGAAGCTGTGAATCTCCTTTGTGAAGCTATAAGAGAAAAAAATGTAATGATAGCAACTGAAAGTTAGCATCTACTTAGGAAATAACAATATTCCTCTATATTTACTGTCTGTGTGTGTGTGTGTGTGTGTATACTAGATCTTGGTTTTGATTTTGTTACTAATGCAGAAAGCATCATAAGTCCAAGCATCCTATGACAGCTAGAGAGATACAAACTAGGAGTATATTCTTATTTCAACTTTGTGACAAATATTGTTGCAGGTGCCAAAATAGGTGCAACATTTTCAAATTATCACCTGTGTTTGTTTACAAGAAGGAAAAGTGTCATGCTGCTTAGTGGACTGTTATAGCATTTTGATGCTAACATCTATACTCTGTGCAAGACAAAACTTTAAACTCTTCCATCTGTGATAGTACCATATTTTGTTGAGAAGAATTCGTGCCAATTGTACAGCTGTGTGATGGCAGCCAAAAATAAAGAGATTTTGTAGTTCAAGGATTATAATCTATTAAATATTTTAATTTTAGAAACTCGGGATACAATTTGGTTTCTTTAGATCACGGATTTGTTGGATTTCTAAAAACAGCCCACAGTTGAATCAGTGAAGGATTCACTGTTCATACCTTCAGTCCTAAATTAAACCTATATACCGGAGTAAAAAGAGAACAGGATTTTCATTCTTTCTTCTTAACATAAATGTATTTCACTGACTTATTCTACATACTCACAGGCTGGTTAATTAGCTATCTTAACACTCCTAATGTAATTGACTGCTCACATTGAAAGTGTAACCATTTGCTTGTGTGGCACTGTTCTTGGGAGCTATTGATACTCATAAAAGACAAAGAAATATAGTGCATTTAGATGTTGGAAAATCTTATGCATTATGTAATATCCAAATGTAACAATATGAGTGAATATTGATAAGGGGCCTATGTGCCCTAGTTGTTCTACTAACCTGTCAGTTTTAGAAACAAAATCATGCATCCATTTCACATTGGTATAAAACATCTATGAATTGCTACAAGAAATAGTCTACAAATTAAAAAGATATTAAGCATGTCTGTCCAGATGGGTAGAAGCAGGAGGAATTTGGAATTTTAAAGTTTGCATAATCTGTATAATGGCTGGCTGCCCATGAGCTGTCTGCCAGTTCCATCACCTTGATTTTGCTTTCTATCTCCTGACCGCTCATTATACTTTATTTAAACATTTCTTAATGACTCACTCAATGTCAATAAAGCTCCTTTCTCTCTCATGAAAACCCCTCAAGGTTCTCCATAGCTTTGATCATTCGTTACTCATTCGTTACCAATCTAATGCTCTATTTCATACAACCAACATCACTTACTCTATTTTATGCTTTGGAGAAGGAAATGGAAACCCATTCCAGCATTCTTGCCTGGGGAATCCCATGGACTGTAGCTTCCTAGGCTCCTCTGTCCATGGGGTCACAAGAGTCGGACACAATTTAGCCACTAAACCACCATGATGCTTTATTCTCCCTTCGACTGAATGTGCAGAACCAAATATATCTGGCATCTGGATATAGAGTGTGCTATGTATCTTCAGATTTAAATTTCATCAACCAAAGCATTTATAAGTTCTGGTTAGATTGACATGCTGTTTATGTTATGGTTTGCATATTAAATGTCTATAAATGTATTACTTTGAATATGTTGTCATACAACTGTCACATTAAGAGTAAAATAATTTTTGCATCTTTATCTTTTTGCCTTGTGCCCATTTTTATTTCCATCACCATTTTACATATATATATATATATTTACACACACACACATTCCCCAAATCCCTCAGTGAATTAGATCTGGGGAAGGATCCCTTATGATGCTGCATAGAAGAGAACAGAAATTTTTACCATCACTGAACTGTAGTTTGGAGCCTGAATTTATTTTCTATGAGCCTCTTGAACCACCAATTTAGAAAAAGGATAGACTATTTAATGCTAGCAGCTTTCAACTATTTTTGCTTTAGACTTGTTGAATATTATTACATTTTCAGTTGTATTGGCTTTATAAACTGATCCCTGTGGAACTATCATTTCCAAAGGTAGTGTGTCTTCTTTCAAGCCTGGATTAATGCCACTGAATTCACCCTTTGATGTTAATAATTAAAAAAGAATAAATACTCCTTGTGGATTTTTTCTTCAATGTAATTTAAGCTTCATTTCTTTCTCAGTAATATCTATCTGATAAGATTTACATCAATGATGAACACTAGTTGGAGCCTGTAGTTCATTTTTGAATTGTTGGCAATAATACTAAGTGTGTTTCTGTAGTCTCTCTGGATTCATGAGGCTCTATACAGAAAACCTGTTGATTTTCTCAATGTATATTTGGTTTTATTCAATCTAGAAGTATATACTGTGCATAAGCCATTTTAACTGGTGCTATGTAGGAACCAAAACAAAAGATATATGGTAACTTTCTCAAGTTATTGCAATGCATTAGGGAATATAGGTAGTGGCAAATAACTGCATTAAAAATAAAACAAAGAATATGTTCTAAAAATGATAAAATTCATTGTAGGAGTAGAGACAGGATAGTTTTTTATTGCTATTCATTCCCAAGTAATAACCCATGAGTAGTCCTAACATATTTGAGGTTTTTTATGGCAAAAAAGTGAAGAGGAACTAAAAAGCCTCTTGATGAAAGTGAAAGTGGAGAGTGAAAAAGTTGGCTTAAAGCTCAACATTTAGAAAACGAAGATCATGGCATCTGGTCCCATCACTTCATGGGAAATAGATGGGGAAACAGTGGAAACAGTGTCAGACTTTATTTTTTGGGGCTCCAAAATCACTGTAGATGGTGACTGCAGCCATGAAATTAAAAGACGCTTGCTCCTTGGAAGAAAAGTTATGCCCAACCTAGACAGCATATTCAAAAGCAGAGACATTACTTTGCCAACAAAGGTCCATCTAGTCAAGGCTATGGTTTTTCCAGTGGTCATGTATGGATATGAGAGTTGGACTGTGAAGAAAGCTGAGCGCCGAAGAATTGATGCTTTTGAACTGTTGTGTTGGAGAAGACTCTTGAGAGTCCCTTGGACTGCAAGGAGATCCAACCAGTCCATTCTGAAGGAGATCAACCCTGGGATTTCTTTGGAAGGAATGATGCTAAAGCTGAAACTCCAGTACTTTGGCCACTCATGCGAAGAGTTGATTGACTCATTGGAAAAGACTCTGATGCTGGGAGGGATTGGGGGCAGGAGGAGAAGGGGACAACAGAGGATGAGATGGCTGGATGGCATCACTGACTCAATTGACCTGAGTCTGAGTGAATTCTGGGAGTTGGTGATGGACAGGGAAGCCTAGCGTGCTGCGATTCATGGGGTAGCAAAGAGTTGGACACGACTGAGTGACTGAACTAAACTAAACTATGGCAATTCATTTTAAAGTTATCCTCTTCAAATTGTACTAAATAACCACATTCTTGCTTTCAAAAAATCTTAGAGAAAAGCTACTTGTAAATTCAATGCCTCTGATTTGAAAGTATACAATTGTTTCTTTTACTTGACTTTAATATAGTGAAAACACTGTAGAATATCCTAGAGTATATAACTGAAAAAATCTAATGTGAGTTTTAATCTCACATAAATTATTATAAATTGATGAATGTGGAAACCACTGGTATAAAAAATTTCATCTCATTGAATAATATTATGACTCATTGATGAAATACTGGGCCATTTGTCTATTTTCAGAAACCCAACGGTATTAAAACTAATACAGCTACACGGAAATGAAAAAAACGTGAAAAGCCTGTAGGAGATACACAGTGGTACTAGAAGTTTCATTAAGTAGAGCTTTAGGGCCAGAAATCTTGTTTGTGAACTTACCTTGTAGCTGTGTTTACTTAGGAAGTCCATTATTTTTCCTTATAGTATAGATGTGTTGGAATGGCTGGGGGCTGACAGAGAACTGGAAAGGAGAAACCCCATCTTCACAACAACCCACGTCATAACCCCTGCATGAGATCATTAATTGAAAATTTTATTGTGTTAAATAACCTAACTTATGATTTGTATCTTGGGGGAATTTTCCATTGGCCTGAACAACTGAAATTACATTCAATGGCACTAACTGAGAAAGAATATTTTTTACAACATAGTATTTGATATCCTTTCTTAATAGACATGTTTCCAACATGCACATCTCACCTGGACTTTAACATGATCTCTGATAAATGTGATACATTTCCTATACTGTTATGGTGAATTTGCTCTTTAGACAAATTCTAGTTTGGGGCATGTTTTAGTTTCAGAAGTCTGCTATTACAAAATACCACAGACTGAGTGGCTTTAAGCAACAGTTCATTTTCTCATAGTTCTGGAGGTTTGAAGTATAAGACCAAAGATGTCAGAAGTTTTGCTTTCTCTAGAAACCTCTGTTTTTGGCTTGCAAAATGGACATCATCTCATGGTGTCCTCACATGGCCCTTCTCTGGTGTCTCACCTTGTAGGTCCTAATCTCTTCCTCTTATAGGAACACCAGACATATTGGACCCTATGACCTCATTAACTGTTATTATCTCTTTGAAAGGCCTGTGTCCAAATGTAGGCATGTGGTGGGGTAGGGCTTCAACATATGAATTTGAGGGGGACATAGTTCAGTCCATAACAAAGAGTTAAGGGGCTTGGATTTGCTGAACAATGAGAAACTCTAAAAAGTACCCTAAGTAACTAAGGAAATAGTATAGGCTATGAAAAGAGGCTTTGTCTAATATTTATGGCTGTTTGTTTTACCCATGAAGAATGGCAACAATTGTTCAAATTAGAACTCTTTGAATCATTCATTACTCTTCACTCTACTGCTATTTAGTGAATTACTTGGGAGAATAAAATCTCTTCTAAAGATCTGTCCAGTCCTTCAGGTTTCCTCCAGTCTTAGTGCGGATATGTTAACTTACATCATCACTAGATTAATAAGGAAATTTCCCCATTAGTATTGATATTTCTATCATTCTCCTAATTTTAAATTCTTCCAATTCATTCTCAGTTCAACATCTAAAGCACTTTACCTTGACCACAGAACTGAGTGAAACTCCCAGCATAATTTAATAAGCTTCTGTCAGTGTCTATACCCTTATCCTCTGTCTCCTTTGTCACTCTTTTCTTTTCTTGCTCACCTCTTACATTCTATGTTTCAGCAGACTAAGCTGGCATTTCTTGAGAAAGATAATGTTCCCTCTTGTCTCTGGTACTTTATATTGCACAATGTATATACTTTACACATGTGGAAATTTTAGCCTGAAGCCCTTTCTGCCAAGAATCTTGTTCATATTTAAGGTCTTAGTTAAGATAACATTTTCTCTAGGGAACCTTTCAAGTAAAAAAAAAAAGAAAGTGTTAGTCGCTTAGTCATGCCCGACTCTTTGTGACCCTATGGACTGTAGCCCACCAGGTTCCTCTGTCCATAGGATTCACCAGGCAAGAATACTGCAGTGGATAGCCATTCCTTCTCCAAGGGATCGTCCCAACCCGAGGATTGAACCTGGGTCTCCTGCATTTCAGGCAGATCCTTTACCATCAGAGCCACCAGGGAAGCCCATTGGAACCCTTTATTGACCCTCAAATCTGGGTCAGATGATTTTTTAAGTTACCACCAGAACCTTTTATTTGTATTTAGTTGATCCCTACTTCTCTCATAGTATTTCTCTGATTACATTGGAATTACTGTTTTTTTTTTAATAGTATTAAAATATAAGCTCCTAGAAAAATAGCAATCCTGTCTTACTCACTGCTTTATCCTAGCATTATTGTTTAGCCTGGCACATGGTAGGTCTTCAGTAGGATGACATTACTGAAGCAATAATTAGATTATGAAAGTTCTTCTAAGCTATATAAATTCCTAATAGGTCAGAGATTGATGGCAGGGTAATAATTCCAAAATTATAAGTTCTCTTTAATTATATTGCTTTTGCTGTATATTCTTCTGTTTCTGTCATTTTATATACTGGAGAATGTTCTATATTTTTGATCCCAAGAATTAGGTCACCACTTTTTTTTTTTTTTTTTCACCTTGCATGATACAAAGTAAAGCTTGAAAGATGGTGATACAGTGTATAAACTGACAACTGGGATGAATTGAAAAACTGAAGCCCAGCGACCAAATTAACTGAGAGGAAGAAAGTAAAAGGACAGTCTGTGTGTCACAGGGAATGCTTCAGGCGGCTGAGGCTGCTGCCGTCAAGCTTCTGACTGATAACAGAGCTGGTAGCTATCATTACCAGATTGCTTTCAAAGGACAGGAGACTCTGCAGCTGTATGTACCTGTGCATTTTAAGAGAAGAAATGTCCACCCAAACATCAAGGCTGTAAATTGTATGTGACAATGAATTAGAGCTTTATTCTTCAAACAATGAAACTGAAATGTGATTGAAAGTGAGTGAAGCATGAAAAAGGAACTTACATGCAAAACACTCCAGGAAGAAAGCTGTGTAATGACTGTGCTAAAAATGTATCATTTCTAAATATATGTTATCAGTTTCATCAGGAATTGGGTCCTGGTTTGTAAACATTTAATTAAATAATACATTACAGAATAAAATTACTTTTTGCTTTAGATAAAGACTTAGACTATATAATTACTATGAGAAATGCTTGTGATCTTTGTTCCTTGTGTCTTATATGCCCTGAATTCTTTAGAAACCTTTATGATATTTTGCTACTGTATTCCTTTAAATAAAGTATATATTGAGCATATCAAGTCCTCTGTGGACTGTGAGTGAAAAGGTTTGCTAGTCATACAGACCTTGCTGCTTTTGTGAGTATAAAGAAATTGCCTTGTTGCCCCTGAGAAGAAAGTTTACCTTTTGGACTACATGGGTTGAGGTAATGTCCTATTATGGTAATTTTACACCTGGAAAGGGAAATCTTTGATAAGCAAAGTACATGTGACTAGAGAAAATATTTGTCCAATCAGAAGTAAGAGACCAACTGTTTAAATCTTCCCCCAAAGAACTAGAGCATCGCCAGTAGTAGGCTTAATGTTGCCTTCAGTGTACTGTTTACATAACTACTTTGATATCAATAAACACACATTTATCAAGTAATTACTGTGATGTTTAAGACGGTGTTGGGTAATGGAGACGCAAAAATAAAGATTCTAGATATTATTCTTGCCATCAACTTGCTCACATTCCTTTGGAAAGCTTGTGATTTTTCTTAATAGTATTGTCTTTTCAAAATTTTAGTCTCATCATGATATCTTGTTGTTAGCCTTCAATGTTTTCCCTTTGCATCTGGAATAAACTAAACTAGACACCGTGGTTTATAAGAGAGCAACTGGCCTAGTCTAAGTTTGTGGTCTCTCCCATCATCTCATGCCTCACTGTGTTCTTTCCGGTCTTTGTGTGGTCATTACTCACAGTGTTATTCTCTGTTGCATGTTTCTTCCTCAGCGAGATTTTCCTTCATCATGATATTTAACAATCACTCGTGGCTCAGTGGTAAAGAATCTGCTTGATAATGCAGGAGATCTGGGTTTGATTTGTGGTTTGGGAAGATCTCTTGGAGAAGAAAATAGCAGCCCACTCCAGTATTATTGCCTGGGAAATCCCATGGACAGAGAAGCCTCAGGCTACAGTCCATGAGGTTGCAAAAGAGTGGGACACAACTTAGCGACTGAACAACAGCTGCCCTCTACACACCCTTAAGTCAGTGACTATCTCGTTTCACTGCTTAATATTCTTAATAGCTTTTATCACTATCTGAAATGTTTGGTTACCTTAAGAAAAGTCCCAATGAAATTAAGTTTGATGGGGAGTAGATTTTCTGGTAACTGCTGAACTTGTGTCATATAAATGTGTGGCTTATAGAAGGTGCTTGATGAGTATTGTTATGTGAATGAATGACATTCTTGAGAGGGTTTGGTGGTTCAACATATGGAACCACAGTCATCCATACACCAGTAGTTTCCATACAACTGCAGAAGTGGAAGAAGCTCAGGAAGTCAATCAAAGCATTTATGTAAAATAGTTTAACAAGTCTCCCATTAAATGCATATTTATAAAATATAACTGGACACTTAGATGTAGGAAGAGATGCAGAATTTCCCCTCAATGAAGTCCTCAATACTGAAAGACTTACATTGGCATGAGATCTTTCCCATAAAATTATACATCAGATGAAGTCCTGAGCATCTATTTCTTGAAAATGAACATATTCCTAAAACCTTGGTTATGAAATCAATTTTTACAATATATTTTTAAAAGTCATGAGTTTGGATCAATAGATCTCATATTAGTGTGCTATTTATAAAAATATATAGATATTCAGAAAGTGTATTTTCATGTAAGAATTTCTTAGAATATATCTGTAATAGGTATATATGTTGTAAAATTAAAGTGACACTTCTGGTTAACTTAAAGCATGGCCAGGTTTCAAACTTTACAAATGCCTTACTACAGTGAGGCATTTTAAAATTGGTTTAAATTTTAAAAAGTAGTTTGGAGTAAATATATGCATGTTAGGCACTGTAGCACATGTTGTTTAAGCTGCATCCCTCTTATTAAAGACTTCACTTGCAAATACTAAGGGTGCATTGAAAATGTTTATTATCTACCAATTTCCTTTTTAGCTTGAGAGACAGTATTCAATATGATAAATTACCTTTATGGTAGAAAATTCATTCTAGAAAAGCCCTCTGAAGTGAATACCTGTTAAACTAGAAGAGCTTTAAAATGAATAATACATTTTATAATGAGAAAAAGGAATTGAAAGATGAAGCACTGAAATAAAATGCCTGATGCTTGAAGGAAAAAATGAAACTGGATAACATGTAAAATTTACCTTTCTGAGTCATACCTCATTAAAAAAAAGATATAACAGTAGAGGTAACATGAAATGGCAAATGTCATGCTCAAATAGGTTTTTGCTGCATGTAATTATGTTATTTTAGTCCATATGATTAAACTGTAGTCTTATAGGTTGCTTTGAGTTAACTTTAAAAATCTGATATTGTAAACTCAGTTTTGGGGAGGACATGATTCGTGGATAAGTTTCCAGTTGTTCCACTGGGTAACGCTCAGATTGAAGTCTTCTATTTTCCATCTATCCTTCAGGTTCCTCAGAGCAAGTATTGTTGAAAAACATGCCTTGGTAATATTTCCTTAGAAACATAGTCACTTCTGGATAGAAAAATAGCCTATAACACCTAAATAAGTTGCTTCTGTGCAAACCTCTCTCATTCCCTTTCCCACCTCCTTTCCACCCTTCTCCCCCAAGTCTGTCTGTCTCCTCAAACTTCCTTTCTGACAAGTTACCTTTAAAGTGACTCAGTGGCTGTTTTCTCGTTCAAGTTTCAAGTCAGATGCAGTGGGGTTTGTCAGAAGGAAGTCACTCCTGAACTGCTGTAATAAGAGAAGCTCTCCTGACTTGAAGTTTGCAACATAAAAGCTCTCTAGGAAGAATGAAATGGCAGCTGGGAACAGCACTTCAGGCATTGGAAGCAATATAACAGCTGTTAATGGACAGCATTGCTCTTATAGACCTCTATGCGATTTTCTTAGCCAGGGCCACATCTGCAGGGCATTATGAATCTGCCAGAAGATTAAAAAATTCGTTTACCCTTATCGAAATGTCTGAGGGAACTATTTGAAGGGTGAGAGTCCTTTGTAGCTTTTATGAGGAGGCCTTTTTGGCAGCAAGAAAAGACATGTATTAGAAAGGCCAGTTTTAAATTTAAACTAAAAAAAAAAAAAAAAATCTTGTTTTAGGACCTGAGTAGTAGAGTGAATGTTAAAAAGTGAAAAAAAAAAAAAAAGTAGCTTCTATGAGCTGACAAGATTATTATTAGTAAAAAGATATCAATAGTCAAAATTCTTTTAATATTCCAACTGAGGTTATCACTTATGTATTAATTTCTATCTCTGAATATATACATATATGTATACATATAATGCACATAGATATTCTAACATAGTACACACCTGAGACATCTGCTCATATTATGTAAATTGTATTTACATAAGGCTTTTATGATTTTCAAAAAAAATTTAATTTAAAATTTAAACTTCAAAATAGAAAGGTAAAATAGGGCAAATATTTTTGTTTTCATACTACAGACTGGGATACTGACGTTATGAGAATTTGTCTTTTGTTCTCCAAAATCGCCACAGCAATTGAATGTAATACTTCTAGTTCTAAGTCAGTGTGATGCCTAGTACAATACCTAACACAGAGTAGATATCCATTTGTTTTACATTAAAGAGAAATATTGTTAATATTGAAAATTATAACATGAAAAATATAATTTAATAATATCAGTTATATTGTTGCAGGAAGGGATACCCCTTTCAGAGCCGAAGGGTGGGCTCTTGTCTAACACTTGGAAATGAATTGTTCAAGGAGATATACTTGCTGACAGACCAAGAGACTTTGGAAAGGGGCACCAAGGTGGAGGACAGCAGGGTAAGGGAGCACAGGAGAACAGCTCTGCCACATGGCTGGCAGTCTTGGATTTTATGGTAATGTGGTTAATTTCTGGGTTGTTTCTGCCCAATCATTCTGACTCAGGGTTCTTCCTGGTGGTATGCATATTGGTCAGCCAAGATGGATTCCAGTAAGAAGGATTCTGGGAGGTTGGTAAGATGTATGGACTGGCATCTCCTCTCTCCTTTTGATCTTTCTCAAATCCTTCTAGTTGGTGGTAGCTTGTTGGCTCCTTGTTGCTTATCAGGACCTCCTGTTGTGAAGTCATGCAAGTGGTTACTATTGGGCCCGGGCAGGGTGGGCATCTTTGGTCAGTAGTTCCCCTAACAATAATAGCATTCGTAAACATAAAAATATTGAAAATAAATTCATGTGACTTTTGATGGAATTTACCCTGATCTTGGAGAAAAATAGGTAAGTGGTCACAGGTTACTGCTTAATATATATGACTAGAAGATCAAGAAGGGGCATGTATTAATACTAGTGGAGGTCACCAGCCTCCATAGAAAGTTATGTTCTCTTGCTTATAAAGTTCCTAGATATGAGACAATTCTCAGACCCAGAAATCATAGACTGAACAGCAGTGATCTCCCTACCCTCTCCCCTAAAAGACCTAGGACCACTTATTTAGGTAACCATACAGTGGGGGATGGGGAATAATAGAGGACTCTTGGATGTAGGATCTGAATTGATGCTGACCTGAAGTGTTGTCATGGAGGGTTGAAAAAGATCAGGTACCAAATAGAGCTGAGGTCCATCTCACAGTGGGCCCACTGGATCAATTTTGGCTCTTTTCTCTGGTACATAAATGGATAGTCTAAGTTGTTGGCACAACCCTCATACTTCTTTCTTGACCTAATAGAGTAATAGCTAGAAGTAAAGAACTAAAAGTCTTGAAACTTACCCTTCAAGATAGTAAACTAAAAAACACTGGCTATTCTCTAACTAGGCAGTGAGATGGGGCCAACTCTTCAGGGCAGTGATATCCCCAAGCTTCCCTATAGGATCAGATTGAAGCTAGTCTTTAGCTGAGACCACATTCTTACTATGCCTTTTTCCTCTGTGCTTCCCACTTTGAGTGCTTGCATTCTCCTGGGAGCATTTTCCCATTAAGTCATCTGAACGTTAATTCTAGATTTAGATTCATCTCTAGGGAACCTATATATTTTTTAAAATTTTTGTTTTATATTGTGGTAGAGTTGATTCCCAATATTGTGTTAGTTTCCTGTATACAGCAAAGTGATTTAGTTATACATATTCATATATCTATTCTTTTTCAGATTCTTTTCCCACATAGGTTATTACAGAGTATTGAGTACAGTTCTCTGTGCTAAATGTTAGGTCCTTGTTGATTGTCTATTTTTCTTATAGTAGTGTGCATATGCCAATCCCAGGGACCTCCAAGGTGGCTCTAGTGGTAAAGAATTTGCCTGCCAATACAGGAGACACAAGAGACGTAGGTCTGATCTTTGGGTCAGGAAGATCCCCTAGAGTCGGAATTCCCACTACAGTATTCTTGTCTGGAAAATTCCATAGGCAGAGGAGCCTGATGTGCTACAGCCCATGGGGTCACAAAGAGCCTGACACAATTGAGCGACTGGCACATTTTCTAATCCCAACCTTTCAGTTCATTCCCTTTCCCCGTCTTTCCCCCTTGGCAGCCACAAGCCTACCCTCTAAGTCTTTAAGTTGGTTTCTGCATCCCTTTTTTCACCTGTATCATCTTTTTTAAAGATTCCATGTATAAGTGGTATCATATGATATTTGTCTTTCTCTGTCTGACTTACTTCACTTAGTATGATAATCTCTAGGTTCATCCATGTTGCAAATATCATTTTTCATTCTATTTTATGGCTGAATAATATTCTGTTGTATATGTACCACATCTTCTCTGTCCATTCATCTGTTGATGGACATTTAGGTTGCTTTCATGTGCTCGCTATTATAAAGAGTGATACAATGAACATTGAGGTGAATATATCTTTTTGAATTATTGTTTTTTCCAGATATAAGCCTAGAAGTGGGATTGCTCTATTAAATAGTAGCTCTATTGTTAGTTTCTTAAGGAACCTCCATACTGTTCTCTATAGTGGCTGTACTGATTTATGTTCCCACTAAGGAGGGGCAAATCTATAATATTTGAAATAACATCCTCTGCTCTTTACCACCTTTCATATTCTATCCTATCACCTATTTTAATTTTGCTTTTTACATACCTCACAGTTACTTTATATTGTTTTTCAGTGGGTAGTTTGCTAATTTATTCTTAAAAGGGATATTTAGTAATTCAGTTTAACATATACTTTTTCTATTCTTATTGTATGTATAGATTTGAAGAGGAATACAATTAAATAAAGCCATAAGTAAGAACTTAGGAATCTATATTATTATAAGTTTAATCTAGTTTTGGGCTTCCCTTGTGGCTCAGCTGGTAAAGAATCCTCCTGCAATGTGGGAGACCTGGGTTCAATCCCTGGGTTGGGAAGATCCCCTGGAGAAGGGAAAGGCAACCCACTACAGTATTCTGGCCTAGATAATTCCATGGACTGTATAAACCATGGAGTCAGAAAGAGTAGGACACGACTGAGTGACTTTCACACACACCCACAATCTAGCTCTAAACTTAGATTATTTTTACATATTGAAAAAATGAGTTCTTTCCTTTTTATGCTGATAATCTATATCTTGGATTACCTGGAATGCAAAAGTAGGAAGTCAAGAAACACCTGGAGTAACAGGCAAATTTGGCCTTGGAATAGGGAATGAAGCAGGGCAAAGACTAATAGAGTTTTGCCAAGAAAATGCACTGGTCATAACAAACACCCTCTTCCAACAACACAAGAGAAGACTGTATACATGGACATCACCAGATGGTCAACACTGCAATCAGATTGATTATATTCTTTGCAGCCAAAGATGGAGAAGCTCTATACAGTCAGCAAAAACAAGACCAAGAGCTGACTGTGGCTCAGATCATGAACTCCTTATTGCCAAATTCAGACTGAAATTGAAGAAAGTAGGGAAAACCACTAGACCATTCAGGTATGACCTAAATCAAATCCCTTATGGTTATACAGTGGAAGTGAGAAATAGATTTAAGGGAGTAGATCTGATAGATAGAGTGCCTGATGAACTATGGAATGAGGTTGGTGACATTGTACAGGAGACAGGGATCAAGACCATCCCCATGGAAAAGAAATGCAAAAAAGCAAAATGGCTGTCTGGGGAGGACTTACAAATAGCTGTGAAAAGAAGAGAAGTGAAAAGCAAAGGAGAAAAGGAAAGATATAAGCATCAGAATGCAGAGTTCCAAAGAATAGCAAGAAGAGATAAGAAAGCCTTCTTCAGCGATCAATGCAAAGAAATAGAGGAAAACAACGGAATGGAAAAGGCTAGAGATCTCTTCAAGACAATTAGAGATACCAAGGGAACAGTCCATGCAAAGATGGGCTCGATAAAGGACAGAAATGGTATGTACCTAACAGAAGCAGAAGATATTAAGAAGAGATGGCAAGAATACACAGAAGAACTGTACAAAAAAGATCTTCACAACCCAGATAATCACGATGGTGTGATCACTGACCTAGAGCCAGACATCTTGGAATGTGAAGTCAAGTGGGCCTTAGAAAGCATCACTATGAACAAAGCTAGTGGAGGTGATGGAATTCCAGTTGAGCTATCTCAAATCCTGAAAGATGATGCTGTGAAAGTGCCGCACTCAATATGCCAGCAAATTTGGAAAACTCAGCCTTGGCCACAGGACTAGAAAAGGTCAGTTTTCATTCCAATCCCAAAGAAAGGCAATGCCAAAGAATGCTCAAACTTCTGCACAATTGCACTCATCTCACACGCTGGTAAAGTAATGCTCAAAATTCTCCAAGGCAGGCTTCAGCAATATGTGAACCGTGAACTTTATTTTTCTGGGCTCCAAAATCACTTCAGATGGTGACTGCAGCCATGAAATTAACAGATGCTTACTCCTTGGAAGGAAAGTTATGACCAACCTAGATAGCATATTCAAAAGCAGAGACATTACTTTGCCAACAAAGGTCCGTCTAGTGAAGGCTATGGTTTTTCCTGTTGTCAAGTAGGGATGTGAGAGTTGGACTGTGAAGGCTGAGTGCTGAAGAATTGATGCTTTTGAACTGTGGTGTTCGAGAAGACTGCAAGTCCAAGGGACTCTCAAGAGTCTTGAGAGTCCCTTGGACTGCAAGGGATCCAACCAGTCCATTCTGAAGGAGATCAGCCCTGGGATTTCTTTGGAAGGAATGATGCTAAAGCTGAAACTCCAGTACTTTGGCCACCTCATTCGAAGAGTTGACTCATTGGAAAAGACTCTGATGCTGGGAGGGATTGGGGGCAGGAGGAGAAGGGGACGACAGAGGATGAGATGGCTGGATGGCATCACTAACTGTTGGACGTGAGTCTGAGTGAACTCTGGGAGTTGGTGATGGACAGGGAGGCCTAGCGTGCTGCGATTCATGGGGTCACAAAGAGTCGGACACAACTGAGCGACTGAACTGAACTGAACCTAAGATATATCATATATCTTAAATACTATGGTATATCTGTACTCTAAAATATAGCATGTTCCTAATTGCTCCCTATTGGTTAACAGTCGTTTTATAAATAGTGTAGTATGATCTTTAACTATCCCAAGATGCCATCCATCTAAAGATTGTCAACTTTTTGCACATTTAAGCTTCTGAAACATGTAAAAGGTAGTGGATATAGTTTATTATACGGAGTAAGTTTTTAAAACCCTTATAATTTTTGGAATTGAGTAGACTTTTAAAATTGTTATAGTCTTTATAGCAATATTAGCTTTGATAAATATATCTTTTTCTCACTTTAATTGATTGAAGTATTTCAGAAAATATTTTATAGTAACCTTTAAAATATAGTGACAAAACTTAAAAATATAGCACATTAAATCAAGAAGTTTACATATACGTAGAGAAAGCAGACACTCTGAGTTTATCTGAAGTTGTCTTGCGTATTATTTTTGTTGTTTAGTTGCTAAGTCGTGTCTGACTCTTTTGTAACCCCATGTACTATAGCCCACGAGATTCCTCTGTCCATAGGATTTCCCAGCCAACTCTATTGGAGTGGGTTTGCCATTTCGTTCTCCAGGAGGTCTTGCTGAACCCAGAATTGAACCCGCATCTCCTGCATTAGTGGTGGATTCTTTATTACTGAGCCACCAGGGAAACCTGTCCTGCATATTACAAAGCCTAAAAATTTAAAACCTTGAGACAGTGTTATTTTGGTGGGAGTTTATAGGTAACAGCAACCTGAACAAAGACAGGACAATTCAGCACTTTTAAAAGTATTAATATCATCAAAGAATTAAGTCCACTAATGGAAGCATTAGAACTGATTTTTCCTTTGCTTTATCTTGCTAGATGATCTGAGATATAAATATTGTCATCAAAAAAGGGGTTTTATTTGATCAACATTGAATGAATGATAATATAAATTGCTACTTACTGTGTTTTTCCTCCACTCCACTCTTTGCTTTAATCCCATGCCTGAGTCCATTTGAGTTACAAGGTCACAGTTGCTTGTATGGCCACAGTTGGCAAACCAGTAAATAGAAACTGTACATGTTTGATTTTTTAAGTAACAGTCTATGGATGAAATTAAGAGATCTGGAAGAATCCTTCCAGGATGCTTCCCACTGAGTGTTTGTAATTCCCCAAATTCATATATTAAATCCTAACTCTAAATGTGATGGTATTAGGAGATAAGACCTTTGTGAAGTGATTAGCTCATGGGAGGAGGACCATCATGAATGGGATTAGTGGCTTTATTAAGAGACCCCAGAGAGTTCCCTTGTCTCTTCTGTCACATGAAAATACAGCCAAAAGGAGCCATCTATGAACCAAGGAAGAGGCTCTGTGCTCTAACCCCTCAACCCCTGAGACTTACCATTCAAGCTTGGGATAATAAAACTGCCAGATAAATTTGGGCAGCTATGAGTTTAAAGGAGCTGTGCTTTCCAAATTTATCTGTAAACTGGAAAACTGCAGCCTTGCAGGCATTTGCTATACCATTATGGCATGAGAACAAGAGAAGATAGATGGTTATCAGAGTTGGATACAGGGTAATTACACAGCCTGGTTTGCCCAGGACAGTCCTGATTTACATCTGCTTTTCAATAGCATTTGTCTCAGACAACATGTTCCAGTTTGAGATGATAAATTAGATGATCACTCTTGTTGTAAATTGCAAATAGGATCTGAAGTAGCCCTGTAAAATTTCCCATAGCACTGGATTGGAGTGAGAATGTGGCTGCATTTTGCTGTTTCTCATTATATTTAAGGAGAGGCAACAGTTGAAAGAGGCATACATAAGGAGACTGCATTTAACTCTGGGCACCTAGATGAACAGAGAGATGCCCACAACCACGTCAAAATTTACCTGGCAGTAGATACAAGTGGCAGCATAGTAAACAGTATAACAAAATAGTATTACCCCTGTCCGTTAATGTCACCATGGCACTGTCAAATACCTGTAAAGGGAGCCTAAATTCATTGCAGATGGCGACTGCAGCCATGAAATTAAAAGATGCTTGCTGCTTGGAACAAAGGCTATGACCAAACTAGACAGCATAGGAAAAAGTAGAGATATTACTTTGCTGACAAAGGTCCATCTAGGCAAAGTTATGGTTTTTCCAGTAGTCATGTATGGATGTGAGAGTTGGGCCATAAAGAAAGCTGAGCACCAAAGAACTGATGCTTTTGAACTGTGGTGTTGGGGAAGACTCTTGAGAGTCCCTTGAACTGCAAAGAGTTCAAACCAGTCCATCCTAAAGGAAATCAATCCTGAATGTTCATTGGAAGGACTGACGCTGAAGCTAAAATTCCAATACTTTGGCCACCTAATGCAAATAACTGACTCATTGGAAAAGATCTTGATGCTGGGAAAGAGTGAAGGCAGGAGAAGGGGATGACAGAGGATGAGATAGTTGGGTGGCATCTCTGACTCGATGAACATGAGTTTGAGCAAGCTCTGGGAGTTGGTGATGGACATGGAAGCCTGGTGTGCTATAGTCCATGGGATCACAAAGAGTCGGACATGACTGAGCAACTGAACTGACCTGAAATGAATGTTTATCTGAGATTGAATCAGATTATGTTTTTAGCTATCTTTGGAAACTAGGTTCAGTTACAGTTTAAAAAGAAAAAAAAAAGTGAATATAGGTTAAGGAATGTGTTACCAACTAACTACATGTGTTTTTCAAACTGTTCTCTGAGAAGGTCTATAGGACTGGTCCTCAGAGTGATGTCAGGGGCAATGGGGTACCTTGAACGAGGTATCTGAGCTCACCACCCCTGCTTAAATTAGTTTGATTCTGTTCCTACTTGTTTTAAAAAAAGGCTTAATTGAAGAAAATATTTTGCTACTAATATAAAGATATTAGAATCACCTGTATTCCTCTATTTTTCTCACAGCCCATAACCAACACAAATTTTACTGCTTCTGTTTTCAAAAGTTTGATCATTTCTTGCTCTCTCCACTGTTAACCACCATGTTCAAAACTATGATCATTTCTCACTGGGATTAATGCAAGAACCTCCCAACTGATTCCCTTTTCCTACCTTTGTTACCCAATAGCTTGTTTTCAAAAGACCAGCTGGAATGATCCTTCTAAAAAGATAAGTAAAATCGGGTCATTTCTGTGCTTATGCATCTTCTATAGTATCCCATCCCTCTTAAGCCCTACACAACATGCCCCATATGGTACCTCCTGTCACAAGGCCCTATTTGAGCTGCCCTCTTCTACCTACTATCTGTCTGATCTTGTCCTTTTCTACACTTTCTTATTCTCTCTGTTCAGTTGATTTCTGAGCATCACTGTCTACACAAATATTCTCATTATTTATCCACTTTAGAGTTTTTGCATTTTTCTATTCACTCTGACTAGCCCACCCTTCCCCCAGAGCAGGCATTAAAAAATAAGTTTAAAGGCCACTAGACTCAGTTATTTCTACAAAATCATTTTTATGACTTTAGTTTTGTAATTATAAAAAAAATTATTCATTGCAATACCTGGAATTGAACCAAATGTTCTCTTAAAACCTCTAAAGTTGAAGAACTCTGAATCTGTTATATGGTTTTATGGTGTCAGTTTCCAAAATGTCTATATATCTCCTGATAGGACAATTTGGGACCACTGATGTCAGTATTAAAGAAATTACAAATAGCATAGATTCAACTACCAATATTTATAGGATAAGGATACCTTGGCTATCTTATGTCATGTAACAAAGAATTTAAATTGCATTTGTTAAAATTTACAGACTTTAAATCTTAACCATAATAAATTCAAGGAACCCTGTTTTGTGTTCATGTTAGTCTTTCTTGTAGTCCTCACATATTTAGACATTGCTTCTAAAATTAATTTTAAGATCAAGCCAAAACTACTGTCCAAAAATGTTAAGTAACCGTGTATTATTTCTAGAAATAAACCGTTGAATGCAAACTTCTCAAGAGAACAGTGTTCAAATGATCAAGTCAGTGAGCTTTTTGAGGACCCAGCTAATTTGTTTTTCTCATATGGTAGGCAGCCACAATGGAGAAGGCAATGGCAACCCACTCCAGTACTCTTGCCTGGAGAATCCAATGGATGGAGGAGCCTGGTAGGCTGCAGTCCATGGGGTTGCTGAGTTGGACATGACTGAGCGACGTCGCTTTCATGCATTGGAGAAGGAAATGGCAACCCACTCCAGTATTCTTGCCTGTAGGCTCCCAGGGACAGAGGAGCCTGTTAAGGCTGCCATCTATGGGGTCGCACAGAGTGGTACACGACTGACGCGACTTAGCAGCAGTAGCAGCAGGCATCCACAACAATGGCCCTGGATTGTTCACATCTCCCAGTGTTCACACACTTGTATAATCTTACTCCCTTGACTGTGAGATGGACTTAATTCTGATGAATAGAATATAAGAAATGATACATAGTCATTTTTGAAATTAGGTTATAAAAAGTCTACGTCTCTGTCTTGGGTTCTCTCCCTTTTGGGTGCTCTCTTACCTTGGTGGTTCTGGGAGAGGTCAGTCTGATATCCTGAAGCTGCCCTTTGGAGGATCCTACCTGACTGAGCTTGGAAGGAGATCTTCTGAGCCCTGCCAAAAACTATGTGAGTGAATTTGGACACATATCTTCTGCAGGCTGAGAACCTTGTGAGTGGACTTGGAAATAGTTCTTCCCAGCTGACTCTTGATATGATACAGCAGTCCTAGCTGCCATATTGATTGAAGCTTTGTGAGACCTGCTGTGATATAAACACTCAGCTAAGCACTTCCCTGGTGACTCAGACAGTAAAGAGTCTGCATTCAGTGCAGGTCCTATTCCTGGGTTGGGAAGATCCCTTGGAGAAGGAAATAGCAACCCACTCCAGTATTCTTGCCTGGAGAATCCCAGGGACTGAGGAACCTGGTGGGCTACAGTCCATGGGGTCTGAAAGAGTCGGACATGGCTGAGTGACTAACCTCTCTTGAATCACTAATCGTTAGAAACTATGACATAATAAATGTCTGTTATCACACAATATCATGAGAATATCATGCTAGGGGTATGCTATCTAAGGATGACATTACATATTACTGTAAAGTTCTTTCTTAAATCCTGCCCTGCTTTTTGGGAATTATCAGGCTATAAGAATTGTTATTCTCACTAGTGAAAGTGAAGTTGCTCAGTCATGTCCGATTCTTTGTTATTCTCACTAGTCAGAGAGTAAAAATAACAAACTGAGAGGAAATGTGATTTTGCATTGTGATAAAACTCTTAAATGGCCAACTGGGCACATAAAATATGTTTATATGAATTTCTTCCTAAAACTCTAGACTTTTCAAAAGTTGATTTCCTACTTCATTTGCCCATCTTTAGTGATGGTGATAAAATTAAGACAATCAAGCCTGAGTGACTCCTCTAGCCCTCTTGCATAAGAAAGGTCACCAAAGGTCACCCAGAGGAGACTCAGTTCTGTTGAGATCAGGGCTGCCTCAAAAGGACAGCAGTAGACAGGATGATGAGGAGGCAGCGGCCTTGATCTTCATGACTGCTGTCCTAACATTCCAAACTTACACCAATGCCCTTTGAAGTAACATAGTTTGATCCTTCTGGTCCGTCCACATTGGTGTGGATTAATTGGTCAGAGTCCATTGATATCAATCCATCACTCATGGCCTTGCTATATTATGGCTCTGGTACCAGGGACCTCTAGCATCACTGATCTTTTTATTTGTATAAAAGGAGAAATCTTTCAACATTATTTATATAACTAGCACCTCCATGACTCAAAGCAGCAGCCTGCAGCCTCAGCTTTATTCCAGTCTTTCACAGTTTTCTGAGTATATGAAAGTGTCAGTATTTTTATCTCTACCATTTTCTCTTAGCTGACCTTCAGTGTGCATTTATGTATTATATACATATATATGTATATAATATACAGGCAAATATGATCCTACACTTACACAAATATAAGATTTTTTAAATTTTATCCAACTAAATGCAGTGTAATAATTATGTGACAGTAATAAAGTAGATAAACTAATAATTACAGTAGTTTTGATATAAAATAGGTGACACTTTATATTAAAATGTACAGAAGCACCTTAACTGTAGAAAATCAATCTGTTTTTCTAACCCCACAAAATAGAAAATAATAGAAAGCTGTCTATTCACACACACTTGCATGCACACACGTGCATACACACACACACACACACACACACACACACACACATGCACTTTTCTCCTTGGAGAACATTTACCAACAACATTCTATTATTTGTTCAAGTATTTGCATAAGTAAATCATCTTTAGCATTCTCTGGTAATAGTCCCTCAGTGCGTTTCTTGGGTTATTTTTAGCTGGGTGTTGACATATTATATGCTAGCAATTCTCAGCTTGCATATGTTTGAAAAACGCTGGTTTGAACAAGGTGAAATAAAAGTTGTCATTTCAGGAAATTTTAGATTTTAATATGCTTATATGTACTATGAAGGTGCAATGGGGGACTGCAGGATGCAGCATTCCTTGGAAGAATGAATCAATAAGTTTTTTAGAGAAAACATATTTGGGAAAGCAAAAGGAAGAAAAGAGAGAAAGAAAGAGGAAGCAAGGAAAAAAGAAAGGAAGGACAAAGGAAAGAAGGGGAGAAAGATGAAAAGGGGACATATATTATTTTTCAAATCAATTAAAAGATGGAAAAAATAGATTATTTGCTGGCTGAAATCTACCTAGCATGTTATTGAGCTTTTACATATGTAGCTATCATTTCATAAGTGGCTCTAGAGACAGCTGTTAATGTGAGAAAGAGTGAAGGAAAGGGAAGGGAGGGAGTGAGTAAGAGAGAGAGAGGGACTTACACTTTTTAGATGAAGCACTGAAGCATTTAGGAGAAGTAGAAAATTGTTAGAGGACATATTTAGCTCCTCTTCTAACTATCCAGCAACTGGAGTGAGGTGCAAAAATAAACATTATTCATCGCAGACTTAGGATGGGAGCAAGGTGGTGAGAATACACAATACATTTTTCCCACTTAGCCATTTTGCTTAGACCTTTTAAATAAATGTCATTTTTGTCTTACAAAAACGATCTATTAGAATACTTAATTATATAAAATATTTTTATCACATAAAGTATTTACTTGATGATGTACGCTTTCTTGATAGGTTCTTGTGGTTGAATATCGATAGGTACACAAACCATGATCAGTAAATAGTTGTTTAATACAATGGCTGGAATCCTGAAAGTGTTCATGAATTTCTTTCTCTGTTGAACCCATCTCTTAAATCCTTCTGCAATATTAGCAGTATCTCCATCGGCTAATCTCATACCCTCCTTACTTCCCTTCTACACTCTTGTCCCTATCTCATCTTCCTGCATGCAGCTTTATCCCTTTACAACCATTTTCTACTTTATCATCAGAATTTTTTTCTCAAATGAAATCTGATTATGTTGCTTCAGTGCTTATCTGGAGTGGCTGTCTGTTACCTACAGGGGAAAGTCTAAACTATTATGTTGTGTGTATACATTATTGTAATAGTTCAATTACTTCACAACCTTATGCTTTTCTACCTCCCCTTCCTAGTTTAAAATGCCCTCTCTAGTTCTATGCACTTGATGAGTTCCTACAACTACTTTAAAAAAATTGAGATTTTCTTTTTTTTTTTTTTAAGAAACGTAAGGTGTACATATAACCTTTTTAACAGACTTGTTTTCAAGCTGAACCCTTATTTACATTCTTAAAGACATCTTCATTTCTTTTTTGTTCTTTGGAGAAAGCTTTAAATCACATCAATGACTTTCAATTATAAATAGCCCCCATGATTCTAGGAAATAAAATAAAAATATTATTAACGAGTTCTCCAACTTGAGAGACATGAGAGAGTTCAGAGAGAGTAAGAACTCCAAGTG
Organism: Bubalus bubalis; assembly: GCF_019923935.1. NCBI lineage: Eukaryota > Metazoa > Chordata > Mammalia > Artiodactyla > Bovidae > Bubalus > Bubalus bubalis. The sequence continues at coordinate 39,520,376 of NC_059163.1, read as the reverse complement.
TTTAATGAAGATATGAAATGTGAAACACCTAGTTAAGTAGTTCTTAATAATAATTATGACCAACCCAGTATGGTGCCAATTGGTATTTTATTATGCTATAAATCTTGTAGCCACTTTCCTACATAAATACTACAGTGTGCAATTTAAACTATTTGCTGAAAGGGCTTGCCAGAAGCTACACAAAGGAAAAATAAAACCAAACACCAAACAATTACTTTTATAAACAGAGGAATTCATTCTAACACCTCACTTTCCAATTCAGCTAGCACAGTGTAGGTTCATTTTTTCCTGAGCTGTTTAAGATATTTGTGCATATAGTATTCTTGAGTGAATTAATTGAGAGGAGGGATCATGGCACTTAAAGATGATTTGGTATTATAAGAATGTCAGTCACTTGAGGCACTACAAAGACTGAATATAATATTAAATGGAAGTTTAGCCTCAATTACATCAGTGAAAAGATATAGTCAAATCTATACAGGCCACCTTTATGATTGTCTTATGCAGACAAAAGAATAGGTTTTCATTTCAACATCTTGGCTTGGGTTATCTGTAAAATGAAGCATTTCTCATGGCTATATTTCCATCCACTTCCCCTCAAAATGACAGTGGAACAATAGGTACTTTTTTACATGTATTAAAACATTTGAGCTCCTTCCCGTGGGAACTGCCATCTTCCAATAATTTGCCAAAGTGATTAACACAGAGAGAGGACAGGCACCTGCTATGTATTTTCTAGGTCTTTTAGAAAACATGGAGTTGTTCTTTTGGCGATTTTCAGGAAAGATGATATGGTAAACATTGAGGGAATAGACACTGAGTTCAGAAAGAAATATGCCACAAAGGCTACCATGGCAAAACTAGAAGATTTTGGAGTACACCCCGCAGGCTGTTAGCACTGCTATAACAAGTTAAGGTCAATATTCTTGCCAAAAGAAAGAAAGAAGCCAAAGAGAAAGATATCTGGGTTCACTTGAAGCCCCAGCCTGTTCCACTCAGAGGAGCACAGTTTGTGAGCACCCATGTAAAGGGCCTGAGTGACTGGAACGTCTTCCCTATGAATTGGATTGTAAAAGTTAAGTAATTTTTTCCCCTTAATTGAATAGAACACAGTCTCTTCTCCCCCAAAGAAATACTTAAAGCAAACCTTATGTCCTAATTAATTAATTATGTACTATTAATTTAATAGTAATATCTTTACTATTAAAATTTAGCATTTTTCTTGCTTAACAAAAAGAAGCTTGAGCTACTCTCTGGTTTGCATAGAACTGTATGATTTAAACATTCTGCTGCCTTTCTGGCTCAAGGAGTCACCATGAACACAGAATGTGCTGAATGGGGCAGATATGGCTTCTTCGAGTCATTTTGCTCTTCCTTATTCATAGAAAACCTCCCTTGTTTGTCAGATCTATTTACTTCCTTCTGTTATTTTTTTCTTGTTAATTATTAACATCCATTTTCCCTACTAATCTCTTCCCTCTGGATTTTTTCTTTAGAACTCCACTCATATTTAGTCAACTTCACTCATATTGTTTACCACTCGTGGAGATGAGGAAAAGATAAACAAACATAATTGGAGAGATTAAAAAGATAAACCAGAGATCTAGGGGTAGAGCTAAAGAAGCCAGAAATATAATGGGAAGCAAATTGTAGAGATACAGCTGAAGCTTTTTCTCTCTAGAGGAAACACAATTCAATTCACAGATTAATAACTTGTTCTCCCTTCTGCCTGATACAAATTCTTCTAAATCAATCTGTGCGCAACCCTTTCTTATAAGTTAGGACTCAGCTATAAATTGCTTTATTTGAGCAGCTTTTCTTAATTTTCCCAATATAAAATAATGCCCCTTCATCACTTATATTACATCAGCATCTTTTAATGTCTGTACATCACTTGAAGTTATCTGAATATACTTGATATCATCATATATTGGCTTTCTCCTCAAATAAAAAGTAACCTCTATGGGGACTAGATTCTTGTTTTTTTTTTTAAAACTCTCTGTCACTAGTATCTAAAGAAAAGACATACTCTTTATAAAGGTAACTGTTTATTTTCATAAAAAGCTATAATTTAATTAGAGAGTGGAATAAATAGGAAAAAACTTAATAGTACAAAGCACCTTGTGAGCCATCAGTCCAGGTTCAAGGATGAGAGAAGTTGATAAGGCTAAAAACATTTGGGGAAGTCTTCACAGGGGGTGTGAACATTAAAAGGGCATCTGAACAGGGAAGGAGAAGAAAGAACATTCCCAGGGAGGGGAATAACATGCACAGAGATACTGGGGTAAGAATTAGCCTTAAATGCTACTAAGTGGTTTATTTCACATTACCCACTTCTAATTTCTGTCATGTAAGAGTTACACTTGAGATTATCCTCCTGAATTTTTATAAATATGAAGCCAGATATTTAACATCATGGCTTCCTCAAGGAACTGGATGTAAAACCATCCCTTGTCTTTGTGCTCAAGTGCAGTGCTCTATCAGCCTGTGTTCAATGAGGTGCTGTCTTTCTGACAAGACAGATGCGGCAGCAACATTGTGAGTAGCACTGTCGACTGTGTGGGCTGGGGCTTTCACACCAAGGGTTTGTCAGACTAGTCTGGATTTCATTTGGAAAATCTTAAGCACATTTTTATGAGGATGTCTACCCGGACTGGCATGAGAGTTTCTCACTATCGGCCAGGCCAGAGTATACACATAGCCTTCACTCAGCTTTTGATTTGGAGGGTGACTGTCAGTTTACCGCTTTCTCCATCAGATAAAGCCCCTGTCTAAGGATCATTTTATTCCACAGGGTGTTTAGTTAGTGGAAGGGAGGCAGCTAAGTACAAAATTTTTCATATTGGAGAGCAGAGAATTGACACAACTCACTTTTTTCTTGCAACTACCTTGGATATTGTGTATTTGTGACTTTGTGTGGACGCATGTGTGTGTTTTATGTTTGTGTGTGTATGTGTGAGCATGTGTTTTCCTGCTCATTTTCTTATTTTATTGCCATAACGACAGAACTTTGCCCTTCTGGGACTGCACAATGTCAAAATAGAAAGCAATCCATTTTGAAATGGCTGTTTCAAAGAATAAATGCCTGGTGGAGACGTTGCCACTAGTAGGAAAGAAAAGGAATACAGATAGTAAACTACTAAGTATCTGAATGTTACAGCCATTAAGAATATTGAGACATTAACAATATTAAGATGTTTTGATTTACTAAATAACAAGGAAAGTCTATATCGGAAGCATCATTTTCTTCATTTTTTCTTGGCCACACCCTGTTGCATGTGGGATCATATTTCTCCAATCAAGAATTGAACCTGTGCCCACTGCAGTGGAAGCACGTATTCTTTACCTCTGGATCACCTGGGAAATCTCCTTTATTTCTCATTAAAAAAATATTAGGGCTGACATAGAGGCTAAGGGTACCACAATACTCAGAAAAGATAATCTTTTGAAAGCTTCTATCATTCAGTTCAGTTCAGTTCAGTCGCTCAGTTGTGTCCGACTCTTTGTGACCCCATGAATCGCAGCATGCCAGGCCTACCTGTCCATCACCAACTTCCAGAGTTCACTCACGTCCATTGAGTCGGTGATGCCATCCAGCCATCTCATCCTCTGTCGTCCCCTTTTCCTCCTGCCCCCAATCCCTCCCAGCATCAGAGTCTTTTCTAATGAGTCAACTCTTCGCATGAGGTGGCCAAAGTACTATAGTTTCAGCTTTAGCATCATTCCTTCAATGGCATTTTTAATGGCTACTAGTGATGTCCTTACATTTTCTGTAAAACACTTCTAAAAATTATGATGATAAGCTGAGTATTGGGTTAACTGTTATTTAAAAATCTTTCCCCAATGTGCATATACTCACATATGTTCAAGTATATGTTATTGTGGCATATTTCTATAAATGTACTGTGGAGTTTCTAAATACAGTTCAGTTCAGTCACTCAGTCATGTCCAACTCTTTGCGACCGCATGGACTGCAGCACGCCAGGATTCCCTGTCCATCACCAACTCCCAGAGCTTGCCCAAACTCATGTCCATTGAGTTGGTGATGCCATGCAACCATCTCATCCTCTGTCGTCCCATTCTCCTCCTGCCTTCAATCTTTCCCAGCATCAAGGTCTTTTCCAGTGAGTCAGTACTGATTTCCTTTAGGATTGACTGGTTTGATCTCCTTGCAGTCCAAGGTACCCTCAAGATTCTTCTCCAACACCACAGTTCAAAAGCATCAGTTATTTGGCACTCAGCTTTCTTTATGGCCCAACTCTCACATCCATACATGACTACTTGAAAAAAACCATAGCTTTGACTAGACAGATCTTTACAGCTGTCATTCAAAGTGAAGAGTTACTATCTATGATGAATATTGGATGACATTTAAAAAATAAAAATAACAGCAATATTTAAATATTTTTAGAGATATTTTCCTTTAAAAGAAAACGTTGTAGAAAAAGGTAAATTAAGCAATGGTATTCTGAGTTTACATTAAATGTAAATGGTAAAGCAGGATAAAACAAATAACCAACTTAGTGCACGTGGTTTAATAAACTCATAATTTGGAAATGTGTCACTGGTGCTTTCAAAATGTAAGCAATTTTGTGTGAACATTTAAAGAAATTGTGGAGAAATAACTATAAAATTTTAAAAATTCCATCACAAATGAAATATATTTACTTTGAAATGTCATATAGTTATTTCAAATTAGTGGATTTGATAGAACAGAGAAAGTAAAAATGCTGAAAAGATTTCTAGCATTCAGACATCGTTACAGCATTTCTTCCCAATTGTGATCAAAGATTTACAGGCTAAAGTACAGAACTGTGCTTAATTGTCTTTTTGTTTATTCATTTATTAATTCTTCCTGCATTTAAAATTTCATTGTGTTTGTTAATAGAGTATTTGGTTAGCTAATTGAACTAATTAGTTTATTTAGCCTAAGTTAGGAATTTCCTAATTGCTTCTGGTTGGATTTGGGCCAAAATTTCCATGATTTCCTTCATAAAAGACGTTGTGGTCTGTTTACTAGTTCTGGCTCATCTAAATGTTAGATACAGCAATAAAATACATTTGTCTTTTATGACTACTGTTTTGTTTTCTGAATGTTTTCTCACTGTTCTTCCATATTCCCTGTATTTACTGATACTTGCATCCTCAAACACATCTTCTCTGCTCTTTGTTAGTCACTTTATATAACGTAAGTATTTCACTTGTTAACAATAGCTATAATTTTGGAATGCTACATTTTTCCCTGTTAAGAGAAAGCCAAGCTTTAAGTAGCTAGTGGCATAGAATTGGGGGAAGTAGAAGTGAATTGTGGTATTTAGGAGTGTCTGCTTCAAAGGGGAAAATATTAAAGGAAAAAGGAAAACTAACATTTATTAAATCCTATTATAATGTATGGGCTTCCCAGGTGGCACTAGTAGTAAAGAATTCACCTGCTAATGCAGGAGATGCAAGAGATGTGGGTTTGATCTCTGGGTCTAGAAGATCCCCTGGAAAAGGAAATGGCAACCCACTCAAGAATTCTTGCTGGGATTCTTGATGGCTACAGTCCATGGAGTTGCAAAGAGTCAGACACAACTGAGCTTATTATTATGTAGTAGTTACCCTGAACATGCATTTATCTATTCTATTTTATTTGATGCTCAAAACAATCCCATTAGCTTGGAATTATTGTCCTCATGTTATAAGCAATATATATTTTTGGTAATGAAATCTAAAAAATTTACCTGAGATGGCTGCAGAGATATGACCACATACTATAAAAAATTCAAGCTCCATAAGTCAAGAGTTCCATGATGGTAATGCAGTTCACTTTGTAAACGGATGTTATATAATCTCTTTATGTTGCTCTGTGGCAATTTGTAACTATGGAATTGACATAGGAATGTGGATGCTCTGGCTAATGCTAATGTTGTGAGTAATACACTATTCTTCTCTGACCTAAGAGTCTCATGTCTTCTACCAGTGTTCACAAAACTGTGGAAAGCCAATTTGTTAGGTTCCAAATACAGTAAAATTGTGCACTCTTTACAGTTCTTAACAATGGTTTCATAATTTAACTGGTACCTTTATTTTCTTAGTGGTACATGAAATAATGGTATATTGAAAATGTAATGGTTTCTTGGATTCAATGACCTGTTGAATCTGAATATATATTCTAACACCATAATTGGTATCAGTGACATACATACTTTCTCTCTAAGAATCCTGTCAGATTTCAAGTTCTTAAGTGCAGAGCTGACCAGAACATTGTATGTTCCCAATATTTTCTTTTAAAATTAGACCTAGAGAGAAATGTCACATTAGCTTTAAAGGTGAGCTCTTCTTAAACCCTGCTTGAGTTCTGCTTTGGAAAGCAGATTCCCATGTGGCATCAGTGGTAAGAGAATCCACCTGCCAATTCAGGAGACATAAGAGATGCGGTTCAATCCACAACTGAAGTGACTTAGCACTCACTCAGTTAATCGACTCATAGTTTTATTTTCTCTTTCTATTCCCACCTCGATATAGTCTCCTGAGAAACTTCCTTGGAGGAAATTTGTTTGAGAAAGCTGGCTTTAGAAATTTTTGGCTGTGATACTATCTTCCTTACTCTTTCTTAATGAAATCTACAGGAAAATTTATAGCTTGAGTGAGAAATAATTGTGAAAGAGCCAAGACACTCTGTCTTTATACATTATCTCCCTGTGGACAAGCATCATGGGAAGACACAGCATCATTACAAGGTTTTATGGTAGGCACAGAATTAGAACAAACAGTATTAATGTCATTATGTTGTTTACTAGCATCTGATTGGGAAAACACACACACACACACACACACACACAAATAGCAAAAACCATTGATATCCTTTCCCCGGGATGCCAGTGCCCAGTGTATCACTTGTCCCATTGGCTTAAACCTTATCTCAGTGGTTTCATTTCTTCAGCATAAGTGCATTAGTTTTGGACATGAGAAAAAATTCAGGCTATTAAGATATGAAAGGGAGGAGACTGGGGATTTCTGAAAAAGATAAATATTTCCTGTGGGCATTGTTTGGAATGGGCATTTGCAGATGTCTGGAAATGGAGTAGCCATCTGAACACCTTTTGTGTTCAGAAGTAGCCTGCAGAAAAGGTCAAAATATTCAGAGGTAGCAAGATGGAAACAGTAAACTTCCAAATCACTAGACACCAATTCTGTCACTCTATGTATGTGCAGCAGATAACTTTCCTGGGCTAACCCTGTGTCTTTTTCATTTTTTGCCTTCCTTCCTTGGCAGGATTTGAGGGGAGTAGTGGGATAGAATATATTTGAGTAAAAGATGGTGATACATGGCTCTCACTTATTTCTTATCACAGTTCTTTTCATTAATTGTCAGCCTAGATTAATTCTTCTCTAGCTGAGAAAAGAGATATCAATTTCCTTAATTCACATGTAATCACTGATCTTTTTTTTCTTCCTTGCTGATTCCAGGCATAGAATTATTTTAATATTGAAGATTATTACCATAGTGTTCTTTTCCTTCAATGTCCTTTTGAGGGACAGTAAAAGAGTATTGGATGGAAATGAAAATAAACCAGTGTTTGATATAGCAAATTTCTAACAGCCACAAATGCATGATCTATGTATTATATTTCTATATATGTCATTAGCCATTATTGTTGTTGTTGTTTAGTCGCTTTGTAGTATCTGACTCTATGCAACCCTGTGGACTGTAGCCTGGCAGGCTCCTCTGTCCAGGAAATTATTCAGGCAAGAATACTGGAGTGGATTGCCGTTTCCTTCGTCAAGGGATCTTCCTGGCCCAGGGATCAAGCTCACATCCTCTGTAGGTCTCCTGTATTGCAGGTTGATTCTTTACCACTGAGCCACTGGGAAGCCTTTCTATATATGTCATTAGCCATTACACTTTCCTATTATTTTGGGGCTTTTAATCATTATTCCTCTAAACAAACTATGGCTTTGTGCATTTCTAATTCTATTTTACATAATTTGTGTTAGTTCTTATAAATTTTATCATACTTCTTTACTTTCATAAATGTGTTATTACATTTGTTCTATGGTAGCTGATTGAAAGTTACAACATATTAGATATTGAAACTCAAATTTTTCAGACCATTGCTCTTAATGGACTTATTATCTGATTGAATTTTTTTTCTGTTTTACACTTTAATATTTGTTCTTACTGATAATCATAGAAGTTACAAGTAAAAAATAATTTTCCCATTTCATACATGCTAGGTGCATTGTTCTATAGGGAATAATTCCCTTTCAAAATCACAAAAGTGCCCCTGAAGATAGTTTTGTACAATTTCTTTTGAAAGGGTCTTTTGAAACACAATATTTTCATGACCACATATACTTTCCTGAAGCCTCTTCATAACAGGCTAAATGGTAGCTTTTATCTCGCTTTCTTGATACAATTTTTCACATGTCTATCACAGGTTTTAATTTTCTTTCAGCAACTTTATTTTTAAACTTCAAATAGTAGTAGAATTCTATGTCACTTCCAAACCATTGATCAGGCTATTATAAGTAACACTTCATTCTCCATCATTACTCTGCTACTGTACTTCACACTCACCACAGTTATAAATGAAAGAAGGGTCGGAGTGAGATCACTGCAATTGCTTTGAATATGGGTGAATAGTGACCTCTGCAAGGTAGAGCCAAAGCTTGCTGTTTGAGGATGGCAACAAATAAATAGACCTGTTAATTGTAGGGTGCCAATCAATAAGTGAGCCAGAGTAAGTTAAATACTGAGGATCAATAAACAGGCCAGCAAGACTAAATAGATTTGGAAATATGTTTGAATTGAGTTCTAGATCCAAGAAGTTGTCACCATTATTATTTGATAGGGTCTGAAAAGTCCTGCCAATACAATAAGATAGTACATAATAAGTGGTTAAAAAAGAAAAAGATTGTCATTGTTTACAAATAATATAGCTATTTGTTTGAAATTGCATCTCACATTAGAGTCCTGAAAAATAGTGGCTTAGAAAATTGGTGTTTATTGTTACTATTATTATTATTGCACATAAAGAATACTAGGGGTAGAATTTTACTATTGATGAGTTTTCCTGACATCATCAGAGAATGAAGCTTCTTCTGGTTTTTTTCTCCTTCTTCCTTAAGGTGTGATTGTTAGTGTTTTCAAAATAGCTACTGGACAGGAAGGATGAGGACAAAGGGAAAGAAAAAAAAGAAAGATGATACTAGAGGAGTCTGTCCTGCTCTTTAAATCCTTTTTTTTTTTCCTGGAAAGTTCATTTAAAAATTTCAGCTTATATAGACTGTGTCCCATGATCTTCTCTACTCTCCAAGTGAGACTGAAAAACAGCATTTAAAACTTCAGTGATATACCAAATAACATTAGAGATTTTTTAAGAAAAGAGAGGAGGATGACTATTGATTAGGAAAAAAAAAAATGGTCTCTGCCAGAATTAAACATTAGAAAACCAAAGAGAATAAACTGAAAACTCAAAAATAATGAGAACACTTCCTATATGAATTATGGTTAAGACAGATACACAAAATCAAAATGCATTTTTATATGCCAGAAGTTGAAATATAGAAATAATAACAGGTACTATCCAAAATAAACTTCAAATACTTGAAAATTACTCTAAAAATTTCACAATACTTGTATGAAGCTCTTCACACAATTCTCTAGAGAAATGTAAGAACATGTTAGAATGATTAGGAACATGCCATGTTCTTGGATGAAAAATAGAATGTTTTCAAAATATTAATTATTTCAAAATTAGTTTATTAGCTTAGTATAAAGCTGATGAAATGCCAATTTCCCCCTCTTCAATTTGATTCTCAAAATTAATAGGAGAAATAATGACAAATTATTAAGATGGTTTTAAATTCTGACAAGGATAGATTTGCCCTACAAAATATAAAAGCATGTTATCATGTTATAAAGACAAAATGATACAATTATGAAAATATCATAGTACTGAGTAAGCTTTAGAAACCAGATCAATAGAACAGAACAGGTTGTCATGAAACAAAGTAAAATATATGCATATATTGTATTTATCATATTCTATCATTTTCTTAGAATATAATAAGGGCTTCCCAGGTGGTGCTAAGATATCATTACAAACTATTAGGAATGAAGTACAGATTTTTCAACAAATATCTGAAAAAGTGTATGGACAGGGAGGCCTGGTGTGCTGCGATTCATGGGGTTGCAAAGAGACAGACACGACTGAGCGACTGAACTGAACTGAACTGAACTGAAAGTTGGATAATCAAATCAGACCATCTTTCTATCCAAAACACCCAAACTCCAAATGAATTGAAGTATTGAAAGTAAAATACATAAAAAAATAAATAACAAATGAATTTTAAAAATCTACAAAATGCTGTTAATTTCATGATCTTAAATCAGAAAGGGCTTTTTGAGAAAATTGTGTCACAAAGAAAAGACTGATAAGTGTTAGATTAAAAATTTTGAAACTATCTTGATATTAAAATATCAATGCCATAGAAAACACTTGAATGTTCAGAAACATATTTGAAGTAAACATGAGAAAGAAAGAGGATATAGAGACATGATGACTGAAGACCAGACACTGGGAAATGGAGTCCAAGTTACAGAAAGAGCTGGCAAGGATTTTGTTGATGTCATAGTGTAATTAAGCACCACAACAATTTGTGGAAAAACCTTAATTTCAATTTGTATAGGACTTGTAATTGGCAGGTTTTTACACATTATTAATAGGTTTTCTCACTATGGACATATCCATGACATGTACATAATTTCATCACCCTGAATTATAGTAAATCATAGCTTAAATCTCATAAATTCTGATAGAACAATTCAGTGACATTTGTCCTAATGTATATATGAAACATCAGGTATACAAGCTTGTTCATCTACTTTATTACCTCTCAAGTTCTGTTACTATGTTCTCCCCATTGGTGTATTTTAGCTTAGTATATTTTATTGCTTTGCTTCCATCCAAGAGATTTCTAGAGTTCTCATATTTCTGTTTATTTTTAAAGTGCCTATATTTTATTTTGACAACTATAAAATGTTTGCTAACTACTTGAAACTTATTACATTTTGGAAAAGAAAACCACCTTTAAATCAAATTGAATATGTATGGATCTTTAAAAGGTCTGACCTTATTTGAACAAATGTTACCTTAGCAGAACAGTTGATCTGAAGGAGAATCAATTATGATAAAAATCACTAACTTCAAAAGAGAAGTCTTGTCTTTGGAAATGACCATGAAATTATTTCTTTGAATTCTAATAATGCACATGCCACTAGAAAAATGAAATATTTTTACCACAAAGAAGACATGGAAATGTATGTGAGAGAATTAATTATGTAATAATTAGTTTCTTGCTCTTTACTTTCATTAGTATTATTCATGGAATAAATAGACCATATATGCCAGAATGAGATCTTTTCTAATTAATGGCTTTATTTTGGTTAAAGTTAATTCAAGATCTAAACTGATCACTTTTCTGGGTATATTATTTTTGAACATATTAGGGAATGAAATACTTCTTTCAAATAAGAGAACTATTTGTAGCTACAACTGTAAAATAATATATCTTTACTATTGTTAAAACAGTGGCAAAAATTCTCATTTACTATGTTATCTTACTTGCTGAAAGTAAAACTGAGTCATATCTACACAAGCTAACATATTTAAGTGAAAATAAAAAGTTTATTTTAAACTGTGTAAATATTTGTAATTAACCAAATATGTGGAGTTAAGAAAATAGGCTCTTAACTCATTGCTTATGTATTACACAAAATATATCAGCAATTAAATGGTTGAACTTTCATTCTCTTCCACATTTTTAGCTTGTGTGAAAGTTGCTCAGTCATGTCTGACTCTTTGCAACCCCATGGACTGTAGCCTGCCAGGCTCCTCTGTCCTTGGAATTCTCCAGGCCAGAATATCGCAGTGGGTAGTATTTCCCTTCTCCAGGGGATCTTCCCAACCCAGGGATCAAACCCAGGTCTCCCACATTGCAGGTGAATTCTTTACCATCTGAGCCACAAGGGAAGCCCCATTCTAGCTTAAACACATTTTTACACACATACTTAAAATTTAGTAGATATTTTAATAAGTTAAATGAATTTGCCTTTTCAAAAACATACCTTGTTCATAGGAAAATGCCTTTTCCTTTAAGGGAAGATATAGGTGCATATGATACTCACAGCTTGTGGTGCATAGACTGTTAGAGTTTTATGATTATGAGTTTGAAATGATTAAATGAAAGCCGTTCCTAAGTTTCTGTAGTTTGAAGACTGATAAGAAAGCAATTTAATGGGCTTTCAAAAGAAATGTTATGATGTCCCTGTTTGGCCAGTGTAGTTGTGTTTCCTGCTTAGACCTTGAATTAGTTTGCTAGGGTTTCCATAACAAAGTAGCGTGTACTGTGTTGTTTGCCTTGGAAATGAACAGAGATCATTCTGTTGTTTTTAAGATTGCATCCAAGTACTGCATTTTGGACTCTTTTGTTGACTATGATGGCTACTCCATTTCTTCTAAGGGATTCTTGCCCACAGTAGTAGATATAATGGTTATCTGAGTTAAATTCACCCATTCCAGTCCATTTTAGTTCACTGATTCCTAGAGTTCAAGAGTGTCGATGTTCACTCTTGCCATCTCCTGTTTGACCACTTTAAATTTGCCTTTATTCATGGACCTAACATTCCAGGTTCCTATGCAATATTGCTCTTTACAGCATTGGACTTTACTTCCATCACCAGTCATATCCACAACTGGGTATTGTTTTTGCTTTGGCTCCATCTCCTCATTCTTTCTGGAGTTATTTCTCCACTGATCTCCAGTAGCATATTGGGTACCTACCAACTAGGGGAGTTCATCTGTCAGTGTCCTATCTTTTTGCCTTTCCATATTGTTCATGAAATTCTCAAGGCAAGAATACTGAAGCAGTTTGCATTCCCTTCACCAATTGACCACATTTTGTCAGAACTCTCAGCCATGACCCACCCATCTTGGGTGGCCCTACACAGCATGGCTCATAGTTTCATTGAGTTAGACAGGCTGTGATCCATGTGGTCAGATTGGTTAGTTTTTTTGTGTGTGTGCTTGTGGTTTTCAGTCTGTCTGCCCTCTGATGGAGAAGGATAAGAGGCTTATGGAAACTTCCTGATGGGAGAGATTGACAGGGGGAAACTGGGTCTTTGTTCTGATGGATGGGACCATGCTCAGTAAATCTTTAATCCAATTTTCTGATGAAGGGTGGGACTGTGTTCCCTCCTTATTATTTGAACTGAGACCAAACTATGGTGGAGGGAATGGAGATAATGGAAGCCTCCTTCAAAAGATCTCATGTGCCCACTTCTACACTCAGTGCTTCCAACCCTGCAGCAGGCCACCACCAACCCACACCTTCACCAGAGACTCCTGGACACTCACAGGCAAGAAGTTGAAGTAGGACAGATCTATGAAGACCTATAAGACCTTCTAGAACTAACACACAAAAAAGATGTCCTTTTCATTATAGGGGACTTGAATGCAAAAGTAGGATGTCAAGAAATATCTGGAGTAACAGGCAAATTTGGCCTTGGGGTATGGAATGAAGCAGGGCAAAGGCTAATAGAGTTTTGCCAAGAGAACACACTGGTCATAGCAAACACCATTTTTTCAACAATAGAAGAAAAGACTCTACACATCACCAAATGGTCAATGCCGAAATCAAATTGATTATATTTTTTGCAGCCAAAGATGGAGAAGCACTATACAGTCAGCAAAAACAAGACTGGGAGCTGACTGTGGCTTAGATCATGAACTCCTCATTGCCAAATTCAGATTTAAATTGAAGAAAGTAGGGGAAACCAGTACACCATTCAGGTATGACTTAAATCAAATCCTTTGTGATTATACAGTGGGAGTAACAAATATATTCAAAGGATTAGATCTGATAGTCAGAGTGCCTAAAAAACTATGGACGGAGGTTCCTGATATTGTACAGGAGGTGATGATCAAGACCATCCCAAAGAAAAAGAAATATACAAAGGCAAAATGGTTTTCTGAGGAGGCCTTACAAATAGCTATGAAGTGAAGAGAAGTGAAAGGCAAAGGAGAAAAGGAAAGATATACCCATATGAATGCAGAGTTCTAAAGAACAGCAAGGAGAGATAAGAAAATTTCCTCAGTGATCAATGCAAAGAAATAGAGGAAAACAATGAAATGGGAAAGACTAGAGATCTCTTCAAGGAAATTATAGATACCAGGGGAACATTTATGCAAAGATGGGCTCAATAAAGGACAGAAACGGTATGGACCTAACAGAAGCAGAAGATTTTAAGAAGAGCTGGCAAGAATACACAGAAAAACTATACAAACAAGATCTTCATGACCAAGATAATCACGATGGTGTGATCACTCACCTGGAGCCAGGTATCCTGGAATGTGAAGTCAGGTAGCCTTAGGAAGCATCACTATGAACAAAGCTAGGGAGGTGATGAAATTCCAGTTAAGCCATTTCAAATCCTAAAAGATGATGTTGTGAAAGTGTTGCACTCAATATGCCAGCAAATTTGGAAAACTCAGCAATGGCCACAGGACTAGGATAAGTCAGTTTTCATTCCAATCCCAAAGAAAGGCAATGGCAAAGAATGCTCAAACTACTGCACATTTGCATTCATCTCACACGCTAGTAAAGTAAGCTCAAAATTCTCCAAGCTAGGCTTCAACAGTACATGTATTTTGAACATCCAGATGTTCAAGCTGGTTTTAGAAAAGGCAGAGGAATCAGAGATCAAATTGTCAACATCTGGTGGATCATCAAAATAACAAGTAGTTCCAGAAAAACATCTACTTCTGTTTTGTTGACTATGCCAAAACCTTTGACTGTGTGGTTCACAGCAAACTGTGGAAAATTCTGAAAGAGATGGGAATACCAGACCACTTGATCTGCCTCCTGAGAAATCTGTATGCAGGTCAGGAAGCAACAGTTAGAACTGAACATGGAACAACAGACTGATTCCAAATTGGGAAAGAGGGTATGTCAAGGCTGTATATTGTCACCCCGCTTATTTAACTTACATGCAGAGTACATCATGAGAAACGCTGGGTTGGATTAAGCACAAGCTGGAATCAAGATTGCCGGGAGAAATCAATAACCTCAGATATGCATCTAACACCACCCTTATGGAAGAAAGTGAAGAGGAACTAAAGAGCCTCTTGATGAAGGTGAAAGAGGAGAGTCAAAAAGTTTACTTAAAGCTCAATATTCAGAAAACTAAGATCATGGCATCTGGTCTCATCACTTCATGGGAAATAGATGGGGAAACAGTGGAAATAGTGTCAGACTTTATTTTTCTGGGTTCCAAAATCTCTGCAGATAGTGACTGCAGCCATGAAATTAAAAGATGCCTACTCCTTAGAAGGAAAGTTATGACCAACCTAGATAGCATATTCAGAAGAAGAGGCATTACTTTGTCAACAAATGTCCATCTAGTCAAGGCTGTGGTTTTTCCAGTGGTCATGTACGCATAAGAGAGTTGTACTGTGAAGAAAGCTGAGCACCAAAGAATTGATGCTTTTGAACTGTTGTGTTGGAGAAGACTCTTGAGAGTCCCTTGGCCTGCAAGGAGATCCAACTAGTCCATCCTAAAGATCAGTCCTGGGTGTTCATTGGAAGGACTAATGCTAAAGCTGAAACTCCAATACTTTGGCCACCTCATGTGAAGAGTTGACTCATTGGAAAAGACTCTGGTGCTGGGAGGGATTGGGGGCAGGAGGAAAAGGGGACGACAGAGGATGAGATGGCTGGATGGCATCACTGACTCAATGGACCTGAGTCTGAGTGAACTCCGGAAGTTGGTGATGGACAGGGAGGCCTGGCGTGCTGCAATTCATGGGATCTCAAAGAATCGGACACAACTGAGCGAATGAACTGAACTGAAGTCAAGGCTGTATATTGTCATCCTGCTTATTTAACTTCTATGTAGATTACATCATATGAAATGCTGGGCTAGATGAAGCAAAAGCTGGAATCAAGATTGCTGGGAGAAGTACGAACAACAAGTATGCAGATGATACTACTCTAATGGCAGAAAGCAAAGAAGAACTAAAGAGCTTCTAGATGAGGGCAAAAGAGGAGAATGAAAATGCTCAGCATTCGAAAAATTAAGATCATGGCATCCAGTCCCATTACTTCATAGCAAATAGATGGGGAGAAATTGGAAACAGTGACACATTTTTATTTTCTTGTGCACCAAAATCTCTGCAGATGGTGACTGTAGCCACAAAATTCAAAGATACTTGCTCTTTGGAAGAAAAGCTATGACAAACCTAGACAGTGTATTAAGAAGCAGAGACATCACTTTGCTGACAAAGGTGCATGTAGTCAAAAGTATAGTTTTTCCACTAGTCATGCATGGGTATTAGGGTTGGATCATAAAAAAGGCTGAGTGCTGAAGAATTGATGCTTTTGGATTGTGGTGTTGGAGAAGATTCTTGAGAGTCCCTTGAACAGCAAAGAGATCAAACCAGTCAGTCCTAAAGGAAATCAATCCTGATTATTCATTGGAAGCACTGACACTGAAGCTGAAGCTCCAGTACTTTGGCCACCTAATACAAACAGCTGACTCACTGGAAAAGACCCTGATGCTGGGAAAGATTGAGTGAATGAGGAGAAGGGGACAACAGAGCATGCTATGATAGGATGGCATCATCGACTCAATGTACATGAGTTTGAGCAAACTCCAGGAGATGGTGAAGGGTAGCCCATGGGTGTGCTCTAGTCCATGGGTTGCTGTAGTCCATGGGGTTGCAAAGTGTCAGACATGACTTAGCAACTGAACAACAACAACATAGATATCATTTTCATTCACCCTGCCATCTTTCAGGTGCTATACCAGAGAGTTCAGCAAGATGCCTTTATTGCTGCCATCCATCCTAGGAGATCAGACAGATTTCACTTGGCTGCCATTCAAGGATGGCAGTCAGTAACCCTGATTCCCTCCTGTAGAGGTACAATCCTGTCATTCCTGCCTTAGGTTTCCCATCCCCACCCACTGCTAGTAGATATTCATAGATAAAGGTGCAGAAATAAATTACAGCTCTCTTGGTCCTCAATGAATCACTCTACTACATCAACTTTTTAAAGAACCGGAGCTTGATTTCTTTCCTTTCAACAGATACATTTGCAAATAGTAATAAGGTCCTTAAAAAAAAGTACACATCCTAAAAAGTACACCCCAGACAGTCTGGGGCCAACTACAACTGGAGCCAACTTGTAATAGGAAGTAACGATTTGAAACTTTCATAAAGAAATCCATACCAGATCAGAATAGAAAGAATGATCTTAACAACACTATTTAAAGATCATTAAGTTTCCTTACTGAGAAAGTGAAACAGATTTGAGAAATTTCTAAACATCACATTCACATACACATGCATAGTATTCTAAATTTTGTTATCTCATTATGTGATCATAATCCATTCAGTTTCAATAAACACTTTTATCATCTTCATAAAATGATGTTAAAAAATTATTGGTTTAGGAAGTGGCCATCCTGCAGGAGTGAAATCCATTTGATATGTTGTCTTGGTTGAAGTATATTAAAAAAAACCTGGCCTCACAGATATCAAATTAAAGAATGGAGAACCCCAGACAACCTTGGACCACATTTTGAAATTCACTGATGTGCAGGAAATTCAAAATAATTAAGATTAGGAATTAAAGGATTGCCTTCATTTAGAATGGGAAAGAATAAAAGCAGGAGGAAAAAAAAGAGAATCACAGCAGGAAAAAAAAAGCAGAAAAAATATAATCAGAAATAAAAAAAAAGTACTGACTAGATCCTCATAAATCACATAATTATTCCTTTTCTGTTCATCTGATGACTCCACCCCACCTCCCCCCCGCCCCAAATAAGGCAAGCCCAGGCAGCTCTCAGTGAAAATCCAACAGCAAGTCAAAAAGCAAACTGGATTAAACTTTTGTACCTAAAATTAGAAGAAGTGAAGAATCAAAATATATTACAGAATAATGTATTCAAGAGGTTAAATTCCACCTGGTGTCAACATAATGGGAAAATACATTCCATGGTTATAATTGTCTATATTAAGCTAGAAAACTTAATTATGACTGGCAGATGAATTTTTATGCTGAAGCAAGTATATTTGTAAAAATATTAAAAATGCTAGGGAAGGTAGATAGCTATCTAAATTTGCATCTGATTTATTAAATATTAAATACTTTGGAAAGATGGGATGAATTTGCACTAAAACCTAATTGATCTTGATTAAACACATGAAAGTCTTCAGCATTGATAAAATTGATCTGAGGAGTTAGAACCAGGACCAATACATAAAGTACTCTGGTAAGCAATATCCTCTAAGCAACAATTAGTTCCTTTTCAGCACCTCAGATATTTGCTGTATTATAAGCTCAACACAAGAATTAGGAGTACCTAAAACAGGAACTAATTAAGCAAAACTAAGTATAAACAATTTATAAAGAAACTATTGGGGTTGGAGTGGCTGAAGTGTATCATGGATATTATGTGTACAACATAACTTTATTTATAAGAGTTTTCATAGCTTTTAAAAGGAAACAGAATATTATAGTTTAGAAGGGGGGAAACCATAGGAAAAATTTGCAGTGTTCTATTCTCTATGTTTTCAGATATTTTCCAGAAAGAAATGATAACCAAAATAGCAAAACACATTTACCAAACCTCCATATTCCTTACATTGTAGACAGTGAGGTAGAGAAAAACGATAAACAGGGAAAATAGTAATATATTAGAAGACAATATCTTAAAGGGGAAGGAAGCAAACAGAACAGTGTTTTTGAAATATTGCATGCCACTAATGCATTTGTTTCTTTCTTCAAAATTTCTGTACTCTGAGAACCTCTTATAAAATTCATCATTTGTGTGTGTGTGTGTGATGGCAGCAGCAGAAGAGCAATTGAGTGGTCACATTCTGATTGCCTTCAGTAACACACAAATAACATTAACACACAATCCTTGGTCTAAGGCAACCGACTACGATGTACCAGAAAACACTAATCAATCAGAATTTGAGTTCCCTTTATTCTGACAAGGTTTCCTAATCTAAGTCATCAAAAGTAGTTTAAAACTCAGTAGTCTTGCCACCCTGTTTGTAATAGAACAGGTACACACCTCAGCTGCTGTCTTTTCCTTTATTGAAAAACTGACAAAGCATTACCAAATATATCTGCCTGAAATATTTGAGGCTAAGGATAAAACATCAAGATACGTGATAATAAATGCATCTGTGATGATGTGCAGTGAAAAAAAATTATCCATAAAACTGTCAAAGGCCAACAAAGCAAAACCTCCCCCAACTTGGAGAGCAGTATTGAAGTTAGAAAAATAATTTTGCCCAGAAGGCAAAAATTTAATGGAAAATAAAGGCTGCAGGGTGACATGACTTCTACTCTTTCCATGAGGAGCTAAAACCTGGATAATATAGGCAAGTTGCTAAGTCTCTCCAGACTTTCCTGCATACATTTAGAAAATAAGGAGGCAGACTGGAATGATTTCCAGGGTTCCTTTCAAAGTCTTATGAATTTTTAGTGGTTTACAATTATTAGGAAGAAGAAAAGAAAATTTAGATTCTTAACAATCCTCAGTTGAAAATGAAGTTTTCTTTTTTAACTCCTAGGGATTATAATTGAAATACAATGGCCACAACTCTCTATACATGTATTTTTTGCAGCTTATTTTTCTAACACTTTATGAAGAAAATAAAATGAGCTAGATGTATGCAGATGTATTTCTATAGTTAACTGATTTTCCTTTCCTATCATAGGGAGTTTGCCTTCTTTGTTATGTGATTAACAGCCACCAGTTTCAAATAAATGCTCAGCCTGGACAACTGGACACCTGTTCCCATACCCAACACAGAAAGCAGCTTAACCCAATGGATGTAACTTCTGTGTTGTTCCATCCTGTCCTAGTATGTTCCATTTCTATTTAAAGTTGGAATTTAAAATATCAAAATGGATCTCTAGGGCAAAATCTGCAGATAAAATTTCCCATTTTAATTAATGTACTGGATGATGAAATATTTAATATATATGAGAAAGGCTGATTAATATTAATTTGATATATTTTTCCCTTCCTATAAAGACTTATACTGAGATAGGGTGAGTTTTGAGACAATACTATCCCTTACCTTTTATTATTTGGATTTTATTAGGCACTTTTTGGAGATATATTACCTGAAAATATAATATGATTAGTGGAGAAGGAAGATTAGTGAATGAGTGCCAAACTAGACGTGGTCTCCCAAAGGAAACTGACAAGCCCTTGTTTTTCTGTGCAACAGCTGTTGAAACAAAGAGCACCCTATGTTGTTTGCAATTCCCCATTTCATTGTGTGAATAAAAATGAGCGTTTCCAGGCCATCATTCTTTGGGGACTCTTCTTGTTCTATGTTGAAACTCTCTAGTTGCCACTTGAGATGGAGTGAGTTCAATCCTGTGGATCGGTGCTGTTTATTGCTTACTTAGTTGCAGGTGCAACTTGACCTTTGAGTTAGGTACTCAACCTAGTTTTGAGGGGAATTAGTACCTTCTAACATGACACAGAGAATAGATAATTATTAGTGGTCAGACCTGAAATTGAATCCCAGTTCCAAACCATACTAATACTTCTATTACCAGAAATAAAAATCATGATAATAAGAGCTAATGTGAATTGTTTTAGGCAAGTGCAAAATGCTTTACATGTTTTTCAATTAATATTTGCAATAACCCATGGAGGCAAGTACTGTTGTTCCTTGGTATCTTCAGGGGGATTGGTTCCAGGACACCTGCTGATACCCAAATCCAGTTGCTTGAGTCGCTCATATAAAACAGCATAGTGAAGTGGGCACTTGGCATCCATGGATGTGGAACGCCTGGATACAGGAGGGCCAGCTGTATTATTATTAGTACAGAGAGATTAAATAATTTGTTCAAATTGAAAGTGGTCATTTACATGTAGGTTTTTACCTTAAATTATCTTGTTCCTAGCCACTATGTGTGACAGTGTTACTGTTTTCCTTAGAGTCCTAGATTAGTTTCCTTGTGTAAAATAGGAATAATAATGTTTCCTTCTTATCATATATATGAGTGCAATATACATACATATTCATACAGACATATCTATGTCTGTCTCCTGTTTCTGTCTCTTCATCTCTTTTTCTCTATCTCATCATATAGCACAAAGCCTAATCAATAATAGGTTCTTAAAAAGCAGAAGCTCATCTTTTCTTTGCTTGTGCAAGGTGCCTACTCTAATGTTGAACTGAACCCAGAGAAGAAAGCAAGAACTTGGTATGCATCAGTGACAGACACATTTGGTTCAGTGTAGGTCTGACAAATTCATTGAATTTACTGACGGCAAAATCATGTCTGATCTTTTCTGATTCCTCACACAGTGGCTAGGCTATAAAAATATCACTACCAGCCATTTATGAATTACTACACATTCATAATTTTTATTCATACTAATAATGCAAAACTATTACTTTTTTAATATAAATTTATTTTTATTATTATCACTTCTTTTTATAGATAGAGTGACAGTTACAGGGATGAAATGATACAGAAAGTGACAGGAAAGATTGTCGCTTAGTTCTTAAGTTGTGTCCAACTCTTTGCAACCACATAAACTGTAACCCGCCAGGCTCCTCTGTCCATGGGATTTCTCAGGCAAGAAAATTTGGAGTGGATTGCCATTACCTTCTCCAGACAATAAGACTATGTTAGTATAACTACAAACCTCATGATTTTTCCTGTAAATCAGATCTCCTCTGTGGCAGACAGACCCTAGGGCAGCCCCCAGGCTTCCCTGCCCCAGGTGTGCATATGCTGTGAGTGTCAGTGGGACCTGTGATTTGCTATATCAATAGAATATGGCAAACATTAAGGGATTTTGCAGATGTAAAAAAGGTCATATATCAGTTGATTTTGCATTAATCAAAAGAGAGATTATCTTGGGTGAACCGGACTTAATCATACAAAAATGCTTAAAATAAGGATGGGGCCCTCCCTGAGGTGAATGATTCAATTGTGGACTTCATGAACTAGGCAGCCATATTAGATAAACCTACATGGCAAGGAACTGTGGATATTCTCTAAGCGCAGTCAATAACCAAGTGCCAGAAAAAAGCTGAGACCCTCAGTCATACAGCTGCAAGGAAGTGAATTCTGTCAACAACTTATATTAGGTTGCAAGTCGATTCTTTGGGGAAGGCAATGGCAGCCCACTCCAGTACTCTTGCCTGGAAAATCCCATGGGCGGAGGAGCCTGGTAGGCTGCAGTCTATGGGGTCGCTAAGAGTCGGACACGACTGAGTGATTTCACTTTCACTTTTCACTTTCATGCATTGGAGAAGGAAATAGCAACCCACTCCAGTGTTCTTGCCTGGAGAATCCCAGGGACGGGGGTGCCTGGTGGGCTGACGTCTATGGGGTCGCGCAGAGTCGGACACGACCAAAGCGACTTAGCAGCAGCAGCAGCAGCAGTAGATTCTTTCCCAGTCAAGATTGAAGATGAGAACACAGCCTAGTTGAAACATTGATTGCAGCCGTGTGAATTCTTGAGTAGAGGACCTAACTAAGCTGTGCTCAGTCTTAAGGTACATATAAAGTGTGAAGTAATAATGTGTGTTGGTTTAAGTTACTAAGTGAAAGTGAAGTCGTTCAGTCGTTTCCGACTCTTGCGACCCCATGGACTGTAGCCTACAACAGCTCCTCTGTCCATGGGATTTTCCAGGCAAGGGTACTCGAGTGGGTTGACGTTTCTTTCTCCAGAGGATCTTCCCAACCCAGGGATCAAACCTGGGTCTCCTGCATTGTAGGCAGATGCTTTACCATCTGAGCCACCAGGGAAGTCTAAGTTTGCAGTAATTTGTTGCACAGCAATAGAAAACTGTAGCAATATAAGAAATATTCAACTATTATTTGTGGAGTATTTTCTATGTGCAAAGTACTGTGCTGAGGCCATATTAAGTGCAGATAAAGTTGTTTTCTCAAATTATTGTTCTCCAGAAAATTTCAGCTACAATAGTAGAATCACACTAGCATCCTGGTATCTTTAGACTTCTAGGACATTTTATTAGTCTTTATTCATAGTCCTGTTAATCAGAACATGATAGGCATGTAGTAGCATGTATTTCTTGAATTTTGATAAGAATTGGGCTAAGAAAAATATTTTTGAATGTAAGGACATTAATTTGGACATGAGTTCTTTTCTAAGTTCATATGAAAAGATGATATTTAAAGTTAGCTAAATTAAATAGATATATTTTATGATAACTTCAGGTTCCATTTGAAGGTTATAGATATTTTGAATTTGTTTGTAATTAAGTATCAGTATTTATGACCGTAGTTAAGTCTTATTGTCCCCTGAATTAGATTAGCATAGTTCCTAAATTAAGGGAATACAAACAGATGATATAAATTCAATACTAATTTACATGAATTTTATTAGAAAGAATGTTCTTTGGATTCTAATCATGGAAATCTTGGGAGAAAAAAAAATTCCAAATTCAATTCAAAGGTGTACTGCTGCAAAGTCACTTCAGTCATGTCCAACTCTTAGCGACCCCATGGACTGCAGCCTACCAGGCTCCTCTGCCCAGGGGATTTTCCAGGCAAGAGTACTGGAGTGGGGTGCCATTGCCTTCTCCTCAAAGGTATACAATGTTAAATAAATATGTTCTTATTGTGATCTACATTTGTATTTCTTAACTGCCATAGGATTTTCAACATTGACTTTCATTCAAATTTGTTTGCATACTATAAAAATCAATTAAGCTGTATAGGTGCTTTTTATGTTAGAGGGCACAATTTAAACTCCAGAGAAAATCTCCTAATTCCTATATAGGACGATTTTAGATCTTGGGCTTTCAAGAAAGAACTATAGAAGATATTTTCTTAAACTTTGTTAATCTCAAAATAAACAGCTGTTGTAGGAAATATCCATGTTTTGGTCTTTTCTGAATCCCAGGTACCATCCAGATAATATTAAACATCAGTATACTCAAATTGTTTATAAATTAAGTGTTCAGTCACTTAGTAGTGTCTGACTCTTTGCAACCCCATGGACTGCAGTACGCCAGGCTTCCCTGTCCATCACCAACTCCAGGAGCCAGTGTGCTAACATCAAATATAGAAAAAAAATGCAAATTAGCACCAGTAAATTATCAATAAGAGATTAATATTCTGAAGTGAATTTATGTAACAGTAGGTACACTAAATGCAAGATTTCAGAATAAGTGAAACAGAGTTTATAGTAAACAGAGGAATGAATTTAAGTTTTGTTCTGCTTTAAATATAACTTGTTAAACTCTTTACTGTCTACATTCTTAAATAACAAACAAAAAACAACTTTTGTGGAATATCTCACATTGTTGAAAAATATGCTTCCTTAATCCTAATCTCTGATACAAAACTCTCTTCCCCTCATTTCTTTTCTTGATTTGCACTGAAAATTCATAATGAAAGAAGGGGGAAAATAATCCTTTATTCTTAGAAAACCCAAACAGTAACTGGTAGGTAGCTTTGAAATATCAATATAATTTTTTTTCTATGTAACCAATCTTAAAGCAAAGCATGCATGCACATACAAACAGACACACAAAGACCTTAGTCATTAATATGACTGATTTTCTGTTTTTCTGAGTCTGTCACTTCTACTAGAAGTAGCTGCTAGGCTTGACTTCTTCCATTAATGAGAGATCGGTTCAGGAAGAGTGTAATTTTCCCAGTAATACTCTTGGAGAGCTTTTTGACTCAACAATTCCATGCTTCAAAATTTCAAAGTTGCAGTCCATGTGTACAAGCATGTACCATCAAGAGAGTTCATGTCCTATCAGTTCTCTTAACTACTAGTGTCTGTATTCCCTGTTAATGTAAAGGATAAAGTAAAGGAGAAATTGAAGTGAACATCTTTTTCCTCTCAGTTTATTTGTGTTTAGAAGACCTCTCTTTCTGAGCAAAATACATGAGAGAAAACATAACTGCTTGCATGCTACCTGCATTTCATTATTTTTCAGTTTTAATTTTTGCTTGCTTTATCTTTCTTCATCATTATGGAAATTTCTCTCTGGGTCTCTGAGTTACTGTATTTTGCCAGTTAAATCAATAAATCCCTTTATTTGAAGAAAGAATTGCATTACAGTATTGTCAATAAAGAATCATTATTGCAAGAAGAGGCTCAGAGAAAATAATTAAGAGATGGAAATCTCTGAAGAAACTTTTGCAAACCAATTGTAGATGTAATCTATTTATGTAAATGATGGGTTTACATTTGTATAGCACCTTTCATCCAAATAGATTGCTAGGTATTAACAATTGTGACTATTCTATTCTTGAATATGAGTATATTCTTTCCTTTCTCTTAAGTTGTTTTCATGATGAAATCTTGGGTCTGCTTAATAAAGTTTGATATGGGTTATTTAAGGCAAGAAATGTAAAAGAACAGATGATCCATTTGAGACAATTAAATTACATCAACGTGGTTCAATGTGCACAAATCCCAAAACTTTGGGATTGGAAAGGCTATAACTGGGCCTGTCTGTCTGTATAACTGTCTGACTCTTTGCAACCCCATGGACTGTAGCCTGTCAGTCTCCTCTGTCCGTGGGATTCTCCAGGCAAGAATACTGGAGTGGTTTGCCATTTCCTTCTCCAGGGGACTTTCCTGACCCAAGGACCGAACCCTGGTCTCCTGCATTGCAGGCAGATTCTCTACCATCTGAGCTACCAGGGAAGCCCTATAACTGGGCCTAGGGAACAAAAAGTAAGTGCCTTCACTCTTATATTTTCTTTCTTATAACCATGACTTGACATATTTACCCACTAACACTACCTCACCTTTCCTTTGTGCCTTTTCTTTTGCCTTTCTCAATCAGAACTGTGAGGGCTTCTATTTGATGTGGTAATTGCAACTTTCTCCTCACCAAACTGCAATTGTTTCCAGTTATTTGTTGGGGTTCTTGTCCCTATATGGGATAAAATTCAGCTTTCTCAGATCCTACTTTGGTCCTCCATCCTCCCTTTCTCTTCACTCATTTTCTTTCCTGAAAAAATAAATTTCTCTACAGGTGTCAAAAGCTCCACCATAAAAAGGAATATATTTGAATCCATTCCAATAAAGTGTATGAACCTAGAACCTATTATACAGAGTGAAATAAGTCAGAAAGAGAAAAGAAACAAATATTTTATATTAGCACATATATATGGAATTTAGATGTTCAAGCTGGATTTAGAAATGGCAGAGGAATCAGAGATCAAATTGTCAACATCCAGTGGATCATTAAAAAAAAAAAATGAGAGTTCCAGAAAAACATCTACTTCTGCTTTATAGACCATGCCAAAGCCTTTGATTGTGTGGATCACAGCAAACTGTGGAAAATTCTGAAAGACATGGGAATACCAGACCCCTTGACCTGCCTCTTGAGAAATCTCTATGCAGGTCAAGAAGCAACAGTTAGAACTGGACATGGAACAACAGACTGATTCCAAATAGGAAAAGGAGTATGTCAAGGCTGTATATTATCACCCTGCTTATTTAACTTCTATGCAGAGTACATCATGAGAAATGCTGGACTGGATGAAGCACAAGCTGGAATCAAGATTGCCAGGAGAAATATCAATAACCTCAGATATGCAGATGACACCACCCTTATGGCTGAAAGTGAAGAAGAACTAAAGAGCCTCTTGATGAAAGTGAAAAAGGAGAGTCAAAAAGTTGGCTTAAAACTCAACATTCGGAAAACAAAGATCATGACATCTGGTCCCATGGCTTCATGGCAAATAGATGGGGAAACAGTGACAGACTTTATTTTCTTGGGCTCCAAAATCACTGCAGATGGTGACTGCAACCATGAAATTAAAAGACACTTGCTCCTCAGAAGAAAACCTATGACCAACATAGACAGCTTATTAAAAAGGAGAGACATTACTTTGCTAACAAAGGTTAGTCTAGTCAAATCTTTGGTTTTTCCAGTAGTCATGTATGGATATGAGAGCTGGACTGTAAAGAAAGCTGAGCACCAAATAAATGATTCTTTTGAACTGCGGTGTTGGAGAAGACTCTTGAGAGTCCCTTGGACTGCAAGGAGATGCAACCAGTCCATCCTAAAGGAAATCAGTCCTGAATATTCATTGGAAGGACTGATGTTGAAGCTGAAACTCCAATACTCTTGCCACTTGATGTGAAGAACTGACTCATTTGAAAAGACCCTGATGTTGGGAAAAATTGAAGGCAGGAGGAGAAGGGTACAACAGAGGATGAGATGGTTGGATGGTATCACCAACTTAATGGACATGAGTTTGAGTAAGCTCTGGGAGTTGGTGATGGACAGAAAAGCCTGGCATATTGCAGTCCATGGGGTTGCAAAGAGTTGGACAGAACTGAGTGACTGAACTGAACTGAACACATATATGTAAAATATATAGCCAGTGGGAATTTGCTGTATGATGCAAGAGTTCAAACTGGGCTTTGTGCCAACCTAGATGGATAGAATGAGGTGGGAGGTGGAAGGTAGAGGGAGGTTCACAAGAAAAGGGACATATGTATGCCTATGACTGATTCATGTTGATGTATGGCAGAAACCAACACAATATTGGAAAGCAATTATCTTCCAATTAAAAATAAATAATTTAAAAAAATATAGAAACTTACACAATGACTGTATATTCAAACCAAGATGAATTTGTAGTGAAAAAATAACTTCAAGGTATGTTGTTTGCTGTTTGGATATGAATTAGTTGCAAATGGGATTGAGTAAATACACTAAATATATGTGAAAGTTGTGTGTTATTCAGAGGATGACTGGCTTAGGATAGTGAAAGCAAGCATTAAGAAATAAGTGCCACCTCTCTAAAATGAATATTAAGGGAAGAAGAGTATTGAACTGTTCTCTGGGAGGACCAGTAAATGAAGTGTGGAACTAATTGGATTCTCAAAAATTGACCCCATCAGTATTATTATTTGAGTTTTGTCAGTGTGAGCATAGAGTAGGCAGAGACCCAGTCACTGAGGACTGACCATGTTCTGGGCACTGTGGATAAAATAGAAACAGGGTGCAGCCTTTGCTTCTGATTAATTAGTGCATTGAAGCTTATGTGGCTAATTGCAATGATAAAGAAAATGAAGAGAAGTTCTTTATGGTTGCAGTTACACAGAGTAAAAGCCTATTACCCAGGATTAGACAAGGAGAAGTATATCGTATTATCATTTTCCTGGCTAATTTATGGTTTGTGACTTTAAATATATCTTGATAGTAATGCAGGTATACCATCAGTTCTAAGTCTGAAGCCTTCTATAAGGCAGAGTAATAAACAAAATTCTCTCAGGGCAGGTACATGCCTATTTTATATCTTTCTGACTTTAAAAGTTAATTGGCTCTTAAAACATGACATTGGATATATCTCCTTACCAGAGTAGTTGAAAGGAATGATTTAAGGGTAACTTGAAATTACAAAGGGCTTCACAAATTAAATTAATTCTCTCGTGCGATTGCCTTTCTCAGTAGAAAAATATTGTCCTCCTATAAATGACAGTTAAAATGGTAGTTAAAATAAATAAGTTAACACAGAGAAAAAAATCAAAATTAACATTATATTGGCCTTATGGCTTGATGATAAAATTTCTTCTTCCCTATTAAAGGTAATGCCTTTAGAGTTATGGCTTTCTTAAGGCATGTATCTTTTTTATATCATCAGCAACAGCAACAACAACATTGTTATCATTATTTTCTTTGTTACTATAACACTAGTCACATTAGCAGTTTGTACTAAAATATTTAATAACTCTGTCCAGATACTGACTATATATGATAGATGGACTGCTTCTAAATTGCTGCAGTCCAGGCGTTCTCTGTTCTGGTCTGTGTGTCAAAATATAGTGAAAAAGAGAGGCCTGGAAAGCAGAAGGACAATGATTCCTTTGAGATGACTTTCAGAATTTGAGCTAGGGAAGCAGTAAGTAAAATAGCTCCTTGTTGACCTCTGCACTTTATCTTCTCTCTCTCTCTTTTTTCTCCCCCATGGCTATAATTTTGGATTTAATTCCTTCTGTTGTTTTACATAAGCGATGTTAAGATTTGTCCTGAGTTCCAGCACTAGGGGATATTTTAGCTCAGAGTCCTTTCAGTTAAATTCTGGTATAAAAAGATGCTTCTATATGATAGGTTGATATTGTATAATTTTGTTGTTCTAGCTTTTCCTTTTCTCTTATGTTTTTTGAATTATTAGTTTCAGTTGTTTTGAAATGGGGCCCTTTTGCATATTCTAAGAATTTTGTATATGCTTACTGAGAATTAGGACAGATGATTAGGTTGGTTTACCTATTTATTGCAGATGCAATCCTGAAAAAAACAGTATTTTCCAAACTGATCAGCAGTGACAATGTTGAACTAAGCCTTGTCATCCTGGAACAGTGAAGGTTAAAGAAATTGCCCAGACTTCTTGTGTTCCTGAAAAGGTCTGACTTGGAAGAATCATCCCTCCCACATGACATTGGCAAGACTCATGGGTGCCTCCTACTTTATTGATGACAAGCCAGACACAGACCTACTAGATTCCCAGTTTTGCCTCCTAAATGATTAGCTGAAAGGCTTGCCCCATTGATCAGTCAGAACAAAATACTAGTTAACAGACTTGGGTTAAATTTCTCTCCTATCAGTTCCCTAAGTATCAACACACCCTCAGCCTGAGCAGCAAACAACCTTCCTTAACAGCCTTTCCCAAGGATTTTTAAGACCTCAGGAGAAAGCACATTCTGATCTATTACCTACTATCCTGTCACCCCAGCTGTGGTGTGTGTGTGTGCTCAGTCACTCAGTTGTGTTTGGCTCTTTGTGACCCCCATGAATGGTGGGCCACTGGGTTCCTCTGCCCATGGGATTTTTCAGGCAAGAATACTGGAGTGAGTTGCCATTTTCTTCTCCAGGGGATCTTCCTGAGCCAGGGATTGAACCCGAGTCTCCTCCATTGGTAGGAGGATTCTTTACCTCTGAGCCATCAAGCTTACCACAAAAGGAACAGTATATAGGCTTTGTATACACTGGTTGTTGGGACACCTTTTCCTCTCTGTATTTTTCTCGACAGAGCCTACTGGCTGTGACTTTAAACTTGAAAGACAAGCCATTTGTCACAAAGCTATAAAGCATTAGAGTTTTTTTTTTGTATTTTTTTTTGCATTATAATTTTAGTATTGGTCATTAGTTGGCATTATAAATCAATAGCCAAAATCATTGTTCTACTTTATCTTGTTATTAGCTGTATTCAAGACCAAAGAAAAAACACTATAGAGCTAATAACTTACATATTTATGAAGGCTGTCCACTAGTTGGAGGGTCACCCCCCTTACTCTAATACATCCTTTAAATCATGTGTTATATATTGATTACATAAGCCTTGACTTATGAACATTGACTTCAGAAGCCAGTCAGAATATTCAACTACAGAGGAGTGGTGAATATTTATTGATAAAGAGATAAATAGAGAGGGGGACTCTGTTTTAACAGTAATATTGATTCTTTTTGAAAGGGGTAGAAGAAACTTTGAATGAGATTAGCACACCTCCTAAGATCAAAATAAAGAAAGTTTGCTTTGTTGTGGAAAATCTGTTGGCACTAAAAGAGTGTAAGAATTTTGGACATCAAAGAAATTTCAAGATGTTCGATGAATGAACTTCAGAAAATTACTTAAATTCTGGAAATAGCAGCAAGCACACTGGGAAAGTATCAAGGAGTATTAGAGAAATAAACTTAAAAGAAGCCAAGGTCACTAAAGCCAAATTAAATCTATATGATAGGCTAAAAAAGAGTTTTATATATTCATTTAAAAAGTACTTAAGCACTTGCTATACCACACAGAAAAAAAGAGCCACAAACCCCTGCCTCTGTGAGCTCATGCTTTAGCAGATATACTCAGAAATTACTTCTCTTCTGAGATCAGACAAGATCGGGCGCCTTCAGGCTGGCAAAACTAATACAATTATGTAAAGTTTAAAAATAAAATAAAATTAAAAAAAAAGAAATTACTTCTCTTAAAATGATATTATAAGGGCAGCTATATGTGAGTTATTACTAGGTTGAATGGAGTCAGAGAAATCTAACAGAAGAGTCATGGTCTCAAGGAGTGAACTGGAGTGATACCCTCAAAAATACCTGGATCCAAGGAAGTACACTTTTGAGAGACTCCCTGTTAAACTTCAGACGTGGAATCTGTAATTAAAACATTCTTGGGTTAATCATTCATTGAGGAATGTGACACACTAATGTAGTAAGAAGAAAAGATATGAAAGGAGGCTAAGAAGATAACCTTGGCATATCATATCATCTTTAGGTTAGTTTCAAAAGGACATTTATTCTTGAATAGCGCACCAGGGAAATGTGTGTAGTTAGGACTCAAAGGATTGGAGAAGGAAATGGCAACCCACTCCAGTGTTCTTGCCTGGAGAATCCCAGGGATGGGGGAGTCTGGTGGGCTGCTGTCTATGGGTCACACAGAGTCGGACACGACTGAAGTGACTTAGCAGCAGCAGCAGCAGCAGGACTCAAAGGAAAAGCATAGGGAACATGAAACATACCAAAGGGAAACCAAGCAGGATATTAACAGATGGAGCCTAGTCTTGAATTAGTTGAGCATTTAATAATAACAATAATTAAAAAAAATAACTTGACCCAAATGCAGAGTGAAAAAATTAAAATATATATACTTCAGAGAGAAGAAAAGTGATAATTGAATAAGGTTAGAGTCTGCTGAGCCTGCCTAAAAAAGGAAACAGAAGAGAAAAACATTAGAGGGACATCCTATTAAATCAGAAAAAATCATAATTGGCAAAACAAAATGTTTCTGCTGTTGTCAAAGTAGTGGAATTACTCAAAGTACGGATAATGGAAAAGTTGTTAGAAGGGTAGTTTTGACATAAGTTTATGGCCCTCTTCAGAATTTTGAGGCAAGTGTTTCAAAATGCTCATTTGTATTTTTGATTCAAGATTCTGCTGAGGATCATTTTCTAGCTTGGGGTAAAAAGTGATGAAAGGCGTTTCTTTACTGGGCAGATTTCCTAGGGCTAAGATAATTTTCAGAGTAAGAAGCCAAAGTAAGTAAAAGGGTTAAAATTCTAGAAGAGAAAGCAGGAAATTCACCATGTAAGACTCAGAGACTGTGGGGATCACCACTGCAGATTTCTGCATCTTACATGAAAATGGGTTATTACTTGCCAGGAGAGGAGGTGGGAGGAATAGTTGGTCCTGCCCCACCTTCCTTCCCAGCCTCCCAAGATAGGATAAATGTGTGTCATAATGAGCCACTTGTTTTATTCATTGATATTAAACTTATGGGTTGTAAGCTGAACAGGCTAATTGGCACCCTGCTGAGGTGAAGCCAAGAAAATATTTCCTTTATTCTCATAGCATCTTGGTAGTCCGAACCTTCCTTCAGATAAAAGGAAGCTATAACAATATTAGTATGGAGTGTCATAACACTAAGAATGAAAGATTACTTATGGACACCTGGGAATTTCTTGTGTTCTCTAAATTTTGTGGGCATATGTTTGGCTTTGCAATCACAAGACATGTCCTTGTAATTATTCAGGGCCCTGTAATACAGACATACATGTATGCATACAATAATACTATTTTTATTGATCATTCTTAGTGTGTATGTCTTAATCCAAAATATAAACAAGCTTAGTGTTCAGTTAATTCAACTTTAAAGCCTAAAATAACTTTTTTTTTTTTTTTTAATTCCGGGAAAAATGAAGTCATGAGAATAATTACCTGGGATTTCATGAGAGCCTCTGGCTGAGAGTAAGCAGAGTAAGAAATGAGGGTGATAACTGTGGATTTCATTTCTTGAGATTTTAGTAATTTTGATGTGTAATTAAGTTTCAGACTTTAATTTCTTCCTGGGCTTTGATAGATGGAAGAGGAATTAATAGTATTTAAATGTTGCTGCTGCTGCTGCTGTCACTTCAGTCGTGTTCGACTCTGTTTGACCCCATAGACGGCAGCCCACCAGGCTCCCCCGTCCCTGGGATTCTCCAGGCAAGAACACTGGAGTGGGTTGCCATTTCCTTCTCCAGGGCATGAAAGTGAAAGTGAAGTCACTCAGTCTGTCGGACTCTTCGCGACCCCATGGACTGCAGCCCACCAGGCTCCTCTGTCCATGGGATTTTCCAGGCAAGAGTACTGGAGTGGGCTACCATTGCCTTCTCTGATTTAAATGTTAGACATTTGAATATTTGTGTTCTTTGAGGGGTGTTTCTAGCATCACTGAACTGATTTCCAAATTTCTAGTAACCTCTATCTGTCCTTGGGACAAATATAAAATATTTAGGATGGAAATTATTCCAGGAAGAAATTTTATTTTTACTTTATTGGCCAGTGAGGATAGTGTGGTCTTGAAAGTAATTTTGTGTAATATTTTGATTTAATCTAATATTTTCTTGAGGCAAAAGCTAAACCCACATCCAGTGGTCCCAGGATGATATTCCAAACAAGTTGTATTCTCAGAAAAGGAGGTGAAACTCACTCAGTTGTGTCCAACTCTTTGTGACCCCATGGACTATATAGTCCATGGAATTCTCCAGGTCAGAATACTGGAGTGGGTAGCCTTTCCCTTCTCCAGGGGATCTTCCCAACCCAGGGATTGAACCCAGGTCTCCCATATTGCAGGCAGATTCTTTACCAGCTGAGCCATGAGGGAAGCTCAAGCTGTGTTTGGTATATGGCAATTATATCAGGAAATGCGGGTGGGACCAGCCTGAGAGAATAATGGTCATTTCCACCCAGGGGCACAGACACATCCTTGCTTTTAATTATTAAGGGTTAATTGTTAAGACCCACAGGTTAAGATGATAAAATCTGGGGAGTAATAGAGTGCAACTTATTTCCTGATAAATCTTTTTCCTGGAAAAATCATTTATTACAGTCCCTGGGAGAGAACAATATTCTGAAGTTAACATTTGCAATTCTTCCGACCTTCCAACTCTTTCCCTTGCTAATTGCCTACAGCAATTTAAGAGAAGACAAATTGATCAACATAATAATTATTGTTGAGAATTGACTCTTGGTTATTAGTGTTTTGAGCACTTGCAATTTTTGTGTGGGCTTCTGTTATAGTTTTTGTAAATTATCATAGATCTCTGCTTAGTTTACTTTTATATTCCCTCAGTTTCATACTTTTTATAATCAATTTTAGGTCAGTTATACATACATATCATATCACTATCCATAACATAAAAAACCTTGTGCTAATTTTAATACAAACAGTAGGGCATTAGTTAGAAAATTGAAAATAATCTGGGTGGAACAACTTCAATAAGAATGGTTTACTTGAAACCCTTTAAAGGTTTTACAAATGATAAGATAACTTATGTAAAATATGATAGTGTAACTCAAGTCAATAAAACTTAAATATAGGCTAGGATTTGGAAATATAAAAATCTAGGTTATATCAGTGGTGGTATCTGCATACATGAAAAAGTCTGGATGCATGTGACTTTTCCTATGAATTTTTTTCACTTAATTTTATGTTAATTACTCTGTAGTAAGTTTTGCATTTGTAATAAGGAAAACTTAGAATTAATCTAAAAATAAAATTTGCTATAAAATGAAAATAAGTAGGTTTGGGTGATTAAAAATTGTAATTCATTATAAACGAATTATTTCACTTCTGCTGGTTTGCTCTGTTTTAATTTTATGCTTAGGTGTAAAAAACAGTTTGTTCCAATTAATTCCTCTTGTTGGACATTTAATTTTACTTCCCAATTAAACCTATATTATTGGATATTGAAGTTGTGCCAAATTATTTTAGTTAATTCACCAAGCAAATGTATAACTCTTTAATTGAAATTAAAGGTTTTAAATGAATTTGAACATAATTAAAATATAGCTTAAAAATGTATGTATGCTTACATCAATTCTGCATAATAAAGCTTTATTTTTTTATTCTTTTTATTCCATTTTAAGAAATTATATAGTATCATGCTTCTTTTTCAGTGCCTTTACTATATATTACTCAATTGTTATTATCTTCTATTATGTCCACCATTTCTATTTGTCCTTTCTCACTCCCACCCCTGCCCTGGTTTCTTTCTTTCCCTCTTTCCACTAGCTGTTTCCTTCTTCACTTTCTTTCTCCTTACTTCTACTCTGTCAATATTGTATACTCTACTTGAAATTAAAGATTATGTTGTGGTCAAAACTATATTCCTCTGGTGGGAAGTATGAAGTACATAATTACCTCATTTGTATATTTGTTGACACTAAGTGCATTTCCTTATTTATTTTCATATGATAAAATACAGTGATTAAAATATGAGTAATAGCTTGATGAATACTTTCTGGTAACTTTCATATGTTCTTTTAGATCTTTCATTCTTTGATAGTAATTCCTCAGCTGTTTTACTGTTTTGTTTTTTCTTTTTTTATAATTCTGTCCAGAATGTAGAGAAGACTTATTACATCAACAGCAGAGAAGCCTTCATGAATACACTCAAGTCACCATCTATGTCCATAAAGTTGTGGATAATAAGAAGGTACCAGTCACTTTTGTGACTGTGGCTAGTAATGATCCAGGTTACTTTCTGACTTGCTGTTGGATTTTCACTGAGGGCTGCCTGGGCTTGCCTTATTTTATGGGGGAGGAGCCATCAGACTAGAACAGAAAAGAAATGGTTATGTGAATCTAGTCAGTATTTTCTTTTTTGTTTCTGATTATATTTTTTATGTTTTTAAAATATTCTGCTATGATCCTCTTTTTTTTTTCTCCTCCTGCTTTTGTTCTTGTCCTTTATAAATGAAGGTAAACCTTTAATTCCTAATCTTAATACTTTTGAATTTCCTCCATAACAGTCAATTTCAAAATGTGATACAAGGTTGTCTGGGATTCTCCCTTCTTTAACTTATTTCTGTGAAGCCAGAATTTTTGAATATACTTCAACCAAGATAACATACCAAATGGATTTCACTCTTGTTAGATGGCCACATCCTAATCTCTGAAACTGGTGAATGTTTAACCCTAAGGGGATCAAAGACTTACAGTTAAGGCTTAAGTTAAGGCTTTTAGGATGGAGAGATTATTCAGGTGGCCCCAATGTAATCACAGGTATGCTTGTAAGAGGGAGTCTATAGGACAACATCTGAGAAGTGAAGATGGAATCAGAAGCTGGGAATGGCAAGGAATGTATGCTTGCCAAAAGCCTCCAGAAAGAAAACAACTTTGAGTTGCTTCATAAGACCTACTTCAGATTTCTGACCATCAGAACTGTAAGATAATATGTTTTTATTGTTTTAAGCCACTGCTGCTACTGCTGCTAAGTCGCTTCAGTCGTGTCCAACCCTGTGCGACCCCATAGACGGGAGCCCACCAGGCTCCCCTGTCCCTGGGATTCTCCAGGCAAGAACACTGGAGTGGTTGCCATTTCCTTCTCCAATGCATGAAAGTGAAAAGTGAAAGTGAAGTCGCTCAGTCGTGTCTGACTCTGTGTGACCCCATGGACTGCAGCCCACCAGGCTCCTCTGTCCATGGGATTTTCCAGGCAAGAGTACTGGAGTGGGGTGCCATCGCCTTCTCCAGTTTAAGCCACTAAATTTGTAGTAATTTATTATAATAGCAATAGAAAACTAACACAGGATTTGTGTTAGAGTGGCTGTGTCAGGCTGGTTATTGAAGAGCTTTAAAGATCACAGGGTAAGATTGTTTTCAGATATGGAAGGGGAATTGGACGCTATTACTGTTGGTTGTTTTGGCCCTGATAATTTGAAATGTTACCTTTATCATATGTAAGATTTTCAAATGTCCTTGAGCCTATTTCTGGACTTTCTATTCATTTATACTAGTCTCATTTCTATTTCTAATGCAGTACCAAATTGTTTTAATTATAGAGGTCTTAGAATATGCTTTAATTTCTGGTCGGGCTAGTCACGTCTAGTTTTTCTTTTTAGTGTTTTCCTGGCTATTTTTTTTTTCTTTCATGCTTTAATTTCCACTGTAGAATGATCTTTATATGTCTCTAAATTATTTTTAAAAGTTCCCCATTTGACTCTAAAAATCAGATAGGTTTAAGAACTGTTGGTGAAGAGCACAGGTGGAAACTTTAAGAACAGGTATGTTCTGTTTAGAGGAAACTAAACTGGATCCATGACAATTGCAAATTGAAAATATCAGTAAATAATTATTTGTAATCCACATGTTAATAATTGTTTTAAAAATCCACTCTAGGCCAATTGATTTAGGAAATATTTTAACATTAATAATCTGTACTGAAATTGAGTAGCCTTTGCCGTAGAAATTTCCCCTGTTGATATGTGAGAAAAATACAAAAGTTAATCCTTTTCAGTAATCTATACAGTGTAATTTTCCACAACTATAATTTTTTTATCTTATGTTCTAATTTTTAAACAACTATTGACTCATAATAAATTGACAATGTTAATTTGTTTAATCTGAAAGGGTAAGGAAACCAGAGCTGAGATGGAGAAGACTGTAAAACAGTAAAGGAGATTCAAGGATGTCATCTTTTGCTTATAACAAAAATGTATTTATTTAATACAACTCCTACACACATATGAAAGAAGAATGCAGGAATTGATATAGTTATTAAAAAATGCTATACATGTAAAAAGGAAAAGGAATAAGCTCATTGCTCACCCAAATGGCTGTTACTGGAGTATAATTGGCAAATCAGGTTTTTAACAAAAAAATGAGTAAATAGTAATTTCAGATATTAGCCTACTTTTGAGAATGAAAAGTAGCTTATAAGTACTGTGGTGCTGTGTTAATGGAAAGTCTCTCTAGGAGTAATGCCTAAAAGAACCTTCTCCACAATGAGGGAAATATTCTATATCTGTGCTGTCCAATATGATAACTGTTAAATATGTGAGTCTACTGAACACAAGGAATGTGGCTAGTGCATCTCAAGAATATAACTTTTAATGACGTTTAACTTTAGTTAAAGTTTTATTTAAAGTGACATGGAGCTAGTGACTACAGTGTACACTAACATTATTACATCAAATAGCTGATTCAGTCTTCTTTGTTAAAAGTGGTAGTGCAATATCTAAGGTATGTGGAGTAAAGTTGTCTCTAAAAGTAACTGACTACCTTTCTTTGACCATTGCTAGTTGATCAGTGTATAGACAGGCTTGCGTGTAACCTTTACTTAGCTATTTATTAATACAAGAGCTATTTGCTACACCTCTTTAATGATCTAGTTGTAACTCATGATTTCCTGTGAAAAATAACTCTGTTAAACAATTCTTGTCTTAAGCAATCTATACCGAACTGTTCTCTAGTAATAGTGCAAAGGTACATCTAAAAATTCTAAAAATTCAGACTATGTGCTCTTTTGAGCTTATAGTAAAAGTCAGTGGTGTACCACTAGACTTGGTTCCTGCTATTTAATCTACTCCAGTTATTCTAATACTCTCCTATGCCTTACAAGGGAGAATATAAAACAGAATCTTTGTGCTTTGTATGATATTTCCTAGGTTGCTGAAGACCTTTTCCAAAGGGTTTTTTATGACTTATATTCTAGTCATACAATTTATGTCATCATATGAATTTGAAAACTGAATGCTCATTGCTTTGTGTTCATTCTTTATAGGGTATTTCTGAATTATTTCATAGATATGGGATTTTTGATGCCAAACAACAACAACAACAAAAAAATAATAACAAATTGTTAACTTTTTGAAAATGCATGCCTGCTTTTTAAATATAACACTAAAAGGATATAATGAGAAACTTTTTGGAGTTGTATATATAGTTAGAGACAAGAAATATTTTTATTATAGAAAATTTGAAACAAGTAGTATTAAAGATAATGGTAAAAAGAACATGGAATACTCATCATCCAGTTTCAGTGATTATCAGGGCACAGTCAAACGTATTTCATCTACTGTTCCATCATTTTTCTCCCACATGAAAGCAAATACCAGATATTATATTTTTAAAGCTGAGAAAATCTCATAGAGAGAGGAGTCTGGCGGGCTAAGGTCCATAGGGTTACACAGAGTCAGATGCAACCAAACACACATGATCTTTAAAATACAAAGTCTTTTTAAAAAGGACAGTGACAAATCAAATATCATGTGTAAATAATAACAATTTCAGTGTCATCAAATCCAGTTAGTATTCATTTTTCATCATTGTTTTAGAACCCGTAATTTGTTAAATGCAATGTCAAAATAAGTTCTGTGCATATAGATGAATGTTTGTTTCTTGAATCTTTTGGATGAATGTACTTTATCTCCATTTAACATTTTTTCTTTAGAATTTTTCTACAAAAGAGATGAAGGTGTTTTTCCTGTAGAATTATTGGCAGCTAGAATTTTAGTGATTTCAGAGCATTAACTAGACTTTAAGTAATACTGCCTTAATTTACTCAACAAATATGCTAAAGATGTATGATTTATGATTGCTTTAGATAGCGATGTAATAAATTGCTTTGCTTATACTTAGTCTGCATTTTTGTCAGGATGTGTTTTATATAGATACCTAAACATGGGATCATAGGGTCAAAAAGTAAAGTATATGAAATTCCAAGATACTGCCAAATTCTCTACCACTAGAGTTGTTCCCCTTTGAATTTTCAACAGCAATGTGTTAGTATAGTTCTTTCTCCACAACTTTGCCTAACAGACTACATAGCAAAACTTTTGGGTTTTTGTATAATAGTTGAGAAATGCCATCAAATTAGCTTTTCTTTGTGTTTATCTCACTATAAATTAGCTTAAACATACAGATGAGATAAATTTATGCTATCAGGGCATTAAGTAGTGATTTTTTTTTTTTTTGTCAAAAATTACATGTATGTATGCAGGGGAAGTGACAAATAGATTTAAGGGATTGCATCTGATAGACAGAGTGCCTGATGAACTATGGATGGAGGTTCATGACATTTTACAGGAGACAGGGATCAAAACCATCCCGCCTAAAAAGAAATGCAAAAAAGCAAAATGGTTGTCTGAGGAGGCCTTATAAATAGCTGTGAAAAGAGGAGAAGTGAAAAGCAAGGAGAAAAGGAAAGATATACCCATCTGAATGCAGAGTTGCAAAGAATAACAAGGAGAGATAAGAAAGCTTTCCTCAGTGATCAGTACAAAGATATAGAGGAAAAAAATAGAATGGGAAATACTAGAGATCTCTTCAAGAAAATTAGAGATACCAAGGAAACATTTCATGCAAAGATGGGCTCGATAAAGGACAGAAATGGCATAGACCTAACAGAAGCATAAGATATAAAGAAGAGGTGGCAAGAATACACAGAAGAACTGTACAAAAAAGATCTTCATGACCCAGACAATCACGATGGTGTGATCACTCACCTAGAGCCAGACATCCTGGAATGTGAAGTCAAGTGGGCCTTAGGAAGCATCAGTAAGAACAACACTAGTGGAGGTGACGGAATTGCAGTTGAGCTATTTCAAATCCTGAAAGATGATGCTGTGAAAGTGCTGCACTCAGTATGCCAATATACTCAAATTTGGAAAACTCAGCAATGACCACAGGACTGGAAAAGGTCAGTTTTCATTCCAATCCCAAAGAAACTCAATGCCAAAGAATGCTCAAACTACTGCACAATTGTACTCATCTCATGTACTCATGTCCGACTCTATGCAACCCCATGAACTGCAGGACTCCAGG
Source organism: Bubalus bubalis (assembly GCF_019923935.1). NCBI lineage: Eukaryota > Metazoa > Chordata > Mammalia > Artiodactyla > Bovidae > Bubalus > Bubalus bubalis. The sequence continues at coordinate 39,479,741 of NC_059163.1, read as the reverse complement.
CCTTCCTGTCCATCTCCAATTCCCAGAGTCCACCCAACCCCATGTCCATTGTGTCAGTGATGCCATCCAACTATCTCCTCCTCTGTTGTCCCCTTCTCCTCCTGCCCTCAATCTTTCCCAGCATCAGGGTCTTTTCAAATGAGTCAGCTCTCCACATCAGGTGGCCAAAGTATTGGAGTTTCAGCTTCATCAGTCCCTCCAATGAACAGCCAGGACTGATCTCCTTTAGGATGGACTGGTTGGATCTCCTTGCAGTCCAAGGGACTCTCAAGAGTCTTTTCCAAGGCCACATTTCAAAAGCATCAATTCTTCAGTGCTCAGCTTTCTTTATAGTCCAACTCTCATGATCCATTACTCATCTCACATGCTAGTAAAGTAATGCTTAAAATTCTCCAAGCCAGGCTTCAGCAATACGTGAACTGTGAAATTCCAGATGTTCAAGCTGGTTTTACAAAAGGCAGAGGAACCAAAGATTAAATTGCCAACATCTGTTGGATCATCGAAAATCAAGAGAGCTCCAGAAAACATCTATTTCTGCTTTATTGATTATGCCAAACCCTTTGACTGTGTGGATCACAATAAACTGTGGAAAATTCCTCAAGAGATGGGAATACCACAGCACCTGACCTTCCTCTTGAGAAATCTGTATGCAGGTCAGGAAGCAACAGTTAGAACTGGACATGGAACAATAGACTGGTTCCAAATAGGAAAAGGAGTACGCCAAGGCTGTATTTTGTTACCCTAATTATTTAACTTATATGTGGAGTACATCATGAGAAATGCTTGTGCTGGAAGGAGCACAAGCTGGAATCAAGATTACTGGGAGAAATACCAATAACCTCAGATATGCAGATGATGCCACCCTTATGGCAGAAAGTGGAGAAGAACTAAAGAGCCTCTTGATGAAAGTGAAAGAGGAGAGTGAAAAAGTTGGCTTAAAGCTCAACATTCAGAAAACAAAGATCGTGGCATCCAGTCCCATCACTTCATGGCAAATAGTTGGGGAAACAGTGGAAACAGTGGCTGACTTTATTTTGGGGGCTCCAAAATCACTACAGATGGTGACTGCAGCCATGACATTCAAAGATGCTTGCTCCTTGGAAAGAAAGTATATTAAAGTATATATAAAGTATACTAGACAGTATATTAAAAAGCAGAGACATTACTTGGCCAACAAAGGTTCATCTAGTCAAAGCTGTGGTTTTTCCAGTATTCATGTATGGATGTGAGCGTTGGAATATAAAGAAAGCTGAGCGTTGAAGAATTGATGCTTTTAAAGTGTGGTGTTGGAGAAGACTCTTGAGGGTCCCTTGGACTGCAAGGAGATCCAACCAGTCCATCCTAAAGGAGATCAGTTGTGAGTGTTCTTTGGAAGGACTGATGTTGAAGATGAAACTCCAGTATTTTGGCCACCTGATGCAGAGAGCTGACTCATTTGAAAAGACCCTGATGCTGGGAAAGATTGTACGCAGGAGGAGAAGGGAATGACAGAAGATGAGATGGTTGGATGGCTCACTGACTCACTGGACATAAGTTTGAGTAAACTCCGGGAGTTGTTGATGGACAGGGAGGCCTGGCGTGCTGTGGTCCATGGTGTCGTAAAGAGTCGGACATGACTGAGTGAATAAACTGAACTGATTTTTTTTAATTAATTTTTTTTATTGAAGGATAATTGCTTTACAGAATTATGTTGTTTTATGTCATGTATGTATGTTTGTATGTATATGTGTATGTATATATATATATATATATATATTATAAAAACTTTCTGACTATAAATTGGTAAAGGTGCTTTCATAATCTGTCAACTATTTTTCTTTCTTGGAAAAAGTAGAATTTAGTTTTTTTTTTTTTTTTTATTCTTGATGCTTTAATATGGCCTATGGCTTCTTTAATTTGATTTTGCAAACTTTTTAATTATCTGATAACAGTAGATCACTTTGAAAACTAAGATTGAGAAAGGAAAGAAAGTATCTTTCTTTCCCATCTCAAGAATGAAAGGCTAAATAGGCAAATGCAATTTTTTTTTTAATATATACTGTGGGTCTGAGGTTTAACAGGGCAGAAGCAGATGAGGAAGCTAAGAAAAGCTCTCTCTTCCAAAAGGAATATCTTTTTGGTATTTCTTCATATGTCTGAAAGACTCTTTGTTTTATAGTGTTTTCCTTTCTGGATTTCTTTTTTCTTCTTCCCCCTTTCCAGTTGTGCACCTTCCTTCCTTTAGGAGGTCCCATGAAAGCTTGGAGAAGGTAGGGTGTGACATAGTGAAAGTCAGGTAGAAAATTGGCAACTCAGGAAAATTTTGTTCAAGAATGTTTTAATAAGTTATAGAGCAACTGAGCACACAGAATAAAAAAAGACTTGAGTGAGGCTCATGCTGCTGTTGGTAAAGATGCAAGTCATTCATATTCACCAGGGTGAGGAATGGTCAGTCATGTTTATGATTTGGACAGAGTTCACATTTTTTGTCTTTGTTCAGACATAACTAACTACAGAGTGATCTTAATTATTCTTTATCCATTATGGTCATAGAGTGGCCTTCTCTGATGTTAATGTTTTCTGAAGTTGTTTATTTTCCATGGGAGAATCATCAAGTCCTAACTGGGAGCTGGAGAAGGCGATGGCACCCCACTCCAGTATTCTTGCCAGGAAAATCCCATGAACGGAGGAGCCTGGTAGGCTGCAGTCCATGGGGTCGCTAAGAGTCGGACATGACTGAGCGACTTCACTTTCCCTTTTCACTTTCATACGTTGGAGAAGGAAATGGCAACCCACTCCAGTGTTCTTGCCTGGAGAACCTCAGGGACGGGGGAGCCTGGTGAGCTGCCGTCTATGGGGTTGCACAGAATCGGACATGACTGAAGCGACTTAGCAGCAGCAGCAGCAGCAGAGTAGTGTTGAGGTCCTTTAATGGACTGGAACCTGGTGGTCTGGAGTCGATGATAAGAAAGTAAAAGAGAGAGAAAGAGGCTGATATTCCTTGGTTTATGCAGAAAACCAATAAAGCCCTTTGACACCTGGCTTGCGTCACTCACGAAGGCACCTGGTGCCCTCTTTAGGGGTGAAGGCACAGTGCACCTTCACCAGAGAGTCTTAGAAGCCTGGGCAGGAGAATGAGCATGAGGGGTCTCTGTGCTCCAAAGAATTAGCCTGAGAGAGAGAGAGAAAGCAAGACACGGGGACCAAAGCTCTGATGGAGCAAAGGTGTTTTAATCAACATGGTGTGGGCATATATACTGTCTTAATGAGGTAGTTATTCTCATCAAAGATAAAGATTAAAATTCCGGACTTACAAAACATAGGCGATTCATATTAAAGAGAGAGAGAGTTGTAAACAATCACTTTTACCATATGGTTCATAAGAAGGAAGAGGGTACTTATCACCGTATTGAAAAACTAATGAAGGAAATGCCTGGATTCCTCAGCCCCCTGGGAGAGGCTTGCCGCTCCTCTTAATTCCTGAATATTCAGGAATTAATAAGGAACAGAGGATTCCTGACAGATCCAAAACAGCACACAGGAAGCCTCCTGTTAAATGCTTCCTGACAGAGTAGTAGATCCCAGAGCCTGGCTTTGACTTTAGAGAAAACAGACAAGTGTATCGCTCAATCAACAATTTGAACAACTCAGTGGGTCAAAAAGAAGCTTTGAAGATAACAAGGCTAAGATACTACTCATCACTCTGGGGCCAAAGGACAGCGTGGTGTTGCTCCCTTTATAAGACTTCAAAATGTATCACACAGCTGGCTTAGACCTTGGGTTTCCCAACTATTGTTTTTTAATGGAGGTAAAATTAATGTCTTCCACATGCCTGGAAGTTTATGAATCAGCTTCTGAAGATATAAAATGATAAGAGTTTTAATCTATTCAAAGAAGCACTAGAGCACAGTGATTAAAATATGAATCCTGGAAATATATCCTTAAGTCTGTGTGACATTTGGGCAAGTTATTTAACCTCACTGTAACTCACTTTGTCTAAAAAGAATTTAAATTTAACTATTAAAATACTTAAAATTGCACCTTGTATATAGTGAATACTTAGTCATGATTATAGTTATTTGAAATAGATCCTTTTTTTTTAAATTTTCCCCTGTAATAAATGGATATGCTCTTAGTCTTTTCTAATATCTCCTATTCTATCCATAAGGCCGAGTGTGGATAGTCTTCCCTGATCACCATTCTAAGGGTCCAGGGACATATATATTCCTGTTTTTCTTGGTAAATGAAGGTAGTGCTTAGTGCAATAAGCACTTTTTTAGCTGCACAGTATTTTTTTGTGCCACAAATTAGCTGTGCATCCACAATAAAGATGTACTAGCCAGATATCTTGGGCATCCCTGATAGCTCACTTGGTAAAGTATCTACCTGCAATGCAGGAGACCCCAGTTCAATTCCTGGGTTGGGAAGATCCACTGGAGAAGGGATAGGCTACCCACTCCAGTATTCTTGGGCTTCCCTGGTGGCTCAGCTGGTAAAGAATCCACCTGCAATGCAGGAGACCTGGGTTCCATCCCTGGGTTGTGAAGATCCCCTAGAGAAAGGAAAGGCTACCCACTCCACTATTCTGACCTAGAGAATTCCATGGACTGTATAGTCCATGGGGTCACAAAGAGTCAGATACAACTGAGCAACTTTCACTTTATTTCTTCTTCAGCCAGAAATCTTAGTTTATTCATTTACAATATATAGACTTTATCTTTAAACATCACCATATCTGTGAAACTCATCATTAATGCATAGTCTTGACACAAAAATATGCTTCCTTTAAGGATATTTTTCTTTAAGCATATTTATAAGGAATTTCACAAATTTTCAAATACAACCCTGTATACTCTACCTACTAAAAATCTTGCAGTCAGTTATTGCTAATTCTTGGACTAGGAGGAAATTTTAGATCTCAAGTTTATAGTCCACTGAGCTTAAAGTTAATCACAGGGTGTTCTAAGATTAAGTGCTATATTTACAGAATTAACAACTCTCTTTAGAAACATACCCCAATTGGTTTGCCACACATGCCAATCTCTTCAGAACCTGCAGAGAGGGCAGAAGGCTGACTGTACAATGCTGTTTTATACAAGAGATTTGAGCATCTGCAGATTTCTGTCTCCACAGGAGAGTCATGGAACCAATCTTCCACAAACATTGAGAGGACAACTGTAATAAAGATTCATGATACTACTTCTCATGTAGGTGAGTGTGTATATGTGTGTGTATATATATATGGTATGTGTATTTATCTATACCAGTAATGTATATATGTGTCTATGTGTACATACATATACACATAGATGTGTGTTTGTTAGTTCAGTTGCTCGGTCATGTCCAACTCTTTATGACCCCATGGACTGCAGCATGCCAGGCTTCCCTGTCCATCACCAACTCCTGGAGCCTATTCATACTCATGTTCATTGCGTCAGTGATGCCATCCAACCACCCCATCCTCTATCATCCCCTTCTCCTCCCGTCTTCAATCTTTCCTGAGAAACAGGGTATTTTCCAATGAGTCGATTCTTCGCAACAGGTGGCCAGAGTATTGGAATTTCAGCTTCAGCATCAGTTCTTTCAACGAATATTCAGGACTGATTTCCTTTAGGATGTACTGGTTGGGTTTCCTTGCAGTCCAAGGGACTCTCAATGAGTCTGCTCCAACACCACAGTTCAAAAGCATCAATTTGTCAGTGCTCAGCTTTCTTTGGTCCAACTCTCCCATCCATACATGACTACTGGAAAAACCACAGCCTTGACTAGATAAACCTTTGTTGGTAAAGTAATGTTTCTGCTTTTCAATATGCTGTCTAGTTTGGTCACAGCTTTTCTTCCAAAGAACAAGCATCTTCTAATTTTGTGGCTGCAGTCACCGTCTGCAGTGATTTTGTGTAGACTCACATATATTTGACATACACATGTATACATACATGGCATACAGAGATACATACAATGATGGAAATAGTATATGTGTGTATCCTTGTATTATTGATGATTAAATCATTGCAGATTTCTGATTTACAGAAGTCAGTCACTTATAGACTATGAGTTATCATTTTGAACCTATTATTTTAATATTACATTTATTTGGCTGCATTAGGTCTTAGTTGCCCTGTTGGGATTTTTTTAGCTACAGCATGTGGAATCTTTTTTGTTTTTAAGTTATGGCATGTGAACTGTTAATTGCAACATATGGGATCCAGTCCCTGACCAGGGATCAAACCTGAGCCATCTGCATTGGGAACACAGAGCCTTAGCCACTGGATCACCAAGGCTCAAAAACACTTAAAATATTGAGCTCTAATATTTGAATTATTGTTTTTTATAATACAGATAACTCAACTGTATTAAATATCAGTAGTCTAAGATATTATGCTGAGGTAAAATACAAGAACATTTGATAATGATATTTACAAACACTTCTACTAAAGATTAAAAATAGAAAATATTTATAGGGACTGGTTCATATCTGTAAAAGGAGACTTTCCGCTAGTGATGGTATGGTATAAAGTATATGAGGCATATGGTTTGTGAGAGCTTTTCAAATGGACTATAGGAGCAAAACTGGCTTTTTCATTTATTAGCAGTGTGATCTTGGACAGCATTTCTTCATGTGTCAAGTGCATGTAATGGATGTGGGACAGTGCTGGGCACATCCTAATTGTAATGAAATAGTGGAGACTCTTCCAGGTCTATAATTATATGAAATAGTAATGAGGGTTTCTTTAGCCATGTGATACTGAAGAGTATGAACTCAATGAAATAAACACTTTAATTATTATTTATTATATGCATTTACAGTATAAAGGAATAGCTTACAGAACTTAGCTTGAAACTTGGTACTGCTGCTGCTGCTAAGTCACTTCAGTCGTGTCCGACTCTGTGCGACCCCATAGACAGCAGCCCACCAGGCTCCCCCATCCCTGGGATTCTCCAGGCAAGAACACAAGAGTGGGTTGCCATTTCCTTCTCCAATGCATAAAAGTGAAAAGTGACAGTGAAATCGCTCTTAGCGACCCCATGGACTACAGCCTACCGGGCTCCTCCGTCCATGGGATTTTCCAGGCAAGAGTACTGGAGTGGGAAACTTGGTACAGTTGGAGGTAATTTGAGGAGGGTGATGTATTTTTTAGGGTTCTCCAAAGAATAGAATCCTGTTCTGGGTGAGGAGAAGGATGTGGGGAGAGAAGAGGAGGATTATGAGGAATGGGCTCAAGTAATATGGATGTTGTGAATGCTCTCACTAAGCCGAGGATCCAGAGGGCTGGCAGTATAATTCAGTCTGATTCTGAAAGCCTGAAAACAAGGAAAGTTGAGAGTTTGTAAATCCCAGTCCTAGTGCAGGAGAAGATGAGATGAGATGTCCCAGCTGATGCAGGAATCTAGGAAAAAAGGGCAAATTCCTTCTTCCTTCACATTTTGTTCTATTTAGGCCCACAATGGATTGAATAATGGCTACTTACCTACATTCTTTGGGATTGGACTGAAAACTGACCTTTTCCAGTCCTGTGGCCAAGACTGAGTTTTCCAAATTTGCTGGCATATTGAGTGCAGCACTTTCACAGCATCATCTTTCAAGATTTGAAATAGCTCAACTGGAATTCGATAACCTCCTCTAGCTTTGTTCGTAGTGATGCTTTCTAAGGCCCACTTGACTTCACATTCCAGGACGTCTGGCTCTAGGTGAGTGATCATACCATCATGATTATCTTGGTCATGAAGATCTTTTTTGTACAGTTCTTCTGTGTATTCTTGCCACCTCTTAATATCTTCTGCTTCTGTTAGGTCCATACCATTTCTGTCCTTTATCAAGCCCATCTTTGCATGAAATGTTCCCTTGGTATCTCTAATTTTCTTGAAGAGATCTCTAGTCTTTCCCATTCTGTTGTTTTCCTTTATTTCTTTGCATTGATCCCTGAGGAAGACTTTCTTATCTCTCCTAGCTATTCTTTGGAACTCTGCATTCAGATGCTTATATCTTTCCTTTTCTCCTTTTCTTTTCGCTTCTTTTCTTTTTACAGCTATTTGTAAGGCCTCCCCAGACAGCCATTTTGCTTTTTTGCATTTATTTTCCATGGGGATGGTCTTGATCCCTGTCTCCTGTACAATGTCACCAACCTCATTCCATAGTTCATCAGGCACTCTATCTATCAGATCTAGGCCCTTAAATCTATTTCTCACTTCCACTGTATAATCATAAGGGATTTGATTTAGGTCATACCTGAATGGTCTAGTATTTTCCATACTTTTTTCAATTTCAGTCTGAATTTGGCAATAAGGAGTTCATGATCTGAGCCACAGTCAGCTCCTGGTCTTATTTTCGCTGACTGTATAGAGCTTCTCCATCTTTGGCTGGAAAGAATATAATCAATCTGATTTCGGTGTTGACCATCTGGTGATGTCCATGTGTAGAGTCTTCTCTTGTGTTGTTGGAAGAGGGTGTTTGCTATGACCAGTGCGTTTTCTTGACAAAACTCTATTAGTCTTTGCCCTGCTTCATTCCGTATTCCAAGGCCAAATTTGCCTGTTCCTCCAGGTGTTTCTTGACTTCCTACTTTTGCATTCCAGTCCCCTATAATGAAAAGGACATATTTTTTGGGTGTTAGTTCTAAAAGGTCTTATAGGTCTTCACAGAACCATTCAAATTCAGCTTCTTCAGCATTACTGGTTGGGGCATAGACTTGGATTACTGTGATATTGAATGGTTTGCCTTGGAAACGAACAGAGATCATTCTGTCGTTTTTGAGATTGCATCCAAGTACTGCATTTCAAACTCTTGTTTACCATGATGGCTACTCCATTTTTTCTAAGGGATTCCTGGCCACAGTAGTAGATATAATGGTCATCTGAGTTAAATTCACCCATTTCAGTCCATTTTAGGTAGCTGATTCCTAAAATGTCGACGTTCTCTCTCGCCATCTCCTGCTTGACCACTTCCAATTTGCCTTGATTCATGGACCTAACATTCCAGGTTCCTATGCAATATTGCTCTTTACAGCATCGGACCTTGCTTCTATCACCAGTCACATCCACAACTGGGTATTGTGTTTGCTTTGGCTCCTTCCCTTCATTCTTTCTGGAGTTCTTTGTCCACTGATCTCCAGTAGCATATTGGGCACCTACTGACTTAAAGGGGAGTTCCTCTTTAAGTATCCTATCATTTTGCCTTTTCATACTGTTCATAGGGTTCTCAAGGCAAGAATACTGAAGTTGTTTGCCATTTCCTTCTCCAGTGGACCACATTCTGTCAGACTTCTCCACCATGACCCTCCCGTCTTGGGTGGCTCCACAGGGCATGGCTTAATTTCATTGAGTTAGACATGGCTGTGGTCCTGGTGTGATTAGATTGACTAGTTTTCTGTGATTATGGTTTCAGTGTGTCTGCCCCCTGATGCCCGCTTGCAACACCTACCGTCTTAGTTGGGTTTCTCTTCCCAAAGAAAGGCAGTGCCAAAGAATGCTCAAACTACTGCACAGTTGCACTCATCTCACACGCTAGTAAAGTAAGGCTCAGAATTCTCCAAGCCAGGCTTCAGCAGTACGTGAACCATGAACTTCCAGATGTTCAAGCTGGTTTTAGAAAAGGCAGAAGAACCGGAGATAATTGCCAACATCTGCTGGAGCATGGAAAAAGCAAGAGAGTTCCAGAAAAAACATCTATTTCTGTTTAATTGACTATGCCAAAGCCTTTGACTGTATGGATCAGAATAAACTGTGGAAAATTCTTCAAGAGATGGGAATACCAGACCACCTGACCTGCTCTTAAGAAACCTGTATGCAGGTCAGGAAGCAACAGCTAGAACTGGACATGGAACAAGAGACTGGTTCCAAATAGGAAAAGGAGTACGTCAAGGCTGTATATTGTCACCCTGCTTATTTAACTTATATGCAGATTACATCATGAAAAACGCTGGGCTGGAAGAAACACAAGCTGGAATCAAGATTGCCAGAAGAAATATCAATAATCTCAGATATGCAGCAGATGACACCAGCCTTATGGCAGAAAGTGAAGAGGAACTAAAAAGCCTCTTGATGAAAGTGAAAGAGGAGAGTGAAAAAGTTGGCTTAAAGCTCAACATTCAGAAAACAAAGATCATGGCATCTGGTGCCATCACTTCATGGGAAATAGATGGGGAAACAGTGGAAACAGTGTCAGACTTTATTTTGGGGGCTCCAAAATCACTGCAGATGGTGACTGCAGCCATGAAATTAAAAGATGCTTACTCCTTGTAAGGAAAGTTATGATCAACCTAGATAGCTATTGAAAAGCAGAGACATTTCTTTGCCAACAAAGGTCCGTCTAGTCAAGGGTATGGTTGTTCCAGTGGTCATGTATGGATGTGAGAGTTGTACTGTGAAGAAAGCTGAGCACTGAAGAATTCATGCTTTTAAACTATTGTGTTGGAGAAGACTCTTGAGAGTCCCTTGGACTGCAAGGAGATCCAACCAGTCCATTCTGAAGGAGATCAGCCCTGGGATTTCTTTGGAAGGAATGATGCTAAAGCTGAAACTCCAGTACTTTGGCCACCTCATGCGAAGAGTTGACTCATTGGAAAAGACTCTGATGCTGGGAGGGATTGGGGGGAAGAGGAGAAGGGGACGACAGAGGATGAGATGGCTGGATGGCATCACTGACTGGATGGACATGAGTCTGAGTGAACTCCGGGAGTTGGTGATGCACAGGGAGGCCTGGTATGCTGAGATTCATTGGGTCACAAAGAGTTGGACATGACTGAGCGACTGAACTGAACTGAACTGAACCTACATTCTAGGTTTCCCAGATAGTCCTAGTGGCAAAAAAAACCTGCCTACCAATACAGGAGAGGCAAGAGACACAGGTTTGATCTCTGGGTTGGTAAGATCCCCTGGAGGGGAGTGCATGGCAGACCATTCCAGTATTCTTGCCTGGAGAATCCATGGACACAGGAGGCTGGCAGACTATAGTTCACAGGGTTTCAAAGACCCAGAAGTGAGTTAAACAACTTCACACAACATCTCCATATAGGAGGGCAATCTGCTTTGAGTCCACAGATTCAAATACTAATCTCACCCAGAAACACTCTCACAGATACAAACAGAAATAGCATTTAATTTGGCACACCATGGCCAGTCGAGTTAACATATAAAATTAACCTTCACAGGTGAATATGGTGATAACTGGAAGAATTACACCAATTTATATCTCTAATCCTCACATATGAGATGAAGAAGCATGCAAAAGTCACTCCTCTTTTATATACTATTAATTTAGCTTTCTACTGAGTCAGACTCAGGAAGTATTAATAGCTGTTTGCTATGACTGAATTCTTTATAAAGAGAATTTTAAACCTGAACATTAAACAATATAGTCAAGGAATGTACTTGATGGAAAGGGCTAGTGTCTGTACATCTGATCTCTCTCTTCTCTGTAGAGAGTTAAACTTTATAAATGACTGAGGAATAGAGATAAAATTTGATAATTTTAATGATACTAGCTATTGTTCCCCTAGAATAATTCAGTTAATGTTGCCATATATTGAACATCACAGAAATAATTTATCTTTCCTATTAAGTTCATGCTGTATAGAGAATTAAATGGGGAAAAATAAATTCTAGATCATTTTTACAAGGCCAATATTTTTTGGCCAATGTTTGAACATTGCAAAGAGTTGTGTAAGTAAAGATTATTCATTTAGACAGTGTTCTCATTTCAATAGCTCATTTCTAGTATTTAATTACATGATGTTCCAAATGATACCATTCCAGTAGAACAGGAAAGCTTTCTCAATCACAGTTTTGAATATCTTATCTAATTAGAGGACAGAACTTTTATGTTGTGAATATAATGTAGAATATAATTTCTATTTTCAAAGTGAAAATCATTCAGTAGTGTCCGACTCTTTGTGACCCCATGGACTATACAGTCCTTGGAATTCTCCAGTCCAGAATATTGGAGTGGGTAGCCTTTCCCTTCTTTAGGGGATCTTCCCAACCCAGGGATGAAACCCAGGTGTCCCGCATTACAGGCAGATTCTTTACCAGCTGAACCACCAGGGAAGCACAAGAATACTGGAATGGGTAGCCTATCCCTTCTCTAGAGGATCTTCCCAACCCAGGAACTGAACCAGGATCTCCTGCCTTGCAGGCAGATTCTTTACCAACTGAGCTATCAGGGAAGCCTCAATTTCTATTTCACTATTTGGATAAAGAAGATGGGAGAGATCAAGAAAGAAAGGTTTGAATAAACATTTAAAACAAGTTCAAATGCTGAAATATGCTTTTTATTAATGTGAAATATTATATTAGAATATAATTATACATTTTGTAATATTACTAGTCTTTTAGGATTGTATGAATAAAATGCAGACACTAAAAACTTTTACCAGAATCATAAAATTAGTGAGAAAATTAATATGACCAATTCCGATAATTTATTAAAACAAACTTCAGCTCCAGAAATAGGCCCCCCAAAATACTGATTTTAATTTTTGATGAAGGTACAACAGCAATTTAATAGAGAAAGAGTAGTCTTTTCAACAGATGGTACTGAAATAATTAAACATCTATGGACAAAAATAATAACCTCAATCTGTATGTCACACCTTATCTAAAAACTAACTCAGAATGGATAACTCTAAACTTTTAGAAAATAACATAGGAGAAAAACTAGAGCTTGGTCAAGTGTTTTTTAGACATGACATCAAATGTCATGATAAAAGAAAAAAATCGTGAATTGAATTTAGTGATTAAATTAAAACTATAATCAAAATGAAAACCATTAGCTCTGAGAAGGATGGCTAAGAAGATTAAAGGACAAGTTGAATGCTGACTGAGAAAAGAATAGCAAACCCCTATTATCTGTTAAAGATTAATATCCGGAACATAAAAAGACCACTTAACAACGTTTATCAGAAAACAAACAAACAAAAACCTCAAGCCATTCCAAACAGAAAATGGGCAAAGAATATGAAGAAATATTTCACTGAAAAGGATGTAAGGATGGCAATAAATACATGAAAAAATGTTCAACATCACTAGCCATTAGGGAAATAAAAATTTAAACCAAAATGACATATCTTTTGCAAGAGCTAAAATAAAATAAAAAAAATAGTGACAATACTACGTGCTAATGAAGATGCAGAGAAAGGAAATCCCTTATGCATTGCTAGTGGGATTGTAAAAATCCCCAGTTCCTTTGATATTTCAAAACAAGAGAAAAACTCGATTATTATTTTTTCCATGATTTACTACCAATAGCACAATATTTTAGTTAAGGCATGCCTTGAGTCTAATTTCTTATGAGTTAAACTTTAAAAATGTTTACATTATGCAACATTTATTATGCTATATATTGTATATAAAATATGGGTGAAGCCATCAGTGTTTCCACAAATTTTTAAAATAGTACATAGTTCTAGTTAGCTAAAAGAGCTTGTAATAACAATTTTTAAATGAATAACTGCTATAAGTGGTTAAGCCTATGAATACTTACAATGTTACCAATGATAAAGACAATGTATCCACTTAATTTTAGACTATTACTTTAAGATTTTATACTCAAATTTTATTGAGTTAATAACTTAATCTTTGGACACTTGGACAATTTCTAAGAAAAAGATGCAAAACACTGGTCATTAGTCCTTATCTATATCTATGCTTTTCTTTATTTTTATATTTTATAGAATGGTTGTATAGTAAAAGTATATGCAATTGCCTTGGAATAACCAACCTAAAAACTTATCTGATATAGGTTTATGCTTATGAAACAATATTTTTTGTCTTTCTGCTATTACAAACTGATACATACTGAGTCATTTAAGTAACATACTTTTATTTTCTCACAATTCTGGAGGCAAAAAATTTGAGACCAAGGTGTCAACAGGGTTGGTTTCTTCTGAAGTCTGTCGTGTTGGTTTGTAAATGTCTATGTTTTCCTGTGTCCTTACATGACCTTTTCTTTCTGTTTGTGTTCATATCTCCTCTTCTTGTAAGGACACCAGTCATTTTTGACTAGGGCCCACTTTAATGATCTCATTTACTTAATTACTCCTTTAAAAGCTAGACCATTGTTGTTCAGTCACTAAGTCATGTCCGACTCCTGGTAACCGCATGGACTACAGCATGCCAGGTTTCCCTGACCTTCACTGCCTCCCAGAGTTTGCTCAGATTCATGTCAGTTGAGTAGGTGATGCTATCTAACCATCTCATCCACTTCTTAAAGACCCTATCTCTAAGTAATCACATTGTATATGTATATTTACATATACAGAGGTAATACACATACATATACATGTAACATGCACACCAGATGATAAACATACTTTGATAAATACCCCAATATCTCTTTCTAGTATACTGATGAAAGGATTGTTCTCTTGGCTTAATTTAGGCACTCTTCTGGTCTAGAAGAAACTACTTTGCCACAATACTCAAATGTATGACCTCCAGAGTCTTAAATGCTGTTATATAGCTACTGTCCCCAAATAATAACATACTAAAAAGAGTGAGGAAATCGCAACCCACTCCAGTATTCTTGCCTGGAGAATCCCATGGACAGAGGAGCCTGGAGGCCTACAGTCCATGGGGTCTCAAAGAGTCGGACACGACTGAGCGACAACACTTACACTAAAAAGAGTGAGAAAATCTAAAGTTTGTAGAGATTGAAATGACCACAACCAGAATTTGTGGTCCACAAAGAGTGGTCCAGACTTGGACTGATCACATCCCTAGATGATATTGATTTATTGTAAGCACATATGATAATATAACAGAACTCTGTCCCAGGAAGTTCTTTCCCAGGAAGGTAAGAGTGTAAAAGAACAAACAAACAAAAAGCTTTACTGTTTACTTCAGGAAATTTCTATAAATCAATTTTTCTGGGCAAACAGTTTTCCTGTCAGGAAAATAGAAAGTGCAAAAACTCACGTGTCACATAAGATTTTACTCATCAAAACCCTCACCATATTATGTCCATCCATTTCAAAATTATTGTGTCACATTCCATGCTCAATTTGAACCAATTTCTTATCTTGAACTTTGAACCTTGTCTCCCAAATTTTGTAAGTGTCCTTCTTTGATTTCTCTTTTGAGATGCAACTAGGACTGTCAAAGTGTTATTCCCTCAAAGAGTTAAAACTATAAGAAACTTCACTTTGCTAGAATAAGAGATTTATATGTTCTTTTTGGGGATATGACAGCTAAGTACATTTTATACTCAAATTATGAATGCTAATGTTGGGAATAATCTGATATATTTCCATTTGGTTTTGAGTACTTAACTTGTTTTCATTTCCTCAAAGTTAAACTTGTCTTTCAGATAAGTTAAGTAAAAGCCCATCATCTATACTTTGATGGTTTAACACTTAATTCATTAAACTGAGTGATTAATAAAAAAAAAAAAAAAAGGAAGGAGAAAGAAAAAAAGGAAAAAAAAAAAAAAGGAAAACTCCACAGAACTGCCAAAGCCCAATGCACATGCAGAGGTGTATAATAACAATAAAAAGTGTGACTGAGGAAAAAAAAATTTTTTTTCAAAAGCTTAATTGGATTTCTTAGTGACAATAAAAACAACTACAATGGGGGGTGAGGGGAAGGGAAAAAAAGAAAAGAAAAAAATAAAATCTCCAAAAGAATCTACAGAACAAAAGTCAAAAAATAAGAATAGTAAATGCTTTTCTTGAGTCACTGCTGTCAGAGTACTTTCCCTCACTGAGAGTCAAAGTCCCTCTTACTTCCCTAGGATGCCTTCCAACACTATGCTATCTCTGGATCTGCTGTGGGGACAGCTCAGATTCTAATCTGGTCCTACTTCTGTGTGTTCTTACCTCCAATGTCCACAGCTATCAGAACTAGTGTGTTTTCTTTTGTGGGAGCTCTCAATGGCCTTTTATATATTTCATAGACACAGAGTCTGCCAAATTGATCATGTGGATTTAATGTGCAGCTTGTACAGTGGGTGGGAAGGTTTTGAGTCTTCTTCCTTCACCACACTGCCCCTGGGTTTCAATTGTGGTTTTATTTCCACCTCTATATGTGGGCTGTCCACTGGGGTTTGCTCACCAGGCTTCCCTGGAGGACTTGGGTTTGCTCCTGTGAGGGGCAGGTGTGGAGGTGGTGCAGCTGCTTGGGTGGCAGGGGTACTGGCAGCACCTCAACTCAGTGGGGGTTGGCGGCTAGGGCAGCAGAAATATAGTGCTGTAGAAGGGTATGGCGGAGAAGGCAATGGCAACCCACTCCAGTACTCTTGCCTGGAAAATCCCATGGATGGAGGAACCTGGTAGGCTGCAGTCCATGGGGTCGCTAAGAGTCAGACACGACTGAGTGACTTCACTTTCACTTTCCACTTTCATGCATTGGAGGAGGAAATGGCAACCCACTCCAGTGTTCTTGCCTGGAGAATCCCAGGGACGGCAGGGCCTGGTGGGCTGCCGTCTATGGGGTCGCACAGAGTCGGACATGACTGAAGCGACTTAGCAGCAGCAGCAGAAGGGTATGGCAACCAGTATTGGCCAATATGCTCCAGTGTTCTTGCTTGGAGAACCCCCCTCCCTGACAGAGAAGACAGAGAAGACTGGCAGGCCACAGTGTACAGGGTTGCAAAGAGTTGGACACGACTGAAGCAATCCTGTATGGATAGACACAAGACATTTTTTAACCTGTGGCAGCTCTGCTCCAGTGAGAGTTGAGCGTGAAAGTGTCACAACTGCTTGGCTTTTGGGGACCCTGGCAGCGCCAAGTATGCAGGGACATGGACTGCCTCCACTGCAGAAGTTATGGCCCTATCAGTGTCCTTTTTCCAGCCTCTTGTAGCTGGCCTTCAGAAGGCTTATTTGGCCAGTCTTTCTCTGTAGCTCCATCCATTCAGGCACTTAGAGGTCTCCCTTGCCTGGAGTCCTTGTCTGTTTTTCAGTGTGTCAGGCACATAGAGATGGCTCCCCCTGGCTGGGGTCCTACTCTGTAGATAGGTGCATCAGGCACTTAAATGTGCTTAAAGGGGCACCCTGGGTGAAGTCATTCTTTGTAGTTCATGTGTCAGGCCTTTGATGTTATGTGGGGAGAGAGAGGCTATGGTAATAGCTCCACCCTCTATGTGTGACTCAGCAGTATTGCCTTGCTTCCATGTCTGTGTGGCTTTCTTCCACTAGCATTTCCCACCACGATCTCCTCCCATATGGGCCCTCAATCCGTCTCTCCACAGTCAACAGCAACCCTTGCCTTGGGATTGTTCCACAATCCCTAAACTCCAGCTCCCAGACATCCAAGAGGCACAAAAAGTCCCATACAAGATAAACCCAAGGAGAAATAAGCCAAGACCATACTAATCAAACTAACAAAGCCTAAACACAAAGTAAGAATATTAAAAGCAGCAAGAGAGAAGCACCAAGTAACATACAAGAGAAACCTCATATGCTTAACAGCTGATCTTTCAGCAGAAACTCTGCAGGCCAGAAGGAAATGGCAGGATATATTTAAAGTACTGAAAGGGAAAAATCTACAACCAAGATTACTGTGCCCAGCAAGGATCTCATTCAGAGTTGATGGAGAAATAAAACGCTTTTCAGACAAGCAAAAGTTAAGAGAATTCAGTACCACCAAATCAGCTTTACAACAAATGTTAAAGGGACTTATATAGTTAAGAAATACAAAAAAATAAAAGAGATCTACAAAATAAACTCCAAACAATTAAGAAAATGGCAATAGGAACATATATATGAATAATTACTTCAAATGTAAATGGATTAAATGCTCCAACCAGAAGACAGACTGGCTGAACGGATACAAAAATAAGACCCATATATATGCTATCTACAAGAAACCCACTTCAGACCTCAAGACACATATAGACTGAAAGTGAGAGGATGGAAAAGTATATTCCATTCAAATGGGAAGGAAAAGAAAGCTGGAGCAGCAATCCTCATATCAGACAAAGTATACCTTAAAATAAATAAGATTATAAGAGATAAGGACACTACATAATGATCTAGGGATCAGTCCAAGAAAAATACATAACAATTGTAAATATCTATGCACCCTACATAGGAGCACCTCAGGACATAAGGCAAACACTAACAGACATAAAAGGAGAAACTGATAGGAACACAATAATAGTAAGAGACTTTAACACCCCACTCACACCAATGGACAGATCATCAAAACAGAAAATAAGGAAATGCAAGTCTTAAATGATGCATTAGATGAGATGGATCTCATGGATATCTTCAGGACATCCCAATGCAGAAGAAAAGTGCACATGGAACATTCTCCAGGATAGATCACATCTTGGGTCACAAATCAAGCCTCAGTAAATTTAAGAAAATTGAAATCATATCAAGCATCTACTCTGACCACAATACTATCAGAATAACTATCAATTACAAGAAAAAACAACAACAACAACAAAAAACAAACCTGTAAGAAACACAAACACATGGAGATTAAACAACACGTTTCTAAACAACCAACAGGTTACTGAAGAAATCAGAAGGGAAATAAAAAAAAACCTCTAGAAACACAAAGACAATGAAAACATGACAACTCAAAACCTATGGGAGACAGCAAAAGCAGTCTTAAGAGGGAAGTTTAAGGCAATGCAATCCTACCTCAAGGAAGAAGAAAAACATCGAATAGACAACCTAATTTTACACTTAAAACAACTGAAAAAGGAAGGAAAAAACAAACAAACAAACAAACAAACAAACACCAAAATTAGTAGAAGGAAAGAAATCATAAAGACCAAGCAGAAATAAATGAAAAATAAATGAAAGAAACAATAGTAAAGATTAATAAAACTAAAAGCTGGTTCTTTGAGAAGATAAACAAAATTGAAAATCCTTTAGGTAGACTCATCAAGAAAAAATAGAGAAGAATCAAATCAATAAGATTAGAAATGAAAAGGAGAGATTACAACAGACAACACAGAAATACAAAGGATTATAAGAGACTGTTATTAACAACTATATGACAATAAAATGGATAACCTGGAAAAAATGGACAGATTCTTAGAAAAGTTCAATCTTCCAAGACTGAACCAGGAAGAAATAAAAGTGATGAACAACCCAAATTACAAGCACTAAAATTGAAGCTGTGATCATAAATCTCCCAAGAAACAAAAGCCCAGGACCATATGACTTCACAGGAGAATTCCATCAAACATTTAGAGAAGAGATAATGCCTATCCTTCTAAAACTCTTTCAAAAAATTGCAGAGGAAGGAACACTTCCAAACTCATTCTACAAGGCCACCATCACCCTGGTACCAAAACCAGATAAGGACAACACACTAAAAAAGAAAACTACAGGCCAATATCACTGATGAACATAGGTGCAAATATCCTCAATAAATTTTTAGCAAACAGAATCAGCAACCCATCAAAAAGCTCCTACACCGTGATCAAGTTGAGTTTATTCCAAGAATACAAGGATTCTTCAATACAGGCAAATCAATCACTGTGATACACCATATTAACAAATTGAAAGATAAAAACCATATGATAATCTTAATAGCTGCAGAAAAAGCCTTTGGCAAAATTCAGCACCCATTTATTATTAAAACTCTTCAGCATAGAAGGGACCTACATCAACATAGTAAAGGCCATATAAGATAAGCCTAAGGCAAACATTATTCTCAATGGTGAAAAACTGAAAGCCTTCCCCCTAAGATCAGGAACAAGACAAGGTTGTCCACTTTCACCACTATTATTCAACATAGTTCTGGAAGTCCTAGCTACAGCAATCAGAGAGGAAAAAGAAATAAAAAGAATCCAGATCAGAAAAGAAGAAGTAAAGCTCTTACTGTTTGCAGATGATATGATACTGTAGATAGAAAACCCTAAAGTTAATATCAGAAAATTACTAGAGCTAATCAGTGAATTTAGCAAAGTTGCAGGATACAAAATCAATACACAGAAATAACTTGTAATTCTATATATTAACACTGAAAAATCAGAAAGAGAAATTAAGGAATCAATCCCATTCACCATTGCAACAAAACGAATTAAATATCTAGGAATAAACTTACCTAAGAAGCCAAAAGAACTGTACACAGAAAATTATAAGACATTGATTAAAGAAATCAAAGATGACATAAACAGATGGAGAGATATTCCAAGTTCCTGGAAATATTGTGAAAATGGCTATACTACCAAATACAATCTACAGATTCAGTGTGATCCCTATCAAATTACCAATAGCATTTTTCACAGAACTAGAACAAAAAATTTCACAATTCATATGGAAACACAAAAGCCATCTTGAGAAAGAAAAAGGGAGCTGGTGGAATCAACCTTCCTGACTTCAGGTTATACTACAAAGCTACAGTCATCAAGACAATATAGTACTGGCACAAAAACAGAAATATAGACCAACAGAACAAGATAGAAAGCCCAGAAATAAACCCATGAACCTATGGGTACCTTATTTTTGACAAAGGAGGCAAAAATATACAATGGGGCAAAGACAGCCTCTTCAATAAATGGTATTGGGAAAACTGGACAGGTACATGTAAAAGAATAAAATTAGAATACATCTTAAACCCATATGCAAAGTTAAACTCAAAATGGATTAAAGACCTAAATGTAAGACCAGAACTATAAACCTCTTAGAGGAAAACATAGGCAGAAAACTCAATGACATAAATCAAAGCAAGATCCTCTATGACCCATCTCCTAGAGTAATCGAAATAAAAACAAAAGTAAACAAGTGGGACCTGATCAAACTTAAAAGCTTTTGCATAGCAAAGGAAACTATAAGCAAGGTGAAAAGGTAACCCTCAGAGTTGGAGAAAATAACAGCAAATGAAACAACTGACAAAGGATTAATTTCCAAAATACACAAGCAGCTCATACAACTCAATGCCAGAAAAACAAACAACTCAATCAAAAAAATGGGAAAATGACCTACACAGACATTTCTCCAAAGAAGACAAACAGATTGGCAACAAAGTCATGAAAAAGATGCTCAACATTTCTCATTATTAGAGAAATGCAAATCAAAACCACAATGAGATATCACCTCACACCAGTCAGAATGGCCATGATCAAAAACTCTACAAACAATAAATGCTGCAGAGGATATAGAGAAAAGAGAATCCTCTTGCACTGTTGGTGGGAATGTGAATTGATTCAGCCACTAAGGAAGACGGTATGGAGATTCCTTAAAAATTTAGGAATAAAACCGCCATATGAGCCAGCAATCCCACTCCTAGGCATATACCCTGAGGAAACCAAAATTGAAAGAGACATATGTATCCCATTGTTCATTGCAGCACTATTCACGATAGCTAGAACATGGAAGCAACCTAGAGGTCCATCAACAGATGAATGGATAAAGAAGTGTGGTACATATACACAATGGACTATTACTCAGCCATAAAACAGAATGCATTTGAGTCAGTTCTAATGAGATGGATGAAACTAGAACCTATTATGCAGAGTGAAGTGAGTCAGAAACAGAAAGATAAACCTTGTATTCTAACACACATATATGGAATTCTAGAAAAATGGTACTGAAGAATTTATTTACAGGGCAACAATGGAGAAACAGACATAGAGAATAGGCTTAAGGACATGGTAAGAGGGGAGGAGAGACTGAGATGTATGGAAAGAGTAACATGGAAACTTACATTACCATTTGTAAAATAGATAGCCAATGGGAATTTGCTGTATGGCTCAGGAAACTGAAATAAGGGTTCTGTATTAACTTAGTCAAGGCTATGGTTTTTCCAGTAGTCATGTATGGATGCGAGAGTTGGACTGTGAAGAAAGCTGAGCACCGAAGAATTTACGCTTTTGAACTGTGGTGTTGGAGAAGACTCTTGAGAGTCCCTTGGACTGCAAGGAGATCCAACCAGTCCATTCTAAAGGAGATCAGCCCCGGGTGTTCTTTGGAACGAACGATGCTAAAGCTGAAATTCCAATACTTTGGCCACCTCATGCGAAGAGTTGACTCATTGGAAAAGACTCTGATGCTGGGAGGGATTGAGGGCAGGAGGAAAAGGGGACGACAGAGGATGAGATGGCTGGATGGCATCACCAACTCGATGGATGTGAGTTTGAGTGAACTCCGGGAGATGGTGATGGACAGGGAGGCCTGGCGTGGGGTTGCAAAGAGTTGGACATGACTGAGCGACTGAACTGAACTGAACTGATTAACCTAGAGGGGTGGGATGGGGAGGGAGATGTGAGGGAGGTTCAAAAGGGAGGGAATATATGTATACCTATGGTTGATTCATGTTGAGGTTTGACAGAAAACAGTAAAATTCTGTAAAGCAATTATCCTTCAATAAAAAATAAATTAATTTAAAAAGGTAAATGGGCTCAGTTCATTTTTTGTGTGATAATTTACTTGGTTTAGAAACCTTGATTACTTTGAATATATAGTTCTAGAAGGCAAAATTAGCAGACTACAGAGATCTTGTGGGGAAAAACATATATATATATATACACACACACACACTCACACACACACACACTCCTACTTGTGGGTAAATCTAGCAGAGAAAGGCTCTAAGATAAATAAATTCTTATATAGTCAAATATATAGCACTCAAACAGTCGCCTCAAAAGAAATCAGTGAGAGACAAACTCCAGTCAATTGAGAGACAAAAGTAAAGTAAATATTTTTGTTAAATAGACAAAACAGTTAAATAGACTTAAATAACTTGTAAATGTATTCACTATAAAAATGGTAACTGAGTTAATATTATAATGTTACATTGTATTTTTGCTTCTTGTGTTTAGACTTCTATGTGATAACTGTGTCATGATTTCTAGAAAGGATCTGAGTACCTAGACTTCTGTGGATGAAAGAATAGATGATTAAACTTCTTATTCTGAGATTTTGCATTTTAAAATGGACTTTTGAAATTTCTGGCATAGATGATAGTCTGATGTCAGAATATCCAGAGTCAAAATATATACCTTAATAATAGATTTTGGAAAAATATATCATTACTGAGAATAAGATGTCCTACTGTAGATGTAAGAAGGAAAGGGAACAGACTGGAGAAGATAGATAACATCAGAGTTTTGCATCCTCTAACAGGCCAAGGGCTGGGGTCTCCCCAGCTTTGACATGGGGAGGATTTGAGGACATTTTCTCATTTGTTAGGTGTTTCCCCGAAGGTGAACAGTCTTTTAGAGTTTAGTTATATTGCTCTAGCATAGTGCCCCCAGGAGAATAAACACAGTAGCATGTGTTTTTGTTTTGTTACATAAAAAAAGTTCTGATGCCAACAGGAAAGTGGCTTTCAGTGACTTTCAAAGACAGCTTATTCCTGATGCAGTGATGCTATATAAACCAGCTGCTCCTCTCAAAATCTACTCCTAGATGCAATCACAAGGCAAAGGAAAAGACCAATTCCCTAATGACATATTTAAAAATTGAAATTATTAGTTAACCTCAGAAGTTACTGAGTTTACTTGAAAATGCCTAAGTTCAGTTTTTTGCAAATCACATGAAAGAAGGGTTTGAAGTGGACTCTAATTTCAGTTATAAGAATATTTTTAAAATAACATTTTTGCATACATCATTTTGTGGTGAGAAAATATAACTGCTAAAGGCTAAAATTTCAAAAGCTGGGGCAGTCCTAACATGGCAGAGGAATAGGATGTGGAGACCACTTTCTCCCCCATAAATTCATCAAAAGAACATTTGAACACTGAGTAAATTCCACAAAACAACTTCTGAATGCTGGCAGAAGACATCAGGCACCCAGAAAAGCAGTCCATTGTCTTCAAAAGGAGGTAAGAAAAAATATAAAGATAAAAAGAGAGACAAAAGAAAGAGGTGGGACAGAGATCCATCCCGGGAAGGGAGTCTTAAAAAAGAGAGACGTTTCCAAACACCAGGAAACACTCTCACTGGCGAGTCTGTGGTGAGCCTTGGAACCTCAGAGGGCAACATAACTGGGAGGAATAATAAATAAATAATTAAACCCCACAGATTATGTGCCCAATGGTAACTCCCAGCGGAGAAGCAGCACAGATGCCTGCATCTGCCACTAGCAAGCGGGGGCTGGGCAGGGGGGCGCGGGCTTCATTGCTTAGAGTAAGAGCCAGGTCTGAATGCCCCAAGGGCAATCTGAGGGAACTAACTTGAGATAGCAAGCCAGAGTGTGGGATCCCTACCACGCAAAAAGCCCTAACCTAAGACACTGCTTCATGGGAAATAGATGGGGAAAAAGTGGAAACAGTGTCAGACTTTATTTTTGGGGGCTCCAAAATCACTGCAGATGGTAACTGCAGCCATGAAATTAAAAGACGCTTACTCCTTGGAAGGAAAGCTATGACCAACCTAGATAGCATATTCAAAAGCAGAGACATTACTTTGCGAACAAAGGTCCATCTAGTCAAGATTATGGTTGTTCCTGTGGTCATGTACGGATGTGAGAGTTGGACTGTGAAGAAGGCTGAGCACCGAAGAATTGATGCTTTTGAATTGTGGTGTTGGAGAAGACTCTTGAGAGTCCCTTGAACTGCAAGGAGATCCAACCAGTCCATTCTAAAGGAGATCAGCCGTGGGATTTCTTTGGAAGGAATGATGCTAAAGCTGAAACTCCAGTACTTTGGCCACCTCATGCGAAGAGTTGACTCATTGGAAAAGACTCTGATGCTGGGAGAGATTGAAGGCAGGAGGAGAAGGGGACGACAGAGGATGAGATGGCTGGATGGCATCACTGACTCGATGGACGTGAGTCTGAGTGAACTCCAGGAGCTGGTGATGGACAGGGAGGCCTGGCATGCTGTGATTCATGGGGTCATAAAGAGTCAGACAAGACTGAGTGACTGAACTGAACTGAAGACACTGCCAGGCCCGCTCACAGAACAAAGGACTGACTAGAGCTAGCCAGCTGTGGACCAGCCCATCCCTCGCTGGGGACAGGCAGGCAAAGGCAGCCAGAGCCAGAAGGGGGCAATCGCAGCCCCAGAGAGGCATCCTCTATCAAACTGCAATCAGGCTTCATTGCTAACCAAGACTTCTTGGGATTCTGGATGGTTGACATCTGCCTGAGAAGGTGTGCCAGTTGTACACCCAGAAAACTGAGCGGCAGGGACAGGGGAGGCGATAAGTTGCAGCTACTGTTCTCGCCAAACACCCGGTCACCTGAGCTGCTTGGACCTGGGAAGGGCACAAAACACAGGCCCAACAGAGTCTGCACCTTTGAGGAATACCCGAGTACCTGAACATGAGCAACTTAGGCCTGGAAAGTGCATACAACCCAGGGCCAGCCTCAAAGTTTCTGGCAGAGTAACCTAGAGCCTAAGCAGTGTAGACAGGAAAAGCACACATGCCATGAGTGTGGGCAAACCCACTGTGGCCGAGACACTGGGAGCACACACCAGTGTTATTTGTTTGCAGCATTCCTCCCGCCCACAGCATGACTGAATAAGCCTAAAAAAGTGAGCACCACCACCCCCATGTATCAGGGTGGAAATTAGACACTGAAGAGACCAGCAAACAGAAGAAGCAAAAACAGAGGGAACCACCTTGGAAGTGACAGGTGCAATAGATTAAAACCCTGTAGTTAGCAACGACTACATAGGAAGGGGCCTATGGATTTTGAAAAGTTTATACAAGGAATTATCGGAAAGTGAAGTATAGATGAAGAAGTCTTGAGCCTAATGTAAGAATAAGACTGAAAACCAGAGGCAGTAGGCTTAAGTCCAAATCCTGAGAACACCAGAGAACTCCTGACTCCAGGGAACATTAATTGATAGGAGCTTATCAAACGCCTCCATACCTACACTGAAAGCAAGCACCACCCAAGGGCCAACAAGTTCCACAGCAAGACATACCATGCAAATTCTCCAGCAACACAGGAACATAGCCCTGAGCTTCAATATACAGGCTGCCCAAAGTCACTCCAAACCCATTGACATCTCATAACTCATTACTGGACACTTCATTGCACTCCAGAGAGAGAAATCCAGCTCTACCCACAAGAACACCAACACAAGCTTCCCTAACCAGGAAACCTTAACAAGCCTCCCATCTAACCCCACCTACAGTGAGGAAACTCCACAATAAAGAGAACTCCACAAACTGCTAAAATACGGAAAGGCCACCCCAAACACAGCAATATAAACAAGATGAAGAGGCAGAGAAATACCCAGCAGGTAAAGGAACAGGATAAATGCCCACCAAACCAAACAAAAGAGGAAGAGATAGGGAACCTACCTGATAAAGAATTCCAAATAATGATAGTGAGAATGATCCAAAATCTTGAAAACAAAATGGAGTTACAGATCAATAGACTGGAGACAAGGATTGAGATGCAAGAAAGGTTTAACAAGGACCTACTACTACTACTAAGTTGCTTCAGTCTTGTCCAACTCTGTGCGACCCCATAGATGGCAGCTCACCAGGCTCTGCCGTCCCTGGGATTCTCCAGGCAAGAACACTGGAGTGGGCTGCCATTTCCTTCTCCAATGCATGAAAGTGAAAAGTGAAAGTGAAGTCGCTCAGTTGTGTCTGACTCTTCACGACCCCATGGACTACAGCCTTCCAGGCTCCTTTGTCCATGGGATTTTCCAGGCAAGAGTACTGGAGTGGGGTGCCATCGCCTTCTCCATAACAAGGACCTAGAAGAAGTAAAAAGAGTCAATATATAATGAATAATGCAATAAATAAGATAAAAAACACTCTGGAGGAAACCAACAGTAGAATAAAGGAGGCAAAAGATAGGATTAGTGAGGTAGAAGATAGAATGGTAGAAATAAATGAATCAGAGAGGAAAAAAGAAAAATGAATTAAAAGAAATGAGGACCATCTCAGAGACCTCTGGGACAATGTTAAATGCCCCAACATTTGAACCATAGGAGTCCCAGAAGAAGAAGACAAAAAGAAAGACCATGGGAAAATACTTGAGGAGATAATAGTTGAAAAATTCCCTAAAATGGGGAAGGAAATAATCACCCAAGTCCAAGAAACCCAGAGAGTCCCAAACAGGATAAACTCAAGGCAAAACACCCCAAGACACATATTAATCAAATTAACAAAGATCAAACACAAAGAACAAATATTAAAAGCAGCAAGGGAAAAACAACAAATAAAATAACACACAAGGGGATTCCCATAAGGATAACAGGTGATCTTTCAATAGAAATTCTTCAGGCCAGGAGGGAATGGCAGGACATACTTAAAGTGATGAAAGAAAATAACCTACAGCCCAGATTACTGTACCCAGCAAGGATCTCATTTAAATATGAAGGAGAAATCAAAAGCTTTACAGACAAGCAAAAACGGAGAGAATTCAGCACCACCAAACTAGTTCCCCAACAAATGCTAAAGGATCTTCTTTAGACAGGAAACACAGAAAAGGTGTATAAACTTGAACCCAAAACAACAAAGTAAATGGCAATGGGATCATACTTATCAATAATTACCTTAAATGTAAATGGGTTGAATGCCCTAACCAAAAGACACAGACTGGCTGAATGGATACAAAAACAAGACCCCTATGTTGTCTACAAGAGACCCACCTCGAAACAAGGGACACATACAGACTGAAAGTGAAGGGCTGGAAAAAGATATTCCATGCAAATAGAGACCAAAAGAAAGCTGGAGTAGCTATACTCATATCAGATAAAACAGACTTTAAAACAAAGGCTGTGAAAAGAGACAAAGAAGGGCACTACATAATGATCAAAGGATCAATCCAAGAAGAAGATATAACAATTATAAATATATATGCACCCAACATAGGAGCACCGCAAATGTAAGACAAATGCTAGCAAGTATGAAAGGAGAAATTAACAATAACACAATAATAGTGGGAGACTTTAATACCCCACTCACACCTATGGATAGATCAACTAAACAGAAAATTAACAAGGAAACACAAACTTTAAATGATACAATAGAACAGTTAGACCTAATTGATATCTATAGGACATTTCACCCCAAAACAATGAATTTCACCTTTTTCTCAAGTGCACACGGAACCTTCTCCAGGATAGATTACATCCTGGGCCATACATCTAGCCTTGGTAAATTCAAAAAAATTGAAATCATTCCAAGCATCTTTTCTGACCACAATGCAGTAAGATTAGATCTCAATTACAGGAGAAAAACTATTAAAAATCCCAACATATGGAGGCTGAACAACATGCTGCTGAATAACCAACAAATCACAGAATAAATAAAGAAATAAAAATATGCATAGAAACAAATGAAAATGAAAACACAACAACCCAAAACCTGTGGGACACTGTAAAAGCAGTGCTAAGGGGAAGGATCATAGCAATACAGGCATACCTCAAGAAACAAGTCAAATAAATAACCTAACTCTACACCTAAAGCAACTAGGAAAGGAAGAAATGAAGAACCCCAGGGTTAGTAGAAGGAAAGAAATCTTAAAAATTAGGGCAGAAATAAATGCAAAAGAAACAAAATAGACCATAGCAAAAATCAACAAAGCCAAAAGTTGGTTCTTTGAGAGGATAAATAAAATTGACAAACCATTAGCCAGATTCATCAAGAAACAAAGGGAGAAAAATCAAATCAATAAAATTAGAAATGAAAATGGAGAGATCACAAAAGACAACATGGAAATACAAAGGAGCATAAGAGACTATCAGCAATTATATGCCAATAAAATGGACAATGTGGAAGAAATGGAAAATTTCTTAGAAAAGTACAGCTTTCCAAAACTGAACCAGGAAGAAATAGAAAATCTTAACAGACCCATCACAAGCAAGAAAATTGAAACTATAATCAGAAATCTTCCAGCAAACAAAAGCCCAGGTCCAGATGGCTTCACAGCTGAATTCTACCAAAAATTTAGAGAGGAGCTAACATCTGGTCCCATCACTTCATGTGAAATAGATGGGGAAACAGTGCCAGACTTTATTTTTTTGGGCTCCAAAGTCACTGCAGATGGTGATTGCAGCCATGAAATTAAAAGATGCTTACTCCTTGGAAGAAAAGTTATGACCAACCTAGACAGCATATTCAAAAGCAGAGACATTATGTTGCCAACAAAGGTCCATCTTGTCAAGGCTATCGTTTTTCCAGTAGTCATGTATGGATGTGAGAGTTGGACTGTGAAGAAAGCTGAGTGCTAAAGAATTGATGCTTCTGAACTGTGGTGTTGGAGAAGACTCTTGAGAGTCCCTTGGACTGCAAGGAGATCCAACCAGTCCATTCTGAAGGAGATCAGTCCTGGGTGTTCTTTGGAAGGACTGATGCTAAAGCTGAAACTCCAGTACTTTGACCACCTCATGCGAAGAGGTGACTCATTGGAAAAGACTCTGATGCTGGGAGGGATTTAGGGCAGTAGGAAAAGGGGACGATAGAGGATGAGATGGCTGGATGGCATCACCGACTCGATGGAAGTGAGTTTGAGTGAACTCCGGGAGATGGTGATGGACAGGGAGGCCTGGCGTCCTGCAATTCAGTGGGTTGCAAAGTGTCAGACACGACTGAGCGACTGAACTGAACTGAACACCTATCCTACTCAAACTCTTCCAGAAAATTGCAGAGCAAGGTAAACTTCCAAACTCATTCTATGAGGCGACAATGACCCTAATACCAAAACCTGACAAAGATGCCACACAAAAAAAGAAAACTACATGCCAATATCACTGATGAACATAGATGCAAAAATCCTTAAGAAAATTCTAGCAATCAGCATTCAACAATATATTAAAAAGATCATACATCATGACCAAGTGGGCTTTATCCCAGGGATGCAAGGATTCTTCAATATCTGCAAATCAATCAATGTAATACACCACATCAACAAATTGAAAAATAAAAGCCATATGATTATGATAGATGCAGAGAAACCCTTTGACAAAATTCAACATCAATTTATGATAAAAACCCTCCAGAAAGCAGGAATAAAAGGAACATACCTCAATATAATAAAAGCTATATATGACAAACCTACAGCAAACATTATCCTCAATGGTGAAACATTGAAAGCATTTCCTCTAAAGTTAGGAACAAGACAAGTGTGCCCACTCTCAGCACTACTATTCGACATAGTTTTGGAAGCTTTGGCCACAGCAGTCAGAGCAGAAAAAGAAATAAAAGAAATCCAAGTTGGGAAAGAAGTAAAACTCTCACTGTGTACAGATGACATGATCATCTGCATAGAAAACCCTAAAGACTCCACCAGAAAATTACTAGAACTAATGAATGAATATAGTAAAGTTGCAGGATATAAAATCAACACACAAAAGTCCCTTGCATTCCTATACACTAATAATGAGAAAATAGAGAAATTAAGGAAACAATTCCATTGACCATTGCAACAAAAAGAATAAAAATACTTAGGAATATCTACCTAAAAAAACAAAGGGCTTCCCTTGTAGCTCAGTAGGTAAAGAATCTGCCTGCAGTGCAGGAGACCCAGGTTTGATCCCTGGGTTGGGAAGATCCCCTGGAGAAGGAAATGGCAACCCACTCCAGTATCCTTGCCTGGAAAATGTCATGGACACAGGAACCGGGTGGGCTGCAGTCCATAGGGTCACAAAGAGCTGGGCACGACTGAGCAACTAACACTTACACTTACTAAAGAAACAAAAGACCTATATATAGAAAACTATAAAACACTGGTGAAAGAACTCAACGAGGACACTAATAGATGGAGAAACATACCGTGTTCATGGATCAGAAGAATCAATATAGTGAAAACGAGTATACGTCCCAAAGGAATCTATAGATTCAATGCAATCCCTATCAAGCCACCAACGGTATTTTTCACAGAACTAGAACAAATAATTTCACAATTTGTATGGAAGTATAAAAAACCTCGAATAGCCAAAGCAATCTTGAGAAAGAAGAATGGAACTTGATGAATCAACCTACCTGACTTCAGGCTATATTACAAAGCCACAGTCATCAAGACAGTATGGTACTGGCATAAAGACAGAAATATAGATCAATGGAACAAAATAGAAAGCCCAGAGATAAATCCACGCACATATGGACACCTTATCTTTGACAAAGGAGGCAAGAATATACAATGGAAAAAAGACAATCTCTTTAACAAGTGGTGCTGGGAAAACTGGTCAACCACTTGTAAAAGAATGAAACTAGAACACTTTCTAACACCATACACAAAAATAAACTCAAAATGGATTAAAGATCTAAATGTAAGACCAGAAACTATAAAACTCCTAGAGGAGAACATAGGCAAAACACTCTCCGACGTAAATCTCAGTAGGATCTTCTATGACCCACCTCCCAGAATATTGGAAATAAAAGCAAAAATAAACAAATGGGACCTAATTAAAATTAAAAGTTTCTGCACAACAAAGGAAACTATAAGCAAGGTGAAAAGACAGCCTTCAGAATGGGAGAAAATAATAGCAAATGAAGCAACTGACAAAGAATTAATCTCAAAAATATACAAGCAATTCCTGCAGCTCAATTCCAGAAAAATAAACGACCCAATCAAAAAATGAGCCAAAGAACTAAACAGACATTTCTCCAAAGAAGACATACAGATGACTAACAAACACATGAAAAGATGCTCAACATCACTCATTATCAGAGAAATGCAAATCAAAGCCACAATGAGGTACCATCTCACACTGGTCAGAATGGCTGAAATCCAAAGTCTACAAGCAATAAATGTTGGAGAGGGTGTGGAGAAAAGGGAACCCTCTTACACTGTTGGTGGGAATGCAAACTAGTACAGCCACTATGGAGAACAGTGTGGAGATTCCTTAAAAAACTGGAAATAGAACTGCCATATGACCCAGCAATCCAACTTATGGGCATACACACCAAGGAAACCAGAAGGGAAAGAGACACGTGTACCCCAATGTTCATCGCAGCACTGTTTATAATAGCCAGGACATGGAAGCAACCTAGATGTCCATCAGCAGATGAATGGATAAGAAAGCTGTGTACATATACACAATGGAGTATTACTCAGCCATTAAAAAGAATACATTTGAATCAGTTCTAATGAGGTGGATGAAACTGGAGTCTATTATACAGAGTGAAGTAAGCCAGAAAGAAAAACACCAATACAGTATACTAATGCATATATATGGAATTTAGAAAGATGGTAACGATAACCCTGTATGCGGACAGCAAAAGAGACACAGATATACAGAACAGTCTTTTGGACTCTGTGGAAGAGGGCGAGGATGGTGTGATTTGGGAGAATGGCATTGAAACATGTATATTATCATATGTGAAATGAATTGCCAGTCCAGGTTTGATGCATGATACAGGATGCTTGGGGCTGGTGCACTGGGATGACCCAGAGGGATGGTATGGGGAGGGAGGTGGGAGGGGAGGTTCAGGATGGGGAACACATGTATGCCTGTGGTGGATTCATATCAATGTATGGCAAAACCAATACAATATTATAAAATAATTAGCCTCCAATTAAAATAAATATATATTAATAATAATAATAATAAAATAAAACATATTGCCAGGATTATGAACTTTAGACTAAGTCTGCCATTAGATACATTGTCCAGGGTGTCAGGATTTGTGAATGAATGTGCCTGAGTTAGTCGCTAAGTTGTATCTGACTCTTTGAGACCCTATAGACTGCAGCCCACTAGGCTCCTCTGTCAATGGAATTTTCCAGGCAAGAATATTGGAGTGCATGGCCATTCCCTTCTCCAGGGGATTTTCCTGAACCTGGGATCAGACCCAGGTCCTCTGTATCACTGGCAGATTCTTTACTGTCCGAACCACCAGATGGGTTGAATAGAGTCCCCTCCAAAATTCAGGCCTCCCCTAAACCTCAAAATGTTATCTTATATGGAAATAGGGTCTTTGAAGATGTGAGGTCATACTAGATCATTGTGGGACCTAACCCAATGACTGGAGTCCTTATAAGAAGAGAAAAAAAGAGCACAAAGGGGAATATGCGCACGATGGTGGAGGCAGAGGTGGGAGTGATGTGTTTACAAGTAAACACACAGCGAGGACTGCTGGAAACCCGGAGAAAGGCAAGGAAGGATGCTTCTTTGAAGAAGGCCTGGACCACTGACATCTTGATTTCAACTTCTAGCCTTCCAGAACTGAGAGAGAATAAACGTCTAATCTTTTTAAGCCACTGGGTATGCAGTGCTTTGTTATGGCAGCCAAAGAAAACAAATACAGCCTCTCTGTGAAGTCCTTCAAATAATCCATCTTAGGCAGTGTGATAGAGCATATGAAAATACCTGGAATTAAATCATTTCAACCACAATAATGGACTCAGACTGGACTGCCTTCTGGACTGATGTTAAAACCTCTCCCTCCTGATCACTCAAACTGGGTGAATTTATTACTTGACATTCTCTTGACATTGAGCATTTTTAAATTTTATTTTATTATTTTGTAAAAACACATCAAATATTTTATCTGTATAAATAAATTAAAATTTCCACAAAAAATAAAATATTTCAAAAGCTAACTATTGAAAATAAAGCAAAATAAAACATAAAATGTTAATAATAAAATTCTAACAGATAATATACACAAAAAATAAAAGTGGCTATTCACTTATTTTTAGTTGCCAGTGAATCAAGATGCTTTTTCATCTTGATAGTGATTTAAGAATTATGTCTAAATATAAATTTAACACCTTAACATCCTTGTAAAAATAAAAACAATATGTATATGATATAAATTATAAGAATGAAAAATCTAAGATAATCTTGTACATAGAATAAAATATAATAAAGGAATAGCAAGAGAGTACAACAAAAAACAAGAAGTACAGTAAAATACAGAAGAAAAGAAAGTGCATTAACTTTGATAGTAAATGTGAAAAGGTTGAACTTGTTTATAGACAAAATAGTTTCTTGGCATGGGTTCCAAATAAGATCCATGTATATGATGCTTGTACAGCTACATTTAAGATGATACAGAAAACTAAAATGCAAAGGATGAATAAAGCAAATCCAAAATAAAAAAAAAAATTAAAAAGTGGGTGTTAGTATATTCTTAGACAAAGTAGAATTTAAAATGGAAAACATTAAATTGAAAAAGCCATTCATATTTATAAAAAGTACAGTCCACAAATTGTCAGGGAATGTTTAACAGGAGGATTCCTACGTGCTGTTTCTCGTAAATCCTCTGTTGCTTATCAGTGGAATGGCAAGCAGCTCCCAGGATTGAGGTCATTATATGAGACAAGCTTGAATCTCCTTCAGTAAATATTCTCTTTACGACAAAACTGCTTAGTCTTGATCCTCTTTCTTGAGATACAGATTGTCTCCTGACCTTGTGACCATTATTAATCCCTTGTTCCCTTGGTAACAGTTGCTGTACATTTGGTTTTCTGATCTGTATCATTGTCGAAAGAAATTTCTTGTACAACAGCCTATATATACTCACAGAAAGATCATTAAAGCACCTTTGCTCCATCAGAGCTTGGGTCCCCATGTCTTTCTTTCTTTCTCTTTCTCCAGCTAATTCTCTGGAGCATAGAAACCCATTGTGCTCACTCTCCTGCCCGGGCTTCCAAGACCCCCTTGAGAGAGCACCCTGTGCCTTCATGAGTGATGCAAGCCCTATGTCAAGGGCTTTATTGGTGCTCTGTGTAAACCAGGGGATATCAGCCTTTTTCTCTCTTTCACTTTCTTATTGTTGACTGAGGACCACCAGGTTCCAGTCCATTAAAGGACCCCAACAACAAATCATCTATATCTCTCATGAAACTATGAACCACCATGCAGCACATAAATATATGTGAATATAAAAATATAAAAGGATAGAGAAATAGTAGAGAAAGAGGCAGTAACTCTATTCTACTATGAAATGTGAGTTGGTCTTTTATGGTTTGTAGAGGTAAAATTAAAACAAAAATAACATTAAACGTCCTGTATGCCTTGAACTATTTTGAGTGCTTTGTATGCCTTAATTTCATCCTCATAACACCTCTAAGGTCATATAATTACTTCAGTGTTTCATGTAAGAAAACTAATAGTGAGTAAGAGGCCCAAGCTCTTAGGTACAAAATAAGCTACAAGGATATATTGTACAGCATGAGGAATACAGCCAATATTTTATAATTATAAATAGAGTAAAAACTTTAAGACTGTGAATCACTATATTGTACACCTGTAACTTGTATTAAAAAGAGTTCCCAGCTGAGAGAGGGAGAAATAGGTAAATATGTATGTGAAAAGAGCATGGAATAGAGGTACTCTGGTTCAGCCAAGAGTGATGAGCAAGGAGTGAGATGATCGCGAAAGCCATGTCAAATCAGAGTTATTTCTTCAGAACTACACACATGACTGGATCAAGTAAGAGGTTCATGAAAATTAAGTGAAGGGAGGGCCTTCCAGTCCTTGGAGAAACTGATCCAACAGTGTTAAACAGGAGATGGTATTAATTTAGCCAGTCCCAGTGAAATTCACCTAGCACTAACCTCTGGGTCTGCTGTTTTACAGTTGCCCAGATTTCTCTTTATTGGAAGAAGTGGTTGATTTGTCCCATGACAATGAAGTCCTTTGTGCTTGTCTTTCTCATTAGCTAGTCTTCTGAGCTAGTTATTAAGTGGTTTTCCTTCCCAAACACCCAAATTCACAAAATATAAGCCAAGTAAGAACTATGAAATCTCTTAGAATGGCCCTTAATTCCCAAATGATTTTTTCTTATAGAACTGTCAGTCTTAAGATGACTTGAATGTTTGTAATTAATTGAAACTGTGGTAATTCCATTATTCAGTTAAACAGTCAACCTGGTATTTGTTGACTTCAGGATGCCAAGCTTTGTTTTAGGTATGGAGAATTCCACTGTAAACTAAGAGTCAAATCCCTGATGCATAGTATCTCTAGCCTGGTAAAGAAAATGAACAATTAAGCAAACAAATTAATTTGTGGTAATGAGTACTTTCATGGGACAAGTTCAAAGTTCAAGAGCTCAAACCAGCTGTGTCAGGGAAGACCCTAGAAAATGTGATATATAATATAAGCTTGGACCTGAAAAAAGCAAGATAATCAAGTAAAGATGTCACAGACCCAAAGAGATGGAGGAGGGGAATGATAATAATGGAGACTATTCTTGTAGACTGAGCATGAGACTGAAGGGCAAGGGGAAATGTGACTTGATTCACATTTCAAGAAGAGCTGAATTGTTTAGTACCACTGAAACTTAAAGTAGAAAAGAAGAATGTGAACAGTGCTGCTAAAGGGGTAGCAGGGGCCCAGGCAGAAAAAAGTCTAATTAACCATGTTATAAACTTTATATCATTGAGCACTGAGGGCCAATTGAAGTAGTAAAGCCATGATTATGTTATGGAAGTGACTTAATCAAATTGGTGTTTTTGAAAGCTCACTCAGTGTACTTACTATATGGGAGAATAGGTTGGATTGGGACAAGAGTTAGGCAGGGAAACCAGTTGGAGATTTTTGAGCCTGTGAAGCCTTCTAGATTTGGGTATTGTCATTTTCTTTAATATCCAAACCTCAATAAAATAAGATAGACCCCATCCTGTGCTAAATCGCTTCAGTCATGTCCCACTCTTTGCAACTCTATGGGCCATGGTCCACCAGGCTTCTCTGTCGGTGGAACTCTCAGGCAAGAATACTGGAGTGGGTTGCATTGCACTCTTCCAGGGGATCTTCCTGACCAAGGGATCAAACCCACGTTTCTTATATCTCTCCTGTTGGCAGCAGGGTTCTTTACCACTAGCACCACCTGGGAAATCCCAAACTCCATCCTACAAACCTAGAATAAGGTTACATTGCCTCATAGTAGTCCATACTTCTAGTTCAGAATTCTTGCTTCAGAGTCAGTTCTTAACGATTTCCCTGTCATCTCCTGTCATCTCTACTGTGCCTTGCACCAACCATTTGAGGAGGAGGGAGCAGACCAAGAGAAACTGCCATTTTCTGACAAAAGTTAGGGAAAAAGAAAAAAAGTTAAACTCAATACCATGTGATAAATATCCCCACTGTGGCATGCACAGAACACAAAAGTCGTCCACTCCTCTGCTCAATTCACAGTTCAAGAGAAATGAAATCTAGGCTGTGTCCAGCCTGTGGAACGGGATTCAGACAAAGGGAAAGATGCAGAGCAGAGGGAAGGTGAGTGTGCAGGGAATGAAATGGCCCAGGAAAAGCCTCACAGGCACAAGAAGACAGGTTTTGGGAAACCACATATAAATTAGTATTGTTGGGACATTGGTACAAGATGTGAAGTTGGAAGAGATAAGTTAGAAAAGATGATCAAAATCAATCTTTTCTTTAATGGGTTTAATTCTGAAGTACTTATCAAAACTGAAATATTATTTCCATCAAAATAATGTATCAAGTTTAAAAAAAGTAAAATTTATACTAAAAGGATAAAAATAGCAGGCCTCTGTCTAACTCCACCTAGGAACTTCCACTTTATGGTATTTTTTGACATATATTTATATATTCTAAGTAGCATGCATATATTAATGTTTTTTTCTTTCTTTTTAACATTTACTATGGACAGGGAGGCCTGGCGTGCTGTGATTCATGGGGTCACAAAGAGTCGAAGACGACTGAGAGACTGAACTGAATTGAACTGAACTTAGTTTTCTGGCCATATTTTAAAAATACTTCCCTGAATTTAAGTTGCATATTCCCCTACCTTGTCTTGTAGAAATAAAAACGTGAAGTTTAATCATTTGCTTAAAGTCATAACAAATATTTTCAGTAAAGCCAGATAATTTTCAACACAAAGTAAATAGGAGACAATATGATAAGGACTATGAGAACTATACCATTATTATTATTATTATTTTGTGTGTGTGTGTATGTGCTTGTTTTTCTGTAGAACAATAGTGCCATTTGTACAATATTTCATGATGAATTCTATATAAACTTGCAAGTGTGATATGTTGCATCTAATAATGAATTCCTTCTTGAAGGAATAAAACACCAAAATATTTTGCACTGGAATTTATTTGATGCTAATTTTGCTTTTGTGGATTTATATAGTGTGTTAGATCTCTGGGACTGGTTTTCAAACTGAATTTCAGGAGAATTTGAGGAATGTCCTTATATGGCCCCCAATATTTGTTAAAATTTTATTTATGGTTAAAAAAAAAGGTTTAGACATTGATATCCACTGAGAAAATAAATCTTCATCTTTCTTTTATCCTGTCCCCCATATATACAAATCTGCTTTCTTCTATTGTGCCAAAGCTTTTGACTGTGTGGATCACAAAAAACTGTGGAAAATTCTTCAAGAGATGGAAATACCACACC
The DNA here is from genome assembly GCF_019923935.1 of Bubalus bubalis. Classification (NCBI taxonomy): domain Eukaryota; kingdom Metazoa; phylum Chordata; class Mammalia; order Artiodactyla; family Bovidae; genus Bubalus; species Bubalus bubalis. The sequence goes on along the minus strand of NC_059163.1, from coordinate 39,441,628 downwards.
ACCTGACCTGCCTCTTGAGAGATCTGTTCGCAGTCAAGAAGCAACAGTTAGAGCTGGACATGGAACAACAGACTGGTTCTAAATAGGAAAAGGAGTATGTCAAGGCAGTATATTGTCACTCTGCTTATTTGACTTATATGCAGAGTACATCATGAGAAACACTGGGCTGGATGAAACACAAGCTGGAATCAAGGTTGCTGGGAGAAATATCAATAACCTCAGATACGCAGATGACACCACCCTAATGGTAGAAAGTGAGGAAGAACTAAAGAGCCTCTTGATGACAGTGAAAGAGGAGAGTGAAACAGTTGGCTTAAAGCTCAACATTCAGAAAACTAAGATCATGGCATCCAGTACAATCACTTCATGGCAAATAGAGGTGGAAACAGTGTCAGACTTTATTTTTTGGGCTCCAAAATCACTGCAGATGGTGATTGGAGACATGAAATTAAAAGATGCTTACTCCTTGGAAGGAAAGTTATGACCAACCTAGACAGCATATTAAAAAGCAAAGACATTACTTTGCCAACAAAGGTCTGTCTAGTCAAGGCTATGGTTTGTCCAGTAGTCATGTCTGGATGTGAGAGTTGAACTATAAAGAAACCTGAGTGCTGAAGAATTGATGCTTGTGAACTGTGGTGTTGGAGAATACTCTTGAAAGTCCCTTGGACTGCAAGGAGATCCAATCAGTCCATCCTAAAGGAGATCAGTCCCGAGCATTCATTGGAAGGACTGATGTTGAAGCTGAAACTCCAATACTTTGCCCACCTGATGTGAAGAGCTGACTCATTTCAAAAGACCCTGATGCTGGGAAAGATTAAAGGCAGGAGGAGAAGGGAATGACAGATGATGAGATGGTCGGATGGCTCATGGACATGAGTTTGGGTAGACAACAGGAGTTGGTGATGGACAGGGAGGCATGGCGTGCTATGGTCCATGGGGTTGCAAACAGTCAGACATGACTGAGCGACTGAACTGAACTGATTGTTCCAATGTACTTATACTACAATTTATGGTTAAATAGTCATTAAAAAGATTGGATATTTTTTTTACAGCCTGGACATATCATATACCATGATTATTTTCCCTTTATTTTGCATTTCAGTTCTTTAATATATTAAATTATATATTTTCATTTGCTTGCTTTCTGTCTACCTATCAATACTTTATCCCTATGATCTCTGATAAAAGTGAAAATAACTGATATATTAAAACACATCAGTTTAATTTTCTTCTAGCAGACATTTTATCCTGCTGTAGTTTCAGTTGTTCCTTTTATTTATTTCTCACACTACCATCTATAAAATCCCTTTCTTTGACCAGCATTGCATCTATTATTGTTCAAATTCTTGTTTCCTCTTTACTGATTCATCCCTTCATTTTGGTAGACTGCATTTGCCATTAGCTTTCTGAATAGAATTCCTGAGTTATGCATTGGTTTGCTTCTATTTGACCTCATCACTTAAGGGTTTAGGTTTCAGTTTTCTTTGAGTTACCAAGTCATCTTAAGGGTTTAAGTTATAGTTTTTTCTAAGCTTTTAAATCATGTTCTGTTAGTGCAGTTACTTTCTCTATTTCTTGTCTGCTGTTGTCACTTTTTCCCACTCACTTTGTCCTGCTGGCTTAAGCCCTGTTTTATTCTTTTACTGTCAATTCAAAGGGTTTGGTAGGAAGTCTTTGAAATGGCCACTGATAGTCACTGCCTTTTGGTATTCATGTGCTGTGTAGCCTCTTCCTCTTATATATGGGCTGGACCTAGTGAGTCATGTATAAAGAACAGTGTATGACAAATGTAATGGGATTTCACCTCTGAGATTAGGTTACAAAGAGACCTTGACTTGGGTCTTAACTTTCTGTCTCTGTTGCTCTAATTCTCATTCTTATTCTTACTCTCTCACTAGCTCTGAGGAAAGCAGGTTTCTGTATTGTGACCTGTCTTATATACAGGAGCCCATGCCAATGGGCAAAGGGAGATCTCTGGTCAATAATCAACAAAGAATTACAGGCCCTCAGTGCAATAGGCTGGGAGGAACTGAATTCTGCCACATGAATGAGTTTAGAAGCAGATCCTCCCCCTTTCAAGTCTTCAGATAAGAATGTAGCTCCTGTTGACACCTTGGTTGTTGGCTTGTAGGAAACCATGAGATGAAGGTGCTCAGATAAGCTGCACCAAATTCCTGATTTCTATAGACCGAGTGTGTATGTCACATAATATATTGAAATCCTCATTCACAGGGTGATGGTGTTAAGAGTTGGGACCTTTGGGAGGTTAGATCATGAAATACCCTCATGCATGGTATTAGTGTCCTTATAAAAGGACTGACCCCAGAGACAGCCCCTGTCCCTTCCACCATGTGAAGATACAGCAGGAAGCTGTCTATGAACCAGGAGGCAGGCTTTCAGCTGACACCAAATCTGTTGATGTCTTGATCTTGGACTTTTGACCTCCAGAACTCTAAGAAATAAATTTATGTAGTTTATAAGCTAGCCAGTTTATGGTAGTTTATTATAATAGCCTGAGCAGATTAAGGCGAAATAATAAATGTTTTAAGTTGCTAAATTTGGCTTATTTGTTTTATAATCATAGATGGCATATATAGAGAGATTTTACGAAGGAACAGAGGGACTTCCCTTGTGGTCCAGTGGTTGAGACTTTGCCTTTCAATGTAGGGTCTGCAGGTTTGATCCCTGATTGGGGAGCTAAGATCTTATATGCCTCGTGGCCCAAAAACCAAAACATAAAACAGAAACAATATTGTAGCAAGTTTAATAAAAATTTTAAAGATGATCCACATCAAAAAATGTTTTAAAAAGGAATAGAGATTATCACATGGGTCTAATTTGTCATGTCTGAACATACACCTGGAGATTTTTCATTAAAAGCCATGATATAATTTTTTAAAGACAGTGAAATGATAATTATTTTAAAAGAGTTATTACATGCAAACCTTGTGGAGAACTTCCTGGAGAGAGCTAGACTGGAATAAAGGAACAATTGCAATGATCCAGATGGGAAGTGATGAGGACCTTAATAAGTCAGTATCAGAGGATATGGAGGAGAGAAGGCAAATATGAGAGCTTTAGTCACTGATGTCAATACAGTGTGATTCCTGAGTAGATGTTATGATTAAATAATGAGCTGATTTCTCCTGGATTCCAATCTTGAGGGAAAGAAGTAGATCATGGTTCTGTCAGGGTAAAGAGTAGAGAAGAAGTGAAAATGGAAAGGATAAGAATAAGCTTAGTTTTGGACATTCTGAATTTGAGATGCTCTGGTACATCTGCATGAAAATAATGGTAATGATGATAATAACAAGCAGCTTGCATTAAGTACTTGATTATCAATAGGACCTCTTTGATGAACCCTACATGACTTACCTTGTTTTATTCCTATGACAGCATTGTCTAATAGTTCCTATCATTATTCCTATTTAATGATGAATAATTTGAGGATTAGACAGGTCAAATAACTTTCCCAAAGGGCATAGAGTGATTGTGAGATAATAACTTAAATATAAGCAGTCTGTTTCTAAGCTCAAGCTTCTCTCCCCTCCACACAGTTCTTATAGGACCAGCTCTCAAAAAAAAATAATTGGGCATTGTCTTCAAAAATTTTGAATTCCTTTTGGTTGCCCTGAACATTTTTGTAACAAGACAATTCAGTTTCTAATTACATAACTGGGCCTACAGCCTGGAGTGTAATTATAGTTATTTAAAATTTTCTGGTGACTTATTATATTTTGTGAATCAATTACATGTAAGATATGTTGTTGATAGATATGGAAAAAGACAGGCCTGGTCTTTAGTGTTAAATTTAATCATTATAGTACAAGTCTCCTGGGTGAGGCATCTCACATTCATTTAAGTGGATTATGATAGTGACTGTTTAAATCCAGGATCTTCAGTATACAAGGCTGTACAGGATAAAGGTCTCTTGATCTTAATTATGCTATTGAGAAATTATGACCCAAATAGTGTTACCTAAATATTGAATTTGGTTTACTTTGACTCTGCATTATTTAAAAAAGAAAAAAAAAATAATTCTTCAAATGGCTGTTTCGATGGAACAGGAAAATGTATTATATTTTCTGGAATAATCATCAATTTGGCAGAACATTGAAATTTGCAAAGCTATATATATAAAGGAAAAAAGGGAGATTTGTACTCTGGCTGTTCTCTTAGGACTGCTAGAAGATGATTTTTATCATTGAAATGAGTAAGTGAACTTTTGTGACAATTGCAGATGCTGGGGGAGAGTGTAAGAAGATATTTAGATAAAGCTATAGAAATTTGGAATGTTCAAGGTCAAGGGCATTAAGGGAAGACTGCACACAGGCATTAATTCAAAGAATTTCAATTCATTCAGTGACCTCTTCTCTATACTGTTTGCACTGTGTCTTGTCTTATTTTTGAATCCATATCCTGAACTGATCTTCATGCTGTCACCTTACGAAATTTGAATGCCTCTTTTAATCCAGCTTTTTTATTATAAAAATGTTAAAATATACAACAAAAAATAATGTAATACATCTCTGATACTCTTCATCTAGGTTCAGCAGTTGTTAAACTTTGTCATATTAGCGTGTATGAGTGTGTATGTGTGTATATTCTAATTCGTCCTTGAGTATCTCAACATGCATGTTCAGGATTAAGGAATTCTTTATGACCTTTATGCTTATAAGAAGAGAATTTGATGTAATGATTAAGAGTAAAAGCATTAGAGAACCAAGTTTAGATCCTGACTATGGCACTTAACTATGTAAAATTGCTTTACCTCTTATGACCTGTTTTGTCATATATAAAATGGGAATGGAATACTTGTCAACCTGAAAGGATTACTACAAGATCAAATGAGAGTATAAGCAAAATGCCTCAGCATAATATCTCATACAAAGTGAGTGTTCAGTAAGCAGTGATACTTTGATTAAGTACTTGTCATCTCTTTCCATCCTTGCCTCACTGCTCCCTGTTTTTGCTCTGCAGACATTACATACTCACAGCCAATATGAAATCAAATTAAGACTGAAAATGGAAATTTGAAGAAAAGTTTGGAGAAAGTATAATTCTGTTGGTTAACATATCTTTACTCAATTCAATTTAAACTACTCTGAAAAGCAAATAAAAATGAATTCAAAAGAAAGTATTGCTTTCCTATGTTGTCCTTTGATGAGAGTTAACAAATCTGAATTTCCTTCTGCTCAAGTTAAATTTGCATTATTTAGGAAGGCTTTCATAGATAGGCAGGGCTTCAGAGCTTTTAAACAGCCCACATTCAAGTAAGGCTATAACTAGTATTCAGTGTTTGTCATTAGAAAGAAACCTTTAAAAAAAAAAAGGAAGAAACCTTTTGTCATTTAGCTGTTTTCACAGAGAATCACAAAGAATCTAATAATAATTTTGGAGGCAGTTGGAGCCCTTTATAACTTTTAGAGAAACAAGGGAAAGATTGTGGAAAGATTACTGCATGTGCTGTGCCAAGTCTCTTCAGTCATGATAGTCTCTCAGTGATCCCATGGACTGTAGCCCACCAGGCTCCCCTGTCCATGGAATTCCCCAGGCAATAATACTAGAGTGGGTTGCCATGCTCTTCTCCAGGGGATCTTCCCAACCCAGGGATCAAACCCCCATCTCTTTATGTCTCCTGGATTGGCAGGCAGGTACTTTACCACTACCACCACCTGGGAAACTCAGAAATATTCTAGAAGTACTATATTTAAGAGAAAGAAAACCTATTTTGGAATTGAGTCAGTGATGCTGTCTTTGCTATAGCCCAGAGTGGAGAGGTTGTTACTTCTTTGTGAAGAGGCCAACTGAGCTGGAAGAGCAGAGAACGTTTATAGAACACTTGCTTTTAGTCATATACTGGCCTAATATTGTGTGTGTGTGTGTGTGTTTCTAATTTTAATTGAATCCCCACAATGACCCTAAGCAGTGTTGATTGCTATCTTTCATATATACAAGTGAAGGATGAAGATTAAAGACACTGAGTCTTTTGCTCCATGTCACACAGCAAATAAAACAGTTGTAATTCAGACTCAAGCATATGTTTCTAAAATCAGAGTGTATGTTAGAATGTATTCTTTACACTCTAACAATAAGTCTCAAAGTGTGGTCCTCAGTCTAGCAGCATTGATATTACTCGTGAGAAATACAAGTTTTCAGTTGTTGCTGTTCAGTCACCCAGTTGTGTCCTACTCTTTGCAACCCCATGGACTGCAGCACACCAGGCCTCCCTGTTCCTCACTATCTCCTGAAGTTTGCCCAAGTTCATGTTCATTGCATTGGTGATGCCATCTAGCCATCTCATCCTCTGATGCTCTCTTCTCCTTCTGCCCTCACTCTTTCCCAGGATCAGGGACTTTTCCAACTGGCTGTTTACATCAGATGACCAAAATACTGGAGCTTCAGCTTCAGCATTGGTCCTTCCAATGAGTATGCAGAGTTGAGTTCCCTTAAGATTGACTGCTTTGATCTCCTTGCTGTCCAAGAGACCCTCAGGAGTCTTCTCCAGCACCACAGTTCAAAGGCATCAATTCTTTGGCACTTTGACTTCTTTATAGTCCAGCTCTTAAACTGTACATGATCAACAGGAAAACAAAGGAAAACCTTTGTCCGCAATTTTCAGACCCCAACTTAAATCTTCTGAATCAGAATCTCTTGGGATGGGGCCTGGAAATCTGTGTACTAACAAGTTCTCCAGGTGATTTTGAGGCACACTAAAAAGTGAGACCCCCTTGCACTGTATTTTCACTCTATCCCATTATATTAGTATTTGAAATTTTGAGAAGGAAATAGGTGTCAATGATATGCAGTCCCAACTTCGCACTTACTGTTCTGATGAAACTTCTCTGAAGGCATTTTAACCACAGGCTATATCAAGGAAAAAACAAGGGGTCTTTCCTGGTTAATATCTATGAAATGTCCAGAGAACTAAAATGAAGAAAATCCATTGAATTGAGTCCTAACTCCCAACAGAAGAACACATTGGTGGAGGGGAAAGAGGAAAGGTGGATCATTCCAGTGGGGAGATCATAGGAAGGTACATGATGAAGATCATTCAGCAGAGGGTATTTTAGCTGATCCTCTTGGAATTATTAACTCTAATGCTCATTAGCAATAGATTCTTCAGAGACTACTTTGGAAAATATTTGACATATGGGGTACTGTGGTAGCTGTGATGTGCCTGATGCAAAATACAAAGTACTTGTTTCTTGTATTTTATCAAATTTTAATAGAATTTATTTCTAATCCACTATCACCAGGATCTTGCAAGTTACTCTACAGATGCCAGACTGCTACACTATTAACACTATTTGACAAGTGAGTATAACAGATCTACTTGAGATTAGGCAGTGGACAAACAGAATAAATTTCCTTATTGAGGAGCTAAACCAAAAGAAGAAAGACACATAAATGAAAAAAAAAAAAAAAAAACCTTATTTATTTTTTTTTTGGATCCTAGAATCTTAGACAAAAGCGGGAGGGTAAAGTTCTGTTTTCTGATTGTGTATACTAACTCCAAACTGTAAGCTAAAGGGTTAGGCTTGAAGCTGTCATTTATCACAAATCAATTAAAAATAAAGATGGTAAGCAGATGTGACATTATAACTAGAGGAAATAGAAGCAAAAATTAGACAATTTTACTTAAACAAATGAACAGATGCAGGGAAGAAAACGAAGCCAGTAAAACAAACAAACAAACATTTGAAAGAAAAAAATTTAAATTAAAAAATGAAGTAGAAAGGAACTATGTTCCTAAATTGAGATATCTGGTGTGATGCAGTGTTTTCCATCAGTTTCTTTGGAAAATATAATTTTTAGGCATCTGTGATCAGCAGAAAGACTGCTAGGTTCCAGCTCTGAACCTAGCATTTAGATCTCATACATGCCTGAGTGTGGGAGGAGTATTAACACTGATCCAAGGTTTCTGGACATTGCCAATTCAAGATAGTGAGTGAATGCAGCAGACCTGGAATGTGGCCACTGAGGCCATGCTTGTGATTCCCACATTCCTGGAGTCTTTGGACTGCCAGAGTAAATTTGACACAACCAAGGTGATTTCCTGCCAGGAGTAGGGTTAAGTCTTGCTTGAATCAATTTCCTAAATATCGGGTTGATTGAGAAATTTCCTTCTTAGCACTAGTGTACTACATAAGGAAAATATAGAAATATGTTTAAAACAATTAAACAAGATTTAAAAGAAAAAAAATGTAATGATGTACAGAAGCTTTCTTGTCTTCTAGTTTCCCGTAAGTAGAGTTGCTGAGCTATAGAGTTGTGTAAGTTCCTCTCTAAACTTTTTATCAGCTTTGGGCAATCTGTATATTAACAAGTCTTCTAGATAATTTCAATACACATTTAAGTGTGAGAACCATGTGGACAAACTTATCTTATCCAAATATCTACTCATTCTTCTGTAATAGCAATAGCATGTCTGCAATAATTAATTTTCAAATCTAAATTACAGCCTTCCAGCAAAATGATACATTTGTAGAGAAATGTATAATATCCAATGGCAGTGCAACAGAGCAGAGAAAGACTGAATTTGTAATCGAAAGATCCACATTTGAATCCTGGTTAGATCATTGACTGTCTCTGCTACATTGGAAAAGTCACTTAATATTTCTTATATTTTCATGCTTTTAAAGTAAGATAATAATTAATGATAACTCATAGAGTGGTTGTGTTACTAATGAAAAAAATTAATGTATTCAGGTGACACTTCTTGAGCACCTACTGAGTCTGGAATGGTGCTAAGAGTTAGAGTAAACAAGACAATGGCCTTGTCCCTTTAGAAATAGGCAATATCAATAATGTGTTAGTATTATAATAATTAATACTGTAATAATAATGTAATCTAGAGGGTAAGCTAAGAACATAACCAATTCTGTGTATATATGGTGGGCAAGAATCAGGAAGACTTCTCAGAGGGAATGTTCTCTTGAGAGAAAGATGCAAATTAAGTAGGAAGATGCAAGTAGAGTAGGGCTTCTTTGGTGGCTCAAATGGTAAAGAATCTGCCTGCAATGTAAGAGACCCAGGTTAAATCCTTGGGTCAGGAAGATCCCCTGGAAAAGGAAATGGCAACCCATTCCAGTATTCTGGCCTGGAGAAGCCCATGAACAGAGGAGCCTGGCAAGCTACAGTCCATAGAGTGGAAAAGAGTCAGACATGATTAACATTAAAGTGAGTAACTAACACTGCTGCTAAGTCACTTCAGTCGTGTCCAACTCTGTGCAACCCCATAGATGGCAGCCCACCAGGCTCCCCCATCCCTGGGATTCTCCAGGCAAGAACACTGGAGTGGGTTGCCATTTCCTCCTCCAATGCATGAAAGTGAAAAGTGAAAGTGAAGTCGCTCAGTCCGACTCTTCTCGACCCCATGGACTGCAGCCTACCAGGCTCCTCCGTCCATGGGATTTTCCAGGCAAGAGTACTGGAGTGGGGTGCCATTGCCTTCTTCGAGTAACTTACACTACAATAAGAAAAAAATTCTTTAGTGGAAGTAGGTGGTGGGTGGGGCATTCTGGGTAGCAGGAATAACATGGAAAAATTTGGAGGTAACAAAGAGCTTTGAGTGTTAATGGGACTGCAAGGAGTTGGTGTACTAATTGGGACAGAGATAGAGTCTAGAGAAATAAACACCATTATGTAAACAGCCACCCAATCTGTAAGGGCACCATTACGTGTGGAATGTAAAGTCAGTAGTGAGGAATTTTAAAAAGACATCAGCACAATGAGATGGACATTTTGTAAAGACGAGTTAGCTATATTACATAAGACAAGGAAGAAGTCTATCTAGGTAGTCACTGTGGTAATCCAGTCAAGAGACAACGATGACCCAAACGAAGACAATGACAATGGAGATTTGAAATGATAAGGATATAGTCTAAATGGCATTTGGAAACTAATAGTATATGATTGAGAAAATATATTAATACCAGTTTCCCAGATCTTGCCAACATATTGTTACAAAATTATTTTTAATGCCCAGATTGCATGTATTGAACTCTCAATGGCCTTCAGTTCAGTTCAGCTCAGTTCAGTCACTCAGTCATGTCCTACTCTTTGCAACCCCATGAATTGCCGCACTCCAGGCCTCCCTGTCCATCACCATCTCCTGGAGTTCACTCACACTCACGTCCATCGAGTCGGTGATGACATCCAGCCATCTCATCCTCTATTGTCCCCTTTTTCTCCTGCCCCCAATCCCTCCTAGGATCAGAGTCTTTTCCAATGAGTCAGTTCTTCACATGAAGTGGCCAAAGTACCGGAGTTTCAGCTTTAGCATCATTCCTTCCAAAGAACACCCAGGACTGTTGTTAGCAATCCATCCTCCTCAAAATGACTTTCACCCCAGAGGTAGTTTCCAGAGTGCTGATTCTTATTTGCTCAAGGACAAGTCCCTGAAGTCCTTTCGCTCTGTCCTCCTCTGTTTTGCCCTATGACTGCCTATAGTCTGTTTTTGGACACACACATTTTCTACTGGATTCATTGTTGCTTTCCCCATCCTGGCTATGAGAGCCCACAAATCTATGGTTCAGATCTCTGTTACTGTAACAGATGCATGGGACAGCATCTGATTTCAGGGTATTAATTCTACAAAGCCCAGAAAAATGCAACTGAGAGCAGTCCATAACTTTAAGGATGTTTTCCCAAAGGTCTAGGAAACCAGGTTCTAGGGAAAAACAACACAGAAATTGATTTACAGCAATATGTGGATTCCAAGTCATTTTAGAATTCCTTATCTTACCTCATTGCCCACTATTCTTCACGTGGTCAGGAGTACTGAACTCCTGCATTGAAATTAAGCAAGATCTTCACAATTTAAATTCAGACTGAATCTTTATTCAACTCTAAAAGGGAAAATAAGTTTTTTCCTCACACCAAACAGACTTGTGACTTATTTCTGGAGCCTGAATGATAGCAAGTATGTCCATTTTTCTTCAGAAGATACCTCATCTCCATACACAGTTTTATGTTCTGTTTCCAAAACCTTAACAAAAAAGTAACATAATAGAAGACATCCGTATATTTCTCAGAGTCTAGATTATTTGGTTTTAACATTAAACAGTCTTACCCTGTGTTCTAATAGTGCAGTTTCCTTTTTGTCTCATTTCACCTGTGATTCCATAACTTTGGGGTTAAAACTCATTCATGGCAACCTTGTTACTTATATGTCACTTCTTCCATGTGTGGTTGGTTGTGTTCACCTCTTTGGGACCCTGTAGACTGTATCTGGTCAGGCTCCTCTGTCCACAGGGTTTCCCAGGCAAGAATACTGGAGTGGGTTGCCATTTCCTTTTGCAGGAGATTTTTTCACCCAGGGATCCAACTCATATCTCCTGCATTGGCAGGAATATTCTTTACCCACTGTGGCACCTGGGAAGCCACTACTTAGGAGCAACCAGTTTCTTTAGTATTCACTGAATTGCATGAAATGTTTTTTGCATAAAAATAATAGTGTTTATTTTTGTTCAGTGTATCATAATTAATAAATAGCACTTATAAATATGTTTCAAGTTATATAAACATTTAAAACTGTTTACACTTATATATAAATATAAGTGATGTTTATTAACTGTGATACACTAAACAAAAATAAGTGCTATCATTTTTACATAAAACAAAATCTAAATTATTTCATACAATTCAGTGACTGCTAAAGGAAGCTGGTGCTCCTTATCCAGAGTAAGCTGATATAAAGCATTATACATTATTGAGTTTGTTTCTATAAAACATCAGGAATAACAATATCTGAAATACAACCTGTTTATGACAGCTTGCCTCACTAAGTCACCAAAATCCTAAGCAGACGTGAATGTATCTGATAATAAATTTTCAGTAAGGTGAAATGAAAAGGAAACCATTATACCTCTGTCAGACTCATTCTTATTCTTTTTATTCTTCTATTAGAGAATGAACATCACTCTTTTCCTGAAGTTAAAAGGAATTTTTAGTTTTCACATCAATTTTTATCAAACTTAGAGGCAAGAGCAGCTATAAATCCCTGGTCCTAGAACCTGGACAATATAAGTCATATGGCAAACATTTCAAGCTTCTAGAAACTGATAACTGAAGCTAAGTAATACTGATACAAGAGATAAAATTATTTTTTAAAAACAATCAGAAAAAGAATAACATATCATTTAGTGAGTAAGGATAGTCAGCAATTAAAAATGACTCTTACAGAAGCTCTGGAGTGGGATAGAAAAAAATTTCTTTATATTGGATTCAAATAGGAAAATGTTATTTATAGAGTTCACAGAGTATTAGAAATGTGGAAACACGTTTCTTACACCATATATTTTATGCACCACACCCCCATCCCCACAAGGCTCATTTTCTCCATAAAATTTAGGACATTAACTTTCTAATTTCAAACCTACTTGTCCATTCCTATTAATACTAAGCAAAACTTCTTTTATTTTCTAGATCCCTTTCTCCTCTCTTACCCTATTAACTCTCAGCCCACTTGAATGATTTTCTGTCCTATTGAGAATCTTTTTCTGGCTTCTATATTCAGTCACTCGACTCCCTCTACTTCCACTGCCAATTCAGGATGACAGATGGAAGGGAGATTGGAAATGGTTCTCTGATTATGAACTGGCCTCACAGTGGAATAGAAGATGACCCATGTCTTCTCAATATCCAGAAAATTCCTGTTTTCATGTTGCCTCTATGATAGGAAAATGCTGCCTTTCTCCTCTGTGCTCAAGAAGTGGCCAGGGCAGTGGACCAAACACTGCTCTACCACCTGCTGCCCTGGTTGAAGCCCTTCAGTCTTGACCACTCCCTATCTTCATAGGAGATAAAAGAAGAACTCACTCCAACTACTGCTTGCCACACAACAGGGAGTTAACAGTTTTCCTGCCCATTTAGCTGGCTGGTTTTAGGTCAGCTGGGCTTCCCAGGTGGCACTAGTATTAAAGAACCTGCTTCCAAATGCAGGAGACGTAAGAGACACAGGTTCAATCCCTGGGTTGGGAAGATCCCCTAGAGGAGGGCATGGCAATCCACTCCAGTATTCTTGCCTGGAGAATCCCCATGGACAGGGGAGCCTAGCGAGCTACAGTCCATGGGGTCACAAAGAGTCAGACATGACTGAAGTGACTTAGCATATATTTAAGCCAGCTGTCTGTGGAAACTTGTATTTTATTATTTTGCTTTATAAATAGACTGTTTTATATATTCTTCTTTGAATATACTCATTCTTTTGCAGTGGTCCTGGATTCTTAATTTTTTCTCCTATGAGATACAGTGACTTTAAATGATTTCCTTTAAAGCTTCCTACTTGCTTCTTTGAATGTATTCTAACAAAGAGCACATGCCCTGGCATATGTTTTGTTCAGTCTTGTCTGACACTGTGATGCCATGAACTGCAGCACACCAGACTTCCCTGTCTTTCACCATCTCCCAGAGTTTGCTCAATTCATGTCTATTGAGTTGGTGATGCCATCCAACCATCTCATTCTCTGCTGTCCCCGTCTCCTCCTGCCTTCAATCTTTCTTAGTGTCAGGGTCTTTTCCAATGAGTTGGCTCTTCACATCAGATGGCCAAAGTATTAGAGCTTCAGCATCAGTCATTCCAGTGAATATTCAGGGTTGATTTCCCTTAGGATGAACTTGTTGGATCTCCTTGCAGTCCAAGGGACTCTCAAGAGTCTTCTCCAACGCCACATTTTGAAAGTATCAATTCTTCAGCACTCAGGTAGTTTATGGTCCCAACTCTTATATCCATGCATGACTACTGGAAAAACCATAGCTTTTGCTATCCAGATATTTGTCGACAAAGTAATGTTTCTGCTTTTTAATACACTGATCCAGGTTTGTCATTGCTTTTCTTTCAAGGAGCAAGCGTCTTTTAATTTCACGGCTGCAGTCACCATCTGCAGTGATTTTGGAGCCCCCCAAATAAAGTCTATCACAGATTCCCTTGTTTCCCTATCTATTTGCCTTGAAGTGACAGGACCACATGCCATGAACTTTGTTTTTTGAATGTTGAGTTTTAAGCCAACTTTTTCAGTCTCTTCTTTCCCTTTCATCAAAGGGCCCTTATAGCTCTTTTTTGTTTTCTGCCATAAGGGTGGTGTCTTCTGCATATCTGAGGTTATTGATATTTCTCCCAGCAGTCTTGATTCCAGCTTGTGCTTTATCCAGACTGGCATTTTGCATGATGTACTATGCACAGAAGTTAAATAGGCAGAGTGACAATATACAGCCTTGACGTACTCCTTTCCCGATTTAGAACCAGTCTGTTCAATGTCCATTTCTAACTGCTGCTTCTTGACCTTCATACAAATTTCTCAGGGGGCAGGTAAGGTGGTTTGGTATTCCCATCTCTTCAAGAATTTCCCACAGTTTATTGTGATGCACACAGTCAAAGGCTTTGGCATAGTCAATGAAGCAGGAGTAGATACTTCTGGAACTCTTACTTTTTCTATGATCTAGTGGATGTAGTTAATTTAACTGCTGGTTACTCTACCTTTTCTAAATCCAGCTTGCACATCTGGAAATTGTCCATTCATGTACCGTTGAAGCCAAGCTTGAAGGATTTTGAGCATGACCTTGCTGGTGTGTGAGATGAGTGCAGTTGTACAGTAGTTTGAACATTCTTTGTCATTGCCCTTTGGGATTAGAATGAAAACTGATGTTTTCCAGTCCTGTGATCAATGCTGAGTTTTCCAAATTTGTTGGCATATTGAGTGCACCACTTTCACAGCGTCATCTTTTAGGATTTCAATAGTGGGAATTCCACCACCTCAAGTAACTTTTGTTCACAGTAATGCTTCCTAAGACCCACTTGAATTCTCACTGTAGGATGTCTGGTGCTAGGTGAGTGATCACACCATCATAGTTATCCAGGTCATTAAGATCTTTTTGTATAGTGATTCTGTGTATTCTTGCCACCTCTTCTTAATATCTTCTGCTTCTGTTAGGTCCATACCATTTCTGTCCTTTATTGTGCCCATCTTTGCATGAAATCTTACCTTGGTATTTCTAATTTTCTTGAAGTGATCTCTAGTCTTTCCCATTCTATTGTTTTCCTCCATTTCTTTGCCTTGTTCACTTTAGAAGACTTTCTTTTCTCTCCTTGCTAATCTTTGGAACTCTGCATTCACATGGGCATATCTTTCTCTTTTTCCTTTGCCTTTCACTTCTCTTCTTTTCTCACTAAGGCCTCCTCAGACAACCATTTTGCCTTTCTGCATTTCTTTTTCTTGGGGATGATTTTGATCACTGCCTCCTGTACAATGTTATGAACCTCTGTCCATAGTTGTTCAGGTACTCTATCAGATTTAATACCTTGAATCTATTTTTCACCTTTACTGTATAATTGTAAGGGATTTGATTTAGGTTTTATCTGAATGGCCTAGTGGTTTTCCCTATTTTCTTCAATTTAACTCTGAATTTTGCAATAAGGACTTCATGATCTGAGCCACAGTCCACTCCTTTTCTTGTTTTTGCTGACTCTATAGAGTTTCTCCATCTTTGGCTGCAAAGAATATAATCAATCTGATTTCGGTATTGACCATCTGGTGATGTCCATGTGTAAAGTTGTCTCTTGTGTTGTTGGAAGAGGGTGTTTGCTATGACTAGTGCATTCTCTTGGCAAAACTCTGTCAGGCTTTGCCCTGCCTCATTTTGTACTCCAAAGCCAAACTTGGCACATGTAGAGACAGAAAGTGTTCCATTGCCATCCATACTTGAGAGGACTCCGTGTCTCTCACAGGGTTCTAGGTCCCTCATTCTGTTCCTTCTCAATATTTCACCCTTCACTATCTGTTGTATATGCTAGAGTTACTGCCACATTGTGAGGTGGCATACATTCCCTTCTGAACAAATTTATGAATATGTAGAAAGATATGTCTGTATACAGCCTTAGCTATCCTGATTATGATTTCAGACTTTAGAAGGTATACTAGCAAAAATTCTAATTGTTCTAGTACAAAACATGCTGAAATTATTTATAAGACTAGGTGTCCTTTTGTAGCTTCTGGTCTTGTATCTGCATATCATACTTTTTTTTCCCTGTTACATGTAACCAAAAGCAGATGTATTTGCCGGCTCATCTACTATACATTTTTTTGGTTAAAAGAGTATCTTTCTCTGCATTAATCAAGACTCTTAATGCTGTAAATGACAGAATCTGAATCAAAATTGGATTAAACAAAATTAAATTTATTGGGTCCCATAACTAGGAAGTCCAATGGTTTCATGATGCAAACAATGTAATTAGAACTCACTGTATCTTCCATCATTTCTTGACTTGCTTTTATATTCTTGGTTCCAAGTGGTAGTAATATGATTGCAGGATCTCCAACTGTTATGTAATCTCAAGCCTCACAGGAAAGAGTGGGAATATCTTTTCCAGAAATAAGAGTAAAATTGTCTTCCATCTCACCAGCTCAGCTTGGGTTATGTTCTATTCCTTAACTGTTGCTGTGGCCAGACAAAGCAGTACTCCAAATTTCCAGGTCTAAATCACATGGTATTGGGAGATGGATTCCACTGTAACAGAAACAAATGGACTGAAAAGAAAATTAGAATTTGATTGTCTGAAAGTACTGGGCAAAAACAACAGATGTTCACTACAGACTCCTTCATCCTGGTATGTGGCAAGATCCAGGAAAGAAATGGGTTGAAAACATAATGACCCAGATAGAAAAAGATGGCATCATAGGGAATATTTAGCCTAGCAAGTATTTGAAAAGAAGATAACTTGGCATAGAATGATCTTCTGGATGTTAAGATTTTGAGAAAAACAAAAATGTAGTAGAAAGTTTTTGAGTGTTCAATATATGATATAAAAATATATTATTATTAAAGCTCAGTAGTTGTCCCAAGCAAAAGAGATTTCCAACATCAAGAAAGAAATATTTGAGTACAATGTAGCAATTACAATTCTTCTAGTAGTTGTCTACTTTTCAATGCTCCAAACATTCTCCTTTTTATTGATATAGGTAACATTTTAAAATGCCATTGCCTATTATATATAGTCTATGTATTTGTTAAAAAATACCTTTGACATATACTCTGAAGTTCTGCACAAATGGTAACTGAAAAGAATAGATTGTCTTAGTTTATTTAAAACAACATTAAAATAGTTCCAGAGAGAGCAAGTAAAATATCAATAATAAAATATGTTTTATCCATTAATAAAACCTGGATTATATGAAACAATTTTAGCAAATAATAATCTTTCAAAGCTCAATGATATAGACTGACAGAAAATAAAATTTTCTCCCCACATACATGTTTTTGGTGCACTGGGACGACCCAGAGGGATGGAATGGGGAGGGAGGAGGGAGGAGGGTTCAGGATGGGGAACACATGTATACCTGTGGCGGATTCATTTTGATATTTGGCAAAACTAATACAGTTATGTAAAGTTTAAAAATAAAATAAAAAAAAATTTTCAAGTAGACAGTAAACTTTTCATCCGATATCTGTATTTCTAACAGTGAGTGAATAAACTGAGAAGAAAATTATGCTGCATGAATTTTGGTGAATTTCTAGATTAGGGTTACCTTTCTTGATGATATAAACATAAACTGTCATAATCAAGAGTGAAAAGTTTGAATTTCGGTAAGTTTTATGGCCAGGTTTATTAGGGACTGACTTACATCTTCCAAAATTTATATTAAAGTCCTAAGTCCCAGTGCCTTAGAATGTAACTGTATTTTTTAAATTTTACTGTAGTATAGTTAATTTACAGTGTTAATTTCAAGTATACAACAAAGTGAATCAGATATACATATGTGTGTGTGTCTCCCTCTATATATTCACATACATACATATATCCACTCCTTTTTGGATTCTTTTCCCATAGATCACTACAGAGTATTGTGAAGTTACCTGTGCTACACAGTAGGTCCGTATTAGTTACCTATTTTATATATAGTAGAATATGTCAATCCCAATCTTCCAAATTTTCTGACCCCTACCCATGCTCAGTAACCATAAACTTATTTTCTATATCTGTAATTCTATTTCTGTTTTGTAGATAAGTTCATTTGTAGGTTTTTTTTTTTTTTAATTCTACATGGAAGCAATATCATATGATATTTGTCCTTCTCTGTCTGACTTAGTATGGCAGTTGCTAGGCTTTCCATGTTGCTCTAAATGGCATTATTTCTTTGCTTTTTATGGTTGAATAATACTGCATTGTATCCATGTACCACATCTTCATCTATTCCTCTGTTGATAGACATTTAGGTTGCTTCCATGTCCTGGCTATTGTAAATAGTGTTGCAATGAATATTGGGATGAATGTATCATTTCGAATTATATTTTTCTCTGGATATGTGCTCAGGAGTGGACTGCTGGAACACGCAGGAGTTCTATTTGTAGTTTTTAAGGAACCTCCATACAGTTATCCAGTTTACATTCCCACCAACAGTGTAGGAGGGTCACCTTGTCTCCACACCCTCTCCAGCATTTATTGTTTGTATATTTTTTGGTAATGGCCTTTCTGAGTGGTGTGAGATGATACCTAATCTAGTTTTGATTTGCACTCCTCTGACAACTAGCGATGTTGAGCATCTTTTCATGTGCTTTTTAGCCATCTATATATCTTCTTTGGAGAAATGTCTACTTAGATCTTCCACCCAATTTTTGATTGACTTGTTTGTTCATTGACATTGACCTGCATGAAATGTTAAAATATTTTAGAGATTTATCCCTTGTTGGTTGCTTCATGTGCAAATTTATTCCCATCCCTTGGGTTGTCTTTCTGTTTATAGTTTTCTTTGTTGTGCAAAAGCTTTTAAATTTAATTATGTCCTATTGTTTATTTTTGTTTTTACTTATTCTCAGTTCAGTTAAGTTGCTCAGTCATGTCTGACTCTTTGAGATCTCATGGACTACAGCACACCAGGCTTCCTTGTCCATCATCAACTCCTGGAGCTTGCTCAAATTCATGTCCATCGAGTCGGTGATGCCATCCAACCATCTATCTTCTGTCATCCTCTTCTTCTCCTGCTTTCAATCTTTTCCAGCATCAAGGTCTTTTCCAATGAGTCAGTTCTTGGTACAGGTGGCCAAAGTATTGAGTTTCAGCTTTAGCATCCATTCCTCAAATGCATATTCAGGACTGATTTCCGTTAGGATTGACTCATTTGATCTCTTTGCAGTCTAAGGGAGTCTCAAGATTCTTCTCCAACACTACAGTTGCAAAGCATCAGTTCTTTGGTGTTCAGCTTTCTTTACAGTCCAACTCTCCCATCCATGCATAACTACTGGAAAAACCATAGCCTTGACTATACGACCTTTGCTTTTTAATATGCTGTCCAGGTAGGTCATAGCTTTTCTTCCAAGGAGAAAGTGTCTTTTAATTTTATAGCTGCAGTCACTGTCTGCAGTGATTTCGGAGCCCCCCAAAATAAAGGTATGTCACTGTTTCCATTGTATCTTCATCTATTTGACATGAAGTGATGGGACCGGATGCCATGATCTTGGTTTTTTGAATGTTCAATTTTAAGCCAGCATTTTATTTATTTATTTATTTATTTTTTTAAAATTTTATTTTATTTTTAAACTTTACATAATTGTATTAGTTTTGCCAAATATCAAAATGAATCCGCCACAGGTATACATGTGTTCCCCATCCTGAACCCTCCTCCCTCCTCCCTCCCCATTCCATCCCTCTGGGTCGTCCCAATGCACCAGCCCCAAGCATCCAGCATCGTGCATCGAACCTGGACTGGCAACTCATTTCATACATGATATTTTACATGTTTCAATGCCATTCTCCCAAATCTTCCCACCCTCTCTCTCTCCCACAGAGTCCATAAGATTGTTCTATACATCAGTGTCTCTTTTGCTGTCTCGTACACAGGGTTATTGTTACCATCTTTCTAAATTCCATATATATGCGTTAGTATACTGTATTGGTGTTTTTCTTTCTGGCTTACTTCACTCTGTATAATAGGCTCTGGATTCATCCACCTCATTAGAACCGATTCAAATGTATTCTTTTTAATGGCTGAGTAATACTCCATTGTGTATATGTACCACAGCTTTCTTATCCATTCATCTGCTGATGGACATCTAGGTTGTTAAGCCAGCATTTTAACTCTCCTCTTTCACCCTCATCAAGAGGCTCTTTTGTTCCTCTTCATTTTCTGCCATAAGGGTGGTGTCATCTGCATATCTGAGGTTATTGATATTTCTCCCAGCAATCTTGATTCTAGCTTGTGCTTCAACCAGCCTGCTATTTCGCATGATGTACGCAGGATATAAGTTAAATAAGCAGGGTGATAATATACAGCCTTGACGTACTCCTTTCCCAGTTTGGAACCAGTTTATTGTTCCATGTTCAGTTTTAACTGTTGTCTCTTGACCTGCATACAGATTCCTCAGGAGGAAGGTAAGGTGGTCTGGAAGAATTTTGAAGAATTTCTTCATCTCTTGAAGAATTTTCCAGTTTGTTGTGTTCCACAACGTCAAAGTCTTTGCCATAATCAATGAAGCAGAAGTAGATGTTTTTTCTGGAACTCTCTTGCTTTTCTGATGATCCAATGGATGTTGGCAATTTGATTTCTGGTTTCTCTGCCTTTTCTATAACAAGCTTAAACATCTGGAAGTTCATGGTTCATGTACTGTTGAAGCCTGGGTTGGAGAATTTTGAGCATTATTTTGCTAGCCTGTGAGATGTGTGGAATTGTGCAGTAGTGTGAACATTTTTTGGCATTGTCCTTCTTTGGGATTGGAATAAAAACTGACCTTTTCCCGTCCTGTGGCCACTGCTGAGTTTTCCAAATTTGCTGGCATATTGAGTACAGCACTTTCACAGCATCATCTTTCAGGATTTGGAATAGTTCAACTGGAATTCCATCACCTCCACTAGCTTTGTTCATACTGACGCTTCCTAAGGCCCACTTGACTTCGCATTCCAGGATGTCCGGCTCTAGGTAAGTGACCACACCATTGTGGTTATCTAGGTCATGAAGATCTTTTTTGTATAGGCCTTCTGTGTATCCTTGCCACCTCTTCTTAACATCTTCTGCTTCTGTTAGGTCCATACCATTTCTGTCCTTTATCGAGCCCATCTTTGCATGAAATGTTCCCTTGGTATCTCTAACTTTCTTGAAGAGATCTCTAGTCTTTCCCATTCTGTTGTTTTCCTCTATTTCTTTGCATTGATCACTGGAGAAGTCTGTCTTATCTCTCCTTGCTAATCTTTGGAACTCTGCATTCAAATGGGCATATCTTTCCTATTCTCCTTTGCCTTTCACTTCTCTTCTTTTCTCAGCTATTTGTAAGGCCTCTTCAGACATCCATTTTGCCTTTTTGCATTTCTTTTTCTTGGAAATGATTTTGATCACTGCCTCCTGTACAATGTTATGAACTTCTGTCCATAGTTCTTTAGGCAATCTATCTATCAGATCTAATTCCTTGAATCTATTTGTCACTTCCACTCTGTAATCATAAGGGATTTGATTTAGGTCATACCTGAATGGTCTAGTGATTTTCCCTACTTTCTTCAGTTTAATTCTGAATTTTGCAATAGAGTTCATGATCTGAGCCATAGTCAACTTCCAGTCTTGTTTTTGCTGACTGTATAGAGAGCTTCTCCCACTTTAACTGCAAAGAATATAATCAGTCTGATTTCAGTATTGACTGTCTTCTCTATGAGGTGGATTTAAAGAAAAAAATCTTGCTGTGATTTATGTCAAAAAGTGTTCTGCCCATGTTTTCCTCCAAGAGTTTTATAGTACCCAGCTTTACATTCAGGTCTTTAATCCATTTGAATTTATTTTTCTGCATTGTTGTTCAGTTGCTCAGTTGTGTCCGACTCTTTGTGACACCATGAACTGCAGCATGCCAGGCTTCCCTGTCCTTCACTGTCTCCTGGAGTTTGCTCAGACTCATGTCCATTGAGTCAGTGATACCATCCAACCATCTCATCCTCTGTCATGCCCTTCTCCTCCATCCTTCAATCTTTCCCAGCATCAGGGGCTTTTCTAATGAGTCAGCTCTTCGTATCATGTGGCTGAAGTGTTGGAGCTTCAGCATCAGTCCTTCCAGTGAATATTCAAGGTTGACTTTTAGGAGTGAGTGGTTTGTCCACATGGTGTTAAGCAATGTGCTAATTTCATTCTTTTCCATGTATCTGTCCAGTTTGCTTCATTTCTCAAAGGTAAATTGTCCATAAATGTATGGGTTTGTCTCTGGGTTCTCTATCCTGTTTCACTTCTCTTTATTTCTGTTTTTGTGCCAGTACTGTAGTGTCTTGATTACAGTATCTTTGTAGTATAGTCTGAAGTCAGGGAGCCTGATTCCTTCAGCTGTGTTTTTCTTTCTCAAGTTTGCTTTGCCTATTCGGGGTCTGTTGTGTTTCCATACAAATGGTAATTTTGTTGTTGTTCTAGTTCTTTTAAAAGTACCATTCGTACTTTGATAGAGATTATATAGAGTATATAGAGTTCTTTGGGCAATATAGTTATTTTCACAGTACTGAGTTTTCCAATTCAAGACCATGGTAGATCTCTCTATTTGTGTTTTCCTTTATTTCTTTCATCGGTATCTTATAGTTTTCTGAGTACAGGTTTTTTGTCTTCTTAAGTAGATATATTCCTAGGTACTTTGTTCTTTTTGATGCAATGGTAAATGGGATTGTTTCTTTTATTTTTCTTTCTGATCTTTCATTGTTAATGTATAGGAATGCAAGAGATTTCTATGTATTATATTTTGTATCCTGCAGCTTTATGGAATTTTTAGATGAGCTCTAGTAGCTGTACTTGGAGATAAGACCTTTATAAGGGGTGATTAAATCAAAATGAGGTCCATAGGATGGATCCTATAATATAATATGATTGCTGTTCTTAAAAGAAGAAATTTGAATACATGAATCAACACTATAAGATTGTTTGAAGACATCAGAAGAAGATGGCCATCCACAAATCAAGGAAAGAGATCTCAGAAGAACTAAACAGGCTGTCTTCTTGATCTCAGATTTACAACCTCCAGAACTGTGAGATTAATAAATATCTGTTTTTTAACCTATCCAGGTTGTGATGCTTTGTTCTGACAGTTCTAATACACTAACATAGGGTTTAAAAACACTGGAGCCTCTGATATAATAATAAAGTAATTAATTGATAAATATTTCCCTGGTCTAGATAGTTCATCACCATTCACTGAGGAAGCATTGTGATTGGACCATAATAAACAAAAGGAAAATTTTGTGAGATGTAACAGTTGATGGTAGACATTTACTGATGGGAATGACAAAATCAGACATGCCTTTTGGTAAGTTCAATCTGATGGTAGTAAGGATGGCTTGGATACAATGAAAAGTGGGTTCATGGAAACCTGAAAGGAATACAGTTTACATAAGATGTAAGACCTCTCTAGAAGAAATAATGGGAATGGAAAGAAATGGGGAAATTTAAGTAATATACAAGAATGTGTTAATAAGACTTGGTTAGAAGATATGAATGCTGCTGCTGCTGCTAAGTCTCTTCAGTCGTGTGTGATCCCATAGACGGCAGCCTACCAGGCTCCCCCAACCCTGGGATTCTCCAGGCAAGAACACTGAAGTGGGTTGCCATTTCCTTCTCCAATGCATGAAAGTGAAAAGTGAAAGTGAAGTCGCTCAGTCGTGTCTGACTCTTCGCGACTGTCAAGCGAGTGTATGTTCCTTGATTCTTTGCCTCGTCACAACAAAGATTTGGCGCGATGGACATTAAAGCCCTTGACACTTCACAGCTCTCAGGTCTTGGACAAACCCTGCTACAGCTCTTAGGCAAATCAGTGTTACAGCTCTATTTTATTTAGAAGATAGCAGGAGAGAGAGAGAGAGAGAGAGAGAGAGAGAGCGAGCATGCACGCACGCGGGAGATAGAGTCCCAGAGAAAGTGCTTTGGCTCCTCCTTTTATATGGTTTTTTCTCCACCTGGGCCTGCCCTATGCAAATTGGGCTTAGCCAGGAGTGCTGTTTGTTCTGCCTGAAGTCTTCACTCTGGTCCTCAGACCTTCCTTGTCTTTTAGCCACCACCATTTTGGACTCCTTTTCCCTATTCTACCTACCTAACACAACCCTATGGACTGCAGCCTACCAGGCTCCTCTGCCCATGGGATTTTCCAGGCAAGAGTACTGGAGTGGGGTGCCATTGCCTTCTCCAAGGATATGAATAATAAGGACTATTAGAGAGGGAGAAGTCAAAAACAATTTTCAGGTTCTAAGTTGAAAACTTGGATGAAAATGCAAACATGCAGTAAAATGGGGTCAACTGGAGCAGCAACAAGTTTTAGGGAATGACTATACGTTCAGTTGGAGAATATTAATATTACTTAGTGATAGGGTCATTAAATGTCATTGAGAGGAAACAACCAGAAAGAGAAATATTTTTATATGAAATCTAAGAAGAGGAGTGTTGAAAAATTAACTACTGGTGAATCATAGCAAATGACACTGGAGATGGTGTTGAGAGGGTCAAATATGATGAGGCCTGAAAGATGACCATTAGATGTGACATGAAAGTGTAAAGAAACAGAGTAAACATTTTCTGCCAAGAATTGAGGAAGGGGAAGAAATGCAGACAAGAAAGAAGTTAACTTGGTCAGTTGAATTTCTATTTCTTTAATTTGCCTCTATCTTTTTTATCATTTTCCCTCTCCCCAAGTAAAGAAGAGTCTTTAGTATAATTGGTTAGAGACCAAGAAATTAATTGAGTTGCATTTTATTTGGGGGATAGTTTACTAGTTTTAAAATTTAACATTGCTGTACAAAGCCTTGTTTTGCTAATGAGCCACCAGGAAAGCCATACTAGGAATAGGTACCAGAGATAGGCACCAACAATATATACTTGTTTCATATAATCAATTACATTATCCAAACTGGATTAAACAGACACGTACCTCATTATAGAAAAGATAACATTACTTTGGGAATGTAATTTGTGTAAGCTAGTTGAATCACTTGAAAAATTTTATTTTTCATATGCAATCTAGTTGATATCAACAACAAGATATTTTGTATACCTAGACTGTCAGATAGAACACAAACACCCCTCTTTTTGGTATTTGGCCAAGGTAATCCATTCAGTCCTGTGACTCAGACATTATCTCATGCTGGAACTGATCGTATTCAAAGACAACTCTTCAGCTTTGATTTCTCTCCATGATTTTTTGGCTAGTATATCTGGTTCTCTACTCAGCATATTATCTTGCTTAACTAAGAGGCAAATCAAAATTAATATGTGCAAAACCAACTCTAGATTATCTTCCCCCACCCACCTCCCTGAGTCTTTCCTATTTTAGTAGACATGTTCTTTCTGTTGCTCAGATTAAAATCTCAGAGAAATCCTTGACTTACTTATTTCACAACTCGTCACACTGATCAGAAAATATTATTAATTTTGCTTTCAATCTTGAATACCTTGAAGCAGCAAAATTTGTTGGAACTAGTTCAAAATACATTCCAAATTTTACCATTTATAATCCCTTCTAGAGCTACCACTCTGGAGCAATATCAGTAAAATCTCTTAACTTGATTATAACAAGGGACTCCAAGCAAAACTACTGTTTATAGTCTATTTCCCAACCCGAACAGTCTCTTTGTACAACAGTCAGATGATCGTTTTAAAATATAAAACAGAATTTCCCTGCTTGAACCCTGCTATGTTTCCCTACCATGCTTAGGAAAAAAAAAAAAGAAAAGTCAATCTTTGGTAAGATCTACAATAACCTTGGTGATTAGTTCCTATCTAGTTTTCTAAGCTTATCTATCTTCAGTTCAGTTCAGTTCAGTTATTCAGTCACCTTTACTGTGCGACCCCAAGCACTACAGCATGCCAGGCCTCCCTGTCCATCACCAACGCCTGGAGTTTACTCAAACTCATGTCCATTGAGTCAGAAATGCCATCCTACAATCTCATCCACTGTCGAACACTTCTCCTCCTGACTGCAATCTTTCCAGCATCAGGGTCTTTTCAAATGAGTCAGTTCTTCGCATCAGGTGGCCAAAGTATTGGAGTTTCAGCATCAGCATCAGTGCTTCCAATGAATATTCAGGACTGATCTGCTTTAGGATGGACTGGTTGGATCTTCTTACAGTTCAAGGGACTCTCAATAGTCTTCTCACACCCCACAGTTAAAAAGCATCAATTCTTCAGTGCTCAGTTTTCTTTATAGTCCAACTTTCATATCCATACATGACTACTGGAAAAATCATAGCTTTGAATAGATGGGCCTTTGTTGGCAAAGTAATGTCTCGGCTTTTCAATATGCTATCTAGGTTGGTCATAACTTTCCTTCCAAGGAGCAAGCATCTTTTAATATCAAGGATGCAGTCACCATCTGCAGTGATTTTGGAGCCCCCCAAAATAAAGACTACCACTGTTTCCATTGTTTCTCCATCTATTTGCCATGAAGTGATGGGACCAGATGCCATGATCTTCGTTTTCTGAATTTTGAGATTTAAGCCAACTTTTTCACTCTCCTCTGTCATTTTCATCAAGAGGCTCTTTGGTTCTTCTTCGCTTTCTGCCATAACGGTGGTGTCATCTGCATATATGAGTTTATTGATATTTCTCCTGGCAATCTTGATTCCAGCTTGTGCTTCATCCACCCCAGTGTTTCTCATGATGTACTCTGCATATAGGCTAAATAAGCAGATGACAATATACATCCTTGACATACTTGTTTCCCAATTTGGAACCAGTCTGTTGTTCCATGTCTAGTTCTAACTGTTGCTTCCTGACCTGCATACAGGTTTCTCAAGAGGCATCTCAGGTGGTCTGGTATTCCAGTCTCCTTCAGAATTTTCTACAGTTTGTGGTGATCCACACAGTCAAAGACTTTGGCACAGTCAATAAAGCAGAAATAGATGTTTTTCTGGAAGTCTCTTGCTTTTTCGATGATCCAGTGGTTGTTGGCAATTTGATCTCTGGTTCCTCTGCCTTTTCAAAATCAAGTTTGAACATCTGCAAGTTCATGGCTCACGTATTGTTGAAGCCTGGCTTGGAGAATTTTGAGCATTACTTTACTAGCATGTGAGGTGAGTGCAATTGTGTGGTACTTTGAGCATTCTTTGGCATTACCTTTCTTTGGGATTGGAATGAAAACTGACATTTTCCAGTCCTGTGGCCACTGCTGAGGCTTCCAAATTTGCTGGCATATTGAGTGCAGCAGTTTCACAGCATCATCTTTTAGGATATGGAATATCTCAACTGGAATTCCATCACCTCCACTAGCTTTGTTTATACTGATGCTTCCTAAGGCCCACTTGACTTCGCATTCCAGGATGTCTAGCTCTAGGTGAGTGATCACACCATTGTGGTTATCTGGGTCATGAAGATCTTTTTTGTATAGGTCTTCTGTGTATCCTTGCCACCTCTTCTTAACATCTTCTGCTTCTGTTATATCCATACCATTTCTGTCCTTTATTGAGCCCATCTTTGCATGAAATATTCCCTTGGTATTTCCAATTTTCTTGAAGAGATTTTCTAGTCTTTCCCATTCTATTTTTTCCCTCTATTTCTTTGCATTGATCACTGAGAAAGGCTTTCTTATCTCTCCTTGCTAATCTTTGGAACTCTACATTCAAATGGGCATATCTTTCCTTTTCTCCTTTGCCTTCTATGTCTCTTCCATTCTTAGCTATTTATAAGGCCTCCTGAGGAGGAACCCAATGTCCAAGGAGCAGTGACTGTGCGGGTTCAGGAGGGCCAAGAGGAGCTACTCCACATTCAAGGTCAGGATGGGCGATGTGAGGAGATACCCCTCTTCCAAGGTAAGGAGCAGTGGCTGCGCTTTGCTGGAGCAGCCCTGAAGAGATACCCCATGTCCGAGGTAAGAGAAAACTAAGTAAGATGGTAGGTGTTGCTAGAGGCATCAGAGGTCAGACACACAAAACATAATCACAGAAAACTAGTCAATCTATTCACACAGACCACAGCCTTGTCTAACTCAGTGAAACTAAGACATGCCATGTGGGGCTACTCAAGATGGGTGGGTCATGGTGGAGACGTCTGACAGAATGTGTTCCACTGGAAGAGGAAATGGCAAACAACTTCAGTATTCTTGCCTTGAGAATTCCATGAACAATATGAAAAGGCAAAATGATAGGATACCAAAAGAAGAACTCCCTAGGTTGGTAGATGCCCAATATGCTACTGGAGATCAGTGGAGAAATAACTCCAGAAAGAATGAAGGGATGCAGCCAAAGCAAAACCAATACCCAATTCTGGAGGTGACTGGTGATAGAAGCAAGGTCTGATGTTGTAAAGAGCAATATTGCATAGGAACCTGGAATGTTAGGTCCATGAATCAAGGCAAATTGGAAGTAGACAAACAGGAGATGGCAAGAGTGAACGTCAACATTCTAGGAATCAGAAACTCAAATGGACTGGAATGGGTGAATTTAACTCAGATGACCATTGTTATTATTATTATTATTTTTTTTTTCAGATGACCATTATATCTACTACTGTGGGCAGGAATCCCTTAGAAGAAATGGAGTAACCATCATGGTCAATAAAAGAGTTTGAAATGCAGTACTTGGATGCAATCTCAAAAGTGACAGAATGATCTCTGTTCATTTCCAAGGCAAACCATTCAATATCATAGTAATCCAAGTCTATGCCCCAACCAGTAACACTGAAGAACCTGAAGTTGAACGGTTGTAGGAAGACCTATACGAACTTTTAGAATTAAAACCCAAAAAAGATGTCCTTTTCATTATAGGGGACTGGAATGCAAAAGTAGGAAGTCAAGACTCCTGGGGTAAAGGCAAATTTGGCATTGGAATACGGAATGAAGCAGGGCAAAGGCTAATAGAGTTTTGCAAAGAAAATGCACTGGTCATAGCAAACAACCTCTTCCAACAACACAAGAGAAGACTCTACACATGGACATCACCAGATGGTCAACACCGAAATCAGATTGATTATATTCTGTGCAGCCAAAGAAGGAGAAGCTCTATACAGTCAGCAAAAACAAGACCATGAGCTGACTGTGGCTCAGATTATGAACTCCTTGTTGCCAGATTCAGACTTAAATTGAAGAAAGTAGGGAAAACCACTAGATCATTCAAAGTGAAAGTGAAAGTGAAGTCGATCAGTCGTGTCCGACTCTTTGCGACCCCATGGATTGTAGCCTACCAGGCTCCTTTGTCCATGGGATTTTCCAGGCAAGAATACTGGAGTGGATTGCCATTTCCTTCTCCAGGGAATCTTCTCAACCCAGGGACTGAACCCCGGTCTCCTGCATTGTAGACAGACGCTTTACCATCTGAGCCACCAGGGAAGTTCTCTAGACCATTCAGGTATGATCTAAATCAAATTCCTTATGATTATACAATGGAAGTGAGAAATAGATTTAATGCACTAGATCTGATAGATAGAATGCCTGATGAACTATGGACGGAGGTTTGTGACATTGTACAGGAGACAGGGATCAAGACCATCCCCATGGAAAAGAAAAGCAAAAAAGCAAAATGGCTGTCTGGGGAGGCCTTACAAATAGCTGTGAAAAGAGGAGAAGTGAAAAGCAAAGGAGAAAAGGAAAGATATAAGCATCTGAAGGCAGAGTTCCAAAGAATAGTATGTACAGATAAGAAAGCCTCCTCAGCAGTCAATGCAAAGAAATAGAGGAAAACAACAGAATGGGAAAGACTAGAGATCTCTTCAAGAAAATTAGAGATACCAAGGGAACATTTCATGCCAAGATGGGCTCAATAAAGGACAGAAATGGTATGGACTTAACAGAAGGAACAGATATTAAGAAGAGGTGGCAAGAATACATAGAAGAACTGTACAAAAAACATTTTCATGACCAAGATAATCACGATGATGTTGTTAATGACCTAGAGCTAGACATCCTGGAATGTGAAGTCAATGGGCCTTAGAAAGCATCACTACAAACAAAGCTAGTGGGGGTGATGGAATTCCAGTTGAGCTATTTAAAATCCTGGAAGATGATGCTGTCAAAGTGCTGCACTCAATATGCCAGCAAATTTGTAAAACCAGCAGTGGCCACAGGACTGGAAAAGGTCAGTTTTCATTCCAATCCCAAAGAAAGGCAATGCCAAAGAATGCTCAAATTACCGCACAATTGCATTCATCTTACACTCTAGTAAAGTAATGCTCAAATTCTCCAAGCCAGGCTTCAGCAATGCATGAACTGTGAAATTCCAGATATTCAAGCTGGTTTTTAAAAAGGCAGAGGAACCAGAGATCATATTGCCAACATCTGCTGGATCATGGAAAAAGCAAGAGAGTTCCAGAAAAACATCTATTTCTGCTTTATTGCCTATGCCAAACCCTTTGACTGTGTATCACAATCAACTGTGGAAAATTCTGAAAGAGATGGGAATACCAGACCACCTGACCTGCCTCTTGAGAAATGTATATGCAGGTGAGGAAGCAACAATTAGAATTGGACATGGAACAACAGACTGGTTCCAAATAGGAAAAGGAGTACGCCAAGGCTATATATTGTTGCCCTGTTTATTTAACTTCTATGTAGAGTAAATCATGAGAAACTCTGGGCTGGAAGAAGCACAAGGTGGAATCAAGATTGTTGGGTGAAATATCAATAACCTCAGATATGCAGATGACACCACCCTTATAGAAGAAAGTGAAGAACTAAAGAGCCTCTTGATAAAAGTGAAAGAGAAGAGTGAAAAAGTTGGCTTAAAGCTCAACATTCAGAAAACTATGATCATGGCATCTGGTCCCATCACTTCATGGGAAATAGATGGGGAAACAGTGGAAACGGTATCAGACTTTATTTTGTTGGGCTCAAAAATCACTGCAGCTGGTGACTGCAGCCATGAAATTAAAAGACACTTACTCCTTGGAAGAAAAGTTATGACCAACCTAGATAGCATATTGTAAAGCAGAGACATTACTTTGTCAACAACGGCCTGTCTAGTCAAGGCTATGGTTTTTCCAGTGGTCATGTATGGATGTGTGAGTTGGACTGTGAAGAAAGCTGCTTTTGAACTGTGGTGTTGGAGAAGACTCTTGAGAGTCCCTTGGACTGCAAGGAGATCCAACCAGTCCATTCTAAAGGAGATCAGTCCTGGGTGTTCTTTGGAAGGACTGATGCTAAAGCTGAAACTCCTATACATTGGCCACCTCGTGCGAAGAGTTGACTCATTGGAAAAGACTCTGATGTTGAGAGGGATTGGGGGCAGGAGGAGAAGGGGATGATAGAGGATGAGATGGCTGGATGGCATCACCAACTGATGAACATGAGTTGGAGTGAACTTCGGTAGTTGGTGATGGATAGGGAGGCCTGTGTGCTGCAATTCATGGGGTAGCAAAGAGTCAGACATGACTGAGCGACTGAAGTGAACTGAACTGAACTCAGGCAACCATTTATTTGCCTTTTTGCATTTCTTTTTCTTGGGGATGGTCTTGGTCCCTACCTCCTGTACAATCTCATGAACATTTGTCCATAATTATTCAGGCTATCTGACTATCAGATCTAATCCCTTGAATCTGTTTCTCACTTCTCCTATAAGTGAGATCTGATTTAGGTCATACCTGAATGGTCTACGGGTTTTCCATATTTTCTTCAATTTAAGTCTGAATTTGGCAATAAGGAGTTCATTATCTAAGCCACAGTCAGCTCCCGGTCTTGTTTTTGCTGACTGTATAGAGAGCTTCTCCATCTTTGGCTGCAAAGAATATAATCAATCTGATTTTTCTATTGACCATCTGGTGATATCCATGTCTAAAGTCTTCTCCTGTGTTGTTGGAAGAGGGTGTTTGCTATGACCAGTGCATTCTCTTGGCAAAACTCTGTTAGCCTTTGCCCTGCTTTATTCTCTACTCCAAGTCCAAATTTGCCTGTTACTTCAGGTATTTCTTGACTTCCTACTTTTGCATCTCTATCATGCTCCTTACTTTATTATCAGTTCAGTTCAGTTCATTCGATCAGTCATATCCTACTCTTTGTGACCCCATGAATCACAGCACACCAGGCCTCCCTGTCCATCACCATCTCCGGGAGTTCACTCAAACTTACTTCTATTGAGTCCGTGATGCCATCCATCCATCTCATCCTCTGTCTTCCCCTTTTCCTCCTGCCCCCAATCCCTCCGAGCATCAGAGTCTTTTCCAATGAGTTTAACTCTTTGCATTAGGTAGCCAAAGTGCTGGAGTTTCAGCTTTAGCATCCTTCCTTCCAAAGAACACCCAGGACTTATCTCCTTCAGAATGGACTGGTTGGATCTCCTTGCAGTCCAAGGGACTCTCAAGAGTCTTCTCCAGCACCACAGTTCAAAAGCATCAGTTCTTTGGCGGTCAGCTTTCTTCACAGTCCAACTCTCACATCCATACATGACCACTGGAAAAACTATAGCCTTGACCATATGGACCTTTGTTGACAAAGTAATGTCTATGCTTTTCAATATTCTATCTACGTTGGTCATAACTTTCCTTCCAAAGAGTAAGCGTCTTTTAATTTCATGGCTGCAGTCACCATCTGCAGTGATTTTCGAGCCTAAAAAAATAAAGTTTGACAATGTTTCCACTGTTTCCCCTTCTATTTCCCATGAAGTGATGGGTCCAGATGCCATGACCTTAGTTTTCTGAATGTTGAGCTTTAAAGCCAACTTTTTTACTCTCCTCTTTCATTTTCATCAAGAGGCTTTTTAGTTCCTCTTCACTTTCTGCCATAAGGGTGGTGTAATCTGCATATCTGAGGTTATTGATATTTCACCCAACAATCTTGATTCCACCTTGTGCTTCTTCCAGCCCAGCATTTCTCATGCTGTACTCTGCATAGAAGTTAAATAAACAGGGTGACAATATACAGCCTTGACGTACTCCTTTTCCTATTTGGAACCAGTCTGTTGTTCCATGTCCAGTTCTAACTGTTGCTTCCTCACCTGCATATAAGTTTCTCAAGAGGCAGGTCAGGTGGTCTGGTATTCCCATCTCTTTCAGAATTTTCCACAGTTGATTGTGATACACAGTCAAAGGGTTTGGCATAGGCAATAAAGCAGAAATGGATGTTTTTCTGGAACTCTTGCTTTTTCCATGATCCAGCAGATGTTGGCAATATGATCTCTGGTTCCTCTGCCTTTTTAAAATCCAGTTTGAACATCTGGAAATTCACGGTTTTTGTATTACTGAAGCATGACTTGGAGAATTTTGAGCATTACTTTACTAGCATGTGGGATGAGTGCAATTGTGCGGTAATTTGAGCATTCTTTGGCATTGCCTTTCTTTGGGATTGGAATGAAAACTGACATTTTCCAGTCCTGTGGCTACTGCTGAGTTTTCCAAACTTGCTGGCATATTGAGTGCAGCACTTTGACAGCATCATCTTCCAGGATTTTAAATAGCTCAACTGGAATTCCATCACCCCCCACTAGCTTTGTTCATAGTGACGCTTTCTAAGGCCCACTTGACTTCACATTCCAGGATGTCTGGCTCTAGGTGAGTGATCATACCATTGTGATTATCTTGGTTGTAAAGATCTTTTTTGTACAGTTCTTCTATGTATTCTTGCCACCTCTTCTTAATATCTGTTCCTTCTGTTAAGTCCATACCATTTCTGTCCTTTATTGAGCCCATCTTGGCATGAAATGTTCCCTTGGTATCTCTAATTTTCTTGAAGAGATCTCTAGTCTTTCCCATTACGTTGTTTTCCTCTATTTTTTGCATTGATCTCTAGGTACACCAATTTCCTCAATGAAATGTTTCACAAATACATTAACACATCAAATGCCCTCCCACAATAGGACCTTTACTTTTGATACTTGTTTTCTTTGGAACGTTCTTCTCAGAAATTCATATGATTCTCTCCCTCATATCACTAAGTTTTCTGCTTCACAATAGGCTTATCACAGCCATCCTACCTAAAGTAACAATCCTTACACTGCTTCATTTTTCTTCTACTATATGTCACCTTTTAACATCTTATTATGCCTTAATTTATGGTTTGTTTTATTCTTCACCACTATCACATAAGTTCACTGAAAGCTGAAATCTTTCTGTCTTGCTTTGTGTTGCTTTCCTGGCAACATTACCATTGTGTTGTTGATAGTAAGCCGTCAGTAAAGAAGTGCATAAATGATTAAATATTTATCTGCTATGGAAACTTATCTTCTCAAATCTGTATCATTCAGACTCAGATAATTTACTCTCTGGGACATGATTGAGCAACTAACACTTTCTCAAATTGGAATTACTTTCTCGATCAAAGAGCAAGTAATGAAGCCTGAAGTTTAAATAAAGGGGCTTTTAAATAAGAATTTGTAAGCACTGCATATTTCTCCCCTTCACTGCAGATATGTAACCTATCACTTCGAAAGAGCACACATAATCTATTATATTTTGTTTAACATAATAGATACAGACTATTAATGCCATATGTTTCATGAGAATGGTAGTACTAGAATTTTTAAGATCTGTATAAAGAATTTTATAGAGAGCTTCCTAATAGCTATTCCGTATCAGCAAATGGCTGCTCTCCAATATCTACTTTTTTTTATTAATAAACTTTAACTGTTATTATTACTGTCAAGCACAGATTTGCATATTGGGTGTGTTCTTCAAATAGCGAAATGCTGAACCCCATAATAGTTCTTGGAACTCAAGACAGATTTGGAGTCATCATCCTATTTACAAGATGGAGTCCTAGGTGGTTAGGTGCACACAATTTGAATTCTTTATTATTCTTTCCTTTTGTTGGCATTACTGCATTATTCTCTTTTCCCAGATGAAACACTTCATGAAGTTTATTGCATTTGCTAATTAGATTAGCA
Source organism: Bubalus bubalis (assembly GCF_019923935.1). Taxonomy (NCBI): domain Eukaryota; kingdom Metazoa; phylum Chordata; class Mammalia; order Artiodactyla; family Bovidae; genus Bubalus; species Bubalus bubalis. Next base: position 39,406,893 of record NC_059163.1, on the reverse strand, counting down.
ATTACCAATTAAGCTAAATTTCAAAGTACCAATCAGATTTTATACCTTAATTAGTTACATTATTACTAATTAGAATAGCAGTTTTTACTTAATGGATTATGTGCAAATTAAGATGATTCAGTCCATTTTTAAAGCCTACATATATTTTACTAATTGGTATAGTAATCAAGAGCTCATATTTGAATTTAATATGTCATATTAGTAAAATGTCACATGACAGTTCAAGTCTGTGTGTAATATAGGAAAAAATATTAGGACAAACAAGAGTTAACTGAATTTAAACTTTTCCAAAGTTTGAGTTGAGATGAGTAATGCTTTGGAAGACATGTATAATCATGCTTTTGAAGACAGATCAAGTAATTCCTCTACTAAGAAAAACAAGAAGAGCTTAGTACCTATTAATAATATTCAAAGAACACATTTTAGAAATATGGTTCTTTCATCTGGCAGTTGGTGATTTACATACCTTTTGGTGGGTAGTAACTATGAATGCACCAGCTCTGCCAGAAGGATGTAAATGAAATTACAATTTTTGAAGTTTTCATTGGGTTTTGACACCTGGATTCCAAAGTTGTTCAAGTATTGATTTCCTTTTACTGACTATTAACAAATATTTTGAACAATTCTACTGCCAGATGTTTTCTTACTATATTGTACATACAGAAAGAAAACATAAAATCTTAGGAGCATAATGAAATAGACATCTGTAGTAAAGGCTATATTTTATAAAGTGACTACAAAATCTTAATTATATTGACAATGTACTACATTTATCACATTCAACTACCTTAACACGTGGCACTAGTGGTAAAAGAATCTGCCTGCAATGCAGGAGATGCAGGAAGATCCCCTGGAGAAGGCAATGGAACCCCACTCCAGTATTCTTGCCTCAGAAATACAATGGACAGAGGAACCTGGCAGGTTCCATGAGGTTGCAAAGAGTCGGACTCGACTTAGTGACTAAAAACAACAACAACTACCTTAACTAAGTTAATGTGCTTTTGCCTGACTATACTTACCACATTTAATGATTATTTTAGTCAGTCTCAACTGTTTATATTGTTTAGCATAGTACTCTAGTCCTGGACCAAACACAGAGTAGACCTTTTTTAAAGGAAGAACACTGACTGAAACTGCCCACTCTGGCCAGGCACCATAGTATCTATTTGCATGAGTTGTTTTATGACAGGAGGTCCTGCTAAGGAACACGGAACTAATAAGCTGCCACCAACGTCAAGAATTCAGGAAAGTTCAAAGGAGACACCACATGTCTGACGACCTCCCAGAATCCTTCTCTCTGGCATCCTTCTTGGCTGGACAAGGCCTGTTCCACCAGGAAGGACTCTGAATCAGAATGATTGGGTAAAGACAACCCAGAAACTAATCCCATCACCATAAAACCCCAAACTGCGAGCCATGTGGCAGAGCTGCTCTCCTGGGTTCCCTTACCCTACTGCTCTCCACCCGGGTGCCTTTTCCCAATAAAATCTCTTTGTCAGCACATGTGTCTCCTTGGACAATTCATTTCCGAGTGTTAGACAATAGCCAAGTTTCAAGGCCTGGAAGTGGTCCCCTTTCCTGCAACAGAAAGAAATACAGCTTTAGTCATTGATAAACATGTATAAATTCTGAAATTGCACTCTGGCTCATAAACAGTGCACTATTATTTAATGCACTCCAACTCTTTGGTCTTAGCTATGATCCTAGTGTAGTAAAAGATAGCAAAAAATTTCAGATTAGCAAATACATATATTTTAAGACACTAATAGTTTAAAAGGAGGTCTACTATCTAATTTGGGTAGCATGTATATCTCTCGCTCTTTATATCTCAAATCAGTTATTGTGTATACCTATTCCTGAGTTGCTTATATTTGCATATCTGTCTTTTTGCAAAGGAATTTTTTCAGGATTCCATCCAAGAATCTGGCATGCAAATGGTTAAACAGGTCTGTGATCAACTCTCTTTTTAGAGGGGACTTCTCTGGGAAAGAAGAAAGTTTATCCAGTCTAATCTTCCTTCAACATGTTAATGACTAAAATTTTGGCAAACAAACCAATGATAATACTATTGAAATGGTTCATACTATGGTGTGCTTTTTTCAGGTTGGACCACGTTGACTATAATAAGTTATGGTAAACAAAATTCAAAGCTTTTAATTTATGGGACAGTTCTATGTATCTCTCTTTGTTGGTATCTGCTTTGAGATTATTCATCAAAACTGTTAGTAAAACTGTCTTACTGGGTCAGATTTCTTTCTTTCTTTCTTTCTTTTTTTTTTGGTGTCAACTACAGTAGGAGGAGTTTTTACATGGTAAGCGACTATAAACAAAGTCATCTGAATGACAAATCTCGCCTCCTTGCCCTACTCCATACTTCTGATTTACATGACCGAGATTTGACAATCTGATCTTTTGTATTATCATAGTATACACTTAGTGTTTCAGGTTAACTGCATGGAACATTAAGTATTAAACAAATTATATCATTGGATGAAAAATACAAAGTCACAACTACTTAAAGTGGCTAGTATGTAAGCATATGGGACAGTGATAGCGTGCTTTTTTTGTGTACAAATAGTCTGAAAAATTCACCCTTTATTTAAGAATCCAATAGTTAATGCACTCTAAAAATTCTTTGTCTATTAAACTTAAGTATAAATCAGTTCAGTTTTACTAGGATTTGTGGAAGATGGATAACAATTAAAAATCCATTAGCTTTTTGTGGGTAGGGGCATAGGTTAAAGAAGTAGGAAAGGAAAAAATCAAAGATTAATTTTTGTTCATCTATTTCAATACTAGTATAACATATTCCCACTTACTTTAGGGTTTGATCTTCCCTTTAATTTTACTTTCATTATTTTTTTTCTTCTAGTTTTTTCTCTTTAGACATAGACTCTGCTTTCTCTTAATCATATTCATCTCTTGCATACTTCTCTCCCTACAAATAGCTTCTGTTAAATTTTTGCATGTGTCTTTCTGGATATGTTTATGTCTATATGCATACATAAACTTTTACATTTCTTTCTCCATTTCCTCTGTTTTTTTCCCTAAAGTCCAAAAAGTGCCACTCTATTATATAAGTTACTTTTATCTTTAATCAAATTATTCTCTATCATTAAATATGAGCTCTTAAAAAGCTTAATATTAAGGAAGATTTTACAGTGTTGATGATCAACATTATAAAATCTAATCTCCTTCTGCCTTGCTCCCACTCCTGCCCAGTTCTCCCTTAAGGCCTTTCTGGTAGGTAAAACTGGGAAGAACTCATTAGGCTCCAAAGAATGTGAGTTAGTTTCTACTTCTTGATGCTGTAAGTCTTCAGAGGTCAGCTCTTAATCTGTCACGGGGAAGTTTGCTGAGATTAGTTATCCGATAGAGCCAAGTGGCTCAAGTGGTAAAGAATCTTCCTGTGAAAGCAGGAGCTGCAGGAGTTGTTGATTCAATCCCTGTGTCAAAAAAATTCCCCTGGAGAAGGAAATAGCAAGCCACTCTGTTATTGCCTGGGAAAACCCATGGACAGAGGAGCTTGGCAGTCTCAAAGAGTTGGACACTATTGAAGCAAATGAGCACAGCCCTAACTTACCCCTTACTGATGTTAATGATAACAGCTGTTGTTTTGGTTCAGTTGCTAAATTGTGTCTGATTGTTTTGTGACCCTATTATAGCTCACCAGGCTCCTCTGTCCATGATATTTGCCAGGCATGGGTACTGGAGTAGGTTGCCATTTCCTTCTCCAGGTGATCTTCCCAACCTAGGGATCAAACACATGTTTCCTGCATTGGCAGGTGGATTCTTTACCATTGAGCCACCTGGGAAGCCCGATGCTAACAATATTGTACTCAAATATCAATCTGTTAAGGAATAAAGTGTAAGGGAAAGGGTTAGGAATCTAATTATTAGGTAGGTTCCTTTAAAGACCTCAATGAATTGTTATTTCTTTAACCTATCAGTGGACAATTAGGTTGTTTTTAGAGTTCTGTGTTTGCAATAATTTGGTAATGAAAATATTTATACCTACATTTTTGCATATTTGTATGATTTTTATCTCTAGGCTAAATTCCTAAAATTGAAATTGCTGAACCAAATATTCTTTTACATTTAAAATTTTTATAGATACTTCCAAGGTGTGTCTAAAATTTTCACTAACTTACACTCACAATAATCTTTAAAGTTATTTTTTAATTATGACATTTGAAAAATTGATTATTCATTTTATTTTCATAGAATTTAGCAAAATAGCATACACACTGTCATCAGTTTTTCTGTTAATTTCATACTTATATCCTAGATATTTTTCTATTAAAAATTTGTTTGTAGAGACTTCTTTTATATTAAAGAATTTTATTCTTTCTCAGCATATGGGCCCAAACAGTATTTCTTTAAAGTTGCCCTTTATTTTTGACTTATTCTTTATAAGTCTTTGTCCAAGCTTCCCTGGTGGATTAGAGGGTAAAGCATCTGCCTGCAATGAGGGAGATCCTGGTTTTCCTGGCTCAGGAAGATCCCCTAGAGAAGGAAATGGCAACCCACTCCAGTATTCTTGCCCAGAGAATCCCATGGATTGAGGAGCCTGGTAGGCTACAGTCCACAGGGTTGCAAAGAGTCAGACACGATTGAGTGACTTCACTCATTTCACTTTATGAGTCTTTAACAGGCATATGCTCTTGGTTTTTATGTAGTTAAGTTTCTTACTGTTTTTCTTTATGGCTTCTGAACATCAGATTTAGGAAACTTTTTTCTAGTCACTTCAAAATGATACAATAGCTATCATTTTCTGAACATCCACAATTTTGTCTACATTGAATGGGAAAGTGGGGTGATGTGTTACGCCTGGTTGTTTTCAAATTTTCTTCCCATAGAAGTTGAATAACATTTGAGGATGGATCAGAGATAGCAGAAAGTGAAGTTGAGCCACCTTAAGCTGCTAAAAAAAGCCAAAAGCAAAGAAAAGTGTACATAAAAAATAAATCTTGGAAGAACACAGGGGTCAGAAGTATATGTGATTGGGAGGAGTTGATAAGTTTCTCCAAAAGAGGCTGATTCAAAAGACTGAGAATTTCTTGCTATGTAAAGTACTGATAGAAGGAAAGGGCCAATAATAGGTGATATTTTCCTTAACACTGAATGATGGGAAGATTGTATCTATTTTCCTTTCAGTTCACTCCGATTTCCAAAACAGCTTTGAACATAATGCTCTATTTGTAGTTCACTTACCAAGAATTCAGACTTATTCAAGCATAAGGAATACCTTAGCATCCCAAATGTACTTATTCCCTTACTCTTTGCTAGTAAATTATGCAATAAATGTTATTTTCAAATATGGACTCCTAAAGTCTGATTTGTAATCTATCATGGTTGGACAGCAAGGAGATCAAACAAGTCAATTCTAAAGGAAATCAACCCTGAATATTCATTGGAAAGACGGATGCTGAAGCTTAAGCTAGCTCTTAGTCAAACTAGATTATAATTTTAAAAAAATTTAATCAATTAAATACTTTTTGTTACAATGTGATAACATTAAATTTACAATTTTTTTAAAAAAATTTTTAACTATACAATATTGTATTGGTTTTGCCATACATCAAAATGAATCCGCCACAGGTATACATGTGTTCCCCATTCTGAACCCTCCTCCCTCCTCCCTCCTCCCTCCCCATACCATCCCCCCGGGTCGTCCCAGGGCACCAGCCCCAAGCAGAATCAAGTGTTTTACATTCACTGGATTGAACATTTAAATATATAAAATATCTTTAAGCACCTTAAGCATTAGAGGAAATTTTGTATAATTTTGATAAGTGAGAAGAATTAAGATGGAAAAATAAAAAACAATTTAGGGAAAGTAGACACAACTATATTGAACTAATTTTATTGTTTTATTTTGTTATTTTATTTTGGTATCAGAAGTATCTACCATAGAATATTACATAGCAAGTAACACAATAAATATGTAAAATGCATGTGACATCAGATTAATATACATAGTACAATGAATATCTCAAAGTGATCAGAAAAAGACCAATCTCTTCTCAAATACACAAAATATTTCAGTAATCAATTTAAATTAGAAAACTAACAGCCAAAGAAGTTATGGCAGCAACCTAAAGCATTTTTGGTTAATGTCTCCATTATTATTACTTTACACTAAATTTTGAAAGGCAAAATAGAACTACAACCTCTAATTCTGGTGAGAATGTGAGGAATGGATACTCATACAGTGTTAATAGAAATAATCATTGCTTATTGATATAATCAAAGCAATCATTGCTTATTGCTTTTAAGAAATATAAATTCTCTAGTTTCCTTAGTGGTCCAGATGGTAAAGTGTCTGCCTGCAGTGCAGGGAGACCTGGGTTCTATCCCTGTGTAAGGAAGATCCCTTGAAGAAGGAAATGACAACCCACTCCCATACTCGTGCCTGGAAAATCCCATGGACGGAGGAGCTTGGTAGGCTACAACCCATGGGGTCTCAAAGATTCTGACATGACTGAATGACTTCACTTCACTTCACTTTTTAACATTAAAAGAATAAATTAACCACCTACCTTTTTTTTTTTTTTTTTAACAGAAATACTACTTTTGGGGATATATCACATTGAAGTAAATATCCAGTGCACCAGCCTCAAGCATCCAGCATCATGCATCGAACATGTTGATATATGGCAAAACCAATACAATATTATAAAGTTAAAAAAAAAAAAAACATTAAAAAAAAGAAGTACATATCCATATATGGATACAAGTTAGATACAGTTGCAGATGTAAATATATGTATACATATATATCAGTTCAGTTCAGTTCAGTCATTTAGTTGTGTCCTTCTCTTTGCTACCTGGTGGACTGCAGCACACCAGGCTTCCCTATCCATCACCAACTTCAAGAGTTTGCTTAAACTCATGTCTGTCGAGTCGGAGATGCCATCCAACCATCTCTTCCTCTGTTGTGCCCTTCTCCTCCTGCCTCAATCTTTCCCAGCATCAGGGTCTTTTCCAAGGAATCAGTTCTTAGCATCAGGTGGCCAAAGTACTGGAGTTTCAGCTTTAGCATCAGTCTTTCCAATGAATATTCAGGCCTGATTTCCTTTAGGATTGACAGATTTGATCTCCTTGCATATACATATACATATGTATATGTATAGATAGATAGATAGAAATATATTACCACATTTGTTTACTGAAAAGATACTGGCAAAATAATTGAATGCCTGTAGATATTTACCAGGTTTTCCCTGGTAGCTCAACTGGTAAAGAATCTATCTGCAATTCAGGAGACCCTGGTTCAATTTCTGGGTTGGGATGATCCCCTGGAGAAGGGATAGGCTGCCCACTCCAGTATTCATGGGCTTCTGTGGTGGCTCAGTGGGTAAAGAATCTGCCTGCAATGTAAGAGATCTTCAGGTGTTTGATCCCTGGGTTGGGAAGATCCCCTGGAGAAAAGCATGGTAACCCACTCTAGTATTCTTGCCTGGAGAATCCCCATGGACAGAGGAGCTTGGTGGGCTACAGTTCATGGGGTTGCAAAGAGTCAGATATGACTAAACGACTAAGCACAGGTGTTTATCATTAGTGTCATGTAGAGATATTGAATAATACTAAGAAACTTTCAAAAAAAGATATCTCTATAGCTGTTGACTATTGTGCTATAAATTTAAAAAGCAAAAAGATTTGAGGATACTTTGAAAAGCACAATTATATTTTGGTAAAACAGCAACAAAATACCTTAAGTGTGAGTGTGTATTAATGTTACAGAAGGAAATATATCAGCCTGTTTATACTTGTTAGTGGGTGGAGAGGAAATTTAAGGTTAGTGATTTTAGAACAGCTACTTAATTGATGCATTGCTAAATGTCTACAGAGAATAGATTTCTACTGTTGTAAATATTAAGTACAGATTTAAGAAATGTGGAAATAGACAATTGGAGTCAAAGTAAATAATGAAAAAACAAAGGTCTTAAAAATTTTTTTATTATTATGAAACATGTTTCTTGGGTTCCTAACTTTGTACATCGGATTCATTTTGATATTTGGCAAATCTAATACAGTTATGTAAAGTTTAAAAATAAAATAAAATTAAAAAAAAAATTAGTAGGATCATTAGCTCTCTATAATTTTCTTTACCCACCATCAGAAGTCCAGATACACTCCTACAGTTGTTGTATCTATGTAATGACTGAAAGCCTTGCAATGGCCTGGGAGGTATTAGGACCGGAAGGGTCAGCTGATACTTTTTAATCCATTCTGTGTGTCAGTTACAATTCTTGATTCATGTTATCTCACTTAATCAGCACAGCATCAGTATTAAGCAGTTAAGTATTAAGTAGGTTCTTGCCTTGAATTTTATGAGAAAGATGGAATTAAAAGTGCTTAAAAACTTGTGCAAGATTATACAACTTGTGAGTGGCTAAAATGGGATTTAAAGCAAATTTAAAATAAATAATTATTTTATCCGATATCAGAAAAAAAAAAAAAAATGACTCACAGACTAAGAAGTTAACAAACAATTCTGTTGTGAATAGGTCATTTTCATCGGACTCTTTGAGTGTAAATGTTTAAACACATATGCTACTACTGTACACTACATGACAAAAGTATGTCTAACTTATATAGGAATTTTTCCAGTCTATGCTGGAATGCATTCATCCTTACATTAGTCCTCAAATCAAATTCAAAATTATATATGATTAAAGGGTTAAAAATGTGCTGCTTGCTAAGGCCAATTCAGACAAATTAGGAAATAGCTGCACATTTAAATAGATTATGTTTTCATCTAATTAGGATGATTTTTAAATGGAATTTGAAATTTTCTAAGATAAAAATATATATCCAGACATCACTGATATTCTAGTTTAGTAGTATAAAACAATTTGAAAACAAATGGAATCCTTCCTTCCCTGGGGTATCATTTGTCCCAGGCTCCATTCAGGTGGGTCTAAAGCTGGTTCAGTTGAGGACCCTACCTAGAAATATAGGGGCTTCCACCACTAGTACCACCTGCTCCCACACCCTCACTAGGTACTATTGCCAAATGGACAGGGGAAAGGGGAAATCTAGAAAAACATAGATTCATACAACAGAAGTTTATCCCAGTCACATTGAGTCTGAATGACAGATAAAAGCAGAACTGATTTGCTGTTCTCCTGAGTGCCTTTCCCAAAAGTGCCACATATCAACACTTTCAGAAGTAATATGTTGACAGGATAGTTATTAAAACTATAAAAGTAGAGGAAGTGTATAAAAGTAAAACCTGGAGGCTGTCAGAGGATTGTGCTATTCATACCAGCTTCTTCCCAACCAAACAACAGCATGGGCCCTGCTGAGATTTGCCCCTTGGCTTGGTTCCTCTGAAGATGAAACCCTGACTTTCTTAATCCCTCCCACTTCTCCCCAACACAAACAGCACCAAGAATCTGTGCTCCTAGGGAGCTCAGTTTAAAACAAAGTATAAAAATCACTGCTTAATTTTTAGGCCCAGCAAATAATAATTAAAAAACTTTTTTTGAATTGGAGAAACCTGAAATTGCAAACAGAGTTAGGAGAAATATGAAATTATATTTACTTGTGGTATCCCCCTTTATCTTTAATCATTTTCAGCTCAAATTCTCCATATCTTATTAGATTGAAAGAATTAACTGACTTATTCATTTGCTTATTCATTAATTAGATCAAAATTTACAGTATGTATTCAGAGTTCTCCATAGAAACAGAACCAATGAAATATATACACACACATTTATATGTGTATATATATATATATGTTTATATTTACTTATATACTTATATCTACCTATCTATATCTGTCTATATATCTATATACTGAGAGAGGTTTTAAGGAAGTATTTCATGCAGCAAATTCAAAATCTTTATGGAATCCTGGAAGGTTAGAGACCCAGGGAAGAGTTGCTGTTTCACTTCCAGTCTGAAGACAGTCTGGATGAACGCTTCCTTCCTATTTAAGGTCCCCCAGTCTTTTTATTCCTTTTTCTTAAGGCCTTCCACTGATTGGATGAGACTCACACATATTATGGAGGATAATCTATTTTACTCAAAGTCTACTGATTTAATATTAATAACACCTTATAAAGAGGAGAGTGAAAAAAGGTTTGAGGCTCAACATTCAGAAAACTAAGATCATGGCATCTGGTCCCATCACTTCATGGCAAATAGATGGGGAGACAGTGGAAACAGTGTCAGACTTTATTTTTTTGAGCTTCAAAATCACTGCACATGGTGACTGCAGCCATGAAATTAAAAGATGCTTGCTCCTTGGAAGAAAATTTATGACCAAACTAGACAGCATATTAAAAAACAGAGACATTACTTTGCCAACAAAGGCCTGTCTAGTCAATGCTATGGTTTTTCCAGTAGTCATGTACACATGTGAGAGTTGGACTATAAAGAAAGCCAAGCACTGAAGAATTGATTCTTTTGAACTGTGGTGTTAGAGAAGACTCTTCAGAGTCCCTTGGACTGCAAGGAGATGCAACCAGTCCATCCTAAAAGAAATCAGTCCTGAATGTTCGTTAGAAGGACTGATGTTGAAGCTGAAACTCCAATACTTTGGCCACCTGATGCAAAGAACTGACTCCTTGGAAAAGACCCTGATGCTGGGAAAGATTGAAGGCAAGAGGAGAAGGGGACAACAGAGGATGAGATGGTTGGATGGCATTACTGATTCACTGGACATGAGTCTGAGTAAACTCTGGGAGTTGGCGATGGGCAGGGAGGCTTGGCACGCTGAAGTCTGTGGGGTCGCAAAGAGTTGGACATGACTGAGTGACTGAACTGAACTGAACACCTAAAAAAAAAAATAATGTACCTTTATAGAAACACCAAGTCTGACATTGGATGAAGCATCTAGCCAAGCAAATACATACATTTAACCATCACACTGATTTCCAAATACAAAAATCCTAAAAATCTGTCTTTTGGTAGAGGTGGAAAGGGAGGAAAGAGAAGGTGAGGGGCAGACACAAGGTTAACTAACTGTATTGCAAATAGGAGAAGCAAAGTAACAGATACTTTTAAAATATCAAGGGAGCTGAGAGTAAGAAGTGAATAATTTTGCGTGAGAGAAAAAGAGGTGCACTGATGCTCAAGATGTCTTCCTCTTGTCCAGAAATTTGGCCCAGAAGAGCAATTGCTCAAGTCAGAGAGAAATTTAAAGAGATGTGTGAATCTCCACCTTGGGGCTCATGTGGAAATTGTTCTAGGCTCAGTTCCAAAATATTTACAAACTTAAGCTGGGATTCAGTTTTATAGTGAAACTTAATATGCTTTGGGATCTTTCTTAGTTTGAGGCATTGTCTTTGAAAATCTCGTTCCCCCAGATAGATTTTATTTTATAAGCATTGTCTACAACTGTTTGTTTGAATAAATGTGCAGAGTTTTTGGAAGCCTGGTTTTAATTGCTTTATACTGTGAGCTTTGTAGTTTTTCCTTCTGAAATTTTCATAGTAGAATCTTCAGCAAATTGCAAAGTTTTTTTTTTTTTTAGTTTTTGAGTTTTGGCAGCTAACTTCACTCTGAGCACAGTGGGCTGTCTTTTTCCAGCACACTGCATTAGAGAAAAATTCTTCACCCTAAGGGTTTTTAGAGTTTCTTTGTTCAACAAAGAATTTTATCATACTCCTGAAAGTGGATCTATTTCTTTCAAGACTTAATTTGCATGATCATTGACAAATCAAGCCAGACACTAATTAGCTCTCCTATTGAAATTAACATATTTTATGTGTATTAATGTGAATATCACAGGAGACACTGTCAATCTAGATTTCATTAAGGAATGTTACATACCTTCCAAATAATTTGTACTGGCAGAAGTTTCTAGAATCCAATCTCATCTTGAACTATTCTCCTTGCTATTTGTGTTTTGGTCACACTAGACTTCTAGTTCCTTGATCTTTTTAAGACTTTTCTGATCTTAAGGTCTTCATATTTCCTGTTCTACTGGGCTTGGAAAACAAATTTCCTGTTTCTCCCATAACTTGCATTTCCTCATCCTTCAAGTCTTACCTTCTGTTTTACTTCCTAAGAGAAGCTATCTTTGACCATCCAGCTGTAGTAGGCCTCATCATCACCCATTTTTCATCTGTGGTTCATCTCTATTACAGAATATTCTTTATTTCCATTAGATTATTTATCATAATCTTAAATTATTTTATTTATTTACTTACTCCAATAGTCTGTTTTCTCCATTCCATTAATGCTTCATTAGAACAAGGAATTTGCTTCCTTTTTTCCCTAGAGTTGCATTTTTAGCACAAAATATAAATCTAATTATGTTTCTAATGAAACACTGAAAACAAAACAAAATATTCATGACAAAAAAAATGTTATTGGAAGTAAGTGTCTTATAAAAAGTCATATGATTTATCATTATGTGAGATCATTTATTTACTGTAGCCTTTGCTTTTTGTTGTCTGACTTGCATCAGATTATAAACTATGTGAGAGCAGTGAATAAATTGATTTATCACTGAATTCTTTGGGACATAGTATGTGCTTATAAAATTATACTTTCTGCTTTATTTTAAATGAGATGTCAATAATGATACATATCAGACTCCTAAGTAAATGCAGAGAAAAAGGCCATATACAGAATCTACAAGAGGAAATGATTCATAACTTTGAATCATTTGGTCATACCAAGGATACAAAATAAAGGATTATATTGAATGGAAAGCATGAACACTTTGTGATGTTATTGCTTTGGGGAGAGTTACTGCTCTGCTGGTCACCTGGCCTCCCACTTCATTCACTCCTCTCAAACCTAGAGAGGAAACACAAATAAGGTCAGAATGAGACTTGCTGCTGCTGCTGCTGCTGAGTCACTTCAGTCGTGTCCGACTCTGTGCGACCCCATAGACGGCAGCCCACCAGACTCCCCCATCCCTGGGATTCTCCAGGCAAGAACACTGAAGTGGGTTGCCATTTCCTTCTCCAACGCATGAAAGTAAAAAGTGAAAGTGATGTTGCTCAGTCGTGTCTAACCCTCAGCGACCCCATGGACTGCAGCCCTCCAGGCTCCTCTGTCCGTGGAATTTTCCAGGCAAGAGTACTGGAGTGGGGTGCCATTGCCTTCTCCGGAATGAGACTTGAAGAATATATAAATATGGAGCTGACTCAGTCTAAGGAATACAGTCTTCTGCGCAACAGAATAAAAATGAGAGGGACTTACATTCTCAGAAATTTTCATTGCTGGAGGTGAGCACGGTACCTTTCTCCTCCTGCCTTCAATCTTTCCCAGCTTCAGGGTCTTTTCCAAGGAGTCAGTTCTTTTCATCAGGTGGCCAAAGCATTGGCTCTTCAGCTTCAGCAATCTCACAAGGGATGTGGATTTGATCCCTGTGTTGGAAAGATCTCTTGGAGAAGGAACTGGCAGTCCACTCCAGTATTTTTTGCCTGGAGAATTCTGTAGACTGAGGAACCTGGCAGGCTACACACATACACACATTCGCATGCACATATGCATGCACACACACACACACAAGAAATCTTGGCTTTAGGGAAGACTGAGCAGAAAACCAGCACTATTTAACCCTCTTAGAATTGTAGGAAGAATTCGATTTAGAAGGGGAACACCCAGCGAGACATTTTTGTCATGATCCTCCTGCTCTGGGTCACATTTCATTTTCCATATGGGGCTCTTTGAAGACACCGGCTCTCTGTTCCCTGACAGCCTGGGGCCACTGGTGAGTCAGCCAGCTTGCACACCGACATAGCACTCCCAAGCCTACCCTGGATTCCATGTAGAGTGAAGGACTTAGGAGTTCTTCTATAACCCAGGGAGAGTTGAGGCAATTGCTGAATTTGAGTGGGCAGGTCGCCAAAGGGAATCCCTGCTAGGTGGGGAGTAATCCTGCTCTTGAGGTCTTTAGGAATGACCAGTTTTCCTGAAGATGAAATGAAAGTTATACCAGTACTAAAACTGTGCCAGCAAGTACTGAATCAAGGGCATGAGGGTGCTGATGATCACATGTTCTGATCCCTCTAAGATTCAGCCCACTTGTTAACAAGCCTCAGGTTTCAACATTAAAACTCAGTATTATACCTGGTGTCCAGAGGAGATCATCATTGAAATCAGAGGAGCCAGAGGATGGAACAAAATCATACTCCTGTAGATTGCATGAATGTACTCCCAGCATTGGAAGTTATTTAAGGTTCCACTTTCTGTATGCACTGCAGATACCATCTGGTAGTAATATGGAAATGGAAAGGAAACCCCAAAGATTAAGATTTATCAAGAAAATAGACAAGACTGAATTACCCATACTGATTCTTTTCATTATTGGATAAGATTAAGTTTGTCAAATTGGAATAAGTTTGTCTATCCTCTATCTATTTATCTACCTACCTATTTTTTCCACACTACTCCTCCCTAGTGCTAGTATGATAGATTAACATAAGCAAGAAAAAATATGATGAAAGATTATCTGCCGGGGTCCAGCCCCGGTGGATCCAGGAAATTCGAAGCGGGGACGGCGTCAGCGAGGTTCAGGAAACAACTGCTTAATTAAACTTTAATTAAGGATATAAAGAGTAATAGAATAAGGATAGCTCAGTGAGGAAATTCAGTGGAGAAAAGAGGCTGAATAATTCAGCCAGAAGGTGAGAGAAAGAACGACATGGGGAGACCAAGTTTTGGTGAACAAGGCCCGCACTTTATTTTCCAAAGTAGTTTTTATACCTTAAGTTATGCATAGAGGATAATGGGGGAAGGGGTAGAGTCATGTAGCAAGCCAGACTTTCTTCCTGCAAACTTATCATATGCAAAAGCTTAGGTGATTTGCATCATCTTCTGGCCCAGAGGCCTGTTAACATTTTAAGACCCTTTCTTCAGAAAACTTATTTTTCTCTAAAGGAGATTGGTCAGGAGCCACCCTCCAAAAGCAGTAGATAAAGTTGTATTCCTACAGAGCAAAGGTGTGGTGGGCTATAACAAGAAAAAGAGTTAACTCAAGGGTCCCAGGTTACAAATATTAAAGCTACTACTTTCACCAATTATATTAATCAATACACTGCCAGGGACACAGCAGGTAAGGGATATGGAGACTTAGCAGCAAACATTGGCCCAACAAGTGAAAATCCCTTCACCAATACAATTTCTAATCAATCTTTTAACTGCTCAAAGGAATCTGTGTTTAGACAGTTTAGAACATCTCATGCCTCTCACAGTTGGGAGGATCTGAGCAATCACATGTGGCCGGAAAAACCTATTCAGGCAGGCTAGAGGATTTCCAAAGGAGTTTGTAGGTTGAAACACTGCCACACCCAGTAATTGTTAACTGGAGCTGTAAGCTAACTCTTTTTTCAGAGAGAGGTAGTGGGGGACAGCCCCCCTAAAGTCAGAGGTGTAGGTGAAAGCACAAAGCAGAAAGTAGGCAGACTCTGGTTTTGGGGGTAGATGCTCGAGAATTTCCAGGGGGACTCCTGAGGCTCGATCCCGCCTTTGTGTATGCCGAGCCTCCTTCCTCATGACCTTTGCCATGGGAGGAGTTCCTCACTCTGGCTCCTGGCAGTGATAGACTTCCAGTTGAGCTATTCCAGATCCTGAAAGATGATGCTGTGGAAAGTGCTGCACTCAATATGCAATATGCACTCAATATGCAATATGCCGGCTCCTGGCAATTATCTTTGATTATTTGAATGCATCCCTGATAAATGCATTATAAAAAGAAAAAGATTCATATTAATGTAATCTTACAAACACAAAAAGGAAATACTTCTGGTTCTATTATTGAAAGTTTTTTCAGATGAACTTTAAAGTTAAATTAGAATCGGTTTGAAGGAGAAAGCATTAAGAGATGGCTTATAAACCATCCTAAAATTGAACATAATCTGATCATTTATAAAACCATTCATCTCTTCAGCTTACTTATTTTTTTAATTAGTAAATGATTTTATTGTCATTTTATATTATTTTTGATAATTTTGTATATTGCAAAATGATCACATAGAAAATCCAGTTAACATTTGTCACCATACAAAGCTACAGAAGAATTGTTTTTCTTATGATGAGTACTTTTAAGATTTGCTCTTAGCAATCTTCAAATATATAATACAATAGTATTAACAATGTTTGTTTAATTTTCAAATACTAGTTACTCTTTTAAAAATTTGATTTATGATAGGAAGTTACATTTGCAGTATACTTTTCTCATTGTCCTGTTATGATTACAAGTCTCCTCATTCAGCAGTCCACTTGTCTCTATTATTAAAAAAAAATGTAATTATTTATTAAAAGATGTCTCCCAGAATTATATTCTATGTTGATTTATGAATTTATTGGTAAATTCAGCAATTTAAGAGTTCAGCATTTTGATTTTTCTATCCTTTCCTTGTTTGGACAATTCCTGTCTGGACAGTATGCTGCAGTATTTGTGATTCCTTCCTGAGCATTTGAGCAAATTCCTGCTTTCTTATTAATTTATCACCCTCACCTTATATCTCAGATTTTTATCTGATACTCTGAGCTTAACTTGCTATGGAAACTGGGATAGCAGGATGCATATTGGAAATTCACAGATAAATGAGTTAATATACTTATTCAATAATTCAGTTTCCTCCGTGATTAAGGCATTTGCTAGAGATGCTAATAGAGTAAGTTTAAATTTTGTCCTTAAACACCTGGTGTAGGTGCTAATATGTAAATAAGCAAAAAAAACTGTTCCCAAAGGACAGCAGCAGTGACTGCTGGAAGGAAGATGGATCGGCATAATGAAGAGCTGAATGCATGTCATTTTAGCTGTAGGACAAAAAAACATGTCATCTTTTTGTGACCATGAGGCAAAGGATATGCTCTCATATGCTCATCCTTCTCTCTGCTGATGGATAATAAGATTCATTACAATTATTTAGCATATAGATAAATGAAATTTCAATTTTGTATTTCTATAGTTTGAGAATAATCCTATAGATGACAGAGGGAGACTCATTCTACATAAAATTACTTAAATTAAGGTTTTCAGTTCAGTTCAGTCGCTCAGTCGTGTCCAACTCTTTGCAACCCCATGAATCGCAGCACGCCAGGCCTCCCTGTCCATCACCAACTCCCGAAGTTCACTGAGACTCACATCCTTCAAGTCAGTGATGCCATCCAGCCATCTCATCCTCTGTCGTCCCCTTCTCCTCCTGCCCCCAATCCCTCCCAGCATCAGAGTCTTTTCCAATGAGTCAACTCTTTGCATGAGGTGGCCAAAGTACTGGAGTTTCAGCTTTAGCATCATTCCTTCCAAAGAAATCCCAGGGCTGATCTCCTTCAGAATGGACTGGTTGGATCTCCTTGTTTTGAGTTTAATCAACTCTAATGACTCTTTTCAAACGTAGATCAGTGTTGTAAATGCTTGAGGGTAGAGAACAATGGAGAAAGAGGAGATCCAAGGTAAATAAGGAATTACAAAAAATATACTTGTATTTTTGCTGCAGTGGATTTTTAATAATTGTTATGAAGCCAGAGCATCAATACAAATTGAACACAAACCAAAGATGAGCTTGAGAGGACTTTCAATTTTGTGAAGAGATCAGATTTATCAATAAAGCAAACTATTTTTTAAAAATGGATTCTTTTGTGGCTCAGTGGTAAAGAATCCACCTGTCTTTGCAGAGGACACAGGTTCGATACCTGGTCCTAGAAGATCCCACATGCCATGCAGCAACAAAGTCTGTGCACCACAATTGTTGAGCCAACTGTCCATGGGTGCTCTAGAGCCTGGGGAACTGCAATACTGAGCCCATGACCTACAACTACTAAAGCCTGTGTGCCCTAGAGCCCGTGCTGTGCAACAAGAGAAGCCACCACAGTGAGAAGCCCACACACTGCAATTAGCAAATAGCTGCTGCTCACGATAGCTAGAGAACAGCCCACGCAGCCACAAAGACCCAGCACAGCCAAAAAAATTAAAAATAAATAATGTAGACATTTAACATTGGCTATGTATGAAGCAATACAAGTATTGGAAATGGGAAATGAACTATAGAAGAGGAAGGGGGAGAAAGGCTCATAGTAATCCTTACCTAGCATCAGGCATTTTTTTTACAGGTTTACCTGAATTATTTGATTTGATTCTCACATTTACTTTATGAGATAGATGTTTTCCTCCAGTTTTACATATGAGGAAACTGAAACTTGTCACTGAGGTTAAATTGTCCAAGCCTGTGTGTTTATTCTATTAGTCAGGAGAGTTGAGGCCATGCTACCTATCAAAGAAACACCAAACATTCTTAGAGGTGAACAGAATAAAGGTTTATCAAGTCTGTATCTTGCTCATGAATAGTCTCACATGGTTTAGGAAGCCCTCCTCACAGCGATGACCCAAATTGCTTATACATTGCTGCTGTAACACTATAGTCAACACATCAGGAACGCATAGTTCTCAAGGTCATCATAGACATAACCCATGTGTGATGGGATAAGGGGAATAAGGGATTGCTCAGGGGGGATAATGACCACTACTCAAAATGGTGAACATTGCTTCCCTCATAGCCACTGACCATACCACTCATGTGGGTCCAACTTAGTATAAAGACACTTTGATAACAGTTGTCTTGTGTGCTCACAGAAGGACATGGATTGGTGAACATCAGACAAGTCTCTACTGCAGTTACTGAGTAGAGTAGTCAATATTTCAACTTAGACTTATAGGGCACACTCTTAATCACTAAGTATTCCTTAGGAAGAAATATTTATAATGCAAGGGCTTCCCAAGTGTTTCAGTGGTAAGGAATCTGCCTGTTAATGCAGGAGATGCAAGAGACACAAGTTTGATTCCTGGGTTGGGAAGATACCCCAGAGAAGGAAATGGCAACCTGCTCTAGTATTCTTGCCTGGAAAATTTAATGGATAGGGGAGCCTGGTGGACTATTGTCCATGGGGTCACAAATAGTTGGATACTACTGAGAACACATGCACACAAAAAAACTAAGCAGAAAAAAATCCAAACCAATATGGGAGAGTGAAAGGAGAGGACTCTGATGTGAGCACATCTCATCAAACTCTTACCAAAATCACAAGTGGCATTGAAAGTTGTCATTTGTCCTTTTGAACAAAAAAGATGACACATCAGTACTGCACTTTATTCTAAATCAGTCTTTCTTTGTAAAGGAAAAATTTTATATTCTTAGGGCTTGCTAGTCTGACTGCATAGATTTATTACAATGTTGTTTGTGTATCTAACCTAAAAAAGGGGATAAATTCTTCATGCTTTTCTCTCTTATTCAACTTTAAATGTAAAATAAAATTTACACATGAAATGCAAGCATATCTGCAAAACCAATAAAATTCAGACTAACATCAATTTAATATGACAGATAAGATTGTTTGGCTGAATCCAAATTGCAGTTCCCATTCTGACTATGATTCTGATTGCTGTGTTGCTTTTTCTTTGATTTTGGCACATCTCAACTGCTGGTCACTCTATGTGGCCTCATATTTCCTACAATTGTTTCTATTTGAATAACTGGGAAACATTTGTTCATGTGGTACTATCTAGTATCATTGGCTATGGTGCAAAATACCGTGTTTACATGTTAAGTTGGACTCTATTCTGTCTTTATTTGCCTGTGATTTCTAAAGTTCAATTGACTGTTGATCAGTCACTCAATTTTGTCCAACTCTTTGTAACCCCATGGACTGCAACATGCCAGGCTTCCCTGTCCTTCACCATCTCCTAGAGCTTGCTCAAACTCATATCCATTGAGTCAGTGATGCCATCCAACATCTCGTTCTCTGTCATCCCCTTCTCTTCCTGCCTTCAATCTTTCCCAACATTAGGTTCTTTTCTAATGAATCAGCTCTTTGCAACAGGTGACCAAAGTACTGGAGTTTCAGCTTCAGCATCAGTCCTCCCAATGAACATTCAGGACTGATTTCCTTTAATATTGACTGATTTGATGTCCTTGAAGTTCAAGGAACTCTCAAGAGTCTTCTCCAACACCACATTTGGAGAGCATCAATTCTTCAGCATTCAACCTTTATGGTCCAAATCTCACATCCATACACGACTACTGGAAAAACCATAGTTTTGACTAAACAGACCTTTGTTGGCAAAGTAATGTCTCTGCTTTTTAATATGCTGTCTAGGTTGGTCATAGCTTTTCTTCCAAGGAGCAAGTGTCTTTTCATTTCATGGCTGCAGTCACCATCTGCAGTAATTTTGGAGCCCAAGAAACTGAAGTCTATCACACTTTCTATTGTTTCACCATCTATTTGCAATGAAGTTATTGGACTGGATGCTATGACCTTAGTTTTTTGAAGGTTGAGTTTTAAGTCAGTTTTTCACTCTCCTTTTTCACTTTTATCAAGAGACTCTTTAGTTCCTCTTTGCTTTCTTCCATAAGGGTGGTGTCATCTGCATATCTGAGGTTATTGATATTTCTCCTAACAATCTTGATTCCAGCTTGTGCTTCATCCAACCCACCATTTTGCATGATGTACTCTGTGTATAAGTTAAATAAGCAGAGTGACAATATACAGCCTTAATGTACTTCTTTCCCAATTTTGAACCAGTGCATTGTTTGATGTCTGGTGCTGACTATTGTTTTTTGACCTACATACAGGTTTCTCAGGAGGTAGGTAAGGTGGTTTAGTATTTACATCACTTTAAGAATTTTCCACGGTTTCTTGTGATCCACACAGTCAAAGGCTTTTTTGGTGTAGTCAATGAAGCAGAAATAGATGGTTTTCTGGAACTGTCTTGCTTTTTTGATGATCCAGTGGATGTTGGTAATTTGATCTCTGGTTCCTCTGCCTTTTCGAAAATCAGCTTGAGCATCTGGAAGTTCACAGATCATGTATTGTTGAAGCCTGGCTTGGAGAATTGGAGCATTACTTTACTAGCATGTGAGATGAGTGCAATTGTGCAGTAGTTTGAGTATTCTTTGGCATTGCCTTTCTTTGGGATTGGGATGAAAACTGACCTTTTCCAGTCCTGTGGCCACTGCTCAGTTTTCCAAATTTGTTGGCATATTGAGTGTAACACTTTAACAGCATCACCTTTTAGGATTTGAAATAGTTAGACTGGAATTCCATCACCTCCACTAGCTTTGTTTGTAGTGATGCTTTCTAAGGCCCACTTGACTTCACATTCCAGGACGTCTGGCTCTAGGTGAGTGACCACACCATCATGGCTATCTGGCTCACTAAAATTTTTTTGTTTAGTTCTTCTGTGTATTCTTGCCACCTCTTCTTAATATCTTCTGCTTCTATTAGGTCCGTACCATTTCTGTCCTTTATTGTGCCCATTTTTGCATGAAATGTTCCCTTTGTATCTCTAGTTTCCTTGAAGAGATCTCTAGACTTTTCCATTCTGTTGTTTTCCCCTGTTTCTTTACACTGATCACTTAGGAAGGCTTTCTTATCTTTCCTTGTATTCTTTGGCATTCAGATGGGTATATCTTTCCTTTTCTCCTTTGCCTTTAGCATCTCTTCTTTTCTCAGCTATTTGTAAGGCTTCCTCAGACAACCATTTTGCCTTTTTGCATTTCTTTTTCTTAGGGATGGTTTTGATCACCGTCTCCTGTACAATTTTACAAGCCTCCATCCATGGAATTGGCTGTAGGCAGACTGATTATAAATATAAATGCAAACATGGGCACTAAAGCTGTCTTAACAAACTCAAAATGTAGTGAATGTTTTTTAGTGTAGAACTTACAGTTTTCTACAAATACCTGGGGATATATAAGGGCCTGTCCACAAACTGATAAATGATGTTTTAGTGGGTGGACTCTTTAAAACTGGAGATAAACAGGCATTTCATGTTTTACGGTGCTTTATTTCACTTAGCTGATACTGTTTTTTACAAATTGATGGTTTGTGGCAACCCTGTGTCAAACAAGTCTGTTGGTGCCATTTTTCCAACAGCATTAACTCACTTTGTGTCTGTCAAATTTGATAATTTTTACAATTTTTCATGCTTGTTCATTATTATATTTATTATTGTGATCTGTGATTTTTTTTTTTATGTTTCTATTGCAAAAAGACTACAGCTCACTGAAGGCTCAGTTCTGAATAGCTTTTTTACCAATACAGTATTTTTAATTAAGGTATCTCTATTTTTTGATCCACAGAAGTCATGGGTAATCTAAACCAGCTTGGAATTCAGTTCTTCTTTTCTGCATCCTGGTACTTCATTGCACCTGACTTGTAAACGTTACACTTATTTGACATGAATTATTTTCTGCAATGCATGTGAACACATGAAAAGTAGGTTTGTTGAGCAGGCGTTGTTAAGTTTACAAGTTACAAGCAAGGGTAAAACCTGAAATTCTGATAGATAACTGCAGTAGTAGAAATTTGTATTCTAATAAAAGTTCAGGGTCTTTTATTTTTAAAGGTCTGAATTATCCAAGAGCAAAATAATATATTATTTGATGAAACAGGAATTCAAGCCCAAATGCGAACTTAAGGCAGATATATCCATTTTATTATATTCTTCTTTCATTTTCTTTTATATTTTTCTACCTTATTTGACGTCTATTACATCCATTCCCCTTCTTCCCTCCTCCTCTCTCTGCCTTTATATGCTTCATCAGTGAATCAGCTATGGAATGCATATTGCCAGGCATTATGCTAAATAAAGTGATTCAGATGCCTAGGAAGCAGTCTTGAATTTCAAGGACATTTCAGTCTATTAGGAAAAATAGATGGAAAAAGAACCAATAACTTACAGAGATGATGGGCCTAGCGCTGTAATTGTCAGGGAAGGAAACAGCTAAACTTAACTGGAGCAGGTTAAATCAAGGTCAGGAAAAGTTCTGAGGGTAGATGAGGGTCAAACGAGCTCTCTTTTTACATGGAGTCTCTAAGGTTGTATAGGTTATTCACGTGGTCATGGAGACGTTGGGGAGAATGGCATTACAGCACATAATACAGATGAGAAAAAAATACATGCACAGATGAGGATTTTCTTTCAGGTAGAGAGCCTGTTAGTTCTGTCCAGCCTATTACTTGTGGTATTATGTTTATGTTCACTAAAAAACACCTGCAGTGTTTAATAAGCAAGGCAGTATCTAGGTCCTCTCCCCAAAGATATGTTTCATTATGGAGGAATCAGCCTTTTAAACAACTTTGGTAGTTTCTTAAGCAGGTGGTCCACAGACTGTAGTTTTATGAACTCTTCCACATTTGCTTTGCAAATATGATACACCTGCAGGTGTTTTTTTTTTTTTTTTTTTTTGAGGGGGTGTAGCCCTGGGATTTCTTTGGAAGGAATGATGCTAAAGCTGAAACTCCAGTACTTTGGCCACCTCATGCGAAGAGTTGACTCATTGGAAAAGACTCTGATGCTGGGAGGGATTGGGGGCAGGAGGAGAAGGGGATGACAGAGGATGAGATGGCCGGATGGCATCACTGACTCGATGGAGGTGAGTTTGAGTGAACTCCGGGAGTTGGTGATGGACAGGGAGGCCTGGCGTGCTGCGATTCATGGGGTCGCAAGGAGTCGGACACGACTGAGAGACTGATCTGATCTGATCTGAGGGGTCAATACCATGAAATAACTCTTCATAAGAGAGTGAGAAGGATTGTTGCAGATGCAGTGGTTAGGGGCTATTAACTGGGATAAGAGAGAACTCTGAGAATACAAGAAGGGGAAGTGCCTCCTGAGGTGAAATGAGAGGATAAAAAGTGTGAAAGTCACAGTAGTGCCTAGGGTGAAGAATTTCTAAGAATAGAGATATATAATGGTTGATTTGAAATTCTCATGTTTTAATGATAACCCCACCAAATCTTTAGTGGAGACCACTGCACAAGCATACTCTGCTTTGTGTGAGTGCTATTTGTTTTAAATAAACTGAGAAAGATGCTCTGTCAGTGTTGTGCTGGGGCCACATTGTATCAACTTGGAATAGCCAATATTTTTAAATTTCAGGGATTTTGTAAGATGTTTGTTAGATACAGACATTATCAAAAATTATATAAACTTATAAGCAAATAACTCACATTGAAAGCCAAGTTAATAACTACTGAAAACACCACTTTTAATTATTTTAGTACTACTGTTGCTTTTGAGGTTATTGATGTTGATTGTATCACTGCATGCCTGAGTGTGTATTTGTGTATAGATACAGTACTCTTGTGCCTCTTTACCAAACTCTATGTTTAGTGACCTAATAGCTTGAAATCATCATGGTGAGAAAATTTGCAGCTTAAAAATTGTGAAATACTACAGAAAAATTCGTGTATTTTGTTTTGTTTGCTTATTTATTTATTTTTTGAAAGCTGATTGTTAAAGATTTACCTATAGACCACTCTCTTAGTGGACAATTTTATATCTTTTTTTTCTTCTTCTCTTCTTCTGTCTCCCCTTCTCTGTTTGCAATTTTGCCTTCCTCTTTCTTCTCTTCTTCCCTCCTACCTTCCTTCCTTTTCTTTATCTCTCTGTTTTTCAGTTCCTTCTTTTCTTCCTTTTTGTCCACCCAGCATTCATTTTCCTTTCTTATGGCTACAATATGTTCACTTTGCTTTTGGGACCCACCTACTGGTACTAACAGCCTGTCTACTTTGGATAACATGATTCAGTGGAGCATAGGATTTAGGGTAAACCAATCTAGACAACTACAAGCTTCAACTTCAGCCATAGCTAATTCAGGGAAATGTACTTGACTCAAGTCAGGCTATTTACAGTGGAAATTTCTGCTTGAAATTCTAGAATTTCTGTTTTAAAGGCCTGGGAAATAGTCAACTTCTTTTCCACTCCCCAGGTAATGACTTGGGGTTTGCTGGAAGTAATTTAGTGGCTAAAAGGAAAGGTGATTTGAAAATGAAGCCAAAACTTTTAAGGAACTTAAAACATAAGAAAGTAAAGCAGATCTTGATTCTATCACTTGAGTCCTAGATTCAGCCACATCTGAACTATTCACCTTTTTGAGCCAATAAATTGCTTTTTTCATTAAGTACTTTTTGGGAGGGCTTTTATGTATAGTTACATAAAACTTTCTAACTAAAACAGATTGAGCTCTATATTTTGGTCAAAGTAGTATAAAGCATAGATCATGTCTATGATGAGATAATGTACAAACTGGAGAAGCAAGAGTCAAGACAGAGTATTTGGTGATAGCAAGGATACACATGTGGAAAAGAGAAACTGAGCTCTCACTTGGCACCAGTGGTGAATCACATTATTTACTTTAATATGTTTAACTTTATTATCTGTTAGTCCTTGGCTTTTTATAGTAGTTACGTTTCATTCTTTTGTTACACAATTATGGAATCTGTATTCTTGGTTTGCTTTATGTATCTTATCTATAGAGTTAGTTGAAATATAAATTCTTGAAGATAAGGACTGCATATTTTCAGCTTTTAACCTCACATGCCCTGGTACCTTACTTTGAAGTACTGTTCATTAAATACTTTTGACTAACTATTGCATCTTAGAGATATATTAATTTCAAAAATGTCCTGCATTTCCACTATTTATTATGACTCTTTTGAAAATTATATATTGCCCTAAAGTGCTTCAGTGAAAAACGGGTAATAATTTGGGCAAATTAGATCAATAACTTCTATGATAACTTACAAAGAAGGAGGTTAGAGAAAATGATAGAAAATAAATTTTGCTATTAAAAGGTTCATGCATTAAGTGGGACTTAAAGTAGTTTATTCCTAGGGTAACCATACATTCTGGTTTGCCTCTCATCTGGTAAAGTGATTAATGGCTCTCTCTTTAAATCTCAACAGTGTCCCAGTTGGGATGATAAATTACATTGCTCAGTTTTTATTCCAATAGTTCTCAACCGTAGATGTTGATCTACATTACCTGGGGATAGTATTTGTTTTTAATTATAAAATGTTCTGAATAATTATAAAAAATAACATAAACAACAATAACCTGTAGCTGCTGCTGCTGCTAAGTCACTTCAGTCGTGTCCGACTCTGTGCGACCCCATAGACGGCAGCCCACCAGGCTTCCCCACCCCTGGGATTCTCCAGGCAAGAACACTGGAGTGGGTTGCCATTTCCTTCTCCAATGCATGAAAGTGAAAAGTGAAAGTAAAGTCACTCAGTCGTGTCTGACTCTTAAGGGCCCCATGGACTGTAGCCTACTAGGCTCCTTGGTCCATGGAATTTTCCAGGCAAGAGTACTGGGGTGGGGTGCCATTGCCTTCTCCTAATAACCTGTAGACCCACAATCAAAATTTGAGACTTAACATTTTGCCATTATTTTCATTAACTTTTTCTTTTTAAGGGAAAAACAATATCACAGTTTGAATTAAAGAATTCTCTTTCCAAAGCCCATTTTCTTCCCTCCCTCCCCAGAGGTAACCATTAAAAAGTTGGCATATGTCCTGCCTGTATGCATTTGTGTTTGGTTTATGTGTGTATTAAAAAGTTATGCTGTAGCAATTTGCATATAGTTTAGTACTCTTTATGTAAATGTTACTAAAACAAACAAAAAAGCAATATATATTCTTATGGGAACATTTAAAAAATATGGATTTCTGAGCATCTTTTCCAGTCTATTAACTCAGAATATTTTGAGGTTGGAACCAGGAATATATTTTGTTCTCCAAATGGTTCTGATATTCTAACAGACTTGGGAAATTTGATTATCAGATCTCAAGCAAGTTTACAATGTTTATTTGTATTTAAAATATCCGGTTTGATGGGATAGATGTCAATACTGAATATGAGCAGTGAATATCTCAGGACCAAATCTGACAACTTACATCAATTTTTCAGTGACCTTTTAAAATATATTGGTATAGTTTCCCTTTATAATACTAGTAGCATCTTCTCACATTGGTTTTCAGGGTTGAGAGAACTACGAAATTTTTACTTATTATTTCAATTCCCCAATGAAAATGGGCCAATTAAATCGTGGTGACTAAATGAGATCATAAATTGAAAATCAAATTTAAGGAACATTTACATAAGTAAAAGACAATTCTGATACCTGATAGGACTTTAGGAATGTCCCAGAATGCTTTGGGAACTAGTGTTCAGAGACAAAAGGTAGAGAATATGCTCTTAGTGCACTGAATGAAGACAGCATAATATGGAAAGCACCATCAATGAGATTTCAGAGTGGAAATAAAATAGAATATAAAGTACAAATCTAAGCAAATTACTGATTCCTGGAATGTACTAAAAGATATTTAATTTCAAAGAGATTACTTAGCTTATTAAAATCTTTACTGTATTATATATTTAACTTCCTTAATCATTGAATGTTTTATCTCTCTTTAACCAAAACCAACTGATGCAGTGTGCTTTGATTACATGAGTGTTTATACAGTTGTCCTTGAACCCTAAAGCAAACTGTGGGTTCATTTCATACAATGGTAATAAATGATATAAAACAATTTAGAAGATAAACTTTGAGACTCTGCCAGAAAATTTTAAGTGACACATCTTAAACACTTACATTTGTATTTACATGAGATGTCATTGACAGATACTCACCACCATCCTTCATCAATCAGGCTTCAATCAGAGTTAATTGTAAAGACAGAGATACATTTCCAAAGTTTTATAAAAAAATTTAACAATGTGAGTCATTGTTTCTAAAAGTTACAGTGAATTTTGCACCTCACCTTTTTACTTAGTCTTTTGGAGTCTCAAGATAATAGAAAGGAATAAGAATGGATAAGATAATTTGGAAAGAAATTGTATTTGCAACTGAACTATCAAATCACCCTATAAGGGAGACAACAATAGAAAAGATTTGGCTCTAGCCATTGGATAAAGATAGGCATTCAAAAGGAGACAACTGGGACTACAATAGATAATAGCTTGTCCATCAGGGGCAATGTTGCCAATTAATGCTAATAGAATCATATAGAGTTTCACAACATTGCTACTAATCATGCTTAGAATATTGTTAACATTAGTATCTGTGTCCTTTATTAAACACCTAGAATGAAAAAGTTGGGAAAAATTGAATCATAGCTTCCTTATTGAAGGTAAGGGAGATTTTAATTGAGAATCACTTTTACAAAAAGAGTTTTAGAAGAAAAAAAGGTGGTTTTGCATTTCCTTTTATTACACAGATAGTTCTCAATTGTAGACTGACAAAAGTTTTGACCTCATTAATCTTCTAATTAAACATTACAAGTGTCTGTATCTTTATGAAGCAATGGAGATAGGTGAATAAGACAGTGAGGCCACTGCCAATTATAGTATTCCATGATAAGGATAATGGAGGGGAACTATAAGTGCTATGGGAATATTTTAGAAAGTTATTTTAACTCAAGCTTGAAGATCAGGAAATTTTTCCTGGGAGAGATAAGTACATGACATGAAGTTATTGAAAGAAAGCTGGGAGTTATGCTAAAAGAAAGAGGTGTATGTGTACTAAGTCGCTTCAGTTGTGTCCAGCTCTTCGCAACCCTATGGACTGTAGCTCTCCAGGCTCCTCTGCGCATGGAGTTCTCCAGGCAGTAATACTGGAGTGGGTTGCCATGCCCTCCTCCAGAGGATCTTTCTGTCTCAGGGACGGAACCGGAGTCTCTTATGTCTCCTGCGTTGCTAATCAGGTTCTTTAGCGCTAACACCACCTGGGAAGCCCAAAAGAGAGGGGACAAAGGATTAAAGTTCTTGGTAAAATTAACAGTAAGTGCAAAGATGTATAATAAGGATAATATGCTTAATAACTAAAAGAAGTCTGCTTTGATAGAATCCTAAGGGAATAAGAAGTAAGGCCAGAAACATAGCTAATCTATCAGGCAATGATATATACTTGAATTTTAATAATAGAAACCTATGGCCTTATTGAAGACCAGGCATGATCAGACTTTGGATTTTCAGAGAAAACTTTGATTCATTGTGGAGAATGGGTAAGATGAAGGCACAAATGAAAACAGGTGCAGAGAATACAGCTTTCAGTGGTTCCGGTAAGTCTAGACAAGGATAGTGACCCACTGGAGAGGTAGACAGTTTTTACAGATTTCAGGAATCACTGAGATAGGTATATATCTATGTGTGTGTGTGTGTGTGTGTGTGTGTATACATATAAGTTCTGATAATATATATAAAATATATATATATATATTCTGATAAGTATATATATATATATATATATATATATCACTTCTTTATCCAGTCATCTGTCAATGGACATTTAGGTTGTTTCCTGGACTTGGTTACTGTGAATAGTAATGCAGTTAACGTTGGTCAACATATATTTTTTCAAAGTAGGGTTTCCTCCAGATATATGCTCAAGTTGTCATTGCTAAATCATATGGTAACTCCAGATTTTTAAGGAACCTGCATACTGTTTTTCCATAGAGGCTGCACCAACTTACATTCCCATGAACAGTGTAGGAGGGTTCCTTTTTCTCCATGTCTTCTCTAGCATTTATTACTTTTAGAATCATTTTTGTTGTACCATTTTTTAGAATAAAATGCTGTTAGGGAATATATGGAAACTTAAGTTTTTTGGTGAAAATCGTAGTCCCCAAAATGAGATCTGCTTTAACATACAAGAGAACCAAAGTCTTTCAAATAGTTTTTAAATTTTAATTTACACTTTCATTTTACATTTCTAGTTTATCTCTTGAGATGTGCATTGTGGTTGACAACAAACTGTACTATCATATCTTAAATCAAAGGACTTATTATTTCTATTGTCTGAGAGTTAGGCAGGATTTTTCATTTCTCATAAATATATAATAGTGAGATGAAGACACTTGAATTTTCAGATTAGTTGGCACAGCAACAAGATCATCTAGAACTGGTCTGTGAAAGTAATGCAATTCTGATAAGTATTTTCACAGAAAATTAATATTTTGTTTTAGTCTTTGGACTAGACTATTTTAATTTCCTTTGATATATTTAAGGAAAAAAATCTCCTTTATTTTGCAGAAAGCATTAAAAGACTACATAAAATAAGGTTATATACTCATATTTATATCCAACAAATTTATTATACTTTTTTGGCATATAAATTATGGCAGATATCCACTCTGGCTTACCACAGAAAAAGTTAAACTGCAAAATCACATGCAAAGTCAGGTACAAGTTGAGCAGCCTTTTTCCATCATAGGGTATACTTGGCACTTTGGATGCTGTAGAAAGGAAGAAGAGGAATACCAGTGATGAACTGCCTTGGGCAGAAAAGAACATTCATTTTTCTGCTCATGGTTCATTGACCAGAACATGTTAAATAGCTGCAACTTAACTATAGGAAAAGACTGGGGAAAGCAAACAAATACACAAGTGTGCTTAGTTGTTCAGTCATGTCCAACACTTTGTGACTCCATGGACTGTAGCCCTCTAGGCTCCTCTGTCCATGGGGATTCTCTAGGCAAGAATATTGGATTGGTCTGTCCATGGGGATTCTCTAGGCAAGAATATTGGATTGGTTTGCCATAACCTCCTCCAGGGGATCTTCCCAACCCATGGATTGAGCCCAGGTCTCCCACATTGCAGGCAGATTCCTTACCAATTTAGCCACCAGGGAAGCCCAACACACAAAATACTGAGTACTAATTATCTCTGCCCCATAATAGACTTTAGCGAGCTGGAGGATCAAAGCATCCAGAATCCAGAGAGCCAGGAACCAGAGGATTTGGGGAAAAAGGGACCTTGGAGGAAGAGACTCAGTTCTTAAAGAGTACACACCTTTCTACTTTTTGGCTTCTGATGCTTTCTTGTGTAGGTCATTCCCTCATGTGATTTGTAACTGTTTAATTTGGTGTATTTTTCTAACAGATTTATATTAATAAAGCTCTTTATATTCTGAAAGTGAGCCCCTTAAAAATTTTTGGATTGCATATATATACACTTGAATTCTATGGCTTGATATCCCATTACTTAGTTTTTAAAAATTCATTTGATGAACTCATGTTCTTATTTGTCAGTTAAGTTCAGTTAAGTCACCCAGTTGTGTCTGACTCTTTGCAACCCCATGGACTGCAGCATGCCAGGCCTCCCTGTTCATCATGAACTCCCGGAGTTTACTCAAACTCATGTCCAGTGAGTCGGTGATGCCATCCAATCATCTCGTCCTCTGTCGTTCCCTTCTTCTCCTACCTTCAGTCTTTTTCAGCATCAGAGTTTTTTCCAATGAGTCAGGTTTTCCCATCAGGTGGCGAATGTATTGGGGTTTCAGCTTCAACATCAGTCCTTCCAGTGAATATTCAGGACTGATTTCCTTTAGGATGAACTGAATGGATCTCCTTGCAGTCCAAGGGACTCTCAACACCACAGTCCAAGTCTTCTCCAACACCCAGTTCAAAAGCATCAATTCTTCAGTACTCAGCTTTCTTCACAGTCCAACTTTCACATCCATACATGACTAGTGAAAAAACCCATAGCCTTAACTATATGGACCTTTGTTGGCAAAGTAATGTCTTTGCTTTTTAATATTCTGTCTAGCTTGTCCATAACTTTGCTTCCAAGGAGTAAGCGTCTTTTAATTTCATGGCTGCAGTCACAATCTGCAGTGATTTTGGAACCCTCCAAAATAATGTCTGCCACTGTTTCCACTGTTTCCCCATCTACTTGCCATGAAGTGATGGGACCTGATGCCATGATCTTTGTTTTCTGAATGTTGAACTTAAAGCCAACATTTTCACTCTCCTCTTTCACTTTCATCAAGAGGCTCTTTAGTTCCTCTTCAGTTTCTGCCATAAGGGTGGTGTCATCTGCACATCTGAGGTTATTGATATTTCTCCTGGCAATCTTGATTCTAGCTTGTGTTTCATTCAGCCCAGCATTTCTCATGATACTCTGCATATAAATTAAATAAGCAGGGTGACAATATAGAGCCTTGACGTACTTCTTTTCCTACTTGGAAACATTCTGTTGTTCCATGTCCAGGTCTAGCTGTTGCTTCCTGATCTGCATACACATTTCTCAAGAGGCAGGTCAGGTGGTGTGGTATTCCCATTTCTTGAAGAATTTTCCAGTTTCTTGTGATCTACACAGTCAAAGGCTTTGGCATAGTCAAGAAAGCAGAAATAGATGTTTTTCTGGAATTCTTTTGCTTTTCTGATGATCCAGTGGATGTTGGCAATTTGATCTCTGGTTCCTCTGCCTTTTCTAAAACAAGCTTGAACATCTGGAAGTTCACTGATCACATATTGGTGAAGCCTGGTTTGGAGAATTTTGAGCATTACTTTACTAGCATGTGAGATGAGTGCAGCTGTGTGGTAGTTTGAGCATTCTTTGGCATTGCCTTTCTTTGGGATTGGGATGAAAACTGATCTGTTCCAGTCATGTTGCCACTGCTGAGTTTTCCAAATTTGCTGGCATATTAAGTGTAGCACTTTCACAGCATCATCTTTTAGGATTTGAAATAGTTCAACTGGAATTCCATCACCTCCACTAGCTTTGTTCATACTGATGCTTCCTAAGGCCCACTTGACTTCACATTCCAGGGTGTCTGGGTCTAGATGAGTGATCACACCATTGTAATTATCAGGGTCATGAATATCTTTTTTTTTTGTACAGATCTTCTGTATATTCTTGCCATCTTTTCTTAATATCTTCTGCTTCTGTTAGGTCCATACCACTTTTGTCCTTTATCGAGCCCATCTTTGCATGAAATGTTCCCTTGTTTTCTCTAATCTTCTTGAAGAGATCTCTAGTCTTTCCCATTCTGTTGTTTTCCTCTATTTCTTTGCATTGATTGCTGAAGAAGTCTTTCTTATCTCTTCTTGCTATTCTTTGGAACTCTGCATTCAGACGCTTATATCTTTCCTTTTCTCCTTTGCTTTTCGCTTCTCTTCCTTTCACAGCTATTTGTAAGTCCTCTCCAGACAGCCATTTTGCTTTTTTACATTTCTTTTTCTTGGGGATGGTCTTGCTCCCTGTTTCCTGTACAATGTCACGAACCTCCATCCATAGTTCATCAGAAACTGTGTCTATCAGATCTAGTCCCCTAAATCTGTTTCTCACTTCCACTGTATAACTGTTAGGGATTTGATTTAGGTTATTTTAACATGATCCATTTATTATTTTCCCCTTTATAGTCAGTCCTTTCTGTAACTTATTTTAAAAAATATTTCCTATACAAGCATATGAATTTTTTTGTATTACTTTTCTGAAGGATTTTATTCACTTCTTTCTTCTTTATAAAATAATATTGATAATCTCCATGGAAGTTTTTATGTAGACTGTGAAGTAAAGGTTCAATTTTTTTTTTCTATTTAAGAATATCTAATTTCCCAGCATGACATGTTAAAAATACTATCCTGTCTCCATTACCCTGCAGTATTGCTGTTATTAAAACTCATGTTCATTTAAATATTTAAAATACTCATTTTCTAGGCTATGTTCTATTCTATTCTGTTTATTCTGTTATGTTCTTTTCCATTCCATTCTATTCCATCCTTCTATCCCTGTTCCAATAACACACTCATTTGTATAGCTTTATAAGTCTCAATATCTGGAAATGTAATTTGTACTATTTGTTTCTTTTTTTCAAGGATTTCTTGGCTGGTTTTGGCCCTTAAACTTTCCATTTAAAAGTCAGATTTAGCTTCTCCTGTTCTTCAAACACACGCGCGCGCGCACACACACACACACGTGCTATTGGGAAATGTATTAAATCTGTAAAACCTAGGGGGAAAATGGACAGCTTTAAAAAATTAAATCTAATAGTACATGAACATACTGTAACCTACTGTTTTAGGGGCTTCTTTTATATCTATCAATATAGGTTTATAGTTTTCTTAATGGAGCTTTCTGCATCTTCTGTTATATTTATTCCTAGTTACTTGACATTTTATGTTATTTAAATCTTTTAAAGACAACAATGTGTTTTTTTTCTGGTATATAGAAATAGTTGATTTTATGTTGTATTTAAATATGTCCTGCATTTTGCTAAATATTAATAATACTAATAGTTTACCTAAATATTTTTCTAGATTGTCAAAGTATACAATCATTTATCTGTGAATAGTAAGATACTTTGCTCCATCTTTCAAGCTCAATAACTTTTATTTATCTTTCTCATTTTATTTTACTGCTTAGAACCCTCAAAACTAAGTAACTAAAAATGGTAATGTATAGAGTAGCCTTGCCTTTTTCTAGATCTCAAGTTAAGTTCAGTTCAGTTGCTCAGTCGTGACCAACTCTTTGCAACCCCATGAATTGCAGCACGCCAGGCCTCCCTGTCCATCACCAACTCCCAGTGTTCACCCAAACTCATGTCCATCAAGTCAGTGATGCCATCCAGCCATCTCATCCTACATCATCTCCTTCTCCTCCTGCCCCCAATCCCTCCCAGCATCAGAGTCTTTTCCAATGAGTCAACTCTTCACATGAGGTGGCCAAAGTATTGGAGTTTCAGCTAAGCATCAGTCCTTTCAAAGAACACCCAGGACTGATCTCCTTTAGAATGGACTGGTTGGATCTCCTTGCAGTCCCAGGGACTCTCAAGAGTCTTCTCCAACACCACAGTTCAAAAGCATCAATTCTTTAGCACTCAGCTTTTTTTATAGTCCAACTCTCACGTCCATATATGACTAACTTGACAAACCAGTATGTCTTACTCAACAAACCAGTATGTTTTACTCACACAGATGTTCTCTTAATATAAATTAATGATACTATGTATTTGCTTGGAAACCTGCCTTTCTTCAAGATTAATGTCAATCATTTTATGGCCCAGAATGACTCACATTATGCCAATGTTAACTCAGAATGAATGTTGTGGGTGAGGGGTCTGGTGTCACTCTCCGAGTTTTGAGACATTTCCTTTCTCTCATTAGCAGCCTACTGGTAGGTATATAACTTCCTGCTAAAGACTAGCAGGGGTGCACTCTTTCTGTCCCATTCTGATGTCTATGTAAGAAGCTTTCTCTATCTCTTTTATACTTTAATAAAACTTTATTAGACAAAAGCTCTGAGCAATCAAGCCTTGTTACTGACCCCAGATTGAATCCCTCTCCTCTGGAGGCCAAAAGTCCTGGCTTATTTCATGGCTCAGCAACAACCTTTCACAGGCAAGTCTTATTCAGTCTCTTATGGGGACACTGCTCCTTTCTCCTGGCTCCTGATGCACACAAGGTTTTGTTTGTGCCCTCCAAGAGTCTGTTTCCCCAGTCCTGTGGTATTTCTGTAATCAAATACCACTGGCCTCCAGAGTCAAATTCCCTGGGGGTTCTCAGTCCCTTTGCCAGATCCCCAGGTAGGGAAATCTGTTGTGGGTCCTAGAACTTTCTTAACCAAAGAGAATTTCTTTGGTATAATTGTTCTGTAGTTTGTGGTTTATTGACTTCTGCTTTATTGACAAAGTCAAAGACTTTAATTGTGTAGATCACAACAAAGTGTGGAAAATTCTTCAGGAGATGGGAATACCAAACCACCTTTCCTGCCTCCTGAGAAATGTGTATGCAGGTCAAGAAGTAACAGTTAGAACTGGACATGGAACAACAGAATGGTTCCAAATTTGGAAACGGGTATGTCAAGGGTGTATATTGTCACCCTGGTTATTTAACTTCTATGCAGAGTACATCTTGCAAGATGCCAGGCTGGCTGAGGCACAAGCTGGAATCAAGATTTCTGGGAGAAACATCAATAACCACAGATATGCCCTGGATTGAATTTCCCTCCTCTGGAGATCAGTAACCCTTATGGCAGAAAGTGAAGAGGGACTGAAGATCCTCTTGATGAAAGTGAAAGAGAAGAGTGAAAAAGCTGGCTTAAAACTCAACATTCAAAACACTAAGATCATGGCATCTGGTCCTATCATGTCATGGCAAGTAGATGGGGAAACAGTGGAAACAGTGACAGACTTTATTTTCTTGGGCTCCCAAATCACTGCAGATGGTGAGTGCAGCCATGAAATTAAAAGACACTTGCTCCTTGGAAGAAAAGCTATGACCAACCTAGACAGCTTATTAAAGAGCAGAGACATTGCTTTGCCAACAAAGGTCCATCTAGTCAAAGCTATGGTTTTTCTAGTGGTAATGTATGGATGTGAGAGTTGGACTATAAAGAAAGCTGAATGACAAAGAAGTGATACTTTAAAAATGTAGTGTTGGAGAAGACTCTTGAGAGTTCTTTGGACTGCAAAAAGATCCAACCAGTCAATCCTAAAGGAAGTAAGTCCTGAATATTCATTTGAAGGACTGATGCTGAAGCTCCAATACTTTGGTCACCTGATATGAAGAATTGACTCACTGGAAAAGACTGATGCTGAGAAAGACTGAAGGCAGGAGGAGAAGGGAAAGATAGAGGATGAGATGATTGGATGTCATCACTGACTCAATGGACATGAGTTTGAGCAATCTCCAGGAGTTGGTGATGGACAAGGAAGCCTGGCTTTCTGCAGTCCATGGGGTCACAAAGAGTCAGACACAACTGAGTGACTGTACTTAACTGAATGCCTATGATGACTAAAAACAGATGTATAACCTGAGAGTTGTGAGTTAAGCTTTATTTGGGGCAAAATTAGGGCTGCAGCCTGGGAGGCAGCATCTCAGATAACTCTGAGAGACTGCTCCAAAGCAGCAGTAGTTGAAAGCCAATATGTAAGGTTTTGGTGAAGGGGGGCGGTTCAATACCATGAAGTACTCATTTTACAAAAGGTTTTTTATTAGTCCTAATGATCTGATGTCATCATGAAGGGATTTAGTACTTCTCTAGATATGAGAAAATGCAAGTTCAGTTCGCTTCAGTCGCTCAGTCATGTCCGACTCTTTGCGACCCCATGAATCGCAGCACGCCAGGCCTCCCTGTCCATCATCAACTCCCAGAGTTCACTCAGACCCATGTCCATCTAGTCAGTGATGCTATCCAGCCATCTCATCCTCTGTCATCCCCTTCTCCTTTTACCCCCAATCCCTCCCAGCATCAGCGTCTTTTCCAATGAGTCAACTCTTCCCATGAGGTAGCCAAAGTACTGGAGTTTCAGCTTTAGCATCATTCCTTCCAAGGAAATCCCAGGGCTGATCTCCTTCAGAATGGACTGGTTGGATCTCCTTGCAGTCCAAGGGACTCTCAAGAGTCTTCTCCAACACCACGGTTCAAAAGCATCAATTCTTTGGTGTTCAGCTTTATTCACAGTCCAACTCTCACATCCATACATGACCACTGGAAAAACCACAGCCTTGACTAGCCGAACCTTTGTTGGCAAAGTAATGTCTCTGCTTTTTAATATGCTATCTAGGTTGGTCATAACTTTCCTTCCAAGGAGTAAGTGTCTTTTAATTTCATGGCTGCAGTCACCATCTGCAGTGATTTTGGAGCCCCAAAAATAAAGTCTGACACTGTTTCCACTGTTTCCCCATCTATTCGCCATGAAGTTATAGGATCAGATGCTATGATCTTCATTTTCTGAATGTTGAGCTTTAAGCCAACTTTTTCACTCTCCTCTTTCACTTTCATCAAGAGGCTTTTTAGTTCCTCTTCACTTTCTGCCACAAGGGTGGTGTCATCTGCATATCTGAGGTGATTGATATTTCTCCCAGCACTCTTGATTCCAGCTTGTGCTTCTTCCAGCCCACTGTTTCTCATGATGTATTCTGCATATAATTTAAACAAGCAGGTTGGCAATATAGAGCCTTGACGTACTCCTTTTCCTATTTGGAACCAGTCTGTTGTTCCATGCAAGTAGGAGATCATAAAATCTGTTCCTAAAAATATCCAACTATATAAAGAGCTGTCCCATCAGATTACCTGCAGCAGAGAGTGCCTCACTCCACCCTTAACCCCCTCAGGGGTTGTTGAAGGTCAAAGGCTGCAGCAGCATTGGGTTCATGGCAAATGTTGTTGTTCAAAGGCAATGCCTTTGGTAAGTGCCAATTTTTAGTCAACAGTTGATTTGCTATAGGATGAGATGCTAAAGAACATAATGTGTAGGAAGGAAGTTATACTCAGTTTGATTGACTGAGTTACCAATAATGACATATATTAAACCACAAGTGCCATTATTTTAATAAAATTATGTGTGGAGGTGATCAAGATAATTATCCCATATGGAGTGCATATATACCAGACACCATGCAAGGCAAATGGTTGATGTTATTTTAATCCTTATATAACTATTATCTGTTCATGTGAGGAATTAGAAGTTTAGAAATTTAATTCACTTGTCCCGGTCCAAATTAAGAAGAGAGATTTACTTTCAAACCCGATCAAAGCAATAGTGAAGGATTATCTCATTCTACAATTTAGCTTTAGGGTGGTTTTACTGTTATCTGATAGTGATGGGTATTGGAGGAAAAAAACAAGATGTTTAGCCAACTAGTCCCAGTAAAGCAAAAGACCTGAACTATATTCACTTAAGGGCTGGTTTATAAATACAGTCTCTATTACCAGACCAAGTCTTCATCTAATCTGTAGCCATATGTTCCATTTTGTAAATTTTCTCACCCTTCCAAACTTGCCTTGTCAAGTGTTTAAACCTGTATCACCTCAGAGTAGAATTTTTCTGGGCTCTGCCTCCAGCTAGGGACAACCAGATATTTCTAGTTTGCTTATGGCAGGTTCAGAACTGCATTACTCAACCCAATGATTGGAGCTAAACAGTGGCCCTAGGTAGGCAGGAACAGTACCAACAAACTATATGAAAATCACAGTAGTCATTGATGATAACTTCACAAGTGAGGAAGGTAGACTTTAGGAGCCAGGATAAGTTCTTATCTGTCTTAATCCTCTTTGACTACACAATATGCATTTCTCTAGGCTATGTACTTTTTATTATTACCAAAAGTTGATTTCATGCCAGGAGGTAAGCAAGGTGAACAAAAGTGAAGTGTTACTAGTTACATATATTTTATTTAAATAAATTTAAGTCTTAGTGCTATCAAAATAGTTGGCAAACTTTAAGCTTCCCTTTGTAAACTTAGATTTCTTTTTTAAAAGACTTTTAGGTATAGCTGAAATGGTTGTCTCAAAGTGGGAGTGTGTTGTGCCAATACACTGAAGTCCACTCCCAGATATTTGTGATTATTTTGAGTTACATCATTGTAATGATGTAGCCTTTTTGAAATTCAACATTTATTTTAAGGGTTGCATATCAATCAGATTAGCATCTGTAAAATGTTTATGGGAGAAGTGAAACAATGTAAGGTGAGAAATATTGGAATATTTATCTTAGACATTCAGAAGTTTTATAAAGAAATCTTTGAAAACTGCATCTGTGAAACCACTGTCATCCTAGTGGTTTATTTGTTCTACAACTTCAAGATTTAAGAGAGGACAACTTCTTTGGTAAACATCCTCTCGCAGTTGATATTTTGGGGAATAATAAACCTAATAATCTATATTGCTTTATTTTAACCCCAGGCAGATATTAAATATTATTGTAAGAATGCCTTTTGGGCATCAAATCTTTGCTTATATTATGCCCTAACACTTGTATTAATAACTGTTAAAAGTCTGGTTATGTTAAGCTGTTCTCAAGCTATGGTTTGCCCTGTAATTTTACTATTGTTTCCACTTTTTATACATGCAAGATAGAATAGTCTCATGCAAACCACTGACAAATGTTGCTAATTTCATTGCGGGAATTGTTTTGTTTAACATTACAAGGAAAATGCTCACACCATTTAATCATGAGTTGTTTGTCTCAGGAGCCCAAGCTGTGAAACCAATTGATGAGTTTCTATCAGCAATAAGATGTTTTGGTTTCAAAATCTTACATGAAAGGAAAGTTAAACGATATAACTAAGAGTTTAAATTTATATTTCCATTTTTAACAGAAATTATTCCCCAACCCCATCCCCAAGAGTCTTCTAGAACCACTGGTGAAAAAGGGACAGCTGTTTAAGTCCTGACTTCACTTTGTAACTTACATAGAGGGCTAAATCTACTTAGTATATCCAACATATTCAGATCTCTAAGGAATTACTTTGCTTTGGACTTTTGTTTTAAGTTCTAAATTGGAATAAATGGGTGGCAACTTCAGTGGGTGAAATGTGGAAGTTCCATCTTCGTAACCTGATGTTGATATCCAGTAATGTCTGGATGAAACTATAACATTTACTAACACCAAAAAAAAAAAAAAAAAAAGAAGAAGAGAAAAATGTGTCTATTCTACATATTATTTAATTTGTGTTGACTGTCATGTATATAAATGTAATTTATACTTATTAAATATATACATATCAAACATATGTAAAATAAATGTGTATGTCTGTTTTAATTGAACCAAAGCATGTGTTGCTTTGTTTCAGTAGAGACTAAATTTGAAACAGCAAATGTAAGACCCTTTTCTTCTTTCCTTAGGTCAAAGAAGCACATTAAATAATGGACATAAGAGGCATTTTTGGTATACCTGTGCATCTTTCAAGTCGTTAATGTTAACTCTAATCTTTATAGTTCTCCCCAAAATGGGGCATAGTTTTGCATTATTACTTGGGCATAGAATTACAGTTTCAGAAGTTTTCATTTTCTATTTATATTGGAGTATAGTTGATTAACAATGCTATATGAGTTTGAGTGAAA
Source organism: Bubalus bubalis (assembly GCF_019923935.1). Taxonomy (NCBI): domain Eukaryota; kingdom Metazoa; phylum Chordata; class Mammalia; order Artiodactyla; family Bovidae; genus Bubalus; species Bubalus bubalis. The sequence goes on along the minus strand of NC_059163.1, from coordinate 39,366,562 downwards.
AGCAAATTGATTCAGTTACCCATATATGTGCATCTATTCTTTTTCAAATTATTTTCCCATTGAGTTATTACAGAATATTGGACAGAGTTCTCTATACAATACAGTAAGTGCTTGTTGGTTATCTATTTTAAGTATACCAGTATGTATATATCAATCCCAAACTCCCTTTTCTTTTCAGATAACTTTTATTTCATGGGTTAGGAAACCAATGTCATGACTTAGCTAGTCTGCTAAGATCACTTCAAGACCAGACTCTATTATGGACCTTCATAAGTTCCCACATTCACTGCTGGATCACCATAATATCTGATGTGGCCAGAAATTGTTAGTTGACAGCTTGGTGGTAGAATAAAGTTCCCCCCTCCCCCTCCATTGCTAAAAAAAAAAAAAAAAAAGTTGCCCATGTCTTTCTAGAACCTTTGAATGTGTTAGAAAATTAACATTGTAGACAGAATAAAGGTTTCTAATTAACTGACCTTGAGATGGGAAGATTATACTGGGATATTCAGAGGGCCCAATATAATGACATGGGTCCTAAGTAGAAGTAGGAAAATAGTAGACATAGTAAAAGAATAAGTAGAGGAGGGAAGCAGACAGTTGTGTCAGAGTGGTGTGAAGCACTTGACCAGTTTTTATTGGTTTTGAAGATACAGAAGTGGGCCCAGGAACCAAGAAGTGTAGGCAGCTTCTAAAAGCTGCAAAGACAAGAAATCATATTCTCCTCAGAGCATCCAAAAAAGTATGAAGTTCCACTTACATCTTGATTTTAGCCCAGTAAGACCCATTTCAGACTTCTTACTTCTAGAACTGTAAGTTTGTATAACTTGTTATAGTGGTAATATAAAAGTAATACAGAGCCTGGTTCAAGTAAATCCTGAAAAGTCTAGACATTTCTCTTTCATAAATCTGCAGCTTTCTTGGTTAATAGCAGCAAGCTTTTTGTCAAACAAAAGTTATAGCAAGCACTTGTGATGTTATTGCTTGTTTCTTTCTCAAGGGTGCCTGGGTCTCCCACATTGCAGGCTGATTTTACCAGCTGAGCCACAAGGAAAGCCCAGGAATACTGAAGTGGGTAGCCTATCCCTTCTCCAGTGGATCTTCCTGACCCAGGAATTGAACCAGGGTTTCCTGCATTGAAAGTGGATTCTTTACAAACTGAGCTATCAGTTTTGTCACTAGGTTATTAAAAATTCAACTTTTAGGTTATTAATCTCTAGTGTACAGCAAGGCATAGTAGACATATTATATATATATATATGTGTATATATATATACACACAATGAAACTACATGTATATATTTATTCAATGAAAATACACATACATTCACACACACATAACTTAGAAAAAGAGAGACAAGGTATGTATTTTGCAGCAATGCTTAAATAATATGACAAGAAATAGTGACAACCTAGGAAAAAGTCCGAATTGGTATACCTTGGTGTAAATTACTAATTTTCTATAAATAATTTGGGTCATGAGTACAATTATAAGCTATTTCTTCTACAGGAATACAACTGGGAGGGAAAATAGTGAATGTTAAAAAACAATATTTGAAATTATCTCATTCATACAATGTGTTTAGTCATTTCATTGATGAATCCTAGGCATTTTGATATGTATTTAGAAAAAGTTACTAAACAATGGCCAAAAGCCAATAATATAAAATAAAGTGAGGTAAATGTAGAACCCTGAATTCACATGCCAAAATTGGGCAGCTTTGCACATTTTATGATCCTGAATGCTCCTATTGGACAGGAACTCCCTGGAGATATAATAATAAGTTCCAGACAAATACAAAGAAAAAACAAAAACAAGAAGGTGGAGAAAAGAAAACCCTCAAACGGTGTTGGTGCGACTGTAAATTGGTGCAGTCACTTTGAAAAACAGTATAAAAATTCCTCAAAAAATTAGAAATTAAAGTACCATATGGCCCAGCTATTGCACTTCTGGGTATATTTCAAAAGAATAAGAAAACACTAATTCAAAAGATAGATACACCTCTATCTTCATTGCAGCATAATTTGCAATAGTCAAAATATAGAAACAACCTAATTATCCATCAATGGATGAATGGATAAGAAAATGTGGTTTATATATAGAATAGAGGAAGAGTTGAAGATAGCAGAGGAGTAAGACGTGAGGATCATTTTCTTCCCCTAATACATCAAAAATACAGCTGCATGTGGAATAACTTCTACAGAATACCTGTTGAATGCTGTCAGAAGACCTCAGACTTCCAAAAAGGCAAGATAATCTCCACATAAAGCAGTAGGGAAAGAGCAATAAGAAAAATGGAGAGGGGCGGGAGGGAGTAGAGATAAAGGAAACCAGACGGGTGGTACATCTCAAGGAAGGAGCTATGAAGGAGGGAAAGTTTTTGCACACTCAGATACCCTATCAGGGGTGAGGACAGTGGGGAGCTTTGGAACCTCAGAAGGGAACGCAGCAACAGGTTCTCAGAAGGCAAAAAGCAAAATGGAGAGAATTAATTGTAGAGATTGTTGCCAACTAGCACTTCAGTCAAGATGTGGTTTGCAGGTCTTCCATGGCGAGTGAGGTCTGGGTGCTGAGTCTCAGGCTTTGGGGGTCAGGCGCTAGAGAGAGGACTGAGATTGACTGACATGAAAGTATTCTGAACAGGCTAGTATGACACAGCTGAGGGAGTCCAGGGAAAAGCCTGGACCTGCCAGAAAGGCAAGAGATCATTGTCGTGGGGACCCTCTAACTCTGCAGACCCTGCCTTCATGAGTGCCATAGGTAGGATGATCGGGCTGCAGTCTGCAACCCCAGATGTGGGCCGTGGGCATGCTTGTGGACATGCCACAGCCAAGGCTAACACAAATGCCAGAAATTGGGGGTGAGATGGGCCTGGGGTCTGTGACCACAGAGGTGGATATGATGGCTGCTGCAGTGGCCACCAAGCTATGAACAGGCACAGGTCACCACTTACAACTTCCTGGGAGCCTCTGCAGCTTGGCTCTTCAAAGGAACCCACAACCTGGGAGAGTACATGATCCACCTCAGACTGTAGGGACTTCCAGCAGGCTATATAGCCACTGCACATCCCAACTGTGGCTGCCATACCCCTTCCTCTCTCCAGTGCTACTGAACAAGTGAGCTCTAATGAGCCTTGGCCTTCACCTCCTCTGGTATGGCAGGGAACAAATGCTGAAGGATGGCCTACAAGCAGAGGCAGGGCCAAAACCAAAGTGAAGTACCAAGGACTATATGACCAAAGAAGAGGAAGGGAATCCACTCCTGCAACTGCAGGTGCAGCAGATTAAATCCCTGCAACTAGCTTAAGACTGTGGACCTTGGGGGCAAAAATGGACTTTGGAAGCAAGTCCAAGTTCTCCTGGAGAAGGGAAAGGCTACCCATTACAGTATTGTGGCCTGGAAAATTCCATGAACTGTATAGTCCATGGGGTCACAAAGAGTTGTATACAGTTGAGCCACTTTCACTTTCATAAGCTGGACTAAGGCCAGATCTGATTCATAACTGACCCTAGGGTGCCCACAGCAAGCCCAGAGACCTTCTGAAAAACACTGGAGGACTTTCTGAGTGGGCAGATTGGCTAGAGCTCACTGTGTCACAAGGACAACTGATGTCACAGGAAAATATTCTTGCTACCACTCTATACATACATACTTTTTTGTTTTGTTAAATTGTTGTTCCTTTTTATTAATCCTTTAATTTTTATTTTTTACTTTTTCTTCTTTTTGTTTTTATTTTTAAATTAATTGTATTTATTTTTCCATATTTCTACAATAATTTTCCATTATATTGCATTTCCCCCCATGTTTCTAGTTTTGTTTTTGCTACTCTAGTTTTTAGTGTTTATTTTCATTTATGGATTTATTGGTTTGATTGCTCTCTTCTGTTTTACTTCCTCTCTTTATTCTTTCTTCTTTTCTTCTTCTTGTGAGTGTAAGTTTGTGTTTCTTTATGTGTTCCTGTCTGATTAATGTTGTTTTGCCATTTGTGTTTGGGCTTTTTCTGTCTCTTGTTTTTGTTTATATGTTTGTTTGAATTTTTTCTCTTTCTTTTTTATTTATTTATTTATCTTTTTTTCTTTTTTCTTTCTTTCTTTTTCCCTTCTATGCTGTATGCCTTGTGGAGACTTGCTGCTCCAGAAAATGGTCTGAACCTCCAAGGTGGAAGACCAGAGTACAGGATATTTAAACACCAGAGAACTCCTGACCTCATGGAATGCTAATCAGCAAGAGTTCTCTCAAAGGCTTCCATCTCAACATTCACTAAGGCCTGGCCCCACCCAAAGGTCAGCAATCTCCTCTGCTTGATATCTCACACCAAACAACTAGCAAAACATGAACATCAGTCTACCCATTAGTAGACAGGTTGCTGAAAGTCATAGACGGCAGCCCACCAGGCTCCCCTGTCCCTGGGATTCTCCAGGCAAGAATTCCGGAGTGGGTTGCCATTTCCTTCTCCAATGCATGAAAGTGAAGAGTGAAAGTGAAGTCGCTCAGTCGTGTCCGACTCGTAGCGACCCTTATGGACTGCAGCCCACCAGGCTCCTCCATCCATGGGATTTTCCATACAAGAGTACTGGAGTGGGGTGCCATTGCCTTCTCTGTACCAAGCTCACAGACACCCCATAACATAACACTGGGTATGACACTGCCTTTTTGAAAGATAAGATCTAGTTCCAGCAACCAGAACATAGGTACTGATCCTAGCTACCAGGAAAACTGTCCAACCCTACCCATGGGGGACAAACTCCATAAGTAAGAGGAACTATGACCTTGCAGCCTGCAGAAAGGAGATCCCCAAAACAATAAATTAAACCAAATGAAAATACAGAGAAACATGCAGCAGATGAAGGAGTGTGGTAAAAAAACCCAACAGAACAAACAAAGAGAAACTGGAAAGTCTACCTGAAGAAGAATTCAGAGTAATGGTAGTAAAATGGTATGGGGAGGGAGGAGGGAAGAGGGCTCAGGATGGGGAAAATGTGTATACCTGTGGCGGATTCATGTTGATACATGGCAAAACCAATATAATATTGTAAAGTTAAAAAATAAAATTAAATAAAAAAAACTAAGGAATAAAATGGAGGTACAGATAAATAAAATGGAAGTAAAAATTGAGACGATACAAGAAATATTTAACAAGGACCAAGAAAAACTAAAGTGGAGAAGGCAATGGCATCCCATTCCATCACTCTTGCCTGGAAAATCCCATGGGCGGAGGACCCTGGTAGGCTTCAGTCCATGGGGTCACTAAGAGTCGGGCACGACTGAGTAACTTCACTTTCACTTTTCACTTTCATGCATTGGAGAAGGAAATGGCAACCCACTACAGCGTTCTTGCCTAGAGAATATCAGGGATGGGGGAGCCTGGTGGGCTGCCGTCTCTGGGATCACACAGAATCGGACACGACTGAAGCGACTTAGCAGGAGCAAGAGAACTAAAGAACAGTCAACAATGAACAACATAACTCAAATGAAAACTACACTAGAGGGAACCAATAGCAGAATAACTGAGGCAGAAGAATAGATAAGTGGGTTGAAATATATAATGGTAGAAATAACTGAAGCAGAGCAGAATAAAGAGAAAAAAATTAAAAGAAATGCAGATAGTCTTAGAGACCACTGGAACATTAAATGTACCAACATTCAAATTATAGGCATCCTAAGAAGAAGAGAAAAATAAAGGATATGAGAAAATATTTGAAGAGATTTTATTTGAAAACTTCCCTAACATGGGAAAGGAAGTAGGCATCCAACTCCAGGAAGCCCAGAGAGTTCTATACAGTGTAAACCCAAAGAAACATACCAAGACACATATTTTAAAAAGTAGCAAAAATTAAACACAAAGAAAAAAAATTTAAAAGCAGCAATGGAAAGCAACAAATAACATAAAAGGAAATCCCCATAAGGTTAACAACTGACCTTTCAGCAGAAATTCTGGAGGCTAGAGGGAGTATCAGGATGTAGTTAAAGTGATGAAAGGAAAAAAAAATCTATATACAATGGGATACTATTAAGTTATTTATAAAATGAAATCCAACCATAGTTGGCAACATAGATAGTCTTGAAAGTATTAGGCTAAGTAAAATAAGTTCAATGAAAAAATACAAATAGCATATTATTTCACTCATATGTAGAATAAAAAAATAAAAAATGCAAATGAATAAACAAGATGAAATCAAATCCATAGATACAGAAAATAGATCAGTGATTATCAGAGAGAAGGGATTTGAGATTGGGTGAAGTGGGTTAAAGGGGTCAGCTGAATGGTGATAGATGGTAACTAGTCTTGTGGTGATGATCATTTTGTGGTATATACAGGTGTTGAATTATAATGCTGTACAGTTGACACATATAATAAAAATAATTTCAAATCATATACAGTATGTTCTCTTATCCCATAGGAATTAGAAATCAATAAGATAACTTGGAAAACCTCAAAACATTTAGAAATAACACAGTTAATTCTAAATACATAGGTTAACAAAGGAATCACAATTGAATTTATAAAATATTTCAAACTTGCGTAAATGAAAATGTAACATAAGAAATTTTGGCCCAATGCCAAGTTCTTTGAATACAGTCATACCCATTTTTAGTGACCGGCTGCTTCCCTTTTACAAGGGTAGAAAACAAGCAGTTGAGATAAAGACCATATGCTATGGCCACAGAATATAAAGTGGTTACTGGTTGTTGTGGTCCTACATGCTCAATTATGTTCAACTCTTTGCAACTCCATGGAAGGTAGCCCTCCAGGCTCCTCTGTCCATGGAATGCTGGAATGGGTTGACATATCCTACTCCAGGATCAAGTAGTTACTATCTACCATATTGAGGTCTTCCCAGTGGCTCAGTGGTAAAGAATCTGCCTGCCAATGCAGGAGACATGAGATGTGGGTGGTTCCATCCCTTGGTCAGGAAGATCCCGTGGAGTAGGAAATGGCAACCCACTCCATGATTCTTGCCTAGAAAATCCCATGGACAGAGGAGAATGGCAGGCTACAATTCTTTTGTCACTGTTGTTGTTCAGCTGCTAAGTTGTATCTGACTCTTTGCAACCCCATGGAATGTAGCATGCTAGGCTTCCCTGTCCTTTATTATCTCCCATAATTTGCTCAAATTCATGTCCATTGAATCAGTGATACTATCTGCTGGTGCTGCTGCTGCTAAGTCGCTTCAGTCGTGTCCGACTCTGCGCGACCCCATGGATGGCAGCCCATCAGGCTCCCCTGTCCCTGGGATTCTCCAGACAAGAACACTGGAGTGGGTTGCCATTTCCTTCCCCAGTGCATGAAAGTGAAAAGTGAAAGTAAAGTCTCTCAGTGGCGTCCGACTCTTAGCAACCCCATGGACTGCAGCCTACCAGGCTCGTCCATCCATGGGATTTTCCAGGCAAGAGTACTGGAGTGGGGTGCCATTGCCTTCTCCAGTGATACTATCCAACCATCTCATTTTCTGCCACTCACTTCTTGTTTTGCCTTCAGTTTTTCTGAGCATCAGCATCTTTTCGAATGAGTTAGCTCTTCTCATCAGGTGGACAAAGGATTGGGGCTTCAACTTTAGCATCAGCCCTTCTAACGAATATTCAGGGTTGATTTCCTTTAGGATTGCCCGGTTTGATCTCCTTGCTGTCTGAGGGACTCTCAAGAGTCTTCTCCAGCACCTTAGTACAAAAGCTTCTATTATTTTGCTCTCAGCCTTCTTTATGGTTCAGCTCTCACATCTGGACATGACTACTGGAAAAACCATAGCTTTGACTATATGCATCTTTGTTGGCAAAGTGCTTTTTAATACACTGTCTAGGTTTGTCAAAACTTTCCAACCAAAGAACAAACGTCTTTAGTTTCATGGCTGCAGTCACTGTCCACAGTGATTTTGGAACCCACGAAAAGAAAATCTGTCATTGCTTCCACTTTCCCCCTTCTATTTGACATGAAGTGATGGGACCAGATGCCATGATCTTAGTTTTTAAAATATTGACTTTCAAGCCAGCATTTTCACTCTCTTGCACCCTCATCAAGAGGCTCTTTAGTTACTCTTCAGTCTCTGCCATTACAGTGGTATCATCTGTGTGTCTGGGGCTATTGTTATTTCTCCTGGCAATCTTGATGTGATTCATCCAGCCTAGCATTTCACATGATATACTTTTCATAGAAGTTAGTAAGCAGGGTGACGATATACAGCTTTGTACTCTTTTCCCAGTTTTGAACCAGTCAATTATTCCATGTCCCATTCAAACTGTTGCTTCTTGATCCCCCTTAGAACTTTCTCAGGAAATAGAGAAGATGGTTTGGTCTATTGTCACCCTGTTTATTTAATTTATATGCAGATTACATCATGAGAAATGCTGGACTGGAAGAAGCACAAGCTGGAATCAAGATTGCCAGGAGAAATATCAATAACCCCAGATGTGCAGATGACACCACCCTTATGGCAGAAAGTGAAGAGGAACTAAAAAGCCTCTTGATGAAAGTGAAAGAGGAGAATGAAAAAGTTGGCTTAAAGCTCAACATTCAGAAAACGAAGATCATGGCATCCGGTCCCATCACTTCATGGGAAATGATGGAGAAACAGTAGAAACAGTGTCAGACTTTATTTTTGGGGGCTCCAAAATCACTGCAGATGGTGACTGCAGCCATGAAATTAAAAGACACTTACTCCTTGGAATAAAAGTTATGACCAACCTAGATAGCATATTCAAAAGCAGAGACATTACTTTGCCAACAAAGGTTCGTCTAGTCAAGGATATGGTTTTTCCTGTGGTCATGTATGGTTGTGAGAGTTGGACTGTGAAGAAGGCTGAGCGCTGAAGAATTGCTGCTTTTGAACTGTGATGTTGGAGAAGACTCTTGAGAGTCCCTTAGACTGCAAGGAGATCCAACCAGTCCATTCTGGAGGAGATCAGCCCTGGGATTTCTTTGGAAGGAATGATGCTAAAGCTGAAACTCCAGTACTTTGACCACCTCGTGTGAAGAGTTGACTCATTGGAAAAGACTCTGATGCTGGGAGGGATTGGGGGCAAGAGGAGAAGGGGACGACAGAGGATGAGATAGCTGGATGGCATCACGGACTCGATGGATGTGAGTCTGAGTGAACTCTGGGAGTTGGTGATGGACAGGGAGGCCTGGCATGCTGTGATTCATGGGGTCACAAAGAGTCAGACATGACTGAGTGACTGAAATGAACTTAACTGACCTGACCCTCTCTTTAAAAATTTTTCATGGTTTGTTGTGAACCACATAGTCAAAGGCTTTAGCATAGTCAGTGAAGCAGATGTTTTTTTTGCAATTCCTTTGCTTTCTTGGGGCAGTCACAAACAACTGGACACAGCTGAGCTATTAAGCATGCACACATCCTGTCTATTTATGGAAGCAGATAGCCCAATTCTATCTTAAAGTGATTTGCATATGTCTGGTGTACCTGTGCCTGGCATATAATAGACATTCAATAATTGCAGTAGTATTTTTGGCAATTATTTTTATTTACCTCTGATACCATGAAACTTACTGCCATCCCCAATACTCCTACTCTGAGATGACCTCATTTATAACATAGACTTTGCTGAAGACTCTAAGATAGTACTTCATTTTGTACATATTAGATATGCTTTCTACCTCTTTGGTTTTCGTCCTTCTTTTCACCTCTGGATACATCAAGATATTTGTGAAGCCCTAATATAAATGCTTGATATTATCCCAACAATGAACTCTCATAGAGAGAACTGCACACATCCACATCTGTGTGGGACAAACATAATTCTTCAGCATTAGAAGTGCTTTTAGGGGAAGATGGTAAATAATGACTCTCTGTGAAAGTCACAGAGCTTTTAGAAGATGGATGGATTTTTTTATACTTATATAGGGGCTAATGTTTGTGTCAGTGACATTTTACAAACAAATGAACAATGCTCCTTCTGAGACTGCTAAATTTGAAACCAGAAAAGAGATGATAGGTAGCACTCATCATGTAGTTAAATTATGCTTACTAGCTACTGGATGATAAGATGTAGCTTGGGCAATCAATCAATTTGGGGGCATATTTTTAATTTCTCCAGATATTTGTAGGGATTGATTACTATTGTTCCATTAGGTAACATCATTGCATTATAGGTTGATATCATTAGCTGCAGACACATGCAAAATATAAGAACTAAATGTTAAAAGACAAGGTGACCTTCTATCTTAGAATGCAGATAAATAGGAAATGAGCTCTATAACCTCCAACATTGATGTTTCAAGGTAATTTAATAACAAGACCCTTAACTAAAATACTGAAGTGTGATACTATATATCACAGTCAGAGGCATTCACTGACTGTAAGGCCAATTAGTTACAGTGACTTTTCCAATCCTACCATATTAAATTTAATTAATCTATCATTGATTGAAAGATACCTTGGTTTTATTAGACATTTTCTAGGCATTTGCTGATGTTAATAAAACTATTATATTTATAGTTTTAGCCTAGAGAGATGGGTGTTTATTCATGTCTAAGACAATGATTCAGACATTATGTTTAGATTTTACGAAGGCTGTCTATGGGTCAAGGTCACATGCATGCAGGTGTGTGTGCCTGTATATGTCTGAAAAAGGGAGGAGAGAGAAGGAGAGTTATGGAGGAAGGGAGAATTATATTGCTAAGTTCTTTTTTCCTTTTGACTCTGAAAAGCTCCACCCTACCCCCATCCACCCTCCTGTCTTTTCCCATTAGACTACTATCTCCAAGAAGGCAGAAACTAGATGTTGGTGTTTATAATGCACGAATACTTTACACAGCATTATGTTCTTATAGATATTAATTCTGATTCCAAAGGAGCAGCAGTTGATATTAAAACTTACAAAGTAAAGAAGAGAAATGCATGGAACAAGAATTCATCTCAATTATTATAAATGGCAGTCCTCCAGTGACATTTAGGCAGTGTGTCTTAGATATTAAGAACTCCAATTTCAGTGTCAGAGAAACATGAGCTTGAGTCCCAGCTTTTCTGCTGAGATTTGCTGATATCAGGCAAGGTAATTAAATCTTATTTTATTCATTGATGAATGGGTAAAGCAAAAGTACCTATTACATTGTCTCGTGTGAATTCTTATTATCATTGTTATGTATTTTTTCATGATGTCTATGCAAGCAATTACATTATTGAAAGTGTGTTCCATCTCTAAGATGTTCAAAAAATGTACAGCAGTCTGCCTAGTATGTGGCGGAGAGAGAACACTAAGAAAATAGCACCTGCTGCTGTTGGATGCCTACCAATGAGCCATTCTTCTCACTTTTGAAAACAGGATGCTATTTTATTCACATTTACGGGAAGACTGTGCTCTGCACAGGGCATGCCTAGTGATTGATATAGTCAATTATACAAATCCTATACTTTTTCACCTGGTTTAGGATTGAGCATGTGACCCTGTTCTGGCTTAAAAAAATACATAAGAATAACACAGCTGAGGGACTTTAGACAAAAATTTCCTCTCTAATTAAAAAGGAGGGTGCATAAGGGGGCCCTTCATTTCCTTCCCACCTTTGCCTTTCAACACAGTTATTTTTGACTGAGACTTGCAGCAGCTTTGAATTATGACTGTTAGGAAAGAGATAGGAGAATCGTAAACGATTGCGAGGCCTGACATGGTTGAGCTGCTGAATTCACTTCTGAGCTTCTCGTCCTTCAAAATTTATTAACAAAACCATATGTTTAAGTCACTGATGGTAGTTATGTTGCTTGAAGCCAAAAGCATTTTAGGGCTACTGTTCTAGTTAAAATGCATGATTTTTATCAAATTCTTTCTTTGGACAATCTCAAATGAAAAGTCTAATAATCTAATAAACAATATGTTTCATGTATTCAGTTATTCAACACAAGTTTCTTAAGCTCAAAAAGTGAAACAAATATTTATTAGACACTGGATGGGGAATGCTGAACAAATTAGGACAGTTAGTGAGAAAAGCACCTTGTTCTAAAATCCCATGGTCTGTGAAGTATGACAAAACAGAGTTGTAATCTGGATGTTATCAATAGCAAGCTGTGTGACCATTAGGACAACACTTAAGAGTCTCTGAAAAACAAGAATAAAATTGTTTCACCCCTAACATTGCCTCAAAGATTAGTGTTTGAAGTTATGTCAATGAAAAATTAATCAATCAATCTATGAAAGAAATGGAAAATTTTATTCAAGCCAGATTTGAGGGCAATAACTAAGGAAGAGCATCTCAGAAAGCTCTAAGAACTGTTGTACCAATGAGAAGTCAAGGCACAGTTCTGAAGGTTTTTGAGACAGAGGACTGTACATTAAATGATGTGTTATTGACAGTTTACACAGTCCAGATCTAAGTGTCATGTGGTTCTCATAAGATCAAGAAGGAATGTTATTTTTTAAGAAGTTGTTTTGTTGGTGCTAGGGGAGTGTTTTACTTTATGGTTGAGCAGGTATTTCTGCCAATGGGGAAGATTTGGTGGATGCACAGTGCATAGTGTGATGAGAGGATGTCACAGGGCAGAGAAAACTGTTTAATTATTTGTCTTGCCATAAAATATGATTTTTTTTTCACAGTCATCACTTATTATTTAGGTTAAACTCAATATGTAGTAGTTGAATGTATGAGAAAGTGATATATTTTGCCATTGTTCTTAATAATGATATTTTGTTTAAAGTTTAGCTTTCTAAAAAGAATGAAACAAAATTCATTTTAGAACACATCACTTAAAAAAACAGTTATGAGAAATGTAGATGAAGTTGTTAAAATGTTCACAAACCTAAGACTCCTGGGAGGGTATGATCTGCTGCTGCTGCTGCTGCTGCTAAGTCGTTTCAGTCATGTCCGACTCTGTGTGACCCCATAGACGGCAGCCTACCAGGCTCCCCCGTCCTTGGGATTCTCCAGGCAAGAACACTGGAGGGGGCTGCCATTTCCTTCTCCAATGCATGAAAGTGAAAAGTGAGAGTGAAGTCACTCAGTCGTGTCCGACTCTTTGCGACCCCATGGACTGTAGCCTACCAGGGTCCTCCTGATCTACATTCCTTCTATTTTCTCGTGGACTTTCTATGCTGCCTTACATTGCAGCTACTAGTCATCTATCTTTTGCTGCAATGATTTTAATGACTTAAGCCAAAATAAAATGTGTGTATGCTCACTTATTTTGTTTGAAAATCAAACTTTTGTTGAAAGCAGACTTTTGTTGAAAAGTCTAGGACAATCAATTAAAATTTCCTCACTTTAAAACAAGTAAGTATAACTTCTCATTAAAACTGTAATTAATGCACAGAGAACATTTTATTGCGATAAGTTTTAATGTATATAATGAAAACCCACTCCAATATTCTTACCTGGAAAATTCCGTGAACAGAACTGAGCAGGCTACAGTCCATGGGGTTGCAAAGAGTCGGACATGACTGAGTGATTAACACACACACACACACACAATGACTATTATTAATATCAATATGTGTGTGACCTTTATTAATTTTCACCTATATTTTACTGGCATATACACAAAATCATATAGGGGAAAATTATATATAGCCAAAGTCAGGAAACAACAGTTAAAACTGGATATGAAACAACAGACCGGTTGCAAATAAGAAAAGGAGTATGTAAAGGCTGTATATTGTCACCCTGCTTATTTAACTTCTATGCAGAGTACATCATTAGAAACGCTGGGCTGGAAGAAGCACAAGCTGGAATCAAGATTGCTGGGAGAAATATCAATCATCTCAGATATGCAGATGACACCACCCTTATGGCAGAAAGTGAAGAGGAACTAAAAAGCCTCTTGATGAAAGTGAAAGTGGAGAGTGAAAAAGTTGGCTTAAAGCTCAACATTCAGAAAACGAAGATCATGGCATCTGATCCCATCACTTCATGGCAAATAGATGGAGAAACAGTGGAAACAATGTCAGACTTTATTTTGTTGAGCTCCAAAATCACTGCAGATGGTGACTGCAGCCATGAAATTAAAAGATGCTTGCTCCTTGGAAGGAAAGTTATGACCAACCTAGATAGCATATTGAAAAGCAGAGACATTACTTTGCCAACAAAGGTTCGTCTAGTCAAGGCTATTGTATTTCCTGTGGTCATGTATGGATGTGAGAGTTGAACTGTGAAGAAAGCTGAGAGCTGAAGAATTGATGCTTTTGAACTGTGATGTTGGAGATGACTCTTGAGAGTCCCTTGGACTGCGAGGAGATCCAACCAGTCCATTCTAAAGGAGATCAGTCCTAGGTGTTCTTTGGAAGGACTGATGCTGAAGCTGAAACTCCAGTACTTTGGCCACCTCATGCAAGAGTTGACTCATTGGAAAAGACTCTGATGCTGGGAGGGATTGGGGGCAGGAGGAGAAGGGGGGAACAGAGGATGAGATGGCTGTATGGCATCACCGACTAGATGGACATGAGTTTGAGTAAACTCCAGGAGTTGGTGATGGTCAGGGAGGCCTGGTGTGCTGCGATTCATGGGGTCACAAAGAGTTGGACACGACTGAGCAACTGAACTGAACTGAAGAGTATACAGCTATTAAGTGGTAGATCCGGGATGTAATCCGGCATATGATCTAGGCACTCTGCTATAGAACCCATGCTCTTATCCATAACATACATTACTTGGAGGTGGTGAGATTTACAGTAGTCCATCATTAGTACATGCTAATGGTTCAGTTTTTAAATGCTTAGGGATTCTGAAAAATAAAAAAGTCAATAATATTTTGAATAAATATTGGTACTTTCTTATAGGAAGAAGGGTCTTCTCAGAAACTGAAAATAGATTATGCTTTGAATGTTGTTGTTCAGTCACCCAGTCATGTCCAACTCTGTGCTACCCCATGGACTGCAGCACGGCAGGCCTCTCTGTCCCTCACTATCTCCTGAAATTTGCCCAAGTTCACGTCCACTGCATCATGATGCCATCTAATCATGTCATCCTCTGACACCCTCTTCTTTTTTGGTAGGCAGTGCATAAAAGAGGTGTGCAGTTAAGCAAAGAGCATGAGTAAAAACATCCATGCAGCAATGAGCTTGTAACATGTAAGGCACATTAAGGACATTGATGAAAATAGTCTCAGAAAAAATTTTAAAAATCTCTTTATAATCTATTCCTTTTGTTGTTGTTTTCATGCTTCCCTCTTCCCTTCAGGCCCTCCTCTCAGTCAAATGTGGTGACAGGCTTAGTAATAACTCCTCATAGATGCCCATATCCAACTGGAACTTTTGGAACATGGCAAAAGAGACTTTGCAAATATAATTTAGATTATGAATTTCTGAATAGATAAATTATCTCAGAATATCTGAGTGGACCCAATCTTATCCTGTAAGCTCGTGGGAGCAGAAAAATTTCCTTGGCTGGAATCGAAGATGCAACAGCAGCAAAAGGCAAATGTGATGCAGCACAAGGTGAAACCAGAGAGGTCCCAAGCCCTAGAGGGACTCACTGTGCTGTTTCTGGTTTGGAGAGGTAAGAGTCCCATCAGCGAGGGCTAGAGAGAGGTTTCTAAGAGTAAAGGTGTCTCTGGCTGACAGAAGTAAAGAAAGGGAGTTAATCTTGCAACTTTATGAAACTGAAATTGGACAACAATATGAACGAGCTTAGATTGGATTCTTCCCCAGAGCCTGCAATGAGGGACAGATTCCACCTGACACCTTGGTTTCCATCCAGTGAGACCTATCTCAGATTTATGACCCTACAGAAACTGTGAGAAAAAAATTGTGTGTTGTTGAAAACAACCAAGTTTGTAGTAATCTGTTACAACAGTAATAGAAAACAAATATTGATGATGTGCTGAAGATCATATATGGACTATGGGAGAGGCAAGGGCAAGTAAGTGGTAAAATTTCTATTACTTCAAGTTCTGACAATAATGGAGACATACATAAATACTCCAAAAATCTTTTTTTCTCAGATTATTCAGAAGCCTGATATTTAAAATGGTTTATTTTTACCTTTTTTCCTCTCTTAATGTTTAAGTAAATGAGTTGTCATTCCTTAAAGTGGAGACTTTGCCAACAAATGTCCATATAGTCGATGCTATGGTTTTTCCAGTAGTCACGTATGGAGGTGAAAGTTGGACCATAAAAAAGCTGAAGACTTGATGCTTTCAAACTGTGGTACTGGAGAAGTCTCTTGAGAGTCCCTGGGACTGCAAGGAGATCAAACAAATCAACCCTAAAGGAAATCAACCCTGAATATTCTTTGGAAGGACTGATGCTGAAGCTGAAGCTCTAATACTTTGGCCATCTCATGCAAAGAGCTGACTCACTGGAAAATACCCTGATGCTGGGAAAGATTGAAGGCAGGAGAATGGGATGACAGAGAACAGGATGGTTGAATGGCATCACTGACTCAAAGGATATGAGTTTGGGCAAGCTCTGGGAGATAGTAAAGGACAGGGAAGCCTGGCGTGCTACAGTCCATGGGATAGCAAAGAGTTGGACATGACTGAGCAGCTGAACAACAACAACAACAAAGTGGAGATGGAAATAGCAACCCACTCAAGTATTCTTACCTGAAGAATCCCATAGACAGAGGAGCCTGGTGGGCTACAGTCCATGGGGTCACAAAGAGTCAGACAGGACTGAGCGACTAACTGTATCCAAGTGCTTTAAAAATGGTAAATTAAAGTTGATAGTCTGCTCAATTTCCTCTCTCTCCACATCAGGAGTTTTCATTTAACTGAGGTATCTCTTATCTTAGTCAATATTTATAGGAAAGTAGTGGAACTGGAATCTTGCTTACTTTGAGAGTTCTATGAGACTAGATCCTTTATGAATTGTTCAGTTGAGTTCAGTTCAGCCGCTCAGTAGTGTCTGACTCTTTGTGACCCCAAGAATCACAGCACACCAGGACTCCATGTCCATCACCAGCTCCCAGAGTGCACCCACACTCATGTCCATCGAGTCGGTGATGCCATCCAGCCATCTCATCCTCTGTCGTCCCCTTCTCCTCCTGCCCCCAATCCCTCCCAGCATCAGTCTTTTCCAAAGAGTCAACTCTTCGCATGAGGTGGCCAAAGTATTGGAGTTTCAGCCTTAGCATCAGTCCTTCCAAAGACCACCCAGGACTGATCTCCTTTAGAATGGACTGGTTGGATATCTATTTGCCATGAAGTGATGGGACCTGATGCCATGATCTTCGTTTTCTGAATGTTGAGCTTTAAGCCAACTTTTTCACTCTCCTCTTTCACTTTCATCAAGAGGCTTTTTAGTTCCTCTTCACTTTCTGCCATAAGGGTGGTGTCATCTGCATATCTGAGGTGATTGATATTTCTCCTGGCAATCTTGATTCCAGCTTGTGCTTCTTCCAGCCCAGTGTTTCTCATGATGTACTCTGCATAGAAGTTAAATAAGCAGGGTGACAATATACAGCCTTGACGTACTCCTTTTCCTATTTGGAACCAGTCTATTGTTCCATGTCCAGTTCTAACTGTTGCTTCCTGACCTGCATACAAATTTCTCAAGAGGCAGGTCAGGTGGTCTGGTATTCCCATCTCTTTCAGAATTTTCCACAGTTTATTGTGATCCACACAGTCAAAGGCTTTGGCATAGTCAATAAAGCAGAAATAGATGTTTTTCTGGAGCTCTCTTGCTTTTGCGATGATCCAGCAGATGTTGGCAATTTGATCTCTGGTTCCTCTGCCTTTTCTAAAACCAGCTTGAACATCTGAAAGTTTGTGGTTCATGTATTGCTGAAGTCTGGCTTGAAGAATTTTGAGCATTACTTTACTAGCATGTGAGATGAGTGCAATTGTGCAGTAGTTTGAGCATACTCTGGCATTGCCTTTCTTTGGGATTGGAATGAAAACTGACCTTTTCCAGTCCTGTGGCCACTGCTGGTTTTCCAAATTTGCGGGCATATTAATTGTAGTACTTTCACAGCATCATCTTCCAGTATTTGAAATAGCTCAACTGGAAATCCATCACCTCCACTAGCTTTGTTTGTAGTAATGCTTTCTAAGGCCCACTTTACTTCACATTCCAGGATGTCTGGCTCTAGGTGAGTGATCACACCGTCGTGATTATTTGGGTCGTGAAGATCTTTTTGGTAAAGTTCTGTGTATTCTTGTCACCTCTTCTTAATATCTTCTTCTTCTGTTAGGTCCATACCATTTCTGTCCTTTCTCGAGCCCATCTTTGCATGAAATGTTCCCTTGGTATCTCTAATTTTCTTGAAGAGATCTCTAGTCTTTCCCATTTTGTTGTTTTCCTCTATTTCTTTGCATTGATCCCTGAGGAAGGCTTTCTTATCTCTTCTTGCTATTCTTTGGAATTCTGCATTCAGATGCTTGTATTTTTCCTTTTCTCCTTTGCTTTTTGCTTCTCTAGGGGAGGAAAAGAGGAAACAGTTTTTTCCTACTGGCATGTTGAAATATAAAAAGAAAATATTTACTACTCATGAGGAAGATACTGGTAACCCAGGTTACTTGTGGTTTCTAAAATATGAGGCTGTATCTCTTGCCAAGGGAAAAGTTTCCAGCATTGAGTATGCATTCCCTATTGGTGTATCTTTGTGTGACTTTCTATATTCCTGGCTTCATCATGTTCTACTGCCCTCATGTGAATCTGTTTGTGAGGGTTAAAAACAACTGCTTAAATACAGATAATGATCAGTTAATACTCTACCTTCTCTCTTTTTAGCATTAATCTGTTTAATTTTGTATTTATAAATATGGTAATACTTAAATTTTGAATAAGTTCTTCAATGTCAAAAATGCAAATTATATCTAAAATAAGTGGTCTATCCTAAACAAAATTATATCTGAAATTTAGGAAATAATGAAAAAAATCTACTGAGCTAGGGTAAAGACTGTATTTTCTTTCCTTGATTGATTTTAAATTAGATTTTTTTGTTGGTTACCTATTTTTTGTTGTTTTTTACACTGAGATAATTAAAGCTATGTTGAACAGACATGTCTTTTTTTTTTGGTGATCATGTTTCTAATGATGACACTAAAAGGAAAAAACACAGAATTTCAAGTGCTACAGGCTTAACCACAAGTAAAAACAGAGTCAGAGGGGTTGTTAGGTTGAGATGAATTCTAGTGATTTAAATTATATTTCTCTAATTTGTTTTGAAACTAATTCTCATGTTTTAATGTGTATGTTTTATATTATGTTGATTCCAGAACTTAGAACATTGATTGCCTCATTGTTTTTTAAAAAGAAAAGCATGAATAATTTATTCCTCTGTTTAATTGTTCTATTACAGGACAAATTGTTTAGAATCTTCCTACCTTAACTGGTGCTACCATAGTGGTTCAAATGGTAAAGAGTCTGCCTGCAGTGAAGGAGACCTGGGTTCAATTCCTGGGTTGGGAAGATCCCCTGGAGAAGGAAATGGCAACCCACTCCAGTATTCTTGCCTGGAGAATCCCATGGACAGAAGAGCCTGGCAAGGTACAGTCCCATGGGATCTCAAGAGTCAGACACAACTTAGTGACTAAATCACGGCCAATTCAAGCCAGAAGCTAGGGGCTAAGCTCAAAATGGGTGGGGAAGACAGTGGAGGAGGGGAGGAAGGCATTGATTTAAAAATGCAGTTAACTCTTGTACAACATAGGAGATTAGGGGCTAACCCCCATGCACTCGATATTCCACATATAACTTTAGCTTTACTGATAACACAAGCAGTCAATCAATGTATTTTTTTGTGATATATGTTTTATAAGCTGTATTCTTTTTTAATTCTCTCATTTTATTCTTTTTGAAAATTGTTTTAACTATTCTACTTGCCTTGATTTTATTTTTCTTTTTTAATTTATTTTTTAATTGAAGGATAATTATTTTACAATATTGTGTTAGTTTCTACCATACATCAGCATGAATCAGTCATAGGTATACACACATCACCCCAGATTTGAACCTCCTTTCCATCTCCCATGCCGTTAGGTTGTCAAGAACACTGGGTTGAGAGCTCCCTGTGTGAAACTTCCACTGGTAAACTGTGTTCCTACAATAAAGTAAGCTAGAGAAAATTGTAAGGAGAAAATGCATTTACAGTCCTGTACTATACTTATTGATACCGTAAGTTTGTGTTGTCTGTTTATAAGATGAATCCTCCATCAGTAAATATATGAATATTTTCTCATATGATGGTGTAAAATACTGTAGATGCTACTAATTCTAGACATCAAAAATGAAAAGATATAAAAAAATTAACTTTTATTTACAAGTATAATGATTTGTGCATTGATAAAAACTAGCAACAATATAATTGCTTTATGGTAGCCTAACTATGGCCTGAGGTTCATGACATTGTACAGGAGACAGGGATCAAGACCATCCCCATGGAAAAGAAATGCAAAAAAGCAAAATGGCTCTCTGGGGAGGCCTTACAAATAACTGAGAAAAGAAGAGAAGTGAAAAGCAAAGGAGAAAAGGAAAGATATAGCATCTGAATGCAGAGTTCCAAAGAATAGCAAGAAGAGATAAGAAAGCCTTCCTCAGTGATCAATGCAAAGAAATAGAGGAAAACAACAAAATGGGAAAGACTAGAGATCTCTTCAAGAAAATTAGAGATACCAAGGGAACATTTCATGCAAAGATGGGCTCGAGAAAGGACAGAAATGGTATGGACCTAACAGAAGAAGAAGATATTAAGAAGAGGTGGCAAGAATACACAGAACTTTACCAAAAAGATCTTCACGACCCAAATAATCACGACGGTGTGATCACTCACCTAGAGCCAGACATCCTGGAATGTGAAGTAAAGTGGGCCTTAGAAAGCATCACTACGAACAAAGCTAGTGGAGGTGATGGAATTCCAGTTGAGCTATTTCAAATCCTGAAAGATGATGCTATGAAAGTGCTACACTCAATATGTCAGCAAATTTGGAAAACCAGCAGTGGCCACAGGACTGGAAAAGGTCAGTTTTCATTCCAATCCCAAAGACAGGCAATGCCAAAGAATGCTCAAACTACCACACAGTTGTACTCATCTCACATGCTAGTAAAGTAATGCTCAAAATTCTCCAAGCCAGACTTCAGCAGTACATGAACCACAAACTTTCAGATGTTCAAGCTGGTTTTAGAAAAGGCAGAGGAACCAGAGATCAAATTGCCAACATCTGCTGGATCATTGCAAAGGCAAGAGAGTTCCAGAAAAAACATCTATTTCTGCTTTATTGACTATGCCAAAGCCTTTGACTCTGTGGATCACAATAAACTGTGGAAAATTCTGAAAAGATGGGAATACCAGACCACCTGACCTGCCTCTTGAGAAATTTGTATGCAGGTCAGGAAGCAACAGTTAGAACTGGACATGGAACAATAGACTGGTTCCAAATAGGAAAAGGAGTACGTCAAGGCTGTATATTGTCACCCTGCTTATTTAACTTCTATGCAGAGTACATCATGAGAAACGCTGGGCTGGAAGAAGCACAAGCTGGAATCAAGATTGCCAGGAGAAATATCAATCACCTCAGATATGCAGATGACACCACCCTTATGGCAGAAAGTGAAAAAGAACTAAAGAGCCTCTTGATGAAAGTGAAAGAGGAGAGTGAAAAAGTTGGCTTAAAGCTCAACATTCAGAAAACGAAGATCATGGCATCTGGTCCCATCACTTCATGGCAAATAAATGGGGAAATAGTGGAAACATTGTCAGACTTTATTTTTGGGGGCTCTGACATCACTGCAGATGGTGATTGCAGCCATGAAATTAAAAGACGCTTACTCCTTGGAAGGAAAGTTATGACCAACCTCAATAGCATATTCAGAAGCAGAGACATTACTTTGTCAACTAAGGTCCATCTAGTCAAGGCTATGGTTTTTCCAGTGGTCATGTATGGATGTGAAAGCTGGACTTTGAAGAAAGCTGAGCGCCAAAGAATTGATGCTTTTGAACTGTGGTGTTGGAGAAGACTCTTGAGAGTCCCTTGGACTGCAAGGAGATCCAACCAGTCCATTCTGAAGGAGATCAGCCCTGGGATTTCTTTAGAAGGAATGATAGTAAAGCTGAAACTCTAGTACTTTGGCCACCTATTGAGAAGAGTTGACTCACTGGAAAAGACTCTGATGCTGGGAGGGATTGGGGGCAGGAGGAGAAGGGGATGACAGAGAATGAGATGGCTGGATGGCATCACTGACTCAATGGACCTGAGTCTGAGTGAACTCCGGAAGTTGGCGATGGACAGGGAGGCCTGGCGTGCTGCAATTCATGGGGTCGCAAAGAGTCGGACTTGACTGACGGACTGAACTGAACTGAACTGAACCTATCAGAGAAGGCAATGGCACCCCACTTCAGTACTCTTGCCTGGAAAATCCCATGGACAAAAGAGCCTGGTGGGCTGCCGTCCATAGGGTCGCTAAGAGTCGGACACGACTGAGTGACTTCACTTTTACTTTTCACTTTCATGCATTGGAGAAGGAAATGGCAACCCACTCCAGTGTTCTTGCCTGGAGAATCCCAGGGATGGGGAGCCTGGTGGGCTGCTGTCTATGGGGTTGCACTGAGTCGGACACGACTGAAGAGACTTAGCAGCAGCAGCAGCCTAACCTATAGACTAATGAATGGATATTACAATATCTTTGACATACATTAGTGCAGTCATATTCATATACAGTATTGGAAGCATTGTTATATTAAAAGCACATGTGATGGTAGGCTCCAGTTACATAGAAAAGCAAAGTTCAGAACAATAAGGAAATCATAAAATTATTAATTTTTTATTAAATATCACTCACCTTATGCCTATGTAAGGATGGACTAGTAACTGTACATATTTCATGCATTCATAACATACCTAACTTTTTCTTAATTTAAAAAAATTTCTAGGCTATACAGTTCATTTTTGAGTTTTTTCAAATTGACACAAATCTCCAAAATTTTTTCCAATATATTTATCAAAATTAAATCCATATATAGGTGGACCTGCAAGGTTCAAACCCATGTTGTCCAAGGATCAACTGTAGTACAAAATTGAGGAAAGCCCTGAGGGAGAATGGAATTGAACTGAAAAGAAGCAGTAACTTAGGGAGACAGCTGTGAGCTTAAGCCTAGAGAAAGAGAGTGAGTGTAATTGATGTGCAATATTCATTTCATTTCTATATGATACTGTGCTGAATTGAGTGCCACCATGCTCAGAGGGCCAGGTTATTGTAGGGATGAACTAAACTTATAATGGAGGTTTCAGATGAGTCAGGAGGTAGAAGGAAAATATGGTAAAGCTTCAAAAATGACTTTAGCCAGTGAGAGTTTTGTGAAGGCCATGCCAATAGGAAGAGCTATTGAGATAAGACTGAAGCAGTGAAAAGGTCTTGAGTGTGTAGTCTGCCAACATCAACCTTAAATGCCAACTGAAAGAACCAAGAAGAAAAGGAGTATTGCAGTAGAGCTCAGAGCAGCCATTGAACTCTTTGCTGATGCAATGACATGCTTCTCATAGCTAGTGAGGTCACCTTGTTGCCCACATTTATCTAACTAAACATTATCTTGAATAGGAACAGGAATTTGGTAAGAAACAGAAATAAGAGAAACTGAGTTGTTGCTGAATTGAAAGACTGATTCATTACATTTTAAAAATATTTGGTTTGACTAAAAAGTGAGTCGGAGTTAAGTAAATACAGTTTTACCTGCTCCATTAAGGATAGGGACCTGGGAAGAAGATCACATTCATTATTAAAGATTTATATTATTTCTGATCATCTAATTTTTGGTATAAGTAATTTTTAAGCTCCATTACACAGCAAAGTTTAACATATGTATGTAAATATTTATTCATCTTTTAAAATATAGTAGTTACATAATTATATATGTGAATGCACACAAACATACACAAACACAAAAGAAATCCTGCTACTCTATCTAATATTACAACATAATTATTTTCTCTTTCCAAGAGTTGTTTGAAATTATGCATTTAAAAACATTATGTTTGTATTGTGAAATATAAATACCTATACATTTATGAATAAATTCACACTTCAGAAGCCTACTATATATTCCTTCTTAGTCATATTCCTCTCGCTACACCAAGATGTCTTTATAAACATGCTTTTATAAAAATATTTTCTTACTTCTATGTACACTTTATCACCTATATGTGTGCTGTGTGCTAAGTGGCTTCAGTCATGTCTTACTCTTTGCAACCCAATGGACTGTAGCCCACTAGGCTCCTCTGTCCATGGCATTCTCCAGGAAAGAATACTGGAGTGGTTGCCATGCCCTCCTCGAGGCGATCTTCCTGACCCATGAATTGAATCCATGTCTCTTACATCTCCTGCACTGGCAGGCAGGGAAACCCTGCCTAATGCCACCTGGGAAACCCTTATCACCTATGTGTATTTCCCTAAATAACATGGTATAGTTTTGCTTTTTTGATCTTTATATCATGAAATCATACTGTACTATTAGTTTGTATCCTGCTTTTTTACCCCAACGTTTTCTTAAATATGTAATCCATTGTATTGCATGGAAGCTATAGCTAGTATTTTAATAGGTACATACAGTAGTGATAATTTTGACTCTATCAGAAATATTTTATTCTATTATGAATGACATGTGGGTTATTTTCAGTACTTTGCTGTCATAAACCACACTCTTTTGATCATTCTTGTATATGAGTGTGTGTGTGTGTGTGTGTGTGTGTGTGTGTGTATGTGTTAGTTGCTTAGTTGTATCCAACTCTTTGTGATCCCCTGGGTTATAACCTGCCAGGCTCCTCTGTCCATGGGATTCTCCAGGCAAGAATACTGGAGTGGGTTGCCATTTCCGTCTCCAGGGGATCTTCCCAAACCAGGGATCAAACCTGGGTCTCCTACGTTACAGGCAGATTCTTTACCAGCTGAGCCACCAGGGAAGCCCAAGAATGCCAAACTATTTCCAAAATGGATTCTACAAACCAAATCATGCTTGGAAATTTTTTACTTGAATAGATTATGTGTGGTTTGTGTATCCATTCCTCTAGTTAGGAATGTAGGTTGTTTTTCTTTCTTTATGATTACATATGATGCTAAAATGAATTTCTTTGTGAACTTTGCATACTGTGCCCAGGTTTCTGTTTCTTTCCCTATAACAAACTCTTAGATTTGAAATTATTTTTCTCAAAAGTTGAAACCATTTTGGTCAACAGTTGATAATTTTTGAGGTTCTTGATATAATTTTTGTGTTTAAATACACTCTTATTGGAGAAGGCGATGGCACCCTACTCCAGTACTCTTGTCTGGAAAATCCCATGGATGGAGGAGCCTGGTGGGCTGCAGTCCATAGGGTCGCTAGGAGTCGGACACGACTGAGCGACTTCACTTTCACTTTTCACTTTCATGCATTGGAGAAGGAAATGGCGACCCACTCCAGTGTTCTTGCCTGGAAAATCCCAGGGACAGGGGAGCCTGGTGGGCTGCCGTCTCTGGGGTCGCACAGAGTCAGACATGACTGAAGCGACTTAGCAGCAGCAGCAGCACACTCTTATTTGGGACACTTTGCATATATCTTTATTTCCTTGCCTCTTTGTGAAGTATAGTGCTGTTTTGAAAGTCTGTGGTACAATAGCATTGAAAAAGAAATAGATTTGGCAGAATCATATGTATTATTTATATATTTCCCTATGAATATATGCTATTTCTTATAAATAAGGATGTTTCTTAGAATAGTAGAAATGCTTTTCATTATATACTGTATTTATGTCCCTGAAAACTTTTTGAAAAATTATAGACAATTTCTAGGAGTGTCTTTTGTTCAAGAAAAAAGGCTCACATCAAAAATTTTTTGTGTCTTGTTCTGATGTGCCAAAGAGTCACACATTTCTGCTCTGACTAGAGCTACGCAAAGAAATAAATGTAAAATATACTTGGAATCAAATGAAAGCTTAAATAATACTAAAAAGTTCCTAAATATATATCATATCTCCAACTGTGCTGTGCTGATTTAAAATGGTATTGGCTATTCTTAAACATTATAAACATTTTTAAATAACCACACAAATTTTATGAAATTCTTTAAGATTTTATTTCGAGCTATATTTTGTTTTGGATGCACAGTTAAAGGATAATCATGCAAAAAAGTATGTTATTAACCAAGCATACTGCAAAAAAATAAAGCAAAACAAAACAATAGCCACGCTGGGGATTAACCTCCAAGGGAAAGGTAAATCTACTGAGACTGTATAAGATGGAACTTCACTAATGCCTGTCTATTTTATTTGGATTGAATTGGCCTACAACTAGAGCTGCGTTAACCAGAGCCCTTAATTTTTTTTTTCCTTTTAGAAGTGGCCTGACTGATTTGATTTTCAAGTTGCCTGGGGTTGTAAGAAACAAAATCCTCCCTCATTAAAACTGCATGGTGTTTATGACCACTACAGGGACAGTTTAAAAAACAATGAAAAAAGTTGACTTATGAAAAATAAAGCTGGTTAATTACACCAAATGGGCTTAATGTAAAAACCACAGGTGTCTCTTTTACAAGTTTTTGTTGAGCTCTTGCCCATAGCATGTTTATATGACATGGATGGAGCTGAAATCTTTACTGTGGCCAGCTTTAAATGGGAAACATTTGGTTCACCTCCATATACAGTTCAGACCACATGTGATGTCATAGAAATGACACAACCTATGAAAGCTTGTTTCTGCCTCGAGGAATACAACATCTGCTTCATTATTTATGGAATTAAAACAATTTCATTAATGTCCTGGCAAAGAACTCATTTGCTATATATTTTAAGTAGAAATATAAAGGGACTTAATCTATAGTTCTTATTATTTTAGGCTTCCCAGATACCTCAGTGGTAAAGAATTCGCTTGCCAAGCAGGAGAGGCAAGTTTGATCCCTGGGTTGGGAAGATTCCCTGGAGAAGGAAATGACAACCCACTCCTCCAGGTTTCTTGTCTGGGAAATCCCATGGACAGGGGATCCTGGTGGGTTACAGTCCAATGGTTGTAAAGAGTTGGAACATGACTTAGAAACTAAACAGCAGCAACAATGTTCATTTTATTTTGCTTTTAGAAATCTATGATTTCAGAAGCATTAAGATATATTTAGTAAAAATCTTTTTGCTAAAATAACCTGAGTTACAGTGGATATCCATAAACTTATAAATAAGATGTGCATTGCTTTATATTCTAGGGCCTAAAATATTTCCTTAAGTGTACATATACATTTTTCACAGTATCATTTCATTTGCAGGTTTTTAATTTAATTTATTTTAGTGATGTTCATCTCTTACAAGTGTAATGTATTCTGTTCAGAAGACCTTTGAATTGCAGAAGGATTGAGAATGTCTGTTTTTCTCTTTGCCTATCTCCTGCCACATATATCTTCTTGATATATTTTTCATGGATGTGATAAGCTTTCAAATCTCCTTACTTTTGATACTTAGAGTTTAGTTTAGTTTCCTGGGATCCTTATTTTTCTAAATTAAGCTGGCATCTACTCTTCTTGTATTTGAGTAGTTAGTACTTCTGGACTATAATCAGATTTAGAATAGAATATTTCTGATCAAGGAGGTAGCCAATGAACCCCACAAATTACCCTATTTGGAGTAGAGAGGACAGCAAAAATATGTATGTTGCCAATTACTTTTCAATTAAAACATTACATCATAAACAAATCATCTAAAATTTACTAAATATGATAACACCATTTCAGGTACAATACTGAATCTGTGCACAGATTGTAATGAACTATGAATTCCCTTATATAGTCATAAGTATGCATCTATTGCTTTTTATATTTATCAGGAAAAAATCTGTGCAAGCTGTTTCAGTTTGATTATCTTTTATATTAGTTTTATGGTAATGTTTGGAAAGCATATGTTATGTCACAAAATGAAGCCCTCCGGTTCTTCATCTGTTAAATCAAGCTGAAAAATCCACTCTTGTAAAGTTCAAGCTAACAGATCCTCTCTTGTAGAGTTCTTGGTGGAATTTCAGGGACTCAGTAAATGGCAAAATTATGTTATCATTGTTGCATTAATATATATATTTAGAACATTTCTTATCTAGAAAATATAATTGTTTTGCAAAAATATTTTCTTCATTGACAATTAACTGGAAGAGCTTTGGAACTCAATCTCATGTTCAGTCCAAATATGTACATATATAAATAGCTACTTGTTCAATTGCCCAGTCCTCTCTGACTCTTTGTGACCCTGTGGACTGTAGCACACCAGGCCTCCCTGTCCCTCACCATCTCCTGAAGTTCACCCAAGTTCATGTCCATTGCATTGGTGATGTCATTCAGCCATCTCATCCTCTGATGCACTCTTCTCCTTCTGCCCTCAGTCTTTCCCAGAATCAGAGACTTTTCCAATGAGTCGGCTGTTCATATGAGATGACCAAAACACTGGAGTTTCAGCTTCAGCATCAGTCCTTCCAATTAGTATTCAGGGTTGATTTCCCTTAAGATTGACTGGCTTGATATCCTTACTGTCCAGTGGATTCTCCGGAGTCTTCTCCAGTACCACAGTTCAAAGGCATCAAGTCTTTGGTGGTCCACCTTTACGGTCCAGCTCTGACAACCATACGTGACCACTGGGAAGACCATAGCCTTGACTATACAGAACTTTGTCAGCAGAGTAATATCTCTGCTTTTCAACACTAATAGCAAATAGTATGACCCAGATCTTAATATATTTTAAGAAAAATTTTACATAACTTTATTTACGTCAAAAGATATCTCTACCTTGTCATCATGTATATTTTTTAAAAAAGCATGAAACTGGAGCCTATTATACAGAGTGAAGTAAGCCAGAAAGAAAAACACCAATACAGTATACTAACACATATATATGGAATTTAAAAGATGGTAACAATAACCCTGTATATGAGACAGCAAAAGAGACACTGATGTATAGAACAGTCTTTTGGACTCTGTGGGAGAGGGAGAGGGTGGGATGAGTTGGGAGAATGGCATTGAAACATGTATAATATCATATATGAAATGAGTCGCCAGTCCAGGTTCGATGCATGATACTGGATGCTTGGGGCTGGTGCACTGGGACAACCCAGAGGGATGGTATGGGTAGGGAGGAGGGAGGAGGGTTCAGGATGCGGAACACATGTATACCTGTGGTGGATTAATTTTGATATATGGCTAAAGCAATACAATATTGTAAAGTTAAAAAATAAAATTAAATTAAAAAAAATAAAAAAGAGCAATCCTGCTTCTTAAAGACAATAAATATGAAATTTCCCTCTTAATCATTATCTTAGCAGGTGGAGTTTATTTAGTGCCTATTGCATTGAGAATATGCTATGGTACACATAATAAGCATATCATTGATAATACTTACAACACAAATAATATCTCATTTTTGATATGATAAAAGTGAGAGATGAGGAAGTTATATAACTTGTTCAAACAGACCAAAATGTGAACTGAATATAACTTTGTCTGACTTCTGCTTTTCAGATTTTTCTAGAAATGCAGGCATCTTCTTTCATTGAGGTTGACTCAAGTAGTAAACTGATACATATAGACTTTTCTAAGCCTAAATCTATTTATCTTCATTTGGAAAGTTTAACATAAAAATACCTTAATATTGCTTAATCTGTTCTGTGCTACAGGAATACTCAATTGACTCAGTTTTCATTTTTTTTTTTTTTTAGGATGTTACTGATAGCAGTAGAGTTTTGCTCAGCAAAAACAAATTATTCCAGTCAAGATACATTGATATTTCTGTATTCTCTTTAAAGTTCAGTCTATAGAAAATTGAACTGCACAAATACTGAAAAATAGTTAAGACTTTAAATGTATTTGATGAGAATGGCATTTGATATTTCATTTGCTACAGAATTATAGGACTTTAGAAGTCAAAGGGTTACCATAAATTAGTTCAAACTCAAGACTGAGTCCCAGAGGATCTGTAAAGCACTAGGACTAGAATACAGATCTTATGCACATAAATGGTGTCCACTTAAAAGTTGAGGTTAATATCTGTTTGGAAATAAAGGTTGGGAGGGTATCATGAGCCTGATAAGCATACTGTTTTTACTTTGGCTGTAACTTGGGGAGAGCAGATAGAGATTACAGAGAGCTTAAAAAACCCCACTTTGACATTCACAAGCTACCCCTGGAGTCTGCATGGGAGAATGTAGACAGAGGTCAGATTACATTCATCTGATCAGATCATGGTGCATTTTAGGTAGTTTCAGTTCAGTTCAGTTCAGTTGCTCAGTCATGTCTGACTCTTTGCAACCCCATGAATTGCAGCACGCCAGGCCTCCCTGTCCATCACCAACTCCTGGAGTTCACCTAAACCCCTGGCCATCGAGTCGGTGATGCCATCCAACCATCTCATCCTCTGTCGTCCCCTTCTCCTCCTCTGTCGTCCTCTTCTCCTCCTGCCTCCAATCCCTCCCAGCATCAGAGTCTTTCCCAATGAGTCAACTCTTCACATGAGGTGGCCAGAGTACTGGAGTTTCAGCTTTAGCATCATTTTTTCCAAAGAATACCCAGGACTGATCTCCTTTAGAATGGACTGGTTGGATCTCCTTGCACTCCATGAAACTCTCAAAAGTTAGGTAGTTTAGATATATTCTAAGTGTAGTATTAAGTGATATGATATGTTTAATATATTTTCAAGGATCAATCTGTTACATAAAGAATTTGATAGGAAATCTATTGAGATTAACATTCTATGATTTATTCAATCATGTATTTAATGTTAAGTTCCTAATATGAGCCAAGAACTCTTCTAGGCACTGAGGACATAGCAGTGAATCTGTGGCCCAGTAGGAGACATGGGTTCAATCCCTGGTTTAGGACAATCCCCTGGAGGAGGAAATGGCAACAGACTCCAGTATTCTTGCTTGAAAATGCCTATGGACAGAGGAACCTGGCAGGCTACAGTCCATAGGGTTGCAAAGAGTCAGACACGACTGAGCACACACACACAGTGAGGGGCAGGGATGCAAAATAAGTAATGAACACAAATATCAGATGGTGATAAGTACTTAATTCCAAACACAAAGCAGGAGAAAAAGATAGAAAAAGATGTGTCTTCCTAACTTATACAAGTGGTTGGGCCAAGAATTTTCCGATTATATGGCATTTAAGCACAGACTAAAAGGCAAGAAGAGAGTAAGTAAGTAAACATTTTTGGAAGGACATTCAAGACAGAGGGCCACTATAAGTTAAAAAAACAGTGAGGTGGAGGTAATTTGTATGTGTGTGTATATATATATATATGTGTGTATATATATATATATATATATATATATGCACACACACACACATATTCCTTCATTTTGCCAGAAAATGGAAAATATTCAAAATGTTGACTTTCTTTTTCTGGCATATATGTAGATTAAATAATAAATAAAATATTTATATATTACATATTTGTAATTTATCTATAATATAAATTAAAATTACACTGTAAAATCTTTAGTTATTATATATTACAGCATCTAGTATACTTTGAAAAGGGCTTCACAGTTGGCACTAGTGGTAAAAAACATGCCTGCCAACTCAGGAGACATAAGAGACATGGGTTGGATCCCTGGTTTGGAAAGATCCTCTGGAGGAGTGCACGGCAACCCATTCCAGTATTCTTGCCAAGAGAAACCCATGGACAGAGGAGCCTGGTGGGCTACAGTCCACAGGGTCACAAAGAGTCGGACACGACTGAAGCAACTTAGCACACTCACAAGCTTTGAAAATGACACTACCACTCAAGAAAATAAGACACTACCATTCAAAAAGCAGAAGAATGAGAAACCTACAGGAGTAATTTTGAAATCCTGCTGGATAAACGTATTGTACCTCTGCCCTGGGGATAGGAAACATTCGCTATTTAGGATACAGTCCTGCATCTGCTCTAGCTTTTGAATCCATTGTTTTTCATGGTTATTGGCTTCACATGCTGATTTTTTTTTTTTTTTTTCTATCATGTCTTTGTCCTCATCTAAGGAATTTACTGAGGAATATGTTCTCTTCATGTAAAGATGGGCTCGATAAAGGACAGAAATGGTATGGACCTAACAGAAACAGAAGATATTAAGAAGAGATGGCAAAAATACCAGAAGAACTGTACAAAAAAAGATCTTCATGACTCAGATAATCACGATGGTGTGATCACTGACCTAGAGCCAGACATTCTGGAATGTGAAGTCAAGTGGGCCTTAGAAAGCATCACTATGAACAAAGCTAGTGGAGGTGATGGAATTCCAGTTGAGCTGTTCCAGGTCCTGAAAGATGATGCTGTGAAAGTGCTGCACTCAATATGCCAGCAAATTTGGAAAACTCAGCAATGGCCGCAGGACTGGAAAAGGTCAGTTTTCATTCCAATCCCAAAGAAAGGCAATGCCAAAGAATGCTCAAACTACCGCACAATTGCACTCATCTCACACGCTAGTAAGTAATGCTTAAAATTCTCCAAGCCAGGCTTCAGCAATATGTGAACTGTGAACTTCCTGATGTTCAAGCTGGTTTTAGAAAAGGCAGAGGAACCAGAGATCAAATTGCCAACATCCGCTGGATCATGGAAAAAGCAAGAGAGTTCCAGAAAAACATCTATTTCTGCTTTATTGACTATGCCAAAGCCTTTGACTGTGTAGATCACAATAAACTGTGGAAAATTCTGAAAGAGATGGGAATACCAGACCACCTGACCTGCTTCTTGAGAAATTTGTATGCAGGTCAGGAAGCAACAGTTAGAACTGGACATGGAACAATAGACTGGTTCCAAATAGGAAAGTCAGTACGTTAAGGCTGTATATTATCACCCTGTTTATTTAACTTATATGCAGAGTACATCATTAGAAACGCTGGACTGGAAGAAACACAAGCTAGAATCAAGATTGCCGGGAGAAATATCAATAACCTCAGATATGCAGATGACACCACCCTTAAGGCAGAAAGTGAAGAGGAACTAAAAAGCCTCTTGATGAAGGTGAAAGTGGAGAGTGAAAAAGTTGGCTTAAAGCTCAACATTCAGAAAACGAAGATCATGGCATCTGGTCCCATCATGGGAAATAGATGGGGAAACAGTGGAAACAGTGTCAGACTTTATTTTTCTGGGCTCCGAAATCATTACAGATGGTGACTGCAGCCATGAAATTAAAAGACGCTTACCACTTGGAAGGAAAGTTATGACCAACCTAGATAGCATATTCAAAAGCAGAGACATTACTTTGCCAACAAAGGTCCATCTAGTCAAGGCTATGGTTTTTCCTGTGGTCATGTATAGATGTGAGAGTTGGGCTGTGAAGAAGGCTGATCTCCGAAGAATTGATGCTTTTGAACTGTGGTGTTGGAGAAGACTCTTGAGAGTCCCTTGGACTGCAAGGAGATCCAACCAGTCCATTCTGAAGGAGATCAGCCCTGGGATTTCTTTGGAAGGAATGATGCTAAAGCTGAAACTCCAGTACTTTGGCCACCTCATGCGAAGAGCTGACTCATTGGAAAAGACTCTGATGCTGTGAGGGATGGGGGACAAGAGGAGAAGGGGATGACAGAGGATGAGATGGCTGGATGGCATCACTGATTTGATGGACATGAGTCTGAGTGACCTCCGGGAGTTGGTGATGGACAGGGAGGCCTGGTGTGCTGCGATTCATGGGGTCGCAAAGAGTCAGACAGGACTGAGAGACTGATCTGATCTGATCTGATGTTCTCTTTAAAGGCTGAGCTATTTGGCACCCATAAATGTTTGGAGTCTCATAATTCCTCTTCAAAATTCTTAAAGAGATGAGAATACAGACCACCTTACCTGTCTCTTGAGAAATCTGTATGCAAGTAAAGAAGCAACAGTTATATCCAGAAAAGGAAAAATGGACTGGTTCTGAATTGGGAAAGGAGTACGTCAAGGGTGTCCATTGTCACCCTGCTTATTTAACTTATATGCAGAGTACATCTTGCGACACCCTTATGGCAAAAAGTGAAGAACTAAAGGACCTCTTGATGAAAGTGAAAGAGGAATGTGAAAAAGCTGGCTTAAAATTCAGCATTCAAAAATGAAGATTATGGCATCCAGTTCCATCACTTCATGGCAAACAGATGGGGACAGAGTGACAGAATTTATTTTCTTGGGGTCCAAAATTACTGCAGATGGTGACTGTAGCCATGAAATTAAAAGAGGCTTGATCCTTGGAAGAAAAGCTGTGACCAACCTAAACAGCGTGTTAAAAAGCAGAGGCATTATTTTGCCAAGGTCTGACCAGTTAGAGCTTTGGTTTTTCCAGTAGTCAAGTATGGATGTGAGAATTGGACCATAGAGAGAGCTGAGCACCAAGGAATTGATGCTTTTGAACTATGGGATTGGAGAAGACTCTTGAGAGTCTCTTGAACTTCAAGGAGATCAAACCAGTCTATCCTAAAACACATCAGTTCAGTTCAGTCACTTAGTCGTGTCCAACTCTTTGTGACCCCATGGACTGCAGCACACCAGGCCTCCCTGTCCATCACCAACTCCCAGAGTTTACTCAAACTCATGTCCATTGAGTCATAGATGCCATCCAACCATCTCATCCTCTGTAGTTCCCTTCTCTTCCTGCCTTCAATCTTTCCCAGCATCAGGGTCTTATCAAATGAGTCAGTCCTTCGCATCAGGTGGCCAAAGTATTGGAGTTTCAGCTTCAGTATCATTCCTTCCAATGAATACTCAGGACTGATTTCCTTTAGGATGGACTGATTGGATCTCCTTGCTTTCCAAGGGACTCACATCAGTCCTGAATATTCATTGGAAGGACTTATGCTGAAGCTGAAGCTCCAATACTTTGGTCACCTGATGTAAAGAACTGACTCATTGGAAAAGACCCTGATGCTGGGAAAGATTGAAGGCAGGAGTAGAAAGGGACAGAGGATGAGATGGTTGGATGATATCACCGACTCATTGGACATGAGTTTGAGCAACCTGTGGGAGTTGGTGATGGGTAAGGAAGTGCTGTAGTCCTAAGTCCCAGAGTCAAACATGACTGAGCAATTGAACTGAACTAAATACTTTGGTTTTACCATACTGGATAAAAAATAACATTCTGGTTATATCATTCATGCATTAATCTTTGATTAATTTGATACTTCTGTCTTTTATTGTAGGTTAACATTTTTTTCTTCATAAATATTTAAGATTAACTAAAGCTACTAGGCATAGTGAATGCAAAGATTAACACATGTCCATAAAATTTTCCATAAAGGTGATTGATAAGATATCAAAGTTGTAATATTGCCTAGTAAGTGCTGTAATATTGGTTGTCCTGTTCTCTGAGGCCAGTGAGGAATACCACAGATAGGTTTTTACATATGGTGTTATTTTTTCTGAACCCAAATAATTAAGAGTAGTTATCCAGAGAAGGAAGGAGGTTCCAACAGAAAATGTATAAAAAGCAGAGAGCCCTGAGATATTGACATTCAATTGGAAAAAGTTAAATGAACTTTAAAGGCTGAAATTTAGCCCCTATACTCATGAGTCAGAGAAGGAAAGTTGAGTTGACATAGGTATATTAAGCAGTTTTTATTAAGGATAATAGGGGAGATAATGACTGTGTTAAAATAAGTGCCAATCTGTTTTTCAGTCTCTAAGTTGTTTCATGGATTAATAAAGAATTTGCAGGTAGTAAAAAGGAGAATGTGAAAGTGAAAGTTGCTCAGTCATGTCCAACTTTTGCAACCCCATGGATTATACAGTCCATGAAATTCTCCAGGCCAGAATACGGCAGTGGGTAGCCGTTCCCTTCTCCATGGGATCTTCCCAACCTTGGGATTGAACCCAGGTTTCCTTGGCATTGCAGGTGGATTCTTTACCAGACAGAGGTGACGTTGGAGGCTGAGGGAAAAAGTAGAAATATTGACATACTGATGGACTGAATTTGAGTCATGTCAGTAGGGCAATGTGGAAAGAGACTGAAAATGTAGAGGAGACAAAGCTTTTTGACTGGAGGGGGTGGGACTGGAAAGCAATTCTCAGTTTTTTATTTCATAGAGAATATTTGAAGAAGAGGAACTAGTGTAGTATATTCATTGAGATTATCTATGTAGCGACCCAGTGGTCTATATTTTATTCAAATAGATATGTAAGTTTAAATGTGGATACAAATGTCTGGGGCTCAAGAGAAAGAAGACCATGTACATATAGGTGATGTGAACCTATAGAATAGTTAGAGGAAAAGATACTGGTAGAGAACCACAAAATGGTAGAG
Source organism: Bubalus bubalis (assembly GCF_019923935.1). Lineage (NCBI taxonomy): Eukaryota > Metazoa > Chordata > Mammalia > Artiodactyla > Bovidae > Bubalus > Bubalus bubalis. The sequence continues at coordinate 39,330,516 of NC_059163.1, read as the reverse complement.
AAGTAGCAGAAGGAAGAAAAGCTTTTTCATGGAAGTCAAGAGAGGAGGTGCTATTAATTGAGAAGATCATGCATGCTATTGACATCAAAAAGAAGTCAACCAAAGAGATTTTCAATGAACTTGCCACTAGGAAGTAATTGATGACCTTAGAGGGAACAATTTCAAAAAAAGTACCTATGTAGATTTCTGAAAACTGAAATGAAAATGTAGGGCAGGGAAGTGAAGGTGATGAACTTGGGACTAATATTTATTCTTGATAATGAAATAAAGAAAGGCATTAGGGAAACACTAAGATTGCCTATTTACGTAATGCCTAGAGATTCTAGCATTATGTTTGGCATGTGTTGGGAGGTAGCAGGGTGGTGAAAAAAAGTGAAAAAGAAGGATAATGAATCAAGAAGTGGTGCTTGTTTGATAAAAGCCCTAAGGAGGTGGCATGAATTGAAGAGGAAAAAATTGGAATCAAGAGAATAAGCAAAAGATGTTTCACCTTTTAAAAAGGAAGTAGAGCTACTTTTTTACAATATACTTGGGGGTTATTTCTGTTTTATGGTGGTAAAATTAAAGTTTATAGCTTTCAATTTCTCTAAGTATTTTATTTTACACTGGATATGCAAAGATTTGTTCTGTTGAAAATAACAATCTGACTTCTCTGAAAAAATCCACAATCAAAACAACAGAAACAAATATGTATTGATTGGATAAATTAAATCAATTATGCTGTCTCAGAATAGGACTAGAAAATAATTACTTTGGAGATAATACTCTGACCTCAAACAGTACAATGTTGTTGTCACACTTAGCCCATAGGTCTGTTATGTATGTCAGGATGAGCTCCTTGAGGTTATAACGGTTCAGTTACGATTTATGAAAAATAATAATTTCATCTGTTTTTTATAACTCATATTTAAGTCTGAAGTACAAAGTGACATTTGAGCATGAAACAGAAATCTCACTTTTCCTATATATTAAAATATGCATCCAGCAAATAATTTGATTTGTGAAATGATTATTCTTAAAAGCAGTGTTGCTTAGTAGATTAAACAGCAATAATAATGACACTGTTAATAAGGATTGTTTGTGTACCAGTCTATGCTATTATTCATTTTATCCTTAATCACTTCACTTCAGTCACTCAGTCGTGTCCTACTCTTTGCAACCCCATGAATTGCAGCACGCCAGGCCTTCCTGTCTATCACCAACTCCTGGAATTCACTCAAAATGACATCCATCAAGTCAGTGATGCCAGCCAGCCATCTCATCCTCTGTTGTCCCCTTCTCCTCCTGCCCCCAATCCCTCCCAGCATCAGAGTCTTTTCCAATGAGTCAACTCTTCACATGAGGTTGCCAAAGTACTGGAGTTTCAGCTTTAGCATCATTCCTTCCAATGAACACCCAGGACTGATCTCCTTTAGAATTGCCTGGTTGGATCTCCTTGCTGTCCAAGGGACTCTCAAGAGTTGTCTCCAACACCACAGTTCAAAAGCATCAATTTCTCAGCACTCAACTTTCTTCACAGTCCAACTCTCACATCCATACGTGACCAATGGAAAAACCATAGCCTTGACTAGACAGACCTTTGTTGGGAAAGTAATGTCTCTGCCTTTGAATATGCTGTCTAGGTTGGTCATAACTTTCCTTCCAAGGAGTAAGCGTCTTTTAATTTCATGGCTGCAATCACCATCTGCAGTGATTTTGGAGCCCCCAAAAATAAAGTCTGACATTGTTTCCCCATCTATTTCCCATGAAGTGATGGGACTGGATGCCATGATCTTCGTTTTCTGAATGTTGAGCTTTAAGCCAACTTTTTCACTCTCCTCTTTCACTTTCATCAAGAGGCTTTTTAGTTCCTCTTCACTTTCTGCCATAAGGGTGGTGTCATCTGCATATCTGAGGTGACTGACATTTCTCCCAGCAATCTTGATTCCAGCTTGTGCTTCTTCCAGTCCAGCATTTCTCATGATGTACTCTGCATAGAAGTTAAATAAGCAGGGTGACAATATAGAGCCTTGACGTACTCCTTTTCTTATTTGGAACCAGTCTGTTGTTCCATGTCCGGTTCTAGCTGTTGCTTCCTGATCTGCATATGGGTTTCTCAAGAGGCAGGTCAGGTGGTCTGGTATTTCCATCTCTTTCAGAATTTTCCACAGTTTATTATGATCCACACAGTCAAAGGCTTTAGCATAGTCAATAAAGCAGAACTAGATGTTTTTCTGGAACTCTCTTCCTTTTTCCATGATCCAGCGGATATTGGCAATTTGATCTCTGGTTCCCAGTTGTAAATAGAAAACACAGAAATCATTCATAACATATTATAAATTGTCACAACATTTAAAATATTATATATAGATCCAAAGAATTTAATCTATAGATCTGGGCTTCTTGGTTCCTAAAGATATATGGCTGGGTTAAGTGATGCATAGCTGGGTTAAGAAGAAGAGTTAGGAAAACTAGAGGGAAAGGATGGGTGCCAGGGCTATGCAATTTAGATTCTGGACTCAGGAGTGAAAGGGTTCCACCCTTAATAGCTCCTATGATTAGGAGTCTAGAGAATGTACCCGGGTTATTCCTCAGGGCTGACATTCTGTATGGCCATATTCATTAGTCTTATTGTAAAATGGCTAACTGCATGAGTTATATGGCTTATTCTCTTCTCTGAAGTATGACCCATTTCCTTGCAGTGTTAAAAAAAAAAAATTACCAGAAGAAAGTTAAAAGTAGTTTTTGTAAATAAGAGTTAACAGGCTTAAAATGCAAATATGCCCAGGAAAGACAGCAGTTAAGTAATTATTGGTATTAGATTAATTTTGTTTCAAAGGTTAAGTTCAATTGTGGTAAGGGGCAGACACACATTGGATTCAGGATGGGGAACACAAGTATACCTGTGGCGGATTCATTTCAATATTTGGCAAAACTAATACAATATTGTAAAGTTTAAAAATAAAATAAAATTAAAAGAAAGAAAGAAAGAAAGAAAGAGTTTAGACTTAGAAAAGACATGAGTTGCACTCAATTGCACCTGAGTCCCTACAGAAATTTAACAGATCAACAGAAAGTCAAATCTGAAAGTACTCATACCTTGTAGAGGCAAAACAGAGAGATCTTTATTAGCTGTAACTTTTTTCTTTTTTTTGCTTGCTTTTAACCAGTCTCACTTCATATAATAACATCTTCATACCAGAGATTTGTCAATGTACAAAAGAATTTGTCATAAGAATTGCATCCTAAAACCACATTTTGTTTTGCATATCTAATGAAGTAAATGCAAGTCATAAATACATTGGCACTTTGTCCCTCTGTCATCATAATAGGCCTTTTTATAATTTTCTAATCCTTCACATACAGACTATAATAATAGCTGTTTCCAAGTGAAGAATACACTATCCCAAATGACCACAATTTGAAATGCAAATATAATTCCCTGATGTATAATAGTACACTTCATTGTTAGAAAGGGCTGTCTCTGATTTCCATTTCTGCCTCTTACTAAGCCTTTAGACTTTGGGTAAATTATGATTCCTAAGCCTCAGTTCTCATGTATACTGACTAGACTTTTCTTGCAGTTTTAATGAATATTAAATAATAAGGATATGTAGTACATAGTAAATATCTAGTAAATGTTAGTGAAGAGCAAGAAACCTGCCCATAATAAAGCATCATTTGGAAAATGATCTTTTTCCTGAATTTAAAATAGTTTGGAAAGAATAACTACAAAGCCAGATTAATTTTTTACTGTATATAAATGCATAATATGTATGCATACATATATATTTATGTATTTAGTAGTAATGCAGATTTAGAACAGATTTAGTAGTAATGCAAGAAACCTGCCCATAATAAAGCAGTGAGTTGCTTGCTTTTAATAGTAGAATGATATTTATTGCCTATTAGTGTCATTTGGAAAATGATCTTTTTCCTGAATTTAAAATAGGTTGGAAAGAATAACTACAAAGCCAGATTATTTTTTTGCTGTATATAAATGCACAATATGCATGCATACATATATATTTATGTATTTAGTAGTAATGCAGATTTAGAACAGATTTAGTAGTAATGCAAAATTCTCAGTAATTACCAGTTTCAAGATCTTGCTTAACCAAGATAACATCTTTGCCATAAAACTCTTATTTTCTGCATGTTATTGTACTTTCTAATAAATAGTGGTAAGTGTTCAGAAAGTAAACAGATCTGGGCTTCTGGAAATGGTAAGCTTAGTGACAAAGTCTATTGAAAGTATTAGGTAGACAATGCTTGAATCAGGCAAACTTGTTTGGTGGAAACAAGGGTAAACATGCCTGATATCCACTGTGCTGAGATTAGCTCTAGGCCTTAATTTGTATCCAGTAAACTAATACTTCTTTTAACTTACTGGAAGTAAAAAGACCTCAAGAGATTGTTGATTCCTGCTTTTATAGAATCTACCCACTCATACTAGAAAACCATAAATCTTAGAGAAATGAAAACATACTATTTTGCAACACTTTTAAACTATAAGTTAATTTTTAAATAAATATTTTTGCAAGAAAAACAGTCTTCCTATATAACCAATGTATTTCATAACTAACCACTTATTTATTAACTACTACATTCTATGCATTTTTGTATCATGGTTGCATCAGTTACTTACTGTAAATTTTTCTTTTTTTTTTAAATTGGAGTACAGTACCTATTGTATTAGTTTCTGGTGTACATCATAGTAATTTTATTTTTTGTAGAATTATTTTCCTTATGAAGTTATTATAAAATGTTGACTATATTTCCTGTGTTCTCCTTGTTATTTATTGTGCAGCTAATAGTTGGACCTTGTCATTCCCTCATCTATCTTGACTCTTCCTCTTTCTCTTCCTCTCTCTTTACTGGTAACCACTAGTTTATTTTCTATACCTGTGAGCCTGTTTCTATCTTTTGTTCATTCATTTGTTGGTGTTACTGTTTTTAATTTTTTAGATTCTGCATAATAGGTGATATCAGATAGTATTTGTCTTTTTCTAGCTGACTTATTTCACTAAGCATGATACCCTCCAGATTGATCCATGTTGTCACAAATGGCAAATTTTCATTTTTTTTTTTTGGTTGAGTGGTGTTCCATTGTATAGATATATACCATATTTTCTCTATCCATTCATCTGTTGATGGACACTTGGGTTGTTTTCATATCGTGGCAATTATAATTAATGTTGCTATGAACATTGGAATACAGATTTCTTAGTCTTGCTTTACTGTTGATCAGTTTGAAGCTCAGATAGTTTAAAAGTTTTGGCTAGAAAGCAAAATTAGTGGCAAAGCAGAGTTTTCACTGCATTTACTTCACTTGTTGTTTCTTTGTAACAGTAGGTAACTGGTTTTATAAAACCGTTTAATTAATATTCTTTTTTTTAAATTTTATTTTATTTTTAAACTTTACAATATTGTCTTAGTTTTGCCAAATATCGAAATGAATCTGCCACAGGTATACATGTGCTCCCCATCCTGAACCCTCCTCACTCCTCCCTCCCTATACCATCCCTCTGGGTCATCCCAGTGCACTAGCCCCAAGCATCCAGTATCGCGCATCGAACCTGGACTGGCGATTCGTTTCATACATGATATTATACATGTTTCAATGCCATTCTCCCAAATCTTCCCACCCTCTCCCTCTCCCACAGAGACCATAAGACTGTTCTATACATCAATGTCTTTTTTGCTGTCTCGTACACAGGGTTATTGTTACCATCTTTCTAAATTCCATATATATGCGTTATTATACTGTATTGGTGTTTTTCTTTCTGGCTTACTTCACTCTGTATAATAGGCTCCAGTTTCATCCACCTCATTAGAACTGATTCAAATGCATTCTTTTTAATGGCTGAGTAATACTCCATTGTGTATATGTACCACAGCTTTCTTATCCATTCATGTGCTGATGGACATCTAGGTTGCTTCCATGTCCTGGCTATTATAAGCAGTGCTGCGATGAACATTGGGGGTACACGTGTCTCTTTCCCTTCTGGTTTCCTCAGTGTGTATGCCCAGCAATGGGATTGCTGGGTCATAAGGCAGTTCTATTTCCAGTTTTTTAAGGAATCTCCACACTGTTCTCCATAGCGGCTGTATTAGTTTGCATTCCCACCAACAGTGTAAGAGGGTTCCCTTTTCTCCACACCCTCTCCAGCATTTATTGCTTGTAGACTTTCGGATCGCAGCCATTCTGACTGGCGTGAAATGGTATCTCATAGTGGTTTTGATTTGCATTTCTCTGATAATGAGTGATGTTGAGCATCTTTTCATGTGTTTGTTAGCCATCTGGATGTCTTCTTTGGAGAAATGTCTATTTAGTTCTTTGGCCCATTTTTGATTGGGTCATTTATTTTTCTGGAGTTGAGGTGCAGGAGTTGCTTGTATATTTTTGAGGTTAGTTGTTTGTCAGTTGCTTCATTTGCTACTATTTTCTCCCATTCTGAAGGCTGTCTTTTCACCTTGCTAATAGTTTCCTTTGTTGTGCAGAAGCTTTTAAGTTTAATTAGGTCCCATTTGTTTATTTTTGCTTTTATTTCCAATATTCTGGGAGGTGGGTCATAGAGGATCCTGCTGTGATGTATGTCAGAGAGTGTTTTGCCTATGTTCTCCTCTAGGAGTTTTGTAGTTTCTGGTCTTACATTTACATCTTTAATCCATTTTGAGTTTATTTTTGTGTATGGTGTTAGAAAGTGTTCTAGTTTCATTCTTTTACAAGTGGTTGACCAGATTTCCCAGCACCACTTGTTAAAGAGATTGTCTTTAATCCATTGTATATTCTTGCCTCCTTTGTCAAAGATAAGGTGTCCATATGTGCGTGGATTTATCTCTGGGCTTTCTATTTTGTTCCATTGATCTATATTTCTGTCTTTGTGGCAGTACCATACTGTCTTGATAACTGTGGCTTTGTAGTAGAGCCTGAAGTCAGGTAGGTTGATTCCTCCAGTTCCATACGAACTGTTTCCAGCCATTTCCCAGGAAAATGTTTGCAGTGCAAATAGAAACATATCTATGCCTTTTTTTTTAAAGGAGGTATATAGTAATTCATTCTTAGTTGGACATTCAGTTGAAATTTTTTTTCCTAATATTGGTAAAGCATATTCATGATCATGATATACTTCACTCTTCAGGAACAAAGTACAATTTAACATTGTTGTTAAAATTTAGCTTTGAAATTCAATAGACTTGAAATCAGGAATTAGTCATGTCACTTCCTAAGTAAATTGCTAGGTAAATTTTGCTGTTTCCTAATCTATATAAACCACATTTTTCTCACATGGAAAATAACTATAATAATACCTCATTAAAAGTTTGTGCATGTGTAGTCCCTTCAGTCATGTCCTACTCTGCGACCCCATGGACCATGGCCAGCCAGGCTCCTCTGTCTATGGGATTCTCCAGGCAAGAATACTGAAGTGTGTTGCCATTTCCTTCTCCAGTGATAAAGTATGAAGTGAGTGAAGTGAGTGAAGTGAAATTGCTCAGTCGTGTCTGACTTTTTGTGACCCCATGGACTGCAGCCTACCAGGCTCCTCTGTCCATGGGATTCTCCAGGCAAGAGTACTGGAGTGGGTTGTCATTTCCTTCTCATTAAAAGTATTATTGAAGAAAACACTACAGGCAAAGCAAAAGGTAAGCATGTAACAAATGGTACCATTTGTATTGTCTTTAAACTTCAGAAACTTGATTTAGTCAAAGGCTAAACTACATTTGTTTTCTCTTTTACAACTCATTTTTTAACAACAAAATAAAATATATTTCATTTCTCCAAACTCACCATTTCTTTCTTTCGGGACTATCAAAATACTCAAATGTAATAGCCAGGGAATTACAGTATTTCTTGAAATCAGGGGTAGCAAATAATTCATCTACAAAGTCCAGAAGTAAATATTTTAGACTTAGCTGGCCATGTGGTCAGTTGTAAATACTCAGCTCTATCATTGTAACATAAAGGTAGCCATGAATAATATGTAAACCAAGAGTATGACTGTGTTTCAAACTTTATTTTCAAAAACAAGCTGTTGGTGTATTTGGCCTGTAGGCCATAATTGGCTACCTCTGATATAAATTATTAATAAATAAGCAGTGATATTTATTGCTATTCAGCATATGCATAATCACTTGTGCCAGTGTGCTCAGTCATTAAGTCATTAAGTCCATCCTAAAGGAAATCAGGCCTGAATATTCACTGGAAGGACTAATGCTGAAGCTGAAACTCCAATACTTTGGCCACCTGATATGAAGAACTGACTCCTTGTAAAAGACCCTGATGTTGGGAAAGATTGAAGGAGGGAGGAGAAGGGGATGACAGAGGATGGGATGGCTGGATGGAATCACTGACTCAATGGATATAAGTTTGAATAAACTCCAGGAATTGGTAATGGACAGGGAGTTCTGGTGTGCTGCAATTCATGGGGTCACAATGAGATAGGACTGAGCGACTGAACTGAACTGAACTGATGAGGTCTAAAAATAATAATACTCAAGAACCGTGGTCTCTAGAAAACTGCCTGTGGAATAAAGATTTAATATTATTTTCAAAGATCCATTGGATATTATTCGTATTATGGGTCTACATAAATAAGAATATATGCAGGATGAAAGTGAATTTTTTTAGGGTTACTTAGCCAAGCCTTTTTGAAGCAGATGAGTTTTTAGCTGCTTTTAGCAGGAGAGAAGGAGAAAGAAAGTACAGTTAGAAATCTGTAGTTCTCAAGTCTTATCTGTCAACTATGTCAAAATCCTATCACCCATTAAAAGTACCTTCCACATACATTTTCTCAATATTTATGATAAATTTAATTTTGAAAAATTATTTATTACCATAAAGTAATTTCCTGCAGACTTTTTGAGCAAAGCTTTCATAGATAAATTTAATCTTAGTACAGTAGCCCTTTCTCCTAGACTATATTCAGAGCTTCCAGTCATTTAAAGCATATAATTTTTTATAAAAGATTGCAGCTATGAAATAGCCTCCCGTTATAAGCAAATCATAATGATGAAAAATATCACCTCTATTTTGGTACCTGTATGAAATTACCAGCAGTATTTCATATAGATGAAAAAGTGTACATTGACATTTAAATCTATTATATATTATGCCCCTTTCTATGTTTTTGATTTAGTAGCGTAAACCTTCATACAACTTTACTTTTTACTCTACATATTATAATTATAGGGAATAAATTTTGTAGTATAAATTGAGCTATTGGGTAATTTTTGTTATCGGAAACATCTTCTGGAGGAGAAAAAGGATTTTATATTCTTGTAACCACACAGAAAGATTCCATTTTCGATTGCTCTCAGTCTCTTAATAGACAAACTTCTTCAAAAAATAATAATATTTTAGGCCCTTTGAGCCAAGCTAATATTGTACTCAGGATGACTGTGTTTAAATCCAGATTCTCAGCGTCATCTATAGTTATAACCCTAACAAGTCCTGCACAGTTGTTCCTTAAATGTCCAGATGAAAGACCTTTTCGGTTCTCCACTATTCTCTTCATGGTGAAGAGGTCAGCTTCACCTTTAGATATAACCTTCTGTTTGGCAGTACTAGTTATGTACACTTTGGGAATAGGTTTGTTTCTCTGTAGAATTCTTAGTCTGCCATTGAATAAAAGAAAAAAGAAAACATTTTCAATGGAAGTTGTGTTTGTGTGGAGAATAAAGTAAGAGTTTGCCTTCTATGTAGTTTTTATTTTTTCCTTTGAGGTTTTTTACCTGACTCCTGTTTCTACTTTTTGAAGTAGCCTGTGAAAGTTTAATAAGCGGTTTGTGAAATCCTTAAGGAATGCAAGCCTTTTTGTGTTCTGTTGTTGAAATATAGAACTGATTCTCACTTGATGTCAGAAGTGCTACCTCTATTAATAAGTTGTCAACTGTTCCAAAATACATCTTTTCGAAGAACACTTTTGAAATGGAAAAATAGACTAGAATAGAAATATAAACAAAACAAAAAGTAGAACATTAGTCATTTTTGATTTTTCTACTTTTGCCTAGTAGCAATACAACACTAGGCAAAAGTTTATTTCTTTTAAACATACTTCTCCCAACATTTTTTTTTTAATTTATAGAATTTACTTATTTGAGCAGTTTTGAGTTTACAGAAAATAATGAGCTTTACAAAGAGTTCTTGTGTATTTCCTTCTCCTTCCTGCCTCCCCCCACTTCAATAGTTTCTCTATTACTAACCTCTTGCATTAATGTGGCACATTTGTTACAGCTGTTGAACTAATATTAATATATTATAATGAACTACAGTCAGTAGTTTACATTAGGATTCAGTCTTCATATTGTACAGTTCAATGGGTTTTGACAAATGCATAATGTCAATATTACACAGAATAGGTCTATTTTCCTATAAACACCCTGTGCTCCACCAGTACATCCTTCCCTCCCCAAATCCTGGCAGCTACTGATCTTTTTTACTGCCTCTAATTTTACCTTTTCCAATATGTCACATAGTGAAAACCATGTAGTATGTAGTCTTTTCAAGGTGGTTGCTTTCACTGGGCAATATGCATTTAAGGCTCCACAATGTCTTTTCTTGGTTTGATAGGTCACTTATCTTAACATAGAATAGCATTTTATTGTATGGATTTATCACAGTTTATCCATTCATCTATTGAAAGTCATTTTGGTTGCATCCAATTTTGGGCAATTATAGTAAAACCGCTATAAGCATTTGTGTGTGGGATTTTGTGGATTTAGGTAAATACTTAAAGAGTCTGATTGCTCAATCATGTGGTAAAACTATGCTTAGTTTTGTAAACAAAAATCTTGCCAAACTATCTTTCAAAGTGGTGGTATCATTTTGCAGTCCCACCAGCAAAGAATGACAGTTCCTGTTGGTTCATATCTTCACCACCATTTGGTGTTGTCATTGTTTTTGATTTTAGCCATTCTGTAGGTGCGTGCATGCATGCATGCTAAATCACTTCAGTCGTGTCCGTCTCTGTGCAACGCTGTGGACAGCAGCCCACCAGGCTCCGTTGTGCCGTCTTATTATTTTAATTTGCAATTTCTTACTGACATATAGTATTGAGCATCATTTCATATGCTTATTTCCATTTGGATACCTTCTTTCATGAGGTGATTGTTCAGATTGCCTGCCTACTTTTTAATTGTGTTGCCTGTTTTCTTATTATTGAGTTTCCAGAGTTCTTGCAGGTTTGAGGGATGTGAATCCTATTTTGCATATATTTTCTTCTATTGTGTGACTTGTCTTTTCATTTTCTTAACAGTGTCTTAGCAAAGTAGACATAAAGTCAGGTTAAAAAAACATAAATTGTAATTAAGTACAACATAAGTTTTTTTCTTCATGAATCATGTGTTTGGTATTATATCTAAAAATTCATTGCCAAACCCAAAGTGACCTTGATTTTCTACTCTCTTATCTTCTAGAACATCGTTCTTTTGCATAAACAATTAAGTAATAGGCAAATGAAAAGTTTTATTTCTTGCTTTCTAATATAAAAGGTTTTTATTTTTTTGTCTAATTGCATTAACTAGGAGTTTCAGAATGATTTTTTATCAGAGATCTGGGAAGGGACATCCTTACCTTCTTCCTCATCTTAAGGAAAAATCATCTAGTATCTAACCATCAAATATGATACTTTTAGTGTTTTTGGTAGATGTTCCTTGTGAAGTTGAGGAAGTTCCCTCTACTTAATATGGAGCCTGCAAAGGGAAAATATATTTTCTTGCTTTTTCCAACTTCTAAGGATTTCTATATGTCTTGGCTTTCTTCCATATTTAAAGTGCATCACTCAAAACTCTACCTCTTACCTCTTTATAATAAACTGCTCTGTGATTACATTTGACTCACCCAGATAGTTCAGGTTAATTGTCTCATCTCAAGATCCTTAATTTAATCACATATTAAAAGTTCCTTTTGCCACATAAAGTATCATATTTATAGCTTCTGGCATTAGAACATAAATATCTTTGGGAAGCCTTTGTCAACAACAGTGAGCTTTTTTTGCTTCCATGTTTTCTATTTAAGTCTTCCATATTCCTTTTAATTAAACTGAAATATTACTTCCATGGTGAAATAGTCTCTGAACATTTAATAAGATTTGTTTCCTCCTTCCTTTGTACAATTTTCTTGACTTATTTAAATTTTTGGACTCACATAAAACTTTCTTTATTCTTCTCATAGTCCTTAGTGTTATTTCCTTTTACTCATTTTTCCTATAGCAATGTGATCTTGAAAATACTATTCATTCAACAAATATTCATTGTACCCTTATTATATGTCAAGTCTTGTGTAGGTACTAAGAATAATATAGTTAGCAAAAGAGGAATCTTTCTTATCTTTTTTTTTTTGATGATAATATGTATTGCTTACATAGAGAATGATTAAATTATGAATCCAAGACCAGAATAGAAAAATATTTGGGGAAAAAATTAAAAACTTATCTACTGTTGACTAGAAATGCAAATCTAAATATTTCTACTTTTTCTAATTTAATTTTTTATTGCTATATTTGATTTACAATATTATGTTAGTTTCTAGTGTCCAATAGTGATTCAACATTTTTAATATAATCAGCTTATAGTTAGAAAATGTGGTCTACATTCTCTGTGTTGTCCAGTATATACTTACAGCTTGTTTATTGTGTACATAGAAGTTTGTACCACTTATTAACCTACTGGTTCTAGCCCCCCCACCCTTCCATATCCTCACTGGTAACCACTAGCATATTCTTTCCATCTGTGAGCCTGCTTTTTTTTTTTTTTCCATTGCATTCACTATTGTGTTTTATAGACTCCACATATAAATAATATCATACAGTAATTTTCTTTCTCTGACTCATTTCACTAAGCATAATACCCCTCCATATTCAGCCATGTTGATGCAAATGATCATTTTTTAAATTACTGAGTAGTATGCATTGTATATATATATATGTAAATATACACATATATATATATGCTGTTGCTGCTGCTGCTAAGTCACTTCAGTTGTGTCCGACTTTGTGCGACCCTATAGATGGCAGCCTACCAGGCTCTGCTGTCCCTGGGATTCTTCAGGCAAGAACACCAGAGTGGGTTGCCATTTCCTTCTCCAATATATATATGCACATATATATATATATATATTATATATATATACATACACATAAATGTATACACATACATCATCTTCTTTATCCATTCATCTGTTTATTGACATTTAGGTTGCTCCCATATCTTGGCTATTGTAAATAATGCTGCTGTGAACACTGAAGTGGATGCATCTTTTTTTTTTTTTGGATGCATCTTTTTGAATTAATGTTTTTGTTTTCTTTTAGAGTAGTATTACTGGATAATATGGTAATTCTATCTTTCAGTTGTTTGAATAACCTCCATACTGCTTTCCACAGTGGCTGTACCAATTTACATTAACAACACCAACAGTGTACAACATTCCATCTTTTCCACATCCTCCCCAACATTTATTATTTGCGTTCTTTTGGATGGTAGCCACTGATTGGTATGAGGTGATATCTCATTGTGGTTTTGATTTGCATTTCTCTGATTAGTGGTGTTGAGCATTTTTTCATGTGCCTGTTGACTTGAAAGACTAGTTCTTTCTGGTGTTCTGCCCATTTTTAATCAGATGATTTGGTTTTGTTTGCTATTGAATTGTATGAGTGGTTAATATATTTTGGATATTGTTATTGTTGGCTATATCATTTGCAAATATTTTCTCCCATTGAGTAGGTTGTCTTTTTATTGATGATTTAATTTGCTTTACAAAAGCTTTCAAGTTTAATTCAGTGTTTAGTACATTTACATTAAAATATTTATTGATATACATGTACTTATTGCCATTATGTTAATTATTTTCTGGTTATTTTCATAGTTCTTTATTGTCCCTTTACTCTTTTTTTTCTCTTCCCTTATGATTTGAAGGCTACTTTTAATATTATATTTGGATTCCTTTCTCATTTTTGTTTGTGTATCAAATAGTTATCTATGAATGATTACATTGCTGATTTCTTAATTTCAGATACATTTTAACAACTCTTTGTTTTTACTCTCTTCTGCTCATGATTACTGCTTTTGATAGGTTTGTGCAAGATTGATTTACTCCCTTTACTGTGTATTTGTCTTTATCAATGAGCTTTTAAAATTAGGTCCCATTTTTTTATTTTGGCTTTTTTCTCCCTTTGCCTTGAGACAGATCCAACAAATATTGCTATGATTTATGTCAAAAGGTGTTATGCCTTTGTTCTTTTTGAGAAGTTTTATGGCTTCTTGTCTTACATTTAGGTCTTTAATCCATTTTGAGTTTATTTTTGTATAGGTGTGGGAAGATGTTTTAACTTCAAGTCTTTCCATGTAGCTGTCCAGTTTTCCCAGCACCACTTATTGAAGAGACTATCTTTTCTCCATTGTATATTCTTGCTTCCTCTATCATGGATTAAATGACTTTAAGTATGTGAGTTTACTCCGGGGCTCCTTGTTCTATTCCATTCATCAATGGGTCTCTTTTTATGCCAGTTTTGATTACTGTGCTTTGTAGTATAGTCTGAAGTCAGGAAGATTGATAATTCTATCTCTGCTCTTCTTTCTCAGGATTGTTTTGGCTATTTGTTGGCTTAGTGTTTCTAACAAATTTTAAGATTTGGGAGCATCCCAAAGCTTGAGTTGGTCTGCTGGTGTTGGGGATGGGACCCAACCATATATAGACTGGTGCTGGTGTTCTGATGGGTGGACTAGGTCCTACCACAGCATGCTGTGGGGCTTTGATTGTCCTGGAGTTAATGTCAACTTGCTGGTGGGTGAAGCTGGTCCTGAAGCTAGAGCAGGCTTGCTGGTATGTGTGACCAGGGCCTAGGGAATTCTGGGTTGGGGCCTGCCCATGAAGGGAAACCCTTGGTCCTAGGGTCTCTGGTTGCTAGGTCTCAGACCTAGTGCCTGTGCACCTGTGTGTGGAGCCATGTCCTTTGGTGGGCAGAGCTGTGTCCGGGGGTGGCTTTAGTCTCAGAGAGTCTTATGAGAGCCTGTCAGCTACTGGGTGGGGCTGTGCCCCTGCACACGTAGTTGCTTGGCCTGAGGCATCCTTGTACTGGTGCCTCCAGGCTTGTGGGTGAGGGTGGGAATGGATGCTGAAGCTAATAAACTATATGTTCTCAGTTCAGTTCAGTCGCTCAGTCGTGTCTGACTCTTTGCAACCCCATGGACTGCAGCACGCCAGGCTTCCCTGTCCATCACCAACTCCCAGAGCTTGCTCAAACTCATGTCCATCAAGTCAGTGATGCATGAATAAGCTATATGGAGGATTCCAAAATGGTACTCACCAGTACTGTGTGCATGTGGTAGAATAAGCTTAAGTAATGACTATCGCCAGTGTCTGGGTCCTCCAGGTGAGCCACAATCACTTCCTGCCTCCCCAGGAGCTTGCCAAGATCAACTGGTAGGTCTGACTCAGGCTCCTTTCAAATTACTGCTTCTTCCTTGAGTCCTGGAGTGTGTGAGATTTTGTGTGTGCACTTTAAGCGGAGTATCTATTTCCCTTAGGTAGTCTGAGACTCCCTAAAATAGACCCTGCTGGCCTTCAAAGCCAAATATTCTGGAATCTCATCTTAGCACAGGAACCTCAGGCTGGCGAGTCTGATATGGGGCTCAGACCCCTTACTCCTTGGGGAGAATCTCTGCAGTTGTAATTATTCTCCCATTTGTTGGTCACTCACCTCGGGGTATGGGCCTTGACTGTAGTGCGACTATGCCCCTCCTTCCTGCCTTGTTTAGCTCCATCTTTATATTTTTAGTTGTAGAGTATCTATCTTTTGTTGTAGAGTATCTGTTTTTTCTGTTAGGTTCCTGTCTTTTTCTCCTCTAGTTGCTCTGTTAATATTTGTGATTTGGGTGTGTGTGTAAGAGGAGGTACTCCCAGGGTCTTTCTGCTCTGCCATGTTGAGAGCTCTACCTCAATGCATTTTTGTAAGTTAATAGAGCTTGTAAGTCACAAAAATAATTATAATATGGGATAGATTTAATGGAGATAATATTATATGAGTTTAATAGTGGAACTCAGCTGATCTGGTGAAGGCAGGCATGGTGGTAATGATGATAACGGTGGAAATTGGGAACAGCTTAGTTTTTACAAGGATATTAAAGTAATACTTCAAGTTCAGGAGATGTTTCAAGCAGAGAAAGCAGTTTATATGGAGGTGTTGAGAAAGGAAAAATTGTTCGAGGAACTTAAAGCAGATCAGAGTGACAAAGTATGGAAAAAACAGAGAATGGAATGGAATGGGACTTTAGAAGCAGGCAAGAGCTAGCTCTCAAATGGCTTTTTAAGTCATGTTACTGGTTCTCATTAGTAACTGGTTTTAAGTAGTGATTTCCATGATTATATCTAGGCTTGAAAAGGAATCACCATATTTATCTTTTAAAAATACTTGATAATTCTTTTTAGTCTATCTACAGTAATTTTTCATACTACCTTCTATATATCCCTACTGGTTAAGAAGAGTTTTGTTGTGATTTCCTGCTGGCAGTCTATTTACTGTAAAAATGCAGCTTTTCAAAATTTCTTTGAAGAAAAATTCATTGAACATGCATTTTCAAGGGGAGGAGAGTGTTAGATGCTTTACTTTCTGTGGAAATCTCCCTTGTACCACTTGTTGCTTTTTGTGTCAAAGTTAACAGTTTTCCAGTTTTCCCAAACAGGCTGCACAGAGGTCAGAAAAGGTGCTTCAGTCATGTTTGTAAACTGAATTACCAGAACATAGTAGGTGTTAAGTGCATTTAAGTTAAACGGATATATTTAGTTCAATTAAAAATGTTAAAGACTATTTTCTTACACTTAATGCAGTGAACTATAACATTTCACACAGAAAAATGGAATTTTACCAAGAAGAATTGAG
The DNA here is from genome assembly GCF_019923935.1 of Bubalus bubalis. NCBI lineage: Eukaryota > Metazoa > Chordata > Mammalia > Artiodactyla > Bovidae > Bubalus > Bubalus bubalis. The sequence goes on along the minus strand of NC_059163.1, from coordinate 39,313,660 downwards.
GCATTTGTTCTGTTTTTTATTGCCATAGTAACAATGTACTTCCCAGTGTGTCCTCATAATATTCACCAATTTTCCACCTTTCTGTTTTTAAAAATAGGAAGAAAACACACTGTCCATCTGGAAAGAAAAGAAAATAATGATGACAAAATTAAATATAATTTGAAATAACATATGCAATCATTTTTACTGGGTGCCACCATATTCAAAATAGTAAAAGATGTATTTTATGGTATAATATCATTAGTCTGAAAACTCATGGGGAAACATGACATCCCACATATATTTACCATTCAACATGATGATTTTGAGGTTTTATGATGATATTTCTGTAAGAAACCATGGTAACTTAGATAATGGCCTTTTCTGACAATCTCACATACCTCAGGTTATCTGTAGATGGTGAGAATCTTTTATACTATCCTGCCTCACTAATTGTGCTAGACCAATACAGCTGTTGTTTTCTTCAGGACACTTCAACCAAAAAATTATGTTAATTAATATTAACATGTTTTTTGTATCTTATGTGTTATGTGTCTGATTTGAAAATCTACTCATTTTAATAACATGCATAACAGCAGGAGCAAGTAAATTAAGGATATGTAAAAGATTTATCTGGCACTATATTTAGCAAAGAGAAAAAAATACAAGTGTCCCTTGGAATAGTAAAGAATAGGAATGAATGTTTGTTAATTGTATGTGTATGTACATATATATATATATATGTGTGTGTGTGTTCATACATGTATAGATCTCTGTACATAAGCATATAGATTAGGTTATTTTTGTATATATATGCATAGAATGACAAACATACAAATTAATTGCATAAGCATAAGGAATAAAGCATAACCCATATAAACAATTATCCACTCTGCCATAGGACAGATATTTTCCCAGTTCAATGAAGGCAAAAAAAAGTAATTATTATGTATTTGTTTATATATTATAATAAAGAGTAACTTCTCTCAATAACTGTCTCAGATTCATTGACTAACCAAATTCAAAGCAAGGTACAAGTATATAGCAGAAAGCCCAACAATTGTGGAACCAGGCATAGTGCATTTGACCTTGTGCAAGTCTCCTAACTGTTCCTATATAAAGTATGGATAATGATGATATGTGCTACCCTGTAGCATAAGTTGTTATGAGGATGAATTGCAAAAGTGTTTATATAGTAATCAGAGGATGCTATTCCTCTCAAAATTAAGATTAAGGGACAAAAGTATTGAGTTATTTGAGAATAAATCGTAATCTCCAGTATCTCTGTGGTTTTGATTTGATATCATTTTAAAAGTAAACGGAAAAGGAAGTTGTATGTCTGGTCCATGTCAGGTCTGAGATATGAACTCAGTTCTTTTAATTGCAATGAACAGTGGTCTTTTCAAAATACCACAGCTGACTGAAAATTATATTTGGAAAGGTATCCCTCCCATGAACAACTTAAGGTACATTAAATTAGCTTCTATCAGCATATATAGAATATATATTTACCTATATATACCATATATAGAAAATATATTTACCTGTATTCCAAGGTAAATAGACATAGAGAGAGTATGATGGGAAGTTGTATCAGGAAAATTCTACATTACAAGGACAAAGTCTGGAGGGCAAATATGAATAGGAGTATCAATTATTGGGTTCAATCCCAGGGTTGGGAAGATCCCCTGGAAATGAAAATGGCAACCCACTCCAGTATTCCTGCCGGAATAACCCCATGGACAGAGGAGCCTAGTGGGCTACACTTGATGGGGTCACAAAGATTTGGACACAACTGAGTGACTGAACACACACACATTCCAAGAACTATACTTGTTTCATTAATGTTGCTGTTCAGTCACTAAGCACTTATGTATTTTAATATTATATTGCATATAATTAATAAAATTATTTATATCATTAATAAATATTGTCTATAATAATACAATTAGTGAGAGTGTATATACATATATATATATACTTATATATACATATATATATACTTATATGTATATATCTGTTTGCTGATTGAATTTTGATAGATATTCAGTTAAATCTTCCTAGTGTGTTGTTCTTTATTGATCAGAAGACTAGATATATGCCAAATTTTTGCATCAACCTGAAACCATTAAATATGTTTTTCCCTATCCTTGAAGATCCCTTAGAATAAGCAAAGGAATATATAAAATAATATGTCAATAGTAACATAAGAAAGCACGATATTCAGCTAATATTACTAGCACTAAATAACTGTTCTGTCTGTACCTTTAAATTCCCTGTGTATTAACAGTAAGGTAATCATTTGTGAAGGGAATGCACAGGTGCACGCACGGGCAGACACACACACACACACACACAACACACACACACAGGTAATGACTGACATTCTTACCATCATTTTCAAAAAGATTTTGAGCAGGACATTAGCCTAAAGATAATAAAAAAAGAATAAATTCCAAACCCATTAGGGAGAGAAATTACCTATGGAGCTGGAGTTGATCTGATATATCCAGCAAAATTGGGTATAGCAACTTGAGTAATGATCCGGAAGACCGACAGGGTGATTGATAGACTTCTATAAACCCAGGGGCCTCGTATACGATTCCTTTGCTCTCTGTCTGGAGTTGCAGCAACTGGCATGGTTCCTTTAATCCGCAGCTGAAGTGTATCAGAATATATGATGAATTAACATGGATTTTTCTTCCTTTTCTCACTGGCAGTTTTATAAAAATAGGAAAAACATACTATTAGACATACACATTAAACAATTTTGTTGTATTTAATAATTATCTGTGATTTGTTTACCTATTGTCTATGACTCCTTCTCAGCTTAGTGAGTTTTATGTTGTTCTGCGAAATGAGCAGACACTCAAATAGTTGTTCATAGCATCTATTAGCCTATTCTTTACCCTTCTCTTTATCATTCCTGATTTAAGATTAAATAGTCCTTTTCTCTTACTAACAACTTAGTTATTCAGAAGTCATGTGTGGATTGGGTAGGTGCTCACCTAGTGACTTTGCTGCTCTATGACTTAGCAACAGCTGGATGACTTGGATCAACCTTGGCCAAGCTATCCTTGCTGCAGCTTCTTACTTGTGAAATAATAATAATAAAACTTCACAGGACTGAAATGAAGATACTGCTGCAAGCAAATCCCCTAGAACACTGTAAGTGTACCCAGAAGGGCTAATTCCTTCAGTGTCCATTTTTTTCATGAGTATAACTATTTTCATGACTGTTTTTATGTTATTTTTCTTCTTTATAACAATGAGTGGAAAAGAAAGCTTACATTTACACACTATTTACACATGAAAAAACAGATATTTGTCCAAGTTCACTCAGCTAGAAAGACCTATAAACAGTAATCTTTAGAGCATAATCTTATTAATCTAGCACTTATAATGTATAGAATTTTAGATTAATAAAAAGGGATGGATGATTTTGGTACTGACTGCAATGGCCAAGCACTTAATTTCCATTTTTAAAAATATAACCCCCTCCCTTGCACAGTCTTAAAAAGTACATATTTAGACTAAATTTAGACTCATGAAAGCTAATTAACTAGACACTGTTCACCTAGCCAATATGTAGTAAATTTCACATTAAAATCCAGAAAATAATAATCTTAAAATCTATACTCTCTTCAATTGTGCTGACTTTCAGGCTTGGAGAAACCTTTGGGAAAATTTGTTAACCTTCTCTTTTTAGAAGAAGTTTGGTTTAAGAAGAAACTTATACAAGGCAAAGCCAAAAATTGTCTTCTCAAACTTGGTCTCATATATGTTCATTAGATTTTTTAAATCTTTGTTTGACTTATTCTTTTATTTTAAACACATTTTCATATTTCAAATATTGTCCTTTGACTCTCAGTTTCCCATTATTTTTGAGTCTGCATGTTCTTAGGTCATACTTTATATCAAGAAGAGACCATAGGGTTTTAGCCTTCAGCTGATCTCTAGTGTGGTATTTGGTAACATGTTACTCAGCATTTTCATCTCTTCATATGGGTCTATATTGTGAAGAATGCAAGTGAATAGTTTTAAAGTATCTGGCAAATATTAGGTGACAAAATGATCATAACTGCTCATATCTAGCCTTGAGAGAACCACTTACAGTTACTTCAAGTATAGTATACAAAGAAATATAATGATTATCTTAAAGATGTATGTATATAATTTATCCTTTTTTTAATCAGAGAGTCTATGTCAGAGAGTCTATATTTTTAGTTGCCTTGTAAAAGTACCCCAATTCTTTCCTTCTGTGTGTGTGTGTTTTTTTTTTTAAATTTCCAAAAATTCACCTTTTCCGATCATCTACTCTTTAGCCTGATTGCCTTAGGAATCCTCCAGTTCTTCAAATAATAGCCAAGAAGTCTTAAATATGGCCTTCTTCCCAGATACATGAAATATAGTTGTCATAATTACTCACTTTTGACAAGATGACATATTTTGCCATCATAATAGAACTGAGAATTCTTAGTTCTGTCTAATGTCCATTGTTTATATCAGGCCTGAAATGGATGAAACTGAACACATTAACAAGCTTATAATTGATTTTAGAATCAATGTCTTCCTTGATAATCTCTCTTTCTTTATGATACTACCTTGTAAAAATATACCCAGCCATGAGTAGAAAGCAAGTTTTGTCTGAATAGTTTGTCATTGAGGTCAGAAGCTATCAGCATTGCTTTGTATATGTAGCAAGTTAAGATTTACACACCATCCCTACTGTAAAGGCAACTCTTGCAGCATTTTTATTCCCTTCTCCCTTTCACTCTCCTGCTGTATAATTGATCCTTCCATAAACTCTACTAGATAAATTATCTCACTCAATATGGCTTTTAAAACTAATGATAAAATATAAACCAACATGCTGAGGACTCACTTAATACTGTCTTTTCCTCTGCCTTCTATAATGTTTAATACAATAACTATTTCAGTAGCACACACTCCAATCCCCACCCCATCCCACACAGAGTGAGGGCAAGAATTGAGACTAAGTATTGTTCCTCTAGTATGAGTCTTGCTCAGGATATGAGTTCAGTACATGCTGACTTCAGACAGGAAGTTTAGGTATTACTGTTCCTATTTTACAAGTAAAGAGAAGAAGTTTGATGTCAGTTTGAACCAGTTTATTGGTACTAACACAGTGAATAGTTATTTTTGCAATAAAATTAATTTGCCAATTATTTATTAGAAAATTCATCAAACTACTTTTGTATATAAATACACATGCTTGTTCATCCATCATAGCATTGAGTGTGTGTCAGAGAAGTCAATTTTGACTCTTTCCAGAATGCCCTTTCCTAAATGGATATGCAATATCATTATTGCTGTAATCAGCAATGCTTTTTTTTTCTTCACAACGGTTTCAGTCTCCTTCCTTCAGATTCTCTGTGCTCTTGATAGTGCACAGCATCTCTCTGGAGTAAGGGTGCTGTCATTGCACATTCTGTGGAGAAGATGTAAGCTGTGGACAAATGAAAGCTACTGCTGTGTTTTATCTGGCTTCATAGAGATAAGCACTCTAAGGTCAAGATATGTTTTTATGTTCCTGTGCTCTTTATTAATTGCTTTAAATTATGATAAGAGGTCAAAACACAGAAGTCCTTCTAATTTATTTCCTAATTATAATGTGTGTGTGTGTACAAGTGTAATGTCTCAGAAGGTAAAAAAAAAAACAACAAGTAATATAAAGGGAATTTAGAGACAAGAAATGTGAAGGAAAACATAGTGGTATTTTTTTGATACAGTGGTCTTTGTTCAAGTATGGTTTGTGGCCATGTTGAAGGCAGTTTGTCAGTTTGAAGAGAAAAAAAATCAAAAATCCATGAAACAATTTGTTCACAGCCTTAAACAAATCTGAAATGTAAGGCTAATTTTTATTTTCTTAGAAATAGCATTACTTATACAGTTAATGATAACTATGTCCTCTACAGCTGGGGTTCCCAACCTCTGGGATCTAATGTCTGATGATCTGAGGTGGAACTGATGTCATCATAATAGAAATAAAGTACATAATAAATATAATGCGCTTGAATCATCCCCAAACCATCTCCCACCCCTCTGGCCCATGGAAAAATTATCCTCCATGAAACCAGTCCCCAGTGCTAAAGTGATTGGGGACCGCTGCTAAGGTTATATATGTCTTTTCCATGACCACATTGGTTTGATATTTGTAAATATCTAGCTAATAGGATACAGTGTGTCTCACCTAATGTATTTTCATGCCATTTTCATGCTACTGTTAACATTATCAAATTTGTATTTTTTTATGCTTGTGTTGCATAATATCCCCAATACTCAAAATGGACCCATGACTGAAATATGGTTCACTGAAGCATGAAAAGTGATAGAAAGAGTTATATACACATGACAACCCAAAATAACATCATAAACAAAGAGTTAAATGATCTCCAGTGCTGAATGTGAAATGAAAATCTGTATATGCTGGGCCACATAAATGTGCAAGTGGCAGGATTTCACATAGGCAGCAAGAAAATATAAAAGTGCAAATAGGAAATGCATTTATGAATATCTTTAAAAAATGAATTATATTTGACTGGAGATTAATTTACCACTATTCTCCAGTTTATTTTCCATTGTAAAGCCTTGTCAAATAGGGGCATAAGTGTCTGGCAAGATAATTTCTTTAAGGATTAATTGATGTGTTTCCCCTGTTTCCTTGTGAAGTATCCAGCTTATAGCCTGAGAAATATTCCACTCTCCTCAACTGCATGAGTAAGTAAAATCACCCACTTCAGAACCATCCACTGAAAGTCTCGCATGATGCAGATAGGGAAGGAGAGAAGAAAGGGAAGAAACTGGGACAGGAGATGAAAGAAAGGAAGGAGCAGGCACCAAAGGGAGAGAGAAAGGAAGCAGGAAAGGAAGGGCTTGTCTTGTCTGAGAAGGAGACAGAAAATACCTTCAGTATTAGGCACCAGGAGACTGCATGGATCCTAGCTAACTGTGGAGTGATTTTTTGCAGCACTGCAGCCTTTTGATCTGAACACTCAGTTGCAATATAACTGTCCTGTAACCTTAAGAGTCTACCTTGATTTTGTCCACTCTCAAATGTCACCTTACCTGTGACTAACCACCATCCTAGACTGGGACGCTTTCTGTACTTCCTTAGCAGAGGGAGACTTCAACATGTGTTGTCTAGTGGACTGGTGGTGGTGGTGGTGCTCTCTGATTGCAGGAGTGGGAGAGGAAGAACTGGGAATAATAAGCTGGAGATTGTCATTGATTCCTTTATCCTTGATTCAGTAAACTAAGGAAGATTTTTAAAAATAATATGCAAAAAACAGCATGCTTAAATAATTTCCACGCAGTAAAAGTGAATAATTTTTTGCTAAAGGTACAGACAACACCAAAAGTTGTGGAAGCATGTAAGGTTTCACACTGAAATATTAATGACAAATATTACAAAGAGAAAATAGAAGTTATTTTCAGAAATCTTTTCTTGAATGATATTTTGAGATGATGCATGATATTAACTATGTATTAAAGGAAGAAAAATAATTACTATATGGTAGGTGTCTGTAGATATTTTGATAACCATTCATTGAAGCCAACTGTGAAAGTTAATGAAAAAATTCTTTGCCCAAGAACTGTACAGATATTAGGGAATCAGAGTTGATGGCTTTTTATTCTGTTTATCAATGAGGAACTCATGGTACAGGAGAAGAAATTTTTTATTTCATTACTATTTATTTTGTGACTTTGGTTTTTGTATCTGTGGTCTTGTAAGGAGAGTTTGGAGGAGGGTAGGGGATTACTTTGTGGATCAGTTTGAGTGCCCTTTAATAGTAATCTACATACCACTGCATTCATAGTAAGTATTTTGTGAACATCAATATGATTCCTGGCTTTGATTTCATATATCAAGAAACAGTAAAAATGTTAATTCACTCTCAACGTGGCCACCAAATTTTTTGCTTAGTGAAGAAGTGGGCAGTGACTTCAAATCTGCTTTTCATGTTAATGTATTCTCTTTGTGCTGGGTAAGGAACCTACATGAGTTTTGAAAATTTTCTTAGTGTTAATATGCTCTACCCACATACTACAATTATCCCTAAATAATATTTACATATTTAAAATAATTTACTTTCTAGCATATCAACCATATATATTATGTTAAATAACTTAAGTCTATCCTATAGAGCTGAAATGACAAAATCTTCAGTTTTGAAGATCAGACATTAAGACATTTCTCAAGTTGATTGTGTAGAAAATTCTTTACCTTTGATATTTTGATTAACTTCCTATCGGTTATTATATTTTTCATTTGTTGAAATATGTCAAGAGATAATATGAACTGAAACTAAAAGCTACATTAAAACATAGTAAGCAAACATGTCAAAACGAATTCTGGAAATGAATCTAACAGAGTGAATTAGAAACATACCCATTGATCTTCAAAGATATAGAGTATTTAAGCATTTTTCTCATCTTTAAAATTATTTTCAGTTCAGTTCAGTCCTTAGCTAATGCAATAGCCATATTTAAACAAGGACAATTTTTAACATTCAGGCTTAATGCTGACTTCTTATCCACTAATTTCCTGTCTTACTGAAGGCTCCTCATCCTTGTATGTATGTGATCAGTGGTTTCAGCATTGAACAGGTTTATTAGTTTTGATGAAGTTCATTGTGGGGAATAAGTTGGTGTAGAATAAGATGCTTATGTGTAGAAGAATCATAATACAACATGTGGTATTTTAAAACTAGTTTGTTAAGTATAACTCAAAAGGATATATGATCAGAGAAAATGTGTCATTGGTTTTATAATGGCTCAATATTTTTACATCATATTGTGTTTTTTTCTATATATTTTTAATTTTTTTATTTTATAATATTGTATTGGTTTTGCCACACATCAACATGAATCCAACTCTCACATCCATACATGACCACTGGAAAAACCAAGCCTTGACCAGACGGACCTTTGTTGGCAAAGTAATGTCTCTGCTTTTCAATATGCTATCTAGGTTGGTCATAACTTTCCTTCCAAGGAGTAAGTGTCTTTTAATTTCATGGCTGCAGTCACCATCTGCAGTGATTTTGGAGCCCCGAAAAATAAAGTCTGACACTGTTTCCACTGTTTCCCCATCTATTTACCATGAAGTGATGGGACCAGATACCATGATCTTCATTTTCTGAATGTTGAGCTTTAAGCCAACTTTTTCACTCTCCTCTTTCACCTTCATCAAGAGGCTTTTGAGTTCCTCTTCACTTTCTGCCATAAGGGTGGTGTCATCTGCATATCTGAGGTGATTGATATTTCTCCCGGCAATCTTGATTCCAGCTTGTTCTTCTTCCAGATCAGCGTTTCTCATGATGTACTCTGCATAGAAGTTAAATAAGCAGGGTGACAATATACAGCCTTGACGTACTCCTATTTCGATTTGGAACCAGTCTGTTGTTCCGTGTCCAGTTCTAACTGTTGCTTCCTGACCTGCATACAAATTTCTCAAGAGGCAGGTCAGGTGGTCTTGTATTCCCATCTCTTGGAGTTGGTGATGGACAGGGAGGCCTGGCGTGCTGCAGTTCATGGGGTCACAAAGAGTCGGACACGACTGAGCGGCTGAACTGAACATGAAGATGAATCCGCCACGGGTGTACACACGTTCCCCATCCTGAACCCTCCTCCCACCTCCCTCCCCATACCATCCCTTTAATTAAGCCTGGTTTTTAGCTTATAGTTTAACAGGACTTGGAAAAATAAGGAAGTGACATTTGTGTTATTTATTTCCACTTTTAATTTACAGATTATGAAATATTTTCACTTAGTTAATTTCTGAAGAAAAGATAAGTTTTCTAAATGTTGTAGAATGGTAGTGTAACAAATTGTGATATGAGGTAAGAGAAGCTTTATTAAAAAGTACAATTGAAACAGAAGGAAGGGCTCTGTTACCATAGGATGAGGGAGATTCATTGTCAGCTCCATCATTTGTTTAAACCAAATGAATATCATTCCTTGGTGAATAACTCAGAGGGGATTATAAATCAGAGTGGGGAAAAGTAGCTTTTAAGAAGTAGGCTCCTGAGAACTCTTGTTGGCATTGGCCCTCTAAAAGCAATTAAACCATCTATTGAGGGATAGTAGCAAATGTCTGTTGTGTTATGTAAATGCATTTTAAAAGACAGATTTTTAAAATAAAAATGAGAAATACTAATATGAAAGATTGAATTAAAGTAAAAAGCCAGATGTTGTACCCTAGAAAGCATTCAGTCTAGGGAATTCTAAGAATTTGATGGATGAAAATCTTTCACTTATGCAGAAGCACTTGTTGAATTTCTTGAAACTAATAAGTTGTAGAGCCACCCAAGACAGATGGGTCATGGTGGAGAGTTCTAACAAAACGTGGTCCACTGGAGAAGAGAATGGCAAACCACTTCAGTATTCTTGACTTGAGAACCCCATGAACAGTATGAAAAGGCAAAAACTTAGAACACTGAAAGATGAACTCCCCAGGTCAGTAGGTGCCCAATATGCTACTGGAGAATAGTGGAGAAATAACTTCAGAAAGAATGTAGAGACAGAGCCAAAGCAAAAACAACACCCAGTTGTGGATGTGGCTGGTAATGGAAGTAAAGTCTGATGTTATAAAGAGCAATATTGCACAGGATCCTGGAATGTTATAACCATGAATCAAGGCAAATTAGAAGTGGTCAAACAGGAGATGGCAAGAGTGAACATTGGCACTTTAGGAATCAGGAAACTGAAATGGACTGGAAAGGGTAGTTTAATTCAGAGGACCATTAAATCTACTACAGTGGGCAAGAATCCCCTAGAAGAAAGAGAGTAGCCCTTGTAGTCAACAAAAGAGTCTGAAATGCAGTACTCTTGGATGCAGTCTCAAAAATGACAGAATGATCTCTGTTCATTTCCAAGGCAAACCATTCAATATCACGGTAATCCAAGTCTATGCTCTAACTAGTAATGCTGAAGAAGCTGAAGTTGAACAGTTCTATGAAGACCTACAAGACCTTCTAGAACTAACATACAAGAGATGTCTTTTTTCATTATAGGGGATTGGAATGCAAAAGTAGGAAGTCAAGAGTTACCTGAAGTAATAGGCAAATTTGGCCTTTGAATACAAAATGAAGCAGATAAAAGGCTAACGGAGTTTTGCCAAGAGAACACACTAGTCATTGCAAATATCCTCTTCCAATAACACAAAAGAAGGCTCTACAAATGGACATCACCAGATATCAATACTAAAATCAGATTGATTCTATTCTTTGCAGAAAAAGATGGAGAAGCACTATATAGTCAGCAAAAGCAAGACTGGGGGCTCATTGTGGCTCAGATGATGAATGCCTTATTGCCAAATTTAGTCTTAAGATGAAGAAAGTAGGGAAAACCACTAGACCATTCAGGTATGACCTAAATCAAATCTCTTACAAATACACAGTGGAAGTGACAAATAGATTCAAGGGAATAGATCTGATACAGTGCCTGAAGTACTTTGGTTGGAGGTTCCTGACATTGTACAGTGATCAAGACCATCCTCAAGGAAAAGAAATGCAAAGAGGTAAAATGATGGTCTGAGGAGGCTTTACAAATAGCTGAGAAAAGAAAAGACATGAAAGGCAAAGGAGAAAAGGAAAGATATTCCCATTTGAATGCAGAATTCCAAAAAATAGTAGGGAGAGATAAGAAAGCCTCCCTCAGTGATTAGTGCAAAGAAATAGAGGAAAATAATAGAATGGGATAGACTAGAGATCTCTTCAAGAAAATTAGAGATATCAAGGGAACATTTCATGCAAAGATGGGCACAATAAAGGACAGAAATGGTATGGATCTAACAGATGCAGAAGATGTTAAGAAGAGGTGGCAAGAAAGCACAGAAGAACTATACACGAAATATCTCCATAACCCAGATAACCACAATGGTGTGATCACTCACCTAGAGCCAGACTAGAATGTGAATGTGAAGTCAAATGGTCATTAGGAAGCATCATTACAAACAAAGTTAGTGGAGGTGATGGAATTCCTGCTGAGTTATTTCAAATCCTAAAAGATGATGCTGTGAAAGTGCTGCATTCAATATGCCAGAAAATTAAAAAAAAAAAATCAGCAGTGGCCACAGGACTGGAAAAGGTCAGTTTTCATTCCAATCCCTAAGAAAGGTAATGCCAAAGAATGTTAAAACTACCACACAATTGCACTCATCTCACACGCTAGCAAAGTAATGCTCAAAATTCTCCAAGCCAGGCCTAGACAGTATGTGAACCGTGAACTTCCAGATGTACAAGTGGGATTCAGAAAAGGCAGAAGAACCAGAGATCAAATTGCCAACATCCATTGCCTCCAATTAAAATAAATAAATTAAAAAAAAAAAAAGCAAGAGAGTTCCAGAAAAACATCTACTTCTGCTTTATTGACTATGTCAAAGCCTTTGACTGTGTAAATCACAACGAACTGTGGAAAATTCGTCAAGAGATGGGAATACCAGACCACCTGACCTATCTCCTGAGAAATCTGTATGCAGGTCAAGAAGCAATAGTTAGAACTGGACATGGAACAACAGACTGGTTCCAAATTGAAATAGGAGTACGTCAAGGCTGTATATTGTCACCCTGCTTATTTAACTTATAGCAGAGTACATCATGAGAAATGCTGGGCTGGAAGAAGCACAAGCTGGAATCAAGATTACTGGGAGAAATATCAATAACCTCAGATATGCAGATGACACCACCATTAAGACAGAAAGTGAAGAAGAACTAAAGAGCCTCTTGAAGAAAGTGAAAGAGGAGAGTGAAAAAGTTGGCTTAAAACTCAACATTCATAAAACTAAGATCATGGCATCTGGTCCCATTACTTTTGGCAAATAGATGGGGAAATAATGGAAACAGTGACAGACTTTGTTTTGGGGGGTCCAAAATGACTGAAAATGGTGACTGCAGCTATGAAATTCAAAGATGCTTGTTCCTTGGAAGAAAAGTTATGAGCAACCTAGACAGCATATTAAAAAGCACAGACCTTGCTTTGTCAACAAAGGTCCATCTAGTCAAAGCTATGGTTTTTCCAGTGGTCATGTATGGATGTGAGAGTTGGACTGTAAAGAAAGCTGAGCACTGAAAATTTGATGCTTTTGAACTGTGGAATTGGATAAAACTCTTGAGAGTCCCTTGGACTACAGGGAGATCCAACCAGTCCATCCTAAAGGAAATTGGTCCTGAATATTCAGCTTGTGATTCTTCTAGCCTGGTATTTTGTACAATGTTTTCCCATATAAGTTAAATAGGCAGGGTGATAACATACTCGCTGTCATACTCCTTTGTAATTTTGAACTAATCACTTGCTCCATGTACAGTTCTAACTGTTGCCTCTTGACCCACATACAGGTTCTCAGGAGACAGGTAAGGTGGTCTAGTATTCCCCTCTCTTCAAGAATTTTCCACAGTTTGTTGTGATCCACACAGTCAAAGGGTTTAGCATGATCAAAGCAGCAAATATTTTGCTGAAATTCCCTTGCTTTCTCTGTGATACAATAAATGTTGGCAATTTTATCTGGGTCCTCTGCCATTTCTAAATGCAGCTTATACATGTGGAAGTCCTCAGTTCATGTACTGTTGAAGTTTAGCTTGATGGATTTTTGAGCATATCCTTGCTGGCATGTGAAATGAGTGCAGCTGTGTGGTAGTTTGAAAATTGTTTGAGTTGCCCTACTTTGGGATTCCAATGAAAGCTGACCCATTCTAGTCCAGTGGCCACTGCTGAGTTTTCCAAATTTGCTGACATAGCGAGTGTAGCACTTTCACATCTTTTAGGATTTGAAATAGCTCAGCTGGAATTCTGTCCACTTGCTTTCTTCATAGTAATCCTTTGTAAGGCCCACTTGACTTTACATTCCAGGGTGTCTGACTTTAGGTTAATGATCTTACCACTGTGGTTATCCAGATCATTAGGTCCTTTTTTGTATAGTGCTGTGTATTCTTGCACCTCTTCTTTTTTCTTTAACTATTTATTTGGTTGCATCAGTTCTTAGTTGTCACATGTGGGATATTTGTTGGGGTGGGCAGGCTCAGTAGTTGGGGCCTGGGGGGCTTAGTTGCCCTATAGTGTGTGGGATCTTAGTTCCCCAAGCATGGATTGAACCTGCTTCCCAATGCATTGGAAGGCAGATTCTTAACCACTGGACTGGCTGGAAAGTTCTCTTGCCATCTCTTCTTAATCTCTCCTACTTCTGTTAGGGGCTTACATTTTCTGTCCTTTATCTTAGTTTTGTGTCTTTTTGCCTTTTCATACTGTTTGTGGAGTTCTTATGGCAAGAGTACTGGAGTAAGTTACCATTTCCTCTTCCAGTGGACCAGGATTTGTCACAACTCTTTACTATGATCTCTCCATCTTGGGTGACCCTGCATGGCATGGTTCTAGTTTCATTGAGTTATGCAAGCCATTTTGCTATGACAAGACTGTGATCCAAGAAGGGATATTAACCTTTACAATATTTTCAATTCTTTTGGTTTTCTTCAATATGAGATTATACTCCCAATTAAATGTTATTAATTTTTCTCCCTTCTCCTTTACTTGGTATCACCGAGAGCTAAAACCTGACTAACCAGACTCTTATATGGACTCTAGGTATCTGTGTAGCAAATCTCTTCCCCCACCATCTGAGAAACACCATAAAATAAATTCTGAGGACTTGATAACCTTGAAGGACTCATAACCACAGTATACTATGTGTAGAACAGATTTCTTCTTGCACAATCTGCTGATTGGGTCATCAAGAAGTCTGATAAAGTCCTCAAGTCTTGCAAGCTCTTAGAGGAGAGATACCTGAACACTGACATCTTATTTAGTTCAGTTCAGTTGTTCAGACGTGTCCAACTCTTTGCAATCCCATGGACTACAGCATGCCAGGATTCCTTCTCCATCACCAACATCAGGAGCTTACTCAAACTCATGCATCAAGTCGGTGATGCCATCCAACCATCTCATTCTCTGTCATCCCCTTCTCCTCCTGCCCTCAATCTTTCCCAGCATCAGGGTTTTTTCCAATTAGTCAGTTCTTTGCATCAGGTGGCCAAAGTATTGGAGTTTCAGCCACGTAATTAAAAGACACCTGCTCCTTGTAAGGAAACCTGTGACAAACCTAGACAGTATATTAAAAATCAGAGATATCATTTTGTTGACGAAGGTCCATATAGTCAAACCATGGTTTTTCCAGTAGTCATGTGCAGCTATGAGAGTTAGACCATAAAAAAGGCTGAGCACTGGAGAATTGATGCTTTTGAATTGTGGTATTGGAGAAGATTCTTGAGAGTCCCTTGGACTGCAAGGAGATCAAACAAGTGAATCCTAAAAGAAATCAACACTGAATATTCATTGTACGGACTGATGCTGAAGCTAGAACTCCAATATTTTGGCTACATGTTGGGAAGAGCTGATTCATTGTAAAAGACCCTGATGCTGGGAAAGATTAAAAGCAAAAGGAAAAGTGAGTGGTAGGGGATGAGCTGGTTATATAGCATCATTGACTTAGTGGATGTTAGTTTGAGCAAACTCTGGAAGATAGTGGAGGACAGAGGAGCCTCATGTGCTGCAA
Organism: Bubalus bubalis; assembly: GCF_019923935.1. NCBI lineage: Eukaryota > Metazoa > Chordata > Mammalia > Artiodactyla > Bovidae > Bubalus > Bubalus bubalis. The sequence continues at coordinate 39,298,113 of NC_059163.1, read as the reverse complement.
TCCACGGAGTCGCAAAGAGTTGGATATAACTTAGCGACTGGACAAATGTTGACAATGCATGCCACATGAAAGGATCCTTTCCAATAAGATGCTGGTAACATAATTGATTTTTCATATACATTTGTTACTTACAACTTGCCAAGTGTTGCAAAATAGCTCAAAAAATAATTAAAAGGGCCAGAGTACAATAACCTGCTTGGGTGTGCTACAGTTGTTCAGCACACAATTTCTTTCTACAGTTGTCTTTCCTTTGATCAAAGATAATGTCAAATAAGGGGTCAGTTCAGTTCAGTCAATCAGGCATGTCTGACTCTTTGCAACCCCATGGACTGCAGCACGTCAGACTTCCTTGTCCATCGCCAAAGTCCAGAGCTTGCTCAAACTCATGTCCATCGAGTTGGTGATGCCACCCTACCATCTCATCCTCTGTCATCCCCTTCTCCTCCTGCCTTCAATCTTTCCCAGCATCAGGGTTTTTCTAATGACTCAGGCCTTCATATCAGGTGACCAAAGTAATGGAGCTTCAGCTTCAGCATCAGCCCTTCAAATGAACATTCAAGGGTGAATTTCTCTCTTCTAGAGATTCTTAAAATATCCTAAGTTCCCTGTGCCTGCAAAGAAATGCTCATCCTTACCAATTGTAAACCTGAGCTAGGTACTTCACTGGATTTCCTACTTAGGGCTTTCTGAGTTTGGGCTTCATAAAGTTAATTTGAACTCATTCAGTTCAGTTCAGTTTAGTCACTCAGTCGTGTCTGACTCTTCGCGTAGTGTCTTTTTAAGTGTTCACTCACTTGTTTGTGTCTGACCCTTTTATGACTCCATGGACTATAGCCCACCAGACTCCTATATCCATGACATTTTCCAGGCAAGAATACTGGAGTGGGTTGCCATTTCCCACTCCAGGGGATCTTCCCAATGCAGGGATTGAACTCCTGCCTCCTGAGTCTCCTGCACTGTCAGATGAATTCATTACTGCTAGTGCCACCTGGGGAGCCCTTTAATAGTGTCTGATCATATATGATTTAAAACATCATTCCCAAATACACTTCAGTGTTGTTGTTGTTTTAATTACCAGTATTTTCAATTATGTCCTGCTAACAAAAGAAGACAGATACTTACTGAACCTAAACCAAGTTTATGTTGCCATAAAATAAGAATAATCAGTCAATAAGAGTTTCCAAAATATGATGGGATCTGGATTAGTATATTTCTGTTTGTAAGAATATAGTCTACTAAATTGTTAGAAGTTATAGAGAGAATAAGAAAAAACAAACAAAAAAAGTGTTCCTCATATCCAGAAAATAGGTTTTTTAAGTCAGCGGTATTGGATGTGAGAGTTGGACTGTGAAGAAAGCTGAGTGCCGAAGAATTGATGCTTTTTAACTGTGGTGCTGGAGAAGACTCTTGCAAGTCCCTTGGACTGCAAGGAGATCCAACCAGTCCATTCGGAAGGAGGTCAGTCCTGGCTGTTCATTGGAAGGACTGATGTTCAGGCTGAAACTCCAATACTTTGGCCACCTCATCCAAAGAGTTGTTCATTGGAAAAGACCCTAATGCTGGGAGGGATTGGGGGCAGGAGGGGAAGGGGACCACAGAGGATGAAATGGCTGGATGGCATCACCAACTCGATGCACATGAGTTTGGGTGAACTCTGGTTGTTGGTGATGGACAGGGAGGCCTGGCGAGCTGCGATTCATGGGGTTGCAAAGAGTCGGACACGAATGAGCGACTGAACTGAACTGAGCTGATTCATAATTCATCCTTTATGAGTTCTTTGTGACCTGTGTAATTCTGTTCTGATAGATTCTGGGTTGTCTTGTGAACCTGTTTGCTTCGGCATTAGAGTTAAGAAAACACTGACTGTCCAATGGTATGGTCTCAAATAAAGTTATTTAAGGAATACCATATGAAATGTATGCTCGAGAGTACCTGGTATAGTCATTTTCTAAGAGTCTCTGAGACAGTCCTTTTTTGTAAACAGCATTCTGTTCTGTAGCTGATTTGAAAGTGCTGTCAGTGAAGTGCTAGAGTAAAACAAAAAACTATGTTGAGAAAATGCAAGACTTTAAACTAGTGATTAATTTACCATGGATACTTTTAAAAAATAAAAGATCTGATGAAAGTTCATTAAAAAATAAATGCAACTGACAAGGATATTTGCTTGCTTTTGGCATACAAAACAAAAAAAAATCCACATGACAATAAGAGATTTTTAGCATATACATAAGATATAATAAGAACTTAGCATAAAAGTGAAAAAAAAATCTTATTTTCTTAACTATCTAAGGTCATGATAAAGTCAAAATAAAGCACAGGGAACAATTGTGACATGACATAGAATTTTTACCTTCCAGGCAGATTATTCAGAAGGCCAAGATACACATTTTGCAAACTCTTGTTAAGAACAAACCAGTAATTCAAGAAAATATGTCATTTTAACAGAGAGAAAACCAGATTCTAGTTTTGTTTCAATATACTATTTAATATAAAAGCACTTTTCAAACAATTCTTATTAATAAACCCTTCAAACCTTTGGTAGCTTTGAACACAACAAGTAAAATTGCCTGTCTGTAGAATTTTACAACTTACTATACCTATTTATGTTTTGTTCTACACATTCCTCTTTCTCACATGGAGCAACTAATCAACTAATCATTTTATACTGGGATAAAACTACTTCCTTTCCCCCTAACTAAAGCACTTCCTGAATCCCCTGCACAGAAATTTGTTTTTCTCTGCCAGTTTCTTCTGATAGAGTCTCATTAACATATACTGGACATAAAAATGTTAACTTACATTTCACAGAGTAAAATATAGAGTAGATAATTGTGACCTGTTTGTCATAGACCTCAGAGATCAAAGCTATCAACATATTTTTCCTTGCAACCTGGCAAATGTGCAAATATGGCTAACATGACACTTTTAAAAAATGTATCTACGATTTGAACATAATAGAGATGGGAAAGAAGAATAATCTTTTTAGTTTCATTGCTAGATATATGACAATATTTATATTTTATTAAAAGATAACACAGTTTCAAAATGTAGTTTCGAGTCTGTTTGGTAGAAGTATGTTCTGAAGAGATAGCTGTGATATCAGAAAACCTTCTGAAGTAGTTACATAGATTAAAGGGTGAGACTGTGTCAGAATGTAGATTGATATGATACATTCCTTCCTTCTTGGAAAAAGGCTTGCTGTGAAAAAAAAATGTGCCTACTGATATAGCAACAATTATTCATTACAAAGCTAACACATTAAAGTTATGATTATTACTATGTAATAATATGGAAGTTGATCCTAAACAACTATTAATACATGCTAGGAATCAAACATTCTGTTCAAAATGTTTTAATTAATAAACATTTAGTATTTCTACAAAGTAAAAAATCAGGTTGGTCTCAATTTTTTAAAGCTATAAATTGGACTGCTAGTTTTCATAATGTGTATACTGAGCATTTGTAATGTGTCTAAGTTTTGTATGCAAATGATGTAATACAACGTGACTTTCTAAAGCAGATAAGATCAAGAATAAAAACAAAAGTTAGATGTTTAGAAGAACCATTTCACTAGATTCTGTAACATGCTTCTTAATTTAAGAATAATTATCACTTAGGTACTGCGCTAAGTCACTTCGGTCATGTCCGACTGTGTGACCCTATAGCCCACCAGGCTCCACTGTCCATGGGGTTTTCCACGAAAGAACTAATGGAGTGGCTTGCCATTTCTTCCTGCAGTGAATCTTCCCTACCAAGGGATGGGACTGAGTCTCTTAGGACTCCTGCATTGGCAGGCAGGTTCTTTACCACTAGTGCCACCTGGGAATAATTGTCAGGTATTACATATCTGTATAGGAGGCAGGGTTCAAAACCATCGGCTAGAAAAAGAAATGCAAAAAGACAAAATAGTTGTCTGAGGCGGGCTTACAAATAGCTGAGTAAAGAAGAGAAGTGAAAGGCAAAAGAGAAAAGGAAAGATGTATCCAACTAAATGCAAAGTTCCAAAGAATAGCAAGGAAAGATATGAAAGCCTTCCTAAGTAATTAATGCAAAGAAATAGAGGGAAATAGTAAGATATGAAAGCCTTCCTAAGTAATTAATGCAAAGAAATAGAGGGAAACAGTAAGATGGGAAAGACTAGAGATTGATTGAAAAAAATCAGAGATACCAAGGGAAAATTTCAGGCAAAGATGGGGACAATAAAGGACAGAAACAGTATGGACCTAACAGAAGCAGAAGATATTAAGAAGAGGTGGCAAAAGTACACAGAAAAACTATGCAAAAAAGTCTTCATGACCCAGATAACCACGATGGTGTGATCAGTCACCTTGAGCCAGACATCCTGGAGTGCAAGTCAAGTGGGCCTTAGGAAGCATCACCACGAACAAATCTAGTAAGGTGATGGAATTCCAGCTGAGCAATTTCAAATCCTAAAAGATGATGCTATGAAAGTGCTGCACTTAATATGCCAGAAAATTTGGAAAACTCAGCAGTGGCCACAGGATTGGAAAAATTCAATTTTCATTCCAATCCCAAAGAAGGGCAATGTCAAAGAATGTTCAAATTACTGCACAATTTGCATACATCTCACATGCTTGCAAAGTAATGCTCAAAATTCTCCAAGCCAGGTTTCAACAGTACATGAACCAAGAACTTCCAGATGTTCAAGCTGGATTTAAAAAAGGCAGAAGAACCAGAGATCAAATTGCCAAAATATGTTGAATCATCAAAAAAGCAAGAGAATTCCAGAAAGACATCTACTTCTGCTTCATTGACTATGCTAAAGCCTTTGACTGTGTGAATCAAATAAATTTTGGAAAATACTTAAAGAGTTGGGAATACCAGACCACCTTACCTGTCTCCGGAGAAACCTGTATGCAGGTCAAGAAGCAACAGTTAGAAATGGAAATAGAACAACAGACTGGTTCCAAATTGGGAAAGGGGTATGTCAAGACTGTTTATGTCACTGTGCTTATTTAATTTATATGCAGAGTACATGTTGTGAAATGCTGGACTGGCTGAAGCCCAAGCTGGAATCAAGATTGCTGGGAGAAATATCAATAACCTCAGATATGCAGATGATACCACCCTTATGCCAGAAAGCGGAGAGGAACTAAAGAGCTTCTTGATGAAAGGGAAAGGAGAGAGTGAAAAAGCTGGTTTAAAACTCAACATTCAAAAAAATAAGATCATGGCATCTGGTCACATCACTTCATGGCAAATAGGGAAACAGTGGAAACAGTGAGAGGCTTTCTTTGCTTGGGATCAAAAATCACTGCAAGTGGTGACTGTAACCATGAAATTAAAAGACACTTGCTCCTTGGAGGAAAACATATGACCAAACTAGAGAGTATATTAAAAAGAAGAGACATTACTTTGCCAACAAAGGTCCATCTAGTCAAAGTTGTTTTTTCCAGTAGTCATGTATAGATGTGAGAATTGGATCATAAAGAAAGCTGAGCACTGAAGAATTGATCTTTTGAGCTGTGGTGTTGGAGAAGACTCTTGAGAGTCCCTTGGACTGCAAGGAGATTAAACCAGTCATCCTAAAAGAAATCAACCTTGAATGTTCATTGGAAGGACTGATGCTGAAGCTGAAGCTCCATTTCTTTGGCCACCTGATGTGAGGAACTGACTCAATGGAAAAGACCCTGATGCTGGGAAAGATTGAAGGCAGGAGGAGAAAGGGATGACAGAGGATGAGATGGTTGGATGACCTCACCAACTCGATGGACATGAGTGTCAGTAAACTCAGGGAGTTGGTGATGGACAGGGAAGCCTGGCATGCTAAGTCCATGGGGTTGCAAAGAGTTGGACAGGACTGATTGACTGAATTGAACTGATTACATTTATGAGAAATGTTATCACTGAAAATAAAAATAAATGGTTTTTAGTATTTTGTATGTTATTTTAATTTTTTAAAATTTATTTATTTATTTTAATTGGAGGCTATTTACTTTACAATATTGTGGTGGTTTTTGCCATACATTGAGATGAGTCATCCACGGGTGTGAAAACCAAGAATTTTATAAAAAAATGTCATTTGAGATTTTCAAGAAAGTAAGTTTCACATATGAGAAATCTATGAAAATAAAATTGCTTACTTTAATTATGAAATAATTTAAGTTTAATCCAAATTCTATAAAATAAGTCATAGAAATTGCTACTGATAAGCAATTATAACTGAATTTTGAAAAGTAGCACAGTTTAGTTCAGTTCAGTTGCTCAGTCATTTTTGACTCTTTGAAAACCCAAGGACTGCAGCAGGCCAGGCCTCCCTGTGTTCATCACCAACACCCAGGGCTTACTCAAACTCATGTCCTTCGAGTCGGTGACTCCATCCAAACATCTCATCCCGTCGTCCCCTTCTCCTCCTGCCTTCAGTCTTTTTGAGCATCAGGGTCTTTTCAAATGAGTCAGCTCTTCTCATTAGGTGGCCAAAGTATTGGAATTTCATCTTCAGCATCAGTACTTCCAATGAACTCTTAGGACTGATCTCTTTTAGGATGGACTGGTTGGAACTCCTTGCAGTCCAAGGGATTCTCAAGAGTCTTCTCCAACACTATAGCTCAAAAGCATCAATTATTCAGTGATGGACTTAGTTGGCAAAGTAATGTCTCCGCTTTTGAATATGCTATCTAGGTTGGTCATAACTTTCCTTCCAAAGAGTAAGCATCTTTTAATTTCCTGGCTGCAGTCATCATCTGCAGCGATTTTGGAGCCCCCCCAAAATAAAGTCTGCCACTGTTTCTCCATTTATTTGCCATGAAGTGATGGGACAAGACTGATGGTAAAGTTGAAACTCCAATACTTTGGCCACTTCATGCGAAGAGTTGACTCATTGGAAAAGACTCTGATGCTGGGAGGGATTGGGGACAGGAGGAGAAGGGGACGACAGAGGATGAGATGGCTGGATGACATCACCGACTCGATGGAGATGAGTTGGGGTGAACTCCGGGAGTTGGTGATGGACAGGGAGGCTTGGCGTGCTGCAATTCATGGGGTTGCAAAGTCGGACACGACTGAGCAACTGAACTGAACTGATGGGACCTGATGCCATGAACTTTGTTTTCTGGATATTGAGCTTTAAGCCAACTTTTTCACTTTCATCAAGAGGTTCTTTAATTCTTCTTTGCTTTCTGCCATAAGGGTGGTGTCATCTGCATATCTGAGGTTATTGATATTTCTCCTGGCAATCTTGATTCCCGCTTGTGCTTCTTCCAGCCCAGCATTTCTCATGATGCCCTCTGCATATAAGTTAAATAAGCAGGGTGACAATATACAGCCTTGACAAACTCCTTTTCCTATCTGGAACCATTCTGTTGTTTCATGTCCAGTTCTAACTATTGCTTCCTGACCTGCATAGAGATTTCTCAAGAGGAAGGTCAGGTGATCTGGTATTCCCATGTTTCAGAATTTCCCACAGTTTATTGTGATCCACACAGTCAATGGCTTTCGGATAGACAATAAACAGAAACAGATGTTTTTCTGGAACTCTCTTGCTTTTTCAATGATCCAGCAGGTGTTGTCAATTTGATCTCAGGTTCCTTGCCTTTTATAAAACCAGCTTGAACATCTGGAAGTTCATGGTTCATGTATTGCTGAAGCCTGGCTTGCGGAATTTTGAGCATTGTTTTACTAGCATGTGAAATCAGTGCAATTGTGTGGTAGTTTGAGCATTCTTTGGCATTACCTTTCTTTAGGATTGGAATGAAAACTGACCTTTTCCAGTCCTGTGGCCAAGGCTGAGTTTTCCAAATTTGCTGGCATATTGAGTACAACACTTTTACAAACAGCATCTTTTAAGATTAGAAATAGTTCAACTGGAATTCCATCACCTCCACTAGCTTTGTTTGTAGTGATACTTTCTAAGGCCCACTTGACTTCACATTCCAGGATGTTTCACTCTAGGTGAGTGATCACACCATCGTGATTATCTGGGTCGTGAAGACCTTTTTTGTACAGATCTTCTGTGTATTCTTGCCACCTCTTCTTAATATCTTCTGCTTCTGTTAGGTCCATACCATTTCCGTCCTTTATCGATCCCATCTTTACATGAAATGTTCCCTTGGTATCTCTAGTTTTCTTGAAGAGATCTCTAGTCTTTCCCATTCTGTTGTTCTCCTCTATTTCTTTGCATTAATTGCTGAGGAAGGCTTTCTTATCTCCCCTTGCTATTCTTTGGAACTCTTCATTCAGATACTTATATCTTTCCTTTTCTCCTTTGCTTTTCACTTCTCTTCTTTTCACAGCTATCTGTAAGGCCTCCTCAGACAGCCACTTTGCTTTTTGCATTTCTTTTCCATGGGGATGGTCCTGATCCCTGTCTCCTGTACAATGCCACAAAGCTCTGTCCATAGTTCAGCAGGCACTCTGTCTATCAGATCTAGTCCCTTAAATCTATTTCTCACTTCCACTGTATAATCATAAGGGATTTGATTTAGGTCATACCTGAATGGTCTAGTGGTTTTCCCCACTTTCTTGAATTTAAGTCTGAATTTGGCAATAAGGAGTTCATGATCTGATCTACAGACAGTTCCTGGTCTTGTTTTTGCTGACTGTATAGAGCTTCTCCATCTTTGGCTGCAAAGAATATAATCAATCTGATTTCGGTGTTGACCATCTGGTGATGTCCGTATGTAGAGTCTTCTTTTGTGTTGTTGGAAGAGTGTTTGTTATAACCCGTGTGTTCTCTGGGCAAAACTCTCTTAGCCTTTGCCCTGCTTCATTCCATACCCCAAGGCCAAATTTGCCTGTTACTCCAGGTGTTTCTTATCTTCCTACTTTTGCATTCCAGTCCCCTATAATGAAAAGGACATCTTTTTTGGGTGTTAGTTCTAAAAGGTCTTGTACGTCTTCATAGAACCATTCAACTTCAGTTTCTTCAGCATTACTTGGATTACCACGATATTGAATGGTTTGCCTTGGAAACGAACAGAGATCATTCTGTTGTTTTTGAGACTGCATCCAAGTACTGCATTTTGAACTCTTTTGTTGACCATGATGGCTACTCCATTTCTTCTAAGGGATTCCTGCGCACAGTAGTAGATATAATGGTCATCTGAGTTAAATTTACCCATTCCAGTCCATTTTAGTTTGCTGATTCCTAGAATGTCAATGTTCACTCTTGCCATCTCTTGTTTGACCACTTCCAATTTGCCTTGCTTCATGGACCTGACATTCCAGGTTCCTATGCAATATTGCTCTTTACAGTATTGGACCTTGCTTCTATCACCAGTCATATCCACAACTGGGTATTGTTTTTGCTTTGGCTCAATCCCTTCTTTCTTTCTGGAGTTATTTCTCCAGTGATCTATAGTAGCATATTGGGCACCTATTGACCTGGGGAGTTCCCCTTTCAGTGTCCTATCATTTTGCCTTTTCATACTGTTCATAGGGTTCTCAAAGCAAGCATATTAGCTATACCATTATCAATTAGTCTCTAGTTCTCCCTGGGTTTGACTTCCCAATCTGTTATATCTATTGCTTTGGGTATATCCTTGATAATTGTTTTTTTCATTGTTAGGGTTGGAGTGACATTCTTGTGCAAATTGCCACCTTACGTATTTGTAGAACTCTTTCTAATTATATCTTGAATTATTCTTCTAGCTATTATTTCTTACATTCCTCAGAAGTACTTATTTTTTAAATTTCAGGTTTCCATTCTTTGTCTTTCATAGTTCCTATATTTCTTTTTTTTAATTTAAATTTATTTATTTTAATTGGAAGCTAATTACTTTACAATATTGTATTGGTTTTGCCATACAACAACATGAATCCTTGTCTATCTCCTCTGTGTTATCTACTCTAGATCTCTGAAGATTATTTTCTGCAAATAACTTTCTTCTTGTTTCAATGGATATTTTAAAACTGCATTTTCATCTTTACTTAGGACAAACAGCTAGCATTTTATTCCAAAGAATCTCAAGTGTTGGCTTTCCTTTGTGTATTACACTTTCTTCTTTGCTGCTAGTCACTCAGCCGTGTCCAACTCTTTTTTGACGCCATGGACTGTATCCTTCTAGGCTCCTCTGTCCTTGGAGATTCTCCAGGCAAGAATACTGGAGTGGGTTGCCATTTCCTCCTCCAGACATTTCTTTCTTTATATCTGCTTATACCCTATGGATGACAATGCAGAATATTTTCTAACATGTCTTAAGGTATACTGTAGAATCTTTTCCTGATAAAGTTTTCATTTGTTTAAGGATGATGTTCTTTTTATTCTGTATTGTAACACTGTTTCTTTCTTTCTCCCCTAATCTTGCCTACTTTGAAATTATTATTTGATTAGCACTGACATATTACCCAGAAAGCATGAGTGAGATCTACAGTTTTTATAAGTGTTCTTTGCAATCTTGGTGTACTTTCTATGGCATTGCTATGACAAGAAGGCAAATTGTATTATGCAAATTCTAGTGTAATTTCTAACAAGATTCTGATAATAGTTAGGAACTGGAAGTGAAGGATACTAGGCAACATCAAAGAACACACACACTAATGAGTACAGGTCTGCTGCCTTTTGATCAAGAAATTGACTGGATTGGAGTCACTTTCTACCTACTTCCAAGAGTAGCAAGTTCACTTTGTTTTGGAAGATAAAGAGGCAAAAATTGTTCAATTAATTGAGTTTGCCAAGGTAGCTCCATGACTTTAGTTACTTAAAAGTTTCTCTTTATTTTTGGCAATAATTTTAGGGACTTGTCTTTAACATACAATAGAAAACATTTTTCTCCTCTCCATTTATAGGCATCTAGGAGGAAGATTTTAAAAGTTGGATCAGAGACTATTACTAGTCAGACTTCATTTTAAAACTGAAAACCTTACATAAAATTTCAGACAATATCGTGCATTGAACCTGGACTGGTGACTCATTTCAAATATGATATTATACATGTTTCAATGCCATTCTCCCAAATCATCCCACCCTGGGACGACCCAGAGGGATGGTATGGGGAGGGAGGAGGGAGGAGGGTTCAGGACATGTATACCTGTGGCAGATTCATTTTGATATATGGCAAAACCAATACAATATTGTAAAGTTAAAAAATAAAATAAAATTAAAAAATTTCAGACAATGGGGTATATTCTATGGTCATCATATTGATGCTAAATTTGGTGATTTTGATAAAGCAAATAAACAGCTGTTTGTTACTGATATAGTGTGAGAGGTATGCAGTACTTAATCATTAAACTGCATCTGTGATTTAATCAATTGATGTCATATATTTATTGACTGCCTAACAGGCAGTCTGAGCTATCAGACCTCCACTGTGGCATCACACTATGAATTTCAGATTTTGATATTTGCCAGAGCATTCTTCAAGGGGCCCTACTTAAATTTGGCTTTCAAGCTGTTACCTAGTTAGATAAAATATAACTTTTGTCAATTTTAATCTGTGCTAGGAAAGAACATCTAAATTAAAATCAAACAGAAACGGTGTGCTCATTTCCATTTTAGTTTATCTCCCGCTGTAACAAATACTTTACTCTCTAAGCTTGGAAGATACACAGCCCAACTCTGTGCTGTGATGCTTAGATTACCTTTTCTGCATTTCTAGGGACAGTCCAGTTGGGTCTGAGTTCTTTGACTTCTGTTTGGGATTTGCTGGAGATAGCAATGGGACACTGAAATATTGGTGAAAAACAGTTCTGGAAGATACTAAACATTCTAGAATCTTAATCATAAATTGAAACAATGTGGTAGATATGGGGGCTCCCAGAATAGAACAAATCTTTCATGTGAAAGCTGTCTTGTTTTAAAGTTTGAGGTCAGTGAAGTGGGATTGGTGACTAAGAGCTGTTAATTAAATACCTTGTCCCAAACATATTAGATCTTAGTACCTACACACCCACTCCCCTCATTTCCCACCTTTTCGAACATGATTAATCTAGAGTATGGAGAGTTTAATAGCTTATCATAACTTCCAGTTGGTACAATCATATTTTGTACTCAGGGCTTCCCTGATGACTCAAGTGGTAAAGAATCTGCTTTCAATGCAGGAGATGCAGGGGACACTGCAGATGTGGGTTTGGTCCTGAAGTCAGGAATATCCCCTGGAGGAGGAAATGGCAACTCACTCCAGTACTCTTGCCTGGAGAATCCCACTGACAGAGGAGCCTTGCAGACTACAGCTCATGGGGTCACAGAGTCAGACATGACTGAACATGCATATTTTGCACTTAGATCTTTAGGAGTAAAAACTTTGTATTCTTTCTCCTCTAGTAATTTACTTACAGTATGTAGGATACCATTTAGGTTTTGGAGTTACATAGAACAAAGGTCTATCTAGTCAAGGCTATGGTTTTTCCAGTGGTCATGTATAGATGTGAGAATTGGACTGTGAAGAAAGCTCAGTGTCAAAGAATTGATGCTTTTGAACTGTGGTGTTGGAGAGACTCTTGAGAGTCCCTTGGCCTGCAAGGAAATCCAACCAGTCCATTCTAAAGGAGATCAGCCCTGGGTGTTCTTTGGAAGGACTGATGCTGAAGCTGAAACTCCAATACTTTGGCCATCTCATGCGAAGAGTTGGCTCTTTGGAAAAGACTCTGATGCTGGGAGGGGTTGGGGGCAGGAGGAGAAGGGGACGACTGAGGATAAGATGGCTGGATGGCTCACCAACTCGATGGAAATGAGTTTGAGTGAACTCCGGGAGTTGGTGATGGACAGGGAGGCCTGGCGTGCTGCAATTCATGGGGTCACAAAGAGTCGGACACAACTGAGCAACTGAACTGAACTGAAGAACTTGTTTGACTCTTCAAGGTTTAAAGTCTAGTTGGGGGGTTTAGATGTATCAATTTAAACTGCCAATTTGTATAAAAGTTAGAACATGAAAGGAGTCATTCCAATAAGGGGGAAGGCTTCATAGGAGAAAATATTCATGAAAAAATATTCATGATTTATAACTTTAACTTATAATATTACAATGATTTTAATTCAAAACAGAAGGATGTCATACTAACATCATCAGGGCTAAGGAAAAACAAAGTTCATCTTCTTTCATTTCTGTTTCTGCTTGAGATGGATAGTCGTGCAATTGCTTTTTAAATATTTAGTTAACATGGTAAACACAGTTAAGACAATAGTGTCTCTCTGGAGTAGCCTAAAAGTGCCATGAATATGGAAGGTATTTAAACTACATTAAAAGCTCATTCAGCATCTGTGGCTTCCAGGATTTCAGGAGTGAAAAGTACTGGGTACCATCTTTACTTGGCCTTACATGAACATCAGTGGCCTAATTTTTCTACATGGTTACAAAATACTTCTGATACTCTGCACAAGAGATAATTATTATCTAGAAATATTTAAAACTTTAAGACATGTATTGCTCAAGAAAAAGAATAAGAAGGGGACTTTAAGAAAGGAGGTGAGTAATGAACTACAGGGTAAACCAGGAAATAAATGATAAATGCTTTTGGAGCAATGAATCCATCAGTGGGCTAGAACAAATCGTTTCACTTTTAGGTGTATTTGAAGATAAGCCAGGAAAGGTTGCCAGGTTGTGAACAATCAGGTTAAAATGGGAATTTTTTGTTAGGTGATTGGGAACAATAAAACATTTGAGCAATAAACTGGAGAGTTCCAGTGGTAGTACAGTGGTTAAAACTAGCTGAGGTGCATTCTGTCAAACAGAGGAAAGAGAGCCTAAAGGCTGAGTTTTTATTATATGACAAAGAGCCTCAAAATATCAGTGGCTCACAACAATGGACATTTATAGCTTCTCCTTCATAGTTTTGCAGGTCAGCTGAAGCTCTTTGCCTTCAGGTTGCCAATTGTCTAGGCTTGCTATAGACTGCAGGTTGGGCTCAGGTCCCCAGGTCCCACAGTTTCTCATCCTGAAATCAGGATATACCAGGACATTTTCTTGGTAATGACACACAACCACAAGCAGAAATACCTGCTGACTCTCAGCCTCAGCTCAGAAATAATTATTGTCATTCTCCTCCATTTTCCACTGGCCAAAATAAGTCAATGGCTAAACTCAAGATCAATAGGGTGAAAACATTTACTTTGCGCATTTTAGTAGTACCTCAATGGAACATGACGAAAGTTGTGGCACTATCATTGTGATTTAGGGAGAAGTAAAGAAAAGGGACCAAGGACTAAATCTACCACACAAAAAGTGACTCCTTGGGTACCTACTTGACAAATCTGGACTGATGGTGATAAGAACCTTAACTGGTATTATAACAAAAAGATTTCTAATTATATGATGGGAAGAATTCAAGAGACATTTCTAATGAATGAGGCTTTCTGATCCTCCTGATATTTCCCCTCAGGAATCCTGGGAAAAAATTTAAATCAGTGCAAAGGACGCAGTGAAACACATGATATGTAATTTTTCTTAAAGATAAGAAACTTGAAAGTTGTGATGATCTTGAAAAGCAAGTAGGGCCAGCTTCAAAATTCATAATCTCAGCTATCATGCTGTGTAACTATCAGTTAAAGTATTTCCAGAAATAAAGCACAATATGGATTGAATGTGTGGAGACTTGGTCACGTCATCATTGTTTTAACTGGAAACATTGCTTCAGCCTCTCCCTGTACCTACTGGAATCTGAACAGGTCAATCTAAAGGTTTTAAGATCCAGATTCATAGATTCTCTTCAGAAATGACTGTGATTATAGATAATGTAAAGTACCTGGAGGTTACAAGAGGTTTTCCCAAGAAAATTTTAATGTGCCCTGTTTTGGCCAAATTCAACAGGATGTATTTACAATTAGACAACTTAACTAATTTGTTAACTGCATGGATTATTCTTTTTCTTAGAGTTCCCTTATATTGTCAGTTTTGGATATTATCAATTTTTTCATGAATCCAGGCTAATTTCTTCATGTATATAACTGAGAAGAAAAGTAAGGACAGTGATAATATGTGGTAGGAAAACTTAATGAAAAGATGAATATAAATATGAAAACAATTATTTTATTTAAATGGATGTTAGAATATGACCATGACATATATAGAAAATGAGTTGTAGACAAATTTTTAAATGTTAAAATGGATCTTTAAACTAGGAATAACATTTGATAACATTTGAAACAAAAATCGAATTGATTTGATTGAACTGAACTTTAATTATATTTAGACATAATTATTATTAGTTAAGTAAATTTATGCCAGTACTTTATCATAGAAGCTATTATGTTTATTAACAGGAAAGAGATAATCTGGTGAAAAAAATCTGCCAATATTATCTTTTGACATCATATGGAAGGATCAGTAGGTTTCTTGAATGTGCTTGTCAGTACTTATTTTGGTGTTGTATGAATATAGTCTAGCAAAAGTATTTCTGTGTATTTTTTTCCTCTCTTTTAAGTCATACTATTTTTCAATTATTAAAATAATAAAAGAAAAAGAGGAACAGTATGGCATTTTCCCACAATCACTTCTATGACCTTTTAAAATTTACCTTTTTTATCTCACATAAGGGAAGACTGCATATAAGAAAAGCATAAATAAACCTGTTAAAAATGAAAAAGACTACTTTAGAATATAATAACAGAAAAAATACTTTGTTTATAAAATATTATAAAATGAAATACATTTACCACTATTTGCGAATTGTCACTAAGCCAATATTAAGAAGAGTGAAATGCAAAACTCAGTGAAATTATAACTAGAAAGCTAAATATTTTCTAGACATAGAGATCTTAACATATATGAAAGTAAAATTTTAACCCTTCAGGGCTGTTGAAAAGCAATAAAAATTGTTGAATGACTTGGGCTTATATTCTAAAGTCAAACCAAAGATTTGAATGCTTTCCACTGGTACAGAATTTATAGCTTAAACTTGATTTTCCTTTATCAAGAGTAATGAAATGCAAAGTGTTGAAACAGAAGAGCAGAAATTGATCAACAAAATGTCAATAATCATTATGTTTATGCAACATGAATAGGGCCTATAAATACCTAAAACTCACCATGAATCAAAATATGAAGTTGGAGTTTAGAAAGAAAGACATGAAAAGGGAATCTGAATTTAAAAAGCAGTTATATTTTTCCTTCAGTCTTTCTCAGTTTCAGTTCAGTTCAGTTCAGTTGCTCAGTCGTGTCCAACTCTTTGCAACCCCGTGAACCGCAGCATGCCAGGCCTCCCTGTCCATCACACAACTCCTGAAGTCCCATGTCCACTGTGTTGGTGATATCATCCAACCATCTCATCCTCTGTTGTCCCCTTCTCCTCCTGCCCTTAATCTTTCCCAGCATCAGGGTCTTTTCCAATGATTCAGCTCTCCACATCAGGTGGCCAAAGTATTGGTTTCAGCTTCAACATCAGTCCCTCCAATGAACACCCGGAGTGATCTCCTTTAGGATGGACTGGTTGGATCTCCTTGCAGTCCAAGTGACTCTCAAGAGTCTTCTCCAATCTCACAGTTCAAAAGCATCAATTCTTTGGCGCTCAGCTTTCTTTATAGTTCAACTCTCACATCCATACATGACTACTGGAAAAACCATAGCCTTGACTAGACGGACCTTTGTTGGCAAAGTAATGTCTCTACTCTTTAATATGCTGTCTAGGTTGGTCAAGTGGGTTGCCGGAGAAGGCAACGGCAACCCACTCCAGTACTCTTGCCTGGAAAATCCCATGGACAGAGGAGCCTGGTAGGCTGCAGTCCATGGGATCACGAAGAGTCCGACACGACTGAACGACTTCACTTTCATTTTTCCTTTCATGCATTGGAGAAGGAAATGGCAACCCATTCCAGTGTTCTTGCCTGGAGAATACCAGGAATGGGGGAGCCTGGTGGGCTACCATCTATAGGGTCGCACAGAGTCGGACATGACTGAAGCGACTTAGCAGTAGCAGGTTGGTCATAACTTTCCTTCCAAGGTGTAAGTGTCTTTTAATTTCATGGCTGCAATCACCATCTGCAGTGATTTTGGAGCCCAGAAAAATAAAGTTTGTCACTGTTTCCACTGTTTCCCCATCTATTTGCCATGAAGTGATTGGACCAAATGCCATGATCTTAGTTTTCTGAATGTTGAGCATTAGGCCAACTTTTTCACTCTGCTCTTTCACTTTCATCAATAGGCTCTTTAGTTCTTCTTCACTTTCTGCCATAAGGGTGGTGTCATCTGCATATTTGAGGTTACTGATATTTCTCCCGGCAATCTTGACTCCAGTTTGTGCTTCCTTCACCCCAGCATTTCTCATGATGTACTCTGCATAGAAGTGAAATAAGCAGGGTGACAATATACAGACTTGACGTACTCCTTTTCCTATTTGGAACCAGTCTGTTGTTCCATGTCCAGTTCTAACTGTTGCTTCCTGACTTGCATACAGGTTTCTCAAGAAACAGGTCAGGTGGTCTGGTATTCACATCTCTGTCTGAATTTTCCACAGTTTATTGTGATCCACACAGTCAAAGGATTTGGTATAGTCAATAAAGCAGAAATAGATGTTTTTCTGGAACTCTCTTGCTTTTGCGATGATCCAACAGATGTTGGCAATTTGATCTCTGGTTCCTCTGCCTTTTCTAAAACCATCTTGAACATCTGGAAGTTCACAGTTCATATATTGCTGAAGCCTGGCTTTTTCAGTTTCAGTGGTCAACAGTTGAACCAGGATAGCTACATCTCAGAATCTGCAAAGATGTCCTTCTTCAAAATTGGTCAGAGTTGAATTCTTTAAAAGAGTGCAAAAAATGTAGATGTTTGTTTTTGTAAAATGTCCTGAGACAGCAAAAGAGACACAGATGTATAGAACAGTCTTTTGGACTCTGTGGGAGGGGGGTGGGGGGGATGATTTGGGTGAGTGGCATTAAAACATGTATAATATCATATAAGAAACGAATCGCCAGTCCAGGTTCGATGCAGGATCCAGGAAGCTTGGGGCTGGTGTGCTGAGATGACCCAGAGGGATGGTATGGGGAGGAAGGTGGGAGGGAGGTTTAGGATGGGGAACACGTGTACACCCATGGCAGATGCATGTTGATATATGGCAAAACCAATACAATATTATAAAGTAAAAAAAATAAAAATAAAAAAAATAAACTAACACAACAGAGACTTCTGCAGTTGACATATTAGTTGAGTATAAAATTTGTTATTTTTCATACAGAGTGAAGTAAGCCAGAAAGAAAAACACCGATACAGTATACTAACGCATATATATGGAATTTAGAAAGATGGTAACAATAACCCTGTGTACGAGACAGCAAAAGAGACACTGATGTATAGAACAGTCTTATGGACTCTGTGGGAGAGGGAGAGGGTGGGAAGATTTGGGAGAATGGCATTGAAACATGTAAAATATCATGTATGAAACGAGTTGCCAGTCCAGGTTCGATGCAGGATACTGGATGCTTGGGGCTGGTGCACTGGGACGACCCAGAGGGATGGTGTGGGGAGGGAGGAGGGAGGAGGGTTCAGGATGGGGAAACACATGTATACCTGTGGCGGATTCATTTTGATATTTGGCAAAACTAATACAATTATGTAAAGTTTAAAAAATAAAATTAAATTAAAAAAATTTGTTATTTTTCAGTGGGATCATAAATTGCTTATTTCAGAACATTATATTTATCCCTGTATTTTATAATTTTTATTGTAAACTCTCAGGTTTATAAGATGTAAAATTACATTTTGTTCTTTAAACAATTTAAGAGAAATATAATGTCAGACTTCCCTGGTGGCTCAGACAGTAAAGAATCTGCCTGCAGTGCAAGAGACCTGGGTTCGATCCTTGGGTCAGGAAGATTGCCTGGAAAGGGAATGGCTCCCCACTCCTGAATTCTTGCCTACAGAATCCTATGGATACAGGAGCCTGGTGGGCTATAATCCAAGGGGTTGCACAAGCACACAGCACATAATATAATGTCAAGGAGAAAGTAATAGTGTTTTTATTACTGCCTGAAAATGCATACATATTTTTACAAGCTTTCTAAAATATTTGTTTCAGAATTGTTTTAAAAAATCAGTCATTGAAGAGATGAGACCCCATAATGATGAATCCCCTGAGAGTAAATGAAAATTCAGCAATCTCTGAGCAAGGTGTAGGATATTAAAAAAAAATAAAAATAGATTTTGTTTTTATTAGCATTGAATATCAAACATTATGGAATGAGAAATATATACATATATAAGCAATATAAAACTTTTGGTTATGAATAGATGAAAAATCTTATATGAAAAGATCAGCATAATTTAGCTGTAGTCACATAGAATTAAGCCAAAATTAAGATTTTGCCAATCACTGTTTACATGATTATGGGTTGATTACCATTCTCCTTTAGACTTCATTTCCACATCTCTTAAGTGAGGGAAATTTTTTAAAAAAATGGCTTTAATCGAATTAGAAAATTAGATTCTAAATACAGATAGCTTTTGTAATACAATGTTTGCCATATAGTAAACTAAATAAATAATCTGTTACTGTAATTATTACTATATTATTCTCATTGCAGAAATATATTGTGTGCCAATACTTAACACCTGAGACCTGATAATTTGCAAAGCATAGCATTAATTTTGATGATTTAATCCAATTATTCTATGTAATTTTTTTAGCTACTTAAAAAATTAACTTATTTTAACTAGATCTCTTGGTAATTTTATTTATGTGTGTGTTAGTCACTCACTCATGTCCGAGTCTTTGCATCCCCATGGACTGGAGCTTGCCAGGCTCCTCTGTGCGTGAAATTCTCCAGGCACAAATACTGCAGTGGGTTGCTATTTCCTTCTTCAGGGTATCTTCCCGACCTAGGGATTGAACCCAGGTCTTCTGCATTGCAGGCAGATGCTTTACCGTCTGAGCATACCAGGGAAGCCCATGCCTTTATATTTTCATTGCTGGGCTAAAGTTTTCCTTTGAATTCCACATTCACTTCCAACTACACATTGGATACATAAACATATCTCTCTCAGGTTCACATTAAAAATTGAACTCTTGATCAGACTGATAAATTGCCTTTCTTGCAAAAGCATATGCACATGCACACCCACTTCCCCTGCTCCACAAACACACACACACACACAAATAAGAAAAGCACTAACCAAGCAACTGTATCTGAGTAGATTAAAGCACACTGTCATTTATTTCTCTCACAAGTCTGCCTTTTGGGTGGTACTAGTGATAAATAACCTGTCTGCCAACACAGGAGACATAAGAGACACAGATTTGATCCCTGGGTCAGGAAGATCCCCTGGAGGAGTGCATGGCAACCCACTCCAGTATTCTTGCCTGGAGAATCCCAGCCAGAGGCGCCTGGCTGGAGTCCATGATAGCTTGTCACCGCTACACTTGGTGTCAGCTGGAATCAGGAATCACCTGAAGGTGTCTTCATTCTCATATCAGTTGGTTGTTGCTGGCTTTCAGCTTCGAGGCTGTTGGTTTGAGTACCTTTCTTCCCAGGTAGTCTTTGCTTCCTTACAACCTGATGGTGGCTTTCAAGGATGAACCTCGAGAGTGACCTGAGAGTGAGATTGCCTTTTATAACCTACCTTCAGGGGTCAGGCAGTATCCTTTACCTTACATTCTTATTTGGTAATGTAGCCAAAAGGAGCCAACTGGGTTCAAAGGAAAGAAATAGTCTCCCTAAGCTACTTCCAGAATTGGGTGCAGGATCAGAAATCCTACTATTTCCAGAAGTGGATGTATGATCAGAAATATTGCGTTGCTACTTTTTTTTGGTGGGGGGAGGCAGGGGATTCAATCTGCCACACTGATCAAGTAACAGAATATCAGTACTATTCCTTTATCAGTAATCCAGATTTATTTGCTCAAACCTCAAACCAAGGAGTCAGCCTTAACGTATTATTTTCTTTGACTCGCACATCAGTAAGTCCAGCTGGTGTTATCACCCGTATTATTTATCTTGGATTCCCCTCCTCCTGTCCTTTTGCTTTGTCCCTACCAATCCAAACATATGTTTTGTTTTTCCTAAACTTCACCAGTAAGCTCCTAAAACATCACCTGCTACTTTTTATCCCTGTCCAATCCTTTCTCCACATATGTGCATTACGTTTAATAACAGAATTTTCCTGATGTCACTTCCTTGGTTAAAACAGCCACACATAAGCTTTTCTAATATAGAAATATGATATGGGCATGTGAATCACTCCAATTATGAGAGTTGTGTGTGATAGAAAGAGTAACAAATATGTCTCAATCACCTTTGATTGTTTAAAGATTTGTGGAGTTTTTATACTCTTGTTTTCTTCCTTGAAATGATAAGGAAAAGATTAGCTTGTGTCTTTTAAACAGTCAGAGCACCATATGTTTTATTATTATGTCTCAAAAAGTATACCATTGTTTTCTCCTATAAATGAATATATGGATCATAAACTTTTTTCTTTTTCTAAACAACGTTTGGATTAGGTCCTAGAGCTCTAATTTTCTATCTATTAAGTGTTTCCAGCATATAATCACATAAGGCAAATAGCCATCTTGAAAAGAGACAGATGTTTATACATTATTTACTATTTCTGTTGTGCTGCTTCATGTTCATATAAAATGCATGTATTTTTATATCAACTAAGAAAAGAAAATAATAGGATTTTAGCTAAGTTAAAAACATATTTCTTGATATCTTTTGTAGTCTATCTGCTTTTCATGCTTGATCTTTCTTATACTCAATAAAACATTTACACAATAAAATGATCTCTTCAAAATCTATAATCTGTAATACAAAATCTATAACATTTATATATATGTATTCATACACTTCTTTGGCAAGAATTTTAAATTGTTATATATTTTTTTCTTTAGCCATTGCGTATTTTATGTAATGAAATTCACACGAGGAGCTTGAAAACAGTATAATTTATATTTTATAAAGGCTTATTTTTCTTTTATTCTTTCCTTTGCTAGTGGCAGTCTTCATAGTGACAGTTTTTATTTTCTTCCAAACTTTGAAATTGCATGTATTATGTATGCCTGGGGCATACATGTATGCCTTTAAGCAATATATGGATGGTTTTGTTGATCAAAAACTGGACAGATATGCTAAATTTACTGGTAAGATTTTACCTGTTTTCAACTCACAGTCTTCTAACAATTCTTTAGCAACTTCATGAAATTGTGTGCTATTTTAGTTTAATAGGTACTTTACATTAAAGTTATTAATACAAACAAACTTTGGGGAAATGGTCTTCCTTTATAATTTTTTTAAAGTATTGAATTTTAAAAAATCTGATGTTTCATCCAGTGTATCTCAGAATTTTTTCTAATTACCTCAATTCTGAAACATCATTTTTCAAATTAGTTTGCATTTAAAATGATCAGATCAAAGCCTTACATTTTATAGAAACTTTATAAAAAGTGAGTAATAAGTATCCTCCCGAGACAACTTCCTTAATTTATTAGAAAAAAAATGATAATCTACAGGACACAGTTCACATTATATAATAATGCATGTGAGAAAGCTTTTGCTAATGAAATTACTCATTATCTGTACTCTAGATTTTTCTTGTAGCTGAGATATAATTGGCATATAACATTATATTAGTTTCAGCTGTATAACATAATTGTTCTGTAATTGTATATATTGCAAAATGACTAAAACAGTAAGTCGTCTATCACCACACGTAGTTACAATTATTTTCTTGTGATAAGAACTTTTAAGATGTACTTGCTTAGCAATTTTCAAATATACAGTGTGGTACTATTAACTTGTGCTCTGGATTCCAAGGCCATGGTGTTAATAATCCATTGCTTAGTAACAATTAGACACAGACTTAATTTCTTAAAACACATATTATCTCACTGTTTCAGGAATCTAGTCATAGCTTACGTGAGGTGTCTTCTGCAGAATCTCTCACAGGGCTACAGTCTGGGTTTTGGCCAGGGCTAATTTCAATTCTGAATATTCATTAAAAGGACTGATGCTGAAGCTGAAGTACTTTGACTACCTGATGCAAAGAGCCGACTCAGAAAAGATGCTGATGCTGGTAAAGATTGAGGGCAGAATGAGAAGGGGCCAACAGAGGACAAGATGGTTGGATGGCATCACTGACTCAATGGACATGAGTTTGAGCAAACCTGGGGAGATAGTGAAGGACAGGGAATCTTGCATGCTGCAGTCCATGGGGTCTCAGAGTGGGACATGACTTAGCAACTGAACAGCAATCTCACTGGAAGGTTTGAGCTAAGACCTGTTTTCTAAGTTCAGTAGTTTTGATAAAATTCAATTTTTTACAGCCTATTGGGCCTCAGTTCCCAACTGACTATTGCCTGTTTCTTGCATCACCAGAATATGCAAGCTGAGAAAGCAGTAGAGAACATCAGCAAGAAAGAAATTTAAATCTTATGGAGCTGTTGGATTTTTTATATTTCTCTACTGATTTCATCCTAAATGCCCACATAAGGTGTTTTAAATTAGAAACAGATTTTTAAATTAGATATTTCACAGTAAATAATAGCATTATTATTCACATGTTCGATCTTTATCCCTAGGACTATAAGATAGATGCATGTCATTGTCCAAAGGAAGAAAAACTTGCCCCCATAGGCAGGAGTGTGGAAAACATTGTTTTATGCTTATAAAGGGCCAAGATACCTTCTCTTTCGTTCTTTTTTCTCTCTTGGTGAAGGGTGTCTTCCTTACTCTAGCCCTTAGCTCTGTAAATAAAATTTCTTCTGAAAACAGATAACCCCATGTGTTTGGTCTACAATCAAGAGAAATCTTTAAGTTCCTGGGCCTCATTCCTTCTTGAAATGAAAATACCTAAGAAGATAACCTTTGCAGTTTTTCTGGCTCCTTGAGGGCTTAACCCAGACACCTACTGGTGGCCATATCCATTTAGCCCTTTAAAGAGATAAGAAATTACATTATTCTTTTGAATTAGAAAAATTAACTAGACAAATGACTATGGATCTAATTCTAATAGTATGTGAACTTGTTACTGGGAGACAGGGCTTTTTACCTGAATATTAAGAAATCTAGGAAAGTTTTATTTCCCCACAGTAATTTAACCAGTTAGGTATTATCTCGTCATTTTTGTCATATTCTGGGCTTCCCTAGAAGCTCAGGCTGTAAAGCATCTGCCTGCAATGCAGAGCCTGGCAGGCTACAGTCAATACGGTTGAAAAGAGTCAGACAGGACTGAGCGACTAACACAGACATTTATCATATTCTATTAGTGATAAGAAGTCACAGGTCCCACCCACTCTTAAGGAGAGAGGCGGAGATATATTTGTAGGCCACTTGAAGGTCTGTGTACCAAAGCCATCTTTGCAGACATCAAATAGGTTGAAAATAATTATAGCTGAAAAAATCATATACATTTATTTGTAACAATAAAGTTTAAAAATCAAGTTTTATATCAATATTTCCTGGTATAGAAAATTTGGCTCAATCTGTATGAACAATTTTCAAGTTGTTGAAACTTTATTAGACCGATAATGAATCTACATAACATACTTTTAAGTTCAGTTCAGTTCAGTTGCTTATTCATGTCCAACTCTTTGTGACCCCATGAATTGCAGCATGCCAGGCCTCCGTGTCCATCACCAACTCCCGGAGTTCACTCAGACTCAAGTCCATCAAGTCAGTGATGCCATCCAGCCATCTCATCCTCTGTCGTCCCCTTCTCCTCCTGCCCCCAATCCCTCCCAGCATCAGAGTCTTTTCCAAAGAGTAAACTTTTCGCATGAGGTGGCCAAAGTACTGGAGTTTCAGCTTTAGTATCATTCCTTCCAAAGAACACCCAGGACCCATCTCCTTTAGAATGGACCGGTTGGATCTCCTTGCAGTCCAAGGGACTCTCAAGCACCTTCTCCAACACCACAGCTCAAAAGCATCAATTCTTTGATGCTTAGTTTTCTTCACAGTCCAACTCTCACATCCATACATGACTACTGGAAAAACCGTAGCCTTGACTAGACGGACCTTTGTTGGCAAAGTAATGTCTCTGCTTTTCAATATGCTATCTAGGTTGGTCATAACTTTCCTTCCAAGGAGTAAGCGTCTTTTAATTTCATGGCTGCAGTCACCATCTGCAGTGATTTTGGAGCCCAAAAAAATAAAGTCTGACACTGTTTCCACTGTTTCCCCATCTATTTCCCATGAAGTGATGGGACCAGATGCCATGATCTTCGTTTTCTGAATGTTGAGCTTTAAGCCAACTTTTTCACTCTGCTCTTTCACTTTCATCAAGAGGCTTTTTAGTTCCTCTTAACTTTCTGCCATAAGGGTGGTGTCATCTGTATATACTTTATATCTGGCTAAATTATATAAATTGATGAATTATATAAATTCAGTATTATTGGCTTGCTTTGAAATATCTTGTTATCATCTTTATAAAATCAATAGATTTAAAAAAAATATTAGTGGTAAACTCTATCTTACACAAACATAAAATTTTATAATGTGCTTATTCCCTTCATAACAATATGAGAAATATGGGTTTTTAACTGCAGTTTGTCTTTAGGAAAATTGAATTGAAGAATGATTTTCTAATTTACTCATAGTTATCTAGCTACCAAAGCAGGATAAGGTCTTTTAACCCAGGTTTCCCAATATGATCAAGGGTACTTCATATATATCTCAGCATTATTTGATGCATTTGGCCAATTTCTTTGTATTAATGTAGACTTCTTTAATTTAATTTCATAATACATTCTTTGGCTTTGGATTTTTTTTTTTAAATTGTGTTTTCTTATATGTCTTTTTTGCTGGCTGTTTCTTTTTCATATAGCCTCAGGTCTTTGCATTGTACCTTTATTTTCCCCTCATACTAAATACACTTTGTCTAACTCATGCCATCTCCCTGACTTGGAAACCATTTATACCCTTATCTCTCCCAAAATTATATCACTAGTTCTGTTTTCATTTTTGGGTTTCAGTACCCATAAGTATGAATGCTACTACTGCTAAGTCACTTCAGTCGTGTCTGACTCTGTGCAACCCCATAGACAGCAGCTCCCTGGGATTCTCCAGGGAAGAATACTGGAGTGAGTTGCCATTTCCTTCTCCAATCCATGAAAGTGAAAAGTGAAAGTGAAGTCGCTCAGTAGTGTCTGACCCTCAGCGACCCCATGGACTGCAGCCTTCCAGGCTCCTCTGTCCATGGGATTTTCCAGGCAAGTACTGGAGTGGGGTGCCATTGCCTTCTGCAAGAAGTATGAATAACAATCTACTATACATGTACATTTGAATATCTGTTGATTATCTCAATCTTAACATGACCAAAATTAATTTTTTCTTATCTTCAAATAAACTTGTTCCTCTTCCAATATTCATCATTTTAAGTAAGTGACACCACCATCCACTAGTTGTTCAAGGGATAAAGTAAAACAACACTTACATATAAGTGAACACCACATCCTACCAATTTTGCCACAAAAATAATGGCTCAACTAAGACAAGTTACCTCCATCTCTACCCCCGCCCCCAACTTGTCTTAATCATTTTGCCTTATCTTCTATAAAAATTGCTATTGTACTATCGTTCCCAACTAATCCAATCTTCCAGTAGCAGCCAAAATAATCATAAAATATAAATTGGGTGATGCCATTTATCTGATTAAATTTTTTCAATAGCTTTGTATTGCATTTAAGAGAAAGGAAAAAAAATCTTAACATTGCCCTCATGATACACTTTTAGTTTTATCTTTTGTCACTCTTACTATCCACTTACTCTTTCTGCTTTGGCTTTCTGTCAGGGTCTGAGCAATTCTTTTAGGTCTTTAAAATTTTATCTCTCTTTTCTTGAAGCACACCTCTCTATTAATTGACTCCTTTTACTCCATACTCCAAATAATTTTGCCAATCTATTCATACTTATTAATAAGTTTTGGCTTAAAGTCAATTTCTCAAAAACTTTCCAGTATTCTTTAAATAAATCCCTTAAAAAAATAATCTCAGAGCATCAATTTCCTTTCCTTCATAGACAATATCAGTTTCTAAAAACAGCTGTTTGTTTCTGTGATTATCAATATGTTTTCTCCTTTAACTGGTCAATGAATAGTAAACTTTATCTTTTGCTTGGATTTTATTGCTAAAGCTTATAGATAGAACATAATGAGGGATAATTTTGATGTAATAGCATCCCAAAATTTTTCCAAAATAATATTGTGTATATTTATTTTCATTGTTCTTGATAACTTCTGGATTATCTCTTTTACCTCCTACTGTTTTTACATTCATCTTATCTCTCCAGGATGTGCTTTATCAGTTCTTCCTCAAAGCATTTCAAATCAGTTTGGTGACCCTTTGTTGCAGAGACATGCAATGCCTGTGTAATATCACTGTCAAGCTTCAATACTTTATAATTTATTTTTCTACCTTAATATTTTCTAACCTTATTGACAGTAAATTCATTTACAATAAATTCTAATATGTAAACTCAAACCTCTTCTATAATTTCTTCTGAGACTTTTTTTTACAATCTTGCATTCCCATGGTTTTCTAATTTACCAAGTAATTGTTCTTTACTTTTTAGTAATTTGAATTTAATAACTTTAATAATGACCATAATGGTACAAGAGTAACTGTTAAAATTTCCATGATATTTTTCTATTTCAGTAACTCCATTAATCACACATAAAGAGGATGCTTCTCTTTCCTAAAACTGCAGGAAATCTAAATTCTGCTTTTGTATAAAAGATAGTTAAAGGATCTCAATCCCTCTTTGCCTGAGTGAGAATTTACTGCAGTGAGAATTTATGTAGGAAGTTGACTACAAGAATTGAACATGAGGCCTGATTTTCTTCCTTACAAGAAGAAAGCCTGTATTTTCAGAATTGGGGGTTGGACAGAGCATTTAATTGAGCCCATAAAATGCTACGTATGTACCTAATCTTTTTTTTTTTATTAATACAATATTATTTTCTCCCAGAAAGGAATCTGAGATGTTAATGATCAAGTCATCATCTTTTATGGGTGAAAACACAGTTCATTTGGCCAGTATGTATTTGGTGACTTTGTCAATAGTTATGTAAAAAGAGCTAAGTCAGTACCTTAGAAGGCAGATTCCTTAAACTTTTTCTTCTTTTCACAGACAGTTTTGTGTAATGGGGTATTGCTTGCAAAATCAACTTGTAGAGACTCCATAGGGAGAAGGAAACATAGATATATGCAATTACTTGGGGGACAGATTAAAAAAAAATTCAATAGTTAGGCTTGAGTATGATTATACTTTTTGTTGTCAGTGTCTATATACATTTCCTCTTTCATTT
This sequence comes from Bubalus bubalis, assembly GCF_019923935.1. NCBI lineage: Eukaryota > Metazoa > Chordata > Mammalia > Artiodactyla > Bovidae > Bubalus > Bubalus bubalis. Next base: position 39,269,992 of record NC_059163.1, on the reverse strand, counting down.
ATTTGTAGTGTTCCTTTCACCAAAATTAATCATAACTTTTAAAATTGGAGCTATAAGAGACTCAGAAAGAAATGAGTCTTAATGGTGATAGGACTTTATAAGTGGTGCCAAATATTCTTTTTTCTCACTTGACTTTAAAGCACATAATAAATATAATTAAATTGCCTACATGTTAAATACTGTTAAGGATTTAACAAATATTATTGTCTTATTTCTAACAGATTTATAGAGAATAATCAATTATACTCTATGGTGGGACCTATACTTATTTAATGTACATTACTGGGGCTTCCCAGGTGGCACTAATGGTAAAGAATCTGCCTGCCAGTGAAGGAGTTGTAAGAGATACGGGTTTGATCCCTGTGCTGGGAAGATCCCCTGGCAGAGGAAATGGCAGCCCACTCCAGTATTCTTGCCTGGAGAATCCCATTAACAGAGGAGTCTTGTGGTCTACAGTCCATAGGGTCACAAAGAGTTGGACACAATTGAAGCAACTCAGCACACATAATAAACATGCACAGTAAAAATCTTTGTTCACTGTATTCTGATCATCAACTTACAATTCTTAATTTTATTCTGATTCAGTCAGGATTTTCAATATGTTTTTTGCTGAATATCTTTCAATTATGAGCATTTCTGCTGCATTCATTATGGTCAATTGCTTGCCATTATCGCACTCTCTTTGCACTTCTACATAATTCCCTCTAGTGGAGTCTCTTGTGCTTACTCCATTCCTGTGTGCTCTGTACAGTTCTATGCTTGATTCATCCTTGGGAGTGTCAATGTCATCAAATATTTTATCCCTTTGTTTCCATTCCTTGAATTCTCTTTGTTTTTCTATGCTGGGCTCTTCTTCATGGCCATAGTAATAGTCTTTTCTTTGCGACCAAGGGCAAAGCACCTAAAATCTTGACTGTGAAGCATTAGCTTGCTATTTGAATTTTAATCTGAAAAAGAATCACTCACCCTACTGAACTGTTATTGCTCCATTTATATTTTCCTACTGAAAGCAATGCCCATGTTATGTGTTCAATCAGTCATTACACAGTATAATGAAGGCAACCAATATATGTTATATCTGTTTACTTTAAATTTATAAAAATCTGTACATTTATGACACAAATGACATGACAGAGTCTTTAACAATTCCCTATTTAACAGTAAAGAAAAATTAGTTCTGGCTTAACTTTTTAATTTGCTTGTATATTCTATAAAAAGACAGTTACTTGTAAGATGCATATGTAAATATGTTTGTGTGTGTGTGCTATGTTGCTTCGGTTGTGTCTGATTCTTTGCAAACCTGTGGACTGTAGCATGCCAGGCTCCTCTGTACATGGGATTCTCCAGGCAAGAATACTGGAGTTAGTTGCCATGTCCTCCTCTAGAGGATTTTCCCAACACAAGGATCAAACCTGTGTCTTTTCTCCTGCATTGGCAGGCAGATTCTTTACCAATAGTGCCACCTGGGAAGTCCACATATGTGTGTATATATGATACATAATTAATTAAACCTTGTAGAGAGTTGAACACTATAATATTATAGAACAATCAAATAATGAAACTATCTTAAAAATAAAGTTACAATGGTTCTAAACATCATTCAAATTAAACATTTCTAAATAAATACTGATTATTAGGAGTTAATTCTGATAGATAACAGTTATTTTACTAGAGTAACTTTTTTATACTCCATGACCCAAAATGCACAGTTTACTCTCACACAACCAAAAAAAAAAAAATCTTAAAATGGAGCAATAAACCAAAGCCTATGTTTATCTAATTATACTTTTCCCTTCATAAATCAAGGAGACTATGAATTGTGGTGAAAAATTCAATTAACATTTGGTATATTACATACCTTATTTTTAAAGAAGAAAATTATCTTAGGAGGATATGGAAATTTAATACTAATTGAGGTATAATTGATTAACAATGTAGTGATAGTTTCACATATACAGCAAAGTGAATCAGTTATACATACACATGTATCTATTCCTTTTCAAGTTCTATTCCCATTTAGGTTGCTGCATAATACTCGGCAGAATTCCCCTGTGCTATATAACCAACCAAGGGTCCTTGTTGGTTATCCATTTTAAATATGGCAGGGTGTACAAGTCAGTCTCAAACTCCCTAACTATCCCATCGATCCACCCTTCCCCTTGGTAACCATAAGTTTGAAGAACAGGTTATTTTTAATGTTTAGTTGTTTGCGATATAAATTTTGAATAAATACATGTTCCCAGGTGGTGCTGGTAGTAAAAGAACCTACCTGCCAATGTAGGAGACAAGAAATATAGGTTTAATTTCTGAGTTGGGAAGACCCCCTAGAGTAGGGCATGGCAACCCACTCCAGTATTCTTGCCTGGAGAATCCCATGGAAAGAGGAGTCTGGTGGTGGTGGAAAGAGGAGTCTATGGTTCATAGAGTTGTACACGACTGAAGCAGCTTAGCACACACACACACACACACACACACACACACACACACATGTTCAATATTTGCATTACAGGTATCATCATGTGGGATTCAGAATACTTGGGAATAGATTTAATTGAAATAATAAACATAGTTCATCTATTAAAAATTATAGTTAATATTTATAATATGAAATTAACCTATTTATATGCCAATTATAATTTATCATAATGATTTATATGCTTTGTATTTTTTTTGTATTTTTATATATTATACTCCATATAAAGGTACTAAAGATATCAGGTATTTTCTCTACACTATAAAATATATCTTTGTAATTTATTTATTTTATGCATAGTAGTTTGTATCTCTTAATTTCCTACCTCTTTCATGCCCCTCTGACTTCTCTCTCCCCATTGGCAACCATTAGTTTGTTCTCTATATCTGTAAGTATTTGTTTATTATGCTATATTCGTTTGTTTTATTTTATAGATTTTATATATTAGTGCTAGCATATGGTATTTGTCTTTGTCTGACTTATTTTACTAACATAAAACCCTACATCTGTGCTGTTGCAAATAGCAAAATTTCATTCTTATTGTGTATGTATACAAGAAATGTTGATCATATCAAAGAATGACATTTTTATGTATATCTTTGTGTATGTATACACACAATATGTATTATGAATATATATATGTATATATATTCACACACACATACCTTATATTCTTTATTCATTCATTGGTTGATAGACACTTAGGTTGCTTCCACATCTTCACTGTTATAAATATTGCTGCTATGAACATTGGGGTGCATATCTTTTCAAATTAGTGTTTTCATTTTCTTTGGATATATAACCAGGAGTGGAATTGCTAGTAGTCCTGTTTTTAGTAGGATTAAATTGCTAGTAGTTGTTTTAGCAACTAAATTGCAACTACTAATTGCTAGTAGTTGTTTTAGCAACCCCCTGATAGCTCAGTTGGTAAAGAATCTGCCTGTGGTGCAGGAGACACCAGTTCAATTCCTGGGTGGGGAAGATCTGCTGGAGAAGGGATAGGCTACCCAGTCCAGTATTCTTGGGCCTCCCTTGTGGCTCAGTTGATAAAGAATCTGCCTGCAGTGCGGGAGACCTGGGTTCCATCTGTGGGTTGGGAAGATCCCCTGAGAAGGGAAAGTCTACCCACTCCAGTATTCTGACCTTGAGAATTCCATGGACTGTATAGTCTATGGGGTCACCAAGAGTCAGACATGACTGAGAGACTTTCACTTCACTTCATACTTTTCCATAGTGGTTGAACCCATTTATGTTGCTACCAACACTGTACTACATTTTCTTTACATACTTGACAACATTTGTTATTTGCAGTATATTAGATGACAATCATTTGACAGGTATGAGGTGATACTTCATTGTGTTATTTTTCTTTTTCATATTCTTTTCCATATAGGTTATTACAGAATATTGAGTAGAGTTTCCTATGCTATACAGTAAGTCCTTGTTGATTATCTATTTTATACACAGTAGTTTATGTATATTAATTCCAACCTCCTAATTAGCTCTCCTTCACCTTTCCTCTTTGGTAACCATAAGTTTGTTTCCTATGTCTGTGAGTCTATTTCTATTTTGTAAATAAGCTCATTTATATCATTTTTTTAAATTTCACATTTAAGTGGTTTACATGATATATGTCTTTCTTTGTTTGACTTACCTCACTAAATATGTAATCTCCAGATCCACCCATGTTGTTGAAATGCCATTATTTTATTCTTTTTTATGACTGAGTAGTATTCCATTGTGTGTATACACCGCATCTACTTTATCTATTCATCTGTCAATGGACATTTAGGTTGCTTCTATTTCTTGGCTATAGTAAATAATGCTGCAGTGAACATTGGGGTGCATATATCTTTACAAATTAGAGTTTTTTTCTGGATATATGCCCAGGAATAGGGTTGTTAGCTCATATAGTAGCTCTTTTTAGTTTTTGAAGAAATATCCATACTGTTCTCCATAGTGGCCATACCAATTTTTATTTCTACCAGCAGTGTAGGAGAGTTCCTTTTTTCCATGCCCTCTCCAGCATTTATTACTTTTAGACATTTTGATGATGATCATTCTGACTGATGTGAGGTGATACCTCATTGTAGTTTTGATTTGCATTTCTCTAATAATTAGCAATGTTGGGTATCTTTTTGTGTGTTTTTGTCCATCTGCATGTTTTCTTTGGAGAAATGTCTTATTGACTTCTGCTCATGTTTTGGTTGGGTTTTTCAGTTTCTTTGAGTTTATGTGCTGTTTATGTATATTGGAAATTAATTCCTTGTCAGTAGTCTTGTGCAAATTCCCTTGTAAGTGACTATTTTTCTCATATAACCTTTAGAATTTCCACTTTATCTTTTACTTCTGCCATTTTAATTATGATGTATCTTGATGTGGCTCTCTTTGGGTTCATCTTATTTGGGACTCTGTGTGCTTCCTGTACCTGGGTATCTATTTTCTTCTTCAGGTTTGGGATGTTATCAGTCATAATTTCATCAAATATATTTTTAAACCCTTTCTCTTTCTCTTCTCATGCTGGGGTCCCTATAATGTAGATGTTAGTACGCATGATGTTGATTCAGAGGTAATTTAAACTAAGCTCATTTTTAAGTTTGTTTTTCTTTTTGCTGTTCAGATTGGGTGATTTTAGTTATTTTAACTTCTAGATCACATGAATATTTTTGTATCATTTAGTCTTCTGCTAATTCCTTTTGGTATGTTTTTCATTTCAGTTTTTGAAAACTTTATGTGGTAAATTATCTATCTCTGTTTCACTAGTTGTTTTCTCAGAGGTTTTTCCTTCTTTATTTGTTTCAAACAAATTCCTCCATCTTCTCATTTTCTTCCTTCTCTGTCTCTGTGAAAATAGGTGAAATAGTTTCCTGTGCTAGTCTTGAAGGGGTGTCCTTTTGTGTAAGCATCCCTATGCAGTCTATTTGTCCCCTGTGGCTTTGTTGGGAAAGCTGGATATGAAGTGAGTACAGGTTACATCTTCCCCTCAAGGTATACTGGCAGTTATCACCTTGGTGGGAGTCGTACTAGAAGCAGAGGGGCTGGGGCCAGAGCCAGGTATGAGCTAGGGTTTCTATGCTCAGTGGCTATCCCTTCCTTCTCAGGGGTGAAGACTAGACCCAAAGTGCTATAGCAGAAGCCCTGAGGGTAGGGTCCGAGCCTACCCTCTGTCCTCTCTAAATATGTGCTCTCTCCACTCCTAGCTATCGTACTTTTGCCCCAGAGGGGAGCAGTGCTGGAGCAAAAAGAGCTGGAGTGGATGCCCAGTGTAAGGCAGTGAGTATGCTAGGATGGTCTCAACAGCCCAGTCAGAGCTCTAGACATTTCCCAATCTATCATCTCTGTCAGTGCCACTAATGGCCAACATTGCCCCCTTTAGTGCTTTGCCAAGTCCCAGACAGCCATACAGCTCCCTTCCTGTGTTTCCTTCCCTGCTACAACAGCTTCTGCCCTAGTAAGGAGCTGCAGTGGAGCTAAAAGTGCTGAAATGGGCACTTGGTCTGGGAGAGGGCATGTGCTGGAGTGGTCACAGAAAGCCAGTCAGAGTGCTGGGCTGTTTTCAGTCTGCTTCCTCCAAGTTGTTCCTGGGAGTAAGCAAGCATATGTACACTGTTCATGAGTGGAGTATAGTACCTTACAGCCCTCTGTTATCCCACTGCTTCTCAAACCAACAAAGTGAACTCATTTTCCCAATGTTGGATGCCAGGGCTGTGGTGTCTAATATATAGCTCAAAAAACTTGCTCAGTAGGGAGGATCTCCAAGCCTATGCAATCCTCCTCTTCTTTTTTGACCCCTTCAAGGGGTCCAGGTCCCAAAACGATTGCATCTTCTTCCTTCCTACCTGACTCCACATGGGCCTTTCTTGACAGTCTTAATTGTAGAAGAGTTTTTCTGCCAGTCTCCAGTTTGTTTTCTATGAGAATTACTACACATGTAGATGTGCTTTTGATGTGTTCATGTGGGAGCTGAGGTCCATGTCCTCCTACTCTATCATCTACTCCTCCTCCTCCCACCTCCTCCTCCTTTGGCAAGGGCTGTTTTGCATAGTCAGCATATTGAAAAGCAGAGACTTTTCTTTGCTGACAAAGGTCCGTCTAGTGAAAGCTATGGTTTTTCCAGTAGTCATGTATGGATGTGAGAGTTGTACTATAAAGAAAGCTGAGCATTTAAGAATTGATGCTGCTGAACTGTGGTATTGGAGGAGACTTTTGAGAGTCTCTGGGACTGCAAGGAGATCCAACCAGTCAATCCTAAAGGAAATCAGTCCTGAATATTCATTGGAAGGACTGATGCTGAAGCTGAAACTCCAATACTTTGGCCACCTGATACGAAGAACTGACTCATTTGAAAAATACCCTGATGCAGGGAAAGATTGAAGGCAGGAGGAGAAGGGGATGACAGAGGATGAGATTGTTGGATGGCATCACTGACTCAATGGACTAGAGCTTGGATAAGCCCCAGGAGTTGGTGATGGACAGGGAAGCCTGGCGTGCTGCAGTCCATGGGGTCACAAATAGTTAGACCGGACTGAGTGACTGAACTGCTGCTGTTTTGCATTACTTCTGACTTCCTATAATATACCTTATCATTGAATTCTAATTAAAAAAAAGTGTAATGGAAGCAAATGAGATGCATGTCATAGTTTGAGGAGAAAATAATCATGAAGAGTATATTTTGACATAATTTTATGAGGTCATGTATTTTTCCAGTTCCAGCAAAGGGGAAAAGAATCAAATAGAACAATAATATGTGAATATTAAGTTAACTTTATTTGTTCAACTTGACTGGGTCATAGGGTGTCCAGTTATATGGTTAATCATTATTTCTGAGTGTGGGGTTATTTCTGAATGAGATTAACATTTCAATTGGTAGACTTATTAAAATAGATTGCTCTTTCCAGTGTAGGTGGGCATCATCTAATTCATTGAGGGCCTGAATAGAACAAAAATGTAGAGAAAGGGAGAATTTCTTTCTCTACCCAATTGTTGAGCTAAGACATTGGTCTTTGCTGCCCTTGGACTGGGTCTTATACCAACTCCCTTGGGTCTACAGGTTACAGACAGCAGATTGATCAGATCAGATCAGATCAGTCGCTCAGTCGTGTCTGACTCTTTGCGACCCCATGAATCGCAGCATGCCAGGCCTCCCTGTCCAACACCAACACCTGGAGTTGACTGAGACTCACCTCCATCGAGTCAGTGATGCCATCCAGCCATCTAATCCTCTGTCATCCCCTTCTCCTCCTGCCCCCAATCCCTCCCAGCATCAGAGTCTTTTCCAATGAGTCAACATTTCACATGAGATGGCCAAAGTACTGGAGTTTCAGCTTTAGCATCATTCCTTCCAAAGAAATCCCAGGGCTGATCTCTTTCAGGATGGACTGGTTGGATCTCCTTGCAGTCCAAGGGATTCTCAAGAGGCTTTTCCAACACCACAGTTCAAAGGCATCAATTCTTCAGCGCTCAGCTTTCTTCACAGTCCAAATCTCACATCCGTATATGACCATTGGAAAAACCGTAGCCTTGACTAGACGGACCTTTGTTCACGAAGTAATGTCTCTGTTTTTCAATATGCTATCTAGGTTGGTCATAACTTTCCTTCCAAAGAGTAAGCGTCTTTTAATTTCATGGCTTCAGTCACCATCTGCAGTGATTTTGGAGCCCAGAAAAATAAAGTCTGACACTGTTTCCACTGTTTCCCCATCTATTTCCCATGAGGTGATGGGACCGGATGCCATGATCTTCGTTTTCTGAATGTTGAGCTTTAAGCCAACTTTTTCACTCTCCTCTTTCTCTTTCATCAAGAGGCTTTTTAGTTCCTCTTCACTTTCTGCCATAAGGATGGTGTCATCTGCATTTCTGAGGTTATTGATATGTCTCCCGGCAATCTTGATTCCAGCTTGTGTTTCTTCCAGCCCAGCGTTTCTCATGATGTACTCTGCATAGAAGTTAAATAAACAGGGTGACAATATACAGCCTTTTCAGTATAATATACATACAATATACGTACTCCTTTTCCTATTTGGAACCAGTCTGTTGTTCCATGTCCAGTTCTAACTATTGCTTCCTGACCTGAATACAAATTTCTCAAGAGGCAGATCAGGTGGTCTGGTATTCCCATCTCTTTCAGAATTTTCCACAGTTTATTGTGATTCACACAGTCAAAGGCTTTGGCATAGTCAATAAAGCAGAAATAGATGTTTTTCTGGAACTCTCTTGCTTTTTCCATGATCCAGTGGATGTTGGCAATTTGATCTGGTTCCTCTGCCTTTTCTAAAACCAGCTTGAACAACAGGAAGTTCACAGTTCACATATTGCTGAAGCCTGGCTTGGAGAATTTTGAGCATTACTTTACTAGTATGTGAGATGAGTGCAATTGTGTGGTAGTTTGAGCATTCTTTGGCATTGCCTGTCTTTGGGATTGGAATGAAAACTGATCTTTTCCAGTCCTGTGGCCACTGCTGAGTTTTCCAAATTTGCTGGCATATTGAGTGCAGCACTTTCACAGCATCATCTTTCAGAATTTGGAATAGCTTAACTGGAATTCTATCACCTCCACTAGCTTTGTTCGTAGTGATGCCTTCTAAGGCCCACTTGACTTTACATTCCAGGATGTCTGGCTCTAGGTGAGTGATCACACCATCGTGATTATCTGGGTTGTGAAGATTTTTTTGTACAGTTCTTCTGTGTATTCTTGCCATCTCTTCTTAATATCTTCTGTTTCTGTTAGGTCCATACCATTTCTGTCCTTTATTGAGCCCATCTTTGCATGATATGTTCCTTTGGTATCTCTGATTTTCTTGAAGAGATCTCTAGTCTTTCCCATTCTGTTGTTTTCCTCTATTTCTTTGCATTGATCGCTGAAGAAGGCTTTCTTATCTCTTCTTGCTATTCTTTGGAACTCTGCATTCAGATGTTTATATCTTTCCTTTTCTCCTTTGGTTTTTGCTTCTCTTCTTTTCACAGCTATTTGTAAGGCCTCCCCAGACAGCCATTTTGCTTTTTTGCATTTCTTTTCCATGGGGATGGTCTTGATCCCTGTCTCCTGTACAATGTCACAAACCTCATTCCATAGTTCATCAGGCACTCTATCTATCAGATCTAGTCCCTTAAATCTATTTCTCACTTCCACTGTATAATCATAAGGGATTTGATTTAGGTCATACCTGAATGGTCGAGGGGTTTGCCCTACTTTCTTCATTTTCAGTCTGAATTTGGCAATAAGGAGTTCATGGTCTGAGCCACAGTCAGCTCCTGGTTTTCTTTTGCTGACTGTATAGAGCTTCTTCATCTTTGGCTGCAAAGAATATAATCAATCTGATTTCAGTGTTGACCATCTGGTGATGTCCATGTATAGAATCTTCTCTTGTATTTTTGGAAGAGGGTGTTTGTTATGACCAGTGCATTTTCTTGGAAAAACTCTATTAGTCCTTGCCCTGCTTCATTCCATATTCCAAGGCCAAATTTGTCTGTTACTCCAGGTGTTTCTTGACCTCCTACTTTTGCATTCCAGATCAGATCAGATCAGATCAGTCGCGTCCAACATTTTGTGACCCCATGAATTGCAGCAAGCCAGGCCTGCCTGTCCATCACCAACTTCCAGAGTTCACTCAGACTCAAGTCCATCGAGTCAGTGATGCCTTCCAGCCATCTCATCCTCTGTCATCCCCTTCTCCTCTTGCCCCCAATCCCTCCCAGCATCAGAGTCTTTTCCAATGAGTCAACTCTTCACATGAGGTGGCCAAAGTACTGGAGTTTCAGCTTTAGCATCATTCTTTCCAAAGAAATCCTAGGGCTGATCTCCTTCAGAATGGACTGGTTGGATCTCCTTGCAGTCCAAGGGACAACTCCCCCCTCCCCCAATAATGAAAAGGACATCCTTTTTGGGTGTTAGTTCTAAAAGGTCTTGTAGGTCTTCATAGAACCGTTTATTTCAGCTTCTTCAGCGTTACTGGTTGGGGCATAGACTTGGATTACTGTGATATTGAATGGTTTGCATTGGAAATGAACAGAGATCTTTCTGTCATTTTTGAGATTGCATCCAAGTATTGCATTTTGGACTCTCTTGTTGACCATGCTGGCTACTCCTTTTCTTCTGAGGGATTCGTGCCTGCAGCAGTAGATATAATGGTCATCTGAGTTAAATTCACCCATTCCAGTTCATTTCAGTTCGCTGATTCCTAGAATGTCAACAGTCAGTCTTGCCATCTCTTGTTTGACCACTTCCAATTTGCCTCAATTCATGGACCTGACATTCCAGGTTCCTATGCAATATTGCTCTTTACAGCATCAGACCTTGCTTCTATCACCAGTCACATCCACAGGTGGGTATTCTTTTTGCTTTGGCTCCATCCCTTCATTCTTTCTGGAGTTATTTCTCCACTGATCTCCAGTAGCATATTGGGCACCTACTGACCTGGGGAGTTTCTCTTTCAGTATCCTATCATTTTGCCTTTTCATACTGTTCATGGGGTTCTCAAGGCAAGAATACTGAAGTGGTTTGCGATTCCCTTCTCCAGTGGACCACATTCTTTCAGATTTATCCACCCTGACACACCCATCTTGGGTTGCCCCACGGGCATGGCTTAGTTTCATTGAGTTAGACAAGGCTGTGGTCCTAGTGTGATTAGATTGACTAGTTTTCTGTGAGTATGGTTTCAGTGTGTTTGCCCTTGATGCCCTCTTGCAACACCTACCGTCTCACTTGGGTTTCTCTTACCTTGGGCGTGGGGTATCTCTTCACCGCTGCTCCAGCAAAGCGCAGCCATTGCTCCTTACCTTGGACGAGGGTTATCTTCTCACCGCTGCCCTTCCTGACCTTCAACGTGGGATAGGTCCTCTAGGCCCTCCTGTGCCCGCGCAGCCACAGCTCCTTGGACGTGGGTTTGGTCCTCCTGGCCACCGCCCCTGGCCTCCGGCGTGAGTTGCTCCTCCCCGCCGCTGTCCCTGACCTCGGACGTGGGGTAACTCCTCTCGTCGCCACCCCTGACCTCGGATGCTGGGTATCTCCTCTCCGCCGCCCCCCCAACCTCAGACGCAGGGTAGCTCCTCTTGGCCGTTCCTGCGCCATTGCAGTCTGGTACTCTTGGCCGCTGCCCCTGACCTCAGACGTGGGGTAACTCCTCTTGGCTGCCGCCCTTCGGGCATGGGGTCCTCCCGGCTTCTGCCTCTATCCTCGGACGTGGGGTGGTTCCTCTCGGCCGTGCTTAGCATGCCGGTCGTCGCAGCCGCCTGCGCAAGTTTTCATAACTGTGTAAACAAATCCTTATAATAAAGCTCTTTATATAGACAGACCTAAGTATATTATTGATTTTGTTTCTCTGATGATTCCAGATTGATACAATGGGTAAAATGAAAGTATTTTACCTAAAGAAGTGTTAAAGGATTCATCAGGGATACAAATTAGGAGGAAGAATTTTCACATAGAGTCATTAAATTAGTATTTGTGCCATGTATGCTCAGTCGTATCCAACTCTTTGCAACCCCATGGGCTGTAGCCCAATAGGCCCCTCTGTCCAGGGGATTTCCTAGGCAAGGATACTAGAAATGGGCTGCTATTTCCTCCCCTAGGGGGTCTTCCCAACCCAGGGATCGAACCCAGATCTCCCACATCTCCTATATTGTCAGGGAGATTCTTTACTACTAGTGCCACCTGGGACGTGAGCTAGAATATAGTACAATTATTTGTTGCTTCTCTGAGTATTTTGGTGAAAGGAAGGATGCAAGAAAAAAGGAAGGAAGGAAGGAGGAGAAAGTAAAGCAGAGAAAAGGGAACAGAAATCCATTAATTCTAATTCAGTTTAGAAAAAGAAAAGAGCTCTTGTATTCTTATGGGAAAAAAAGCTCTTTTTTTCAAGTCTCCAAATGACTAACATATCCAAACAAAGGGCTCATGAAAAAAATGAATTGTAAAAATGGAAACTATTAAAATGTTTTGTTAGTGATGAAAGAACTCTCTCTGTGTGGTTCAGGGTGGACCATGATGGTATGAACAGTAGTGTTGACATTAAAAGATTCATGCTCTCACAATGGCTGTATCGAAGAAAATGGACAGAGAGGTATAGATCATAATAGTTCATGGTGATGTAGGAACTGTGGGCGTTCTTAATTTTATATGATTTGGCAGGTAACTGTTTTGGAATGCTGAATTGGAAAAGGCAAATGTATATTACATGTATCATTGTTTATAAAACCAAAGAAAAAAGATAAATTCATAATATGTTAAAGAAAAATCAAGGGACATAAAAAGAAAAAAGTCTCTCTTGTGAATATCTAATTTCCAGATATATAATTAATCCAGAAAAAAAAAAAAAAGATAGGATCTTCAAATGTACTTTGACCTATTGGAAAATTTTATATAGTGAAAGTAATTATTAAAGGATAATTTTTCATACCAAAATTTAATTTTAACAGCCTAACAAAAAGCCACTGTTATTTGCTTAAATGGCAGAAAGCCAACCAGAACAACATCACTATATGAACATTTTCTAGCAACGTTATTTTTCTTTTAGTTAAGGGTGAAGCATAATAATATCAATATTAATTTGAATTCATCCACCCGTGAAATGATTCAAAATTGATTTTAGGTAATATTTTTCTTTAGTAATATATTGTTTTATATAAAGACTATTTCATTGAAATTATAGTTTTATATCTCTGTTTAGCCCTAATGCATTTTTTAAAAATATAAAACTTTTTATAATTGCTTTATAATATTTTTTTGTCATATTGTTACAAGATCAGTGATATTCTTTCAATTGTTCATCGAAAGGAAACCTAAGGAAAAAAATTAGACCTATAAAACATGCACTTGCCTTAATCCTCTCACTGATTTCAACAATATTCAACACCCTGAAAGTATTTAGGATACTGATTTATAACTTCTGTTATGCAGTATCCTAGAAAAGAGAGAACTGGTCTGTGTAGACTTTTAAGGATAAAAGATAATTACTTTCATATCAAAAATGACTTTTCTGATCATTTATAGGGTTGTTATTCTCTGTGTCATCACTAGTAATTAGTGTATTAAAACAGCCATTTTATAGAAATCAGTTAATAAATCAATGAGACAGAAATTTACAGGAAATTCTATGTTTCTCTCTTTCATGAAAAGACTTCAACAATTGCTGTGGAGAAGAATGCAAAACAGACCTGAAATACCAAACATGGCTGCAGAAGGGAGATGGTTAGTGCTACACTTGACAGGCATGGCTGTTTTCCCATATCCAGGGAATTATTAAGTCAGTAGATTCGATGCACATGAGGTTGGGCAAACTCAGGGATTTGGTGATGGACAGGGAAGCCTGGAGTGCTGCGATTCATGGGTTTGGTTGCAAAGAGTCAGACACGACTAAGCAACTGAATTGAACTGAACTGAGAAGTACTTAGTACTAGGTTTTTTAAAAAGGCAGTCAAATATTCCAAATATTAACCTTATATGGAAGCACAGGTTATAAAAGCATTAAAGGCATCTTCTAAATTATTTCTCTATTTGAGTTTCTTAAAAAATAATATTTTTAACTCTTCATTGAAAATAAGCCATTCTCTATCTTGCTTTTTTCTTTATTTCTATGCCCTTTATGATTACTATTATGTTCATATTTTCACCATTTATTAGCATTTTGCAATATTACTACTGACTAGCTCAGTTGGTAAAGAATCTGCTTGCAATTCAGGAGGCCCCAGTTTGATTCCTGGGTTGAAAAGTTTCCCTGGAGAAGGGGTAGGCTACTCACCCCACCATTCTTGGGCTTCGCTGGTGGCTCAGATGATAAAGAATCTGCCTGCAATGCAGGAGACCTGGGTTCAATCCCTGGTTTGGGAAGATCCCCTGGAGGAGGGTGTGGCAACCCTCTCCAGTATTCTTGCCTGGAGAATCCCCATGGAGAGAGGAGCCAGGCAGGCTACAGTCAGTGGGGCCAAAAAGAGTCAAACGTGACTGAGCGACAAACCACTACACTATTATTCTTATACTGCAGACATTTTTGAAGATTCTTTTCTTTTTTCTGAGAGAACTAGATTACTGAAAGCAATGGGGAAAAGAGACATAAATGTTTTCTGCTAGTATTTTTGAAGTGCCCACTAAAGCCTTTATTAGTTAGTAGTTGACACAGCTGCCAGAATTACTGGCCCTTTTCTCTGTTTAGAGTGAGAGAATCATTATGAGGGGTAAGGGCTAGTGGTTCCTTAAGGAGGTACTATTTGCTGGTGGACAAAGTTGAACAAAATTGCTGAGTTATTCAAAGAATGTAAAAATTAGTGACCAAAGACTTGAAGGCATAACTATGTTTCTCAAAGTTTTTGCAGCGTATCTCTAATGGCATAGGATAATAAACCAGGGACACCTTGTGGACTGTGTAGTGTCCCCTTGCCCCATTCTTTAAAGTTCATTCAACTCTATAAAGCATCTGTATCTTATCATAAAACAATGATGTTTTACATTACTTACCATATAAGATTTTTTATTTCTATTTTGCTTAATGCCTAAAATAAATGTCTGTAAGATCTAGGTTGAATAGAGAAATGTCATTGTATATACACAATGGAGTATTACTCAGCCATTAAAAAGAATACATTTGAATCAGTTCTAATGAGGTGGATGAAACTGGAACCTATTATACAGATTGAAGTAAGCCAGAAAGAAAAACACCAATACAGTATACTAACGCATATATATGGAATTTAGAAAGATGGTAACAATAACCCTGTGTACGAGACAGCAAAAGAGACACTGATGTATAGAACAGTCTTATGGACTCTGTGGGAGAGGGAGAGGGTGAGAAGATTTGGGAGAATGGCATTGAAACATGTAAAATATCATGTATGAAACGAGTTGCCAGTCCAGGTTCGATGCACAATACTGGATGCTTGGGGCTGGTGCACTGGGACGACCCAGAGGGATGGTATGGGGAGGGAGGAGGGAGGAGGGTTCAGGATGGGGAACACATGTATACCTGTGGCGGATTCATTTTGATATTTGGCAAAACTAATACAATTATGTAAAGTTTAAAAATAAAATAAAATAAAAAAAAAAAGAGAAGTGTCATTGTATAACAGCTTCTTTGGGAAATTTCCTTTTATAAAAACACAAAAAAATTAGAAATATATATTGAGAGATACAGATATAAATGTGAACCAATATTTCCCAGCTTAATGAGCTTTGTCAGAGGAATCCCTGAAGAGAAGTGTTAGAATAAAATTTCTAAAGAGGTAGCTCCTTACAATGCTGAAATTTTCAGTGAATGAATCTTACTATTTGAGAGTTTATTTAATTGTGTCATACACCAGTGAAAGGTTCACTGACTTACTCCTCAGTCTATTTTACTAGACTACACACATATAGTAAAGATAACTCATTCATTCATTTTAACCACTAACACTGCAATTTTTGTCACATGTGGAAAATTATTTGTATTTCTATTAAATAATATCAAGTGCCTTACAACAATTTTCAGTTAAGCTCATAGTTCTTGGATGTGAAGCATGAGTACTCAGTCTAGAAAGATAGCTGCTAAATAATCTGAGTTGGTGAGTAACTTGTTAGGTAAACAATAAGTTTACAAATAAGTAAACAATAAGTTCAAATAAGTTGAACCCTTTCAACTTATCCTTTGCTGGGACATCATTATTTTTCTCATTTTAAGAGAAGCAGCAAAAAAGTGTTGGCTAATGCATTCTACAGCCAAGTAAGGATTTACCTGTATCTGAAGAAAGCTTATAAATCACTTCAAATTCCATTATAAATATGGCCAAAAGGGTTTAAGTTATTTTAATTTACCATTTGAATACCCAATGAAGATACTGAGAAAACCACGATGCAAATAATTTAAAGCTGAGAAATCATAATGAAAGATGTTCAGGATAAGGAATGGGTGTGGTGTGACCCCCTAGTCTTACATTTTACCTGTTACAGTTTTTGTCTCATATAAGCTTATCTATTTCTTCCCAATTGAAAAAAAATTGAACAATTCTTTAAAATTCATTTCATAATTAAATCTGTTTTCACACATATAATTTTTGTGTGTGTGGGAAAACAAAGTAAAACAAAACTACAAAATAACCAAATTGTTAACTATTCATAAGAATTCAAGGTATTATTCTGGTTGATTTCAGCCTGTTATTAAAAATATTTTTTAAGCATTACAAAATGAGGACACATTTTCTTTTTTCCCCAGCTTGGCTTCTTTTTTTTTTAAACCAAAAATAGATGCATCTGTATCTTCAATGCAATACTTCATAAAATTTTCCATTGCATGAACTTATTTGTCTGACATAAGTTGAACATTTGGAAGAAGCTTCAGTTATTTTTATTTGCTAAGTCACAGGCAGAATCTCATTTTACTAATTCAGATGTGTGATAAATAGAAGTTAATTTTTATAATTTTTTTTAAATTTGGAGCCCTATTCCAAAAGAGTGTCAAAACTTATAATCCAAATTATTTCATAGTCTTTCCTTTTTTAAGTACTGCGCCAAGTTTTCACAGTCCTTACATAGTCTCAGGGCACTGGAGGGTAGTCTGGGCATTTAGTTCTAAGTGTGCTTTTTCTGTGCTGACTTCTATTGAATCCTGTGTTTTCATGCTGGTTCTCGTAGTCAGTCTATATAGATTCCTACTCAATCATTGCTGGTTCTCATCTGGGTCCACAAAGTTCAGCAAAAGTCTTCTCTTTTGCAGTACCATACTCAGGCAGAGAGAACTGTTTCTCTTTTTTACTCACACAACATTGTGCTTGGAGAACTTTTTGAGCCTAAGCTCCCATCTGCCTAGAAATTCCATATAACTATTTTTACTTTTCAAAGATTTTGTGTTACATGGATATTATTCTTCTGTTGCTGCACACTCTGGGACCTAGGTACTGTGTGATGCTTTCTAAGGCTTTATCTGCGTAACACAATTTAGTCCTCTTTCCTCGGAGACTCACTAGTTTGCTAAGGTGTTACTGAGAGATAAGGTAACAGTTACACCCTGGTCTCAGCTGCATCAAACATGGCCCAGATGAATGGATTGTATAAAAATAACAAAAAATAATACAAAACAAACTGGACTGACTATTTACCTGCTTTTACATGCCCCCCTCCACCCCGTTTTTTTTCCTTTTCCCATTAAATAGAAAGAGAGTTTTTCTTTTCCCAATAGCCAACCTTTCTGCTTACCTGGGCTTTGCACTCTATACTTTTCTTTCTTAGGTGTTCAGTCACTCAGTCATGTCCCACTTTTTGTGACCCCCATGGACTACAGCACACTAGGCTTTCCTGTCCTTTACTATCTGCCAGCATGCATGCATGCCAAATTCCTTTAGTCATTTCAGACTCTTTGCAATGCTATGGACTGTAGCCAGCCAGGTTCCTCTGTCCATGGGATTGTCCAGGCAACAATACTGAAGTGAGGTTCCATTTCCTCCTCCAGAGGATCTTCCTAACCCAGGAATTGAACCCATATCTCTTACATCTCCTGCATTGGCAGGAGAGCTCTTTACCATTAGCACCACCTGGGAAGAATTCATGTCCATTTAGTCAATGATGCCATTCAACCATCTTATCCTCTGTCACCCTGTCTCTTCCTGCCCTCAGTCTTTCCCAGCATCAGGGTTTTTTCCAATGAGTCGACCCTTCGCATCAGGTGGCTAAAGTATTGGAGCTTTAGCTTCAGCATCAGTCCTTCCAATGAATATTCAGGGTTGATTTCCTTTAGGATTGACTGGTTTGATCTCCTTGCTGTTCAAGGGACTCTCAAGATTCTTCTCCAGCACCATAGTTCAAAAGCATCAGTTCTTTGGCACTCAGCCTTCTTTACAGTCCATCTCTCACATCTGTACATGACTACTGGAAAAACCATAGCTTTGACTATAAGGACCTTTCTTTTTCTTTCTTTAGGCACTTATTTATATATTTAACTTATTCCTGTTTACTGACTCATTCTGATGATGATGATGATAATGGCTGTATCAATCAGGGCAAAACAAGAAAGAGATAACTCATGCCAGATAGGGTACTAGAGAGAATATATTGGGTGGGCCAAAGATTTTGTTTGGGTTTTCTGTAACATCTTATGAAAACCCCAAACAGAATTTTTGAGCAACCCAACAACACTGGAAACTATTTATAAAGGTGACAAAAGACATGAAAAACCTGGTGATAATAATATATCCAGAATTTAGCTAAAAGCTATTACCATCCACATGGTACAATGGGACAAGATGGTGCTACCAGAGTCAGGGTCTGCTAGTCTCCAAGTTTGCCCCCACAGTGAAAGAGAGCTCTTGCCAAGACCTGGCATGGAGCCCAGTGAAAGAGAAAGATAAATATCCTGATTTTTTTCCTCTCCTCTAATGTTCTGCCACTGCATCTGAAACTAATTATAAGCCAATAGACAAAGGATTCCAGGAAATGGACAAGTCAGATATCTGTGGTGTAGAGCAAAGCATGAGATAACAGGGAGTGGGTCTGAGAGTAAGCAAACCAGTCACAGGTCCACCTGCCAAGGATAATAGAAAATGTAATATTTATCAGCCTTTGATATTGGTACTAACATCTCCACTTTACAGAAGAGAAAGTGAAAACAATGCTGTTTTTAATAAATGGTAATAAGGACAGCAAACAGGTTGCTTATGGGGCTGGAAGAATAGAATAGATGGGGAGAAAACATTAATCCTTCTTTTAGTCACTTCTAGCTTTATTAGCTTGTTAAAAATTAACATAGATACCTTCAGTATGTTAAAAAAAGAATGTGAACATGATCATGCAACTCCCTTTAAAAAAATCTGCTTAATTTCCACTTCTTCCTCAATTTACTTTTCCATTTCTCTCATCTTTTTCATTATCAGACTTCTGAAAACAAATTTTTGTAGGTTTTCTCTTGTTCCAACTTTTACTCACTCTATCCCGGTCTATGTGTTCTAATCCTCTCATTCCACTGAAACAATATTTGATATAGACCCCAAATAATATTTTATCATGACATACAATGAGTCTTTTTCATTCCTTTTTACTTGGTCCATCTCTTTTACTTGAAAAACATTTCTGTCTTTTAGCATAAAAGTCAGTACAGTTATTTTTGATTTCTAGGCAGTAAGTTGGATAATGGAGAAAAAGAAGGCAACAGCCAAATCTTCTAATGTGCTTTATGAATATATCATATATTTCTTTTCTTTTCCATATATTTCTATTTAGATCTCCCTGGCTAGAACTAAGTCATGAGGACCTATCTAGAGTCAAGGAATTCTGGGATATAAAATCTGTTCAGTTCAGTTCAGTTGCTCAGTCATGTCCAGTTCTTTGTGACCCCATGGACTGCAGCACACCAAGCCTCCCTGTCCATCACCAACCCCCGGAGCCTACTCAAACTCATGTCCATCGTGTCAGTGATGCCATCTAACCATCTCATCCTCTGTCGTGCCCTTCTCCTTCTGCCTTAAATCTTTTCCAGTATCAGGGTCTTTTCCCATGAGTCAGTTCTTCACATCAGGTGGCCAAAGTATTGGAGTTTCAGCTGGTGGCAAAATGCTCATGGAAAGAATAGAGTTCTGTTATTAAAAAAAAAAAAAGGATGACTTTTTTGAGGTTCTTATCAGTTTCTACTGATAGATTATGTTTTATATCTTCAATTGTTTTATAAAATAGTAAGTGGATCATAACTACTTAACAGAATGGAGTTGAGTATGTGGAGAAAGGATATAATAGTATATCTCAAATTGCTAACTTACAAATAAATTTTCTATTCCTTGCCCTCACACACACACACACACACACACACACAATACTAGAAATAAATGCACAAAGGAAACATCAAAGGAAATTCATTTGAGAGTTGTGCTCATTTGAGAATCTTGACGTTAATGTGAAATAGTGTATGGTTTTCTTTCCCTTAGAAATATTCAGGTGCTCAACTATAAGCAACAAAATGGATAGGTTAGAGTTCAACAAGAGCTGTTCTGGGGGTAAGAAAGAGAGGGATAAAGGGACAAAAGAGTTGGGAGTGTTAAATGTGGGGGAATAAGCATCTAAGATAGAGGTGAGAGTTCAAGGATTGAAGAGATTAGGTGTGGTTAATTCATCTATGTCCATGTTGAAGTTGCTGAGAATGATAATGAGGTAGGAAAATTCTTTGCCTTGAGAAGTGTCTTCAACAAATAATAAGGAAGGAATATTTCAATAGATGGTAACAAGACACAAGAGAGGGTGGCACAGGAAGTTGACACAAGCTCTGGTGTTGTTTAGTCACTCAGTTGTGTTAACTTTTTGCACACCCATGGATTGTAGCCTGCCAGGCACTACTGTCCATAGGATTTCCCAGACAAGAACACTGGAGTGGGTTGACATTTCCTTCTCCTGGGGATTTTCCTGACCCAAGGATTGAACCCTTGTCTTCGACATTGGTGGAAGGATCCTTTACCTCTGAGTCACCTGGGAACCTCAACATCAACTTTAAATAGCATCAATTCCCTCAGAAGAAGGTGGTGAGGTTAATTACCTGAATGAAGCATTGAGGAGGAAGGAAGACACCTGTCTCTTGATCCTGAGGTTTGTGGAATGAAAAAAAAAAAAAAGAGAGAGAGAGAGAGAGAGAGACTTTCTGTTAAGAGCAATTCAGTGGAAGAATTTCCCTAAGAGGTAGCCAGGTTTTAATAACGTTTAATGTTCTCCAGTCATAAGAGCATTCCAAGAAGTCATAACATAGGTGAGTTTGATGATCACAAATTAGAAGGTTGAAATTCATGAAGGAGTGAGGAAGATAATTTGGTAGATAAAGGTGTGTAGACAACAGTGCTGGAGCTGTGGCTACAGGGTGCTAGAGCAACTAGGAGGAGATATCCCACATCTGAGGAAAAGGAGAAGCCCCAGAAAGACAGTAGGAGGGGCAAAATTGCATTTAGACCAAACTCCATACCTGCCAGAGACGTTCAGAGAGCTAAAAACAAACCTTGTGTGCACCAGTATCCAAAGACCCCACAGAGACTGAGACAGAACTGTATTTGAGTGTCTTCTGTGTAGGTACGGATCTGCAGTGGGCTGCAGCAAGGGCAGGGGCTCTGGGTGCAGAAGACTTGGGTATGGTTGGGTGCAGCAGACTTGGGTATGACATAAGCCATCTTGAAGGAGGTCACTGTTAACCCCACCATAGAGCTGCCAGAACTTACACAGGACTAGGGAAATAAACACTTGGGAGGCACAAACAATCTTGTGTGCACCAGAACCCAAGAAAAAGGAGAAGTGATCCCACAAGAGACTGACCCAGACTTGCCTGTGAGTGTCCAGGAGTCTATGGTGGAGGTGTAGGCTGGTGGTGGTTTGCTGCAGGGTTGGGGGGCACTGAATGTAGAAGTGCCTACATGGGATCACCATTATCTTCATTATCTCCATCATAGTTTGGCCTCAGGTAAATAACAGGGAGGGAATGCAGGTCCACCCATCAATAGAAAATTGGATTAAAATTCTACTGAGCATGGCCCCACCCATCAACAAAAGATCCAGTTTCCCCCTCAGTCAATCTCTCCCATCAGGAAGCTTCCATAAGCCTCCTATCCTTCTCTATCAGAGGAAAGACAGATAGAAAACCACAAGCACAGAAAACTAACCAATCTGATCACATGGACCATAACCTTGTCTAATTCAATGAAACAATGAGCCATGCGGTATAGGGCCACCCAATACGGACGGGTCATGGTGGAGTGTTCTGTCAAAACGTGGTCCACTGGAGAAGGAAATGGCAAACCACTTCAGTATTCTTGCCTTGAGAATGCCATGAACAGTATGAAAAAGCAAAAAGATAGGACACTGAAAGATGAACTCGCCAGGTTAGTAGGTGCCCAATATGCTACTGGAGATGGTTAGAGAAATAACTCCAGAAAGAATGAAGAGACGGATCCAAAGCAAAAACAACACCCAGTTGTAGATGTGACTGGTGATGGAAGTAAAGTCCAATGCTATAAAGAGCAATATTGTATATGAACCTGGAATGTTAAGGTCATGAATCAAGGCAAATTGGAAGTGGTCAAGCAGGAGATGGAAAGAGTGAACGTTGACATTTTAAGAATCAGTCAAACTAAAAGGGACTGGAATGGATGAATTTAACTCAGTTGACCATTATATCTACTACTGTGGGCAAGAATACCTTAGAAGAAATGGAGTACCATCATAATCAACAAAAGAGCCCGAAATATAGTACTTGGATGCAATCTCAAAAACAACAGAATGATCTCTGGTTTCCAAGGCAAACATTCAATATCATGGTAATCCAAGTCTATGCCCTGATCAGTAATGCTGAAGAAGCTGAAGTTGAATGGATCTTTGAAGACCTACAAGACCTTCTAGAACTAACACCCCCAAAAGATGTCCTTTTTATGATATGGGACTGGAATGCAAAAGTAGGAAGTCAAGAAATACCTGGAGTGACAGGCAAATTTGGCCTTGGAGTACAGAATGAAGCAGGGCAAAGGCTAATCAAGTTTTGTCAAGAGAACGCACTGGTCATAGCAAAAACCCTCTTCCAACAACACAAGAGAAAACTCTACAATTGGACATCACCAGATGGCCAACACAGAAATCAGATTGATTATATTCTTTGCAGCCAAGACAGAGAAGTTTTATACAGTCAGCAAAATCAAGACCAGGAGCTGACTGTGGCTCAGATCATGAACTCCTCAATGTCAAATTCAGACTTAAACTGAAGAAAGTAGGGCAAACCCCTCGACCATTCAGGTATGAACTAAATCAAATCCCATATGATCATATGGTGGACATGACAAATAGACTCAAGGGATTAGATCTGATAGACAGAGTGTCTGAAGCATTATGGATGGAGCTTTGTGACATTGTAAAGGAGGCAATGATCAAGATCATCCCCAAGAAAAAGAAATACAAAAAGGCAAAATGATTTTCTGAGGAAGCCTTACAAATAGCTGTGAAAAGAGAAGTGAAAGGCAAAGAAGAAAAGGAAAGATATACCCATTTGAATGCAGAGTTCCAAAGAATAGCAAGGAGAGATAAGAAAGTCTTCCTCAGTGATCAGTGCAAAGAAATAGAGGAAAACAATAGAATGGGAAAGACTAGAGATCTCTTCAAGAAAATTAAAGATACCAAGGAAATATTTCATGCAAAGATGGGCTCAATACAGGACAGAAATGGTATGGACCTAACAGAAGCAGAAGATATTAAGAAGAGGTGGCAAGAATACACAGAAGAACTTTGCAAAATGATATGATCTTAGAAGACTCTTGCTCCTTGGAAGAAAAGTTATGACCTACCTGGACAGCATATTGAAAAGCAGAGACATAATTTTGCCAACAAAGTTCCATGTAGTCAAGGCTATGGTTTTTCCAGTAGTCATGTATGGTTGTGTGAGTTGGACCATAAAGAAAGCTGAGCACTGAAGAACTGATGCTTTCTTGAGAGTCCCTTGGACTACATGGAGATCCAACCAGTCCATCCTAAAGGAAATCAGTCCTGAATAGTCTTTGGAAGGACTGATGTTGAAGCTGAAACTCCAATACTTTGGCCACCTGATGGGAAGAACTGACTCATTTGAAAAGACCCTGATGCTGGCAAAGATTGAAGGTAGGAGGAGAAGGGGACGACAGAGGATGAGATGGTTGGATGGCATCTCTGACTTAATGGACATGGGTTTGAGTAAACTCCGGGAGTTGGAAATGGATGGGGAGGCCTTGCATGCTGCATCTGTGGTGTCACGAAGAGTCGGACATGAATGAGCAACTGAACTGAACTGAGACAACAATTTCGTAAGTAGTGATTATGGGAATAAATGGCCTGTGAGGTATCAAAGACTCAGATCTCATAATCTGAAATAAAGGTGAACCAAACAACATTTTTCTGGTCTTTGGGCTTTTTGAGCTTTTCCAATGATTTACTAAGAGGCAGCTCATTGAAATTTCTACTTTTTAAATGGATAAGGATGGATCTTTGTTATAATTACTTGTGTAACTTTACTAGAATTCTTTATAGATTTCTCCCTGCTAGATTATGCATACTCTATGAAGTCCACTCAATATTGTTAACCATTATATTCCTAGGACCTAGCATAGTGCCTGGCTTGTTTCCCTGGGGCTCCTAGTGCAAAATCTTGCAGGGTCCACAATGATAGTATAAATATTAGAAAGGGAACTGAGTTTTGTCTTGTTTTGTTACAGAGCCCCTTTGTGTATTTAATTGTGGAAATAGCATGATTTCCACAAGAACATATATTTCTCTTCTTTTCTTAAAATGTGATATTTTACTGGTATAGCTTTTGCTTTTCAATTCTTTACAGAGGCACAGGTATACAGAAATGATTTTCCAATGATAACAGGGTGATAGGGCTCTGAGAGTGGATAATTGAAAGAGACAGTCTTTGAGTAGAGAGTGGTCAGAAGTGTGGAGAAGATGACATACCCTCTCTAATGGAAGCAGCCTCTTCTCTCTTCTAGTGGATTGTCTGGCCTATTCAGATGCAGTCCTGAGTTGTTTAAGAAGAAAGAAATCTAGATTTGTATATGAAATTCTTTGATTTTTTAAAATGCTGGTTCAACTTTTAAAGCAGTGCAGAAAAAAAAAATAATGTCAGATGAACATATTTGAGCTCTCAACCTTAGTCTACATTTGCACATATTCCCCAAGTATTTGTTGAAATAAATGAAGAAGATAATTTTCTTTAACTTACTTTAAATATTTTGTTATTATTAAAGGAAGATTCCTTTTAATCAAGCAAATTAATATTACATACTTTTTGAACTTTCTTATTGAAAGGTGTGTTTTGTTTTGTTTTGTTTTCAGGTTCTGAAAGGTAATGTTGAGGAGGGCATGGCAACCCACTCCAGTATTCTTTCCTGGAAAATCCCATGAACAAAGAAGTCTGGCAGACTACAGTTCATAGGGTTGCACAGAGTTGGATACGACTGAAGAGATTTAGCACTCACGAATGTAAAGGTAACATTCTCCTATATTCAGAAGGAGTTTTTGTTTTACCCAGAATAAAGCCACTTAGAGATTGTATAATCACATATTTATTGTGAAATTATTTTATGTATCAATCAGTTCAGTCATTCAGTTGTATCCAACTTTTGGCGACCCCATAGACTGCAGCACCCCAGGCTTCACTGTCCATCATAACTCCCAAAACTTGCTCAAACATACGTCCATCGAGTCAGTGACACCATCCCACCATCTCATCCTCTATCCTCTCTTATCCTCCCACCTTCAATCTTTCCCATCATCAGGGTCTTTTCAAATGAGTCAGTTTTTTTGCATCAGGTGGCCAAAGTATTGGAGTTTCAGGTGCAGCATCAGTCCTTCCAAAGAATATTCACGACTGATTTCCTTTAGGAGTGGCTGGTTAGATCTCCTTGCAGTCCAAGGGACTCTCAAGAGTCTTCTCTAACACCACAGTTTAAAAGCATCAGTTCTTCAGCGCTCAGCTTTCTTTACAACAGCCCACCTCTCACAACCATACATGACTACTGGAAAAACCATAGCTTTGACTAGATGGACCTTCGTTGGCAAAGTAATGTTTCTGCTTTTTAATATGCTGTCTAGTTTGGTCATAGCTTTTCTTCCAAGGAGCAAGTGCCTTTTAATTTCAAGGCTGCAGACAACATATGCAGTGTTTTGGAGCGCTCTAAAATAAAATCTCTCACCATTTCCATTGTTTCCCCATATATTTGCCATGAAGTGATGGGACTGGATATCATGATCTTAGTTTTCTGAATGTTGACTTTTAAGCCAACTTTTTCACTCCCTTCTTTCACTTTCATCAGGAAGCTCTTTAGTTCTTCTTTGCTTTCTGCCATAAGGATGGTGTAATCTGCATATCTGAAGTTATTGATATTTCTCCCAGGAATCTTGATTCCAAGTTATTCTTCATCCAGCCTGGCCTCTCACATGTTGTACTCTGCATATACGTTAAATATGCAGGGTAACAGTATATAGCCTTGACGTACTCCTTTCCCAATTTTGAACCAGTCTGTTGTTCCATGTCTGGTTGCTTATTGACCTGAATACAGATTTCTCAGGTGGCAGGTAAGGTGGTCTGGTGTTCTCATCTCTTTAAGAATTTTCCGCTGTTTCTTGTGATCCACATAGTCAAAAGCTTTGGCATAGTTAATAAAGCAGAAGTAGATGTTTTTCTGGAGCTCTCTTGCTTTTTCAATGATCCAATGGATGTTGGCAATTTGAACTTTCGCTCCTCTACCTTTTCTAAATCCAGCTTGAACATCTGAATGTTCATGGTTCATGTACTGTTGAAACCTGGCTTGGAGAATTTTGAGCATTACTTTACTAGCATGTGAGATGAGTGCAATTGTGTGGTAGTTTGAGCATTCTTTGGCATTGCCTTTCTTTGCAATTGGAATGAAAATTGACCTTTTCCAGTCCTGTGGCCACTGCTGAGTTTTCCAAATTTGCTGGCATATTGAGTGCAGCACTTTCACAGCATCATCTCTTAGGATTTTAAATAACTCAACTGGAATTCCGTTGCCTCCACTAGCTTTGTTTGCAGTGATGTGTCCTACATCCCACTTGACTTCACATTCCAGGATGTCTGGCTCTAAATGAGTGATTACACCATCGTGTTTTTCTGGATCATGAAGATCTTTTTTGAATAGTTCTTCTGTGCTTTCTTGCCACCTCTTCTTATTATCTTCTGCTTCTGTTAGGTCCATACCATTTCTGTCCTGTATTGAGCCCATCTTTGCATGAAATATCCCCTTGGTATCTCTAATTTTCTTGACGAGATCTCTAGTCTTTCCCATCCTGTTGTTTTCCTCTATTTCTTTGCACTGATCATTAAGGAAAGCTTTCTTTTCTCTCCTTGCTATTCTTTGGAACTCTGCATTCAAATGGGTATATCTTCCCTTTTCTCCTTTGCTTTTCACTTCTCTTCTTTTCACAGCTATTTTTAAGACCTCCTCAGACAACCATTTTGCCTTATTGCATTTCTTTTTCTTGGGGATGGTCTTGATCACTGACTCCTGTACAATGTCACAAACCTCTGACCATAGTTCTTAAGGCACCGTGTCTATCAGATCTATTCCCTTGAACCTGTTTGTCACTTTCACTGTATAATCATAAGGGATTTGATTTAGGTCATACCTGAATGGTCTAGAGGTTTTCCCTACTTTCTTCAATTAAAGCCTGAATTTGTCAATAAAGAGTTCATGATCTGTACCACAGTGAGCTCTTGGTCTTGTGTTTGCTGACTGTACAGAGCTTCTCCATTTTTTGCTGCAAAGAATATGATCATAATATTATAATCAAATATAATCTGATTTCAGTATTGACCATATAGTGATGTCCATGTTTAGAGTCTTCTCTTGCAATGTTGGAAGAAGTTATTTGCTATGAACCGTGTGTTCTCTTGGCAAAACTTGATTAGTCTTTGCCCTCCTTCATTTTGTTCTTCAATACCATATTTGCCTGTGCATTCCAGTCCCCTGTAATGAAAAAGGACATCTTTTGGAAGTGTTTCTTCTAGAAGGTTTTTTAGGTCTTCATCAGTTCAGTTCAGTCGCTCGTGTCTGACTCTTTGTGACCCCATGAATCACAGCACGCCAGGCCTCCCTGTCCATCACCAACTCCTGGAGCTCACTAAAACTCATGTACTCATGTCCATTGAGTCAGTGATGCCATCCAGCCATCTCATCCTCTGTCGTCCCCTTCTCCTCCTGCCCCCAATCCCTCCCAGCATCAGGGTCTTTTCCAATGAGTCAACACTTCGCATGAGGTGGCCAAAGTATTGGAGTTTCAGCTTCAGTATCAGTCCTTTCAATGAACACCCAGGACGGAGCTCCTTCAGAATGGACTGGTTGAATCTCCTTGCAGTCCAAAGGTCTTCATAGAACCGTTCAAATTCAGCATTTCTGGTTGGGGCCTAGACATGGATTACTGTGATATTGAATCATTTGCCTTGGAAACAAACAGATCATTCTGTCATTTTTGAGATTGCATCTAAATACTGTATTTTGGACTCTTTTATTGAGTATGAGGGCTACTCTATTTCTTCTAAAAGGATTCTTGCCCACAGTAGTAGATACTGGAATTCACCCATTCCAGTCCAATTTAATTGAATGATTCCTAAAATGTCTAAGTTCACTCTTGCCATCTCCTGTTTAACCACTTCCAGTTTGGCTTGATTCATGAACCTTACATTCCAGGTTCCTATGCAGTATTGCTCTTTATAACATCGGACTTTACTTCCAACACCAGTCATATCCACAACTGGGTGTTGTTTTTGCTTTGGACTTGTCTCATCATTCTTTCTGGAGTTATTTCTCTACCCATCTCCAGTAGCATATTGGGCACTTACTGACCTGGAGAGTTCATCTTTCAATGTCCTATCTTTTTGCCTTTTCATACTGTTCATGGCATTCTCAAGGCAAGAAAACTGAATTGCTTTGCCATTACTTTCTCCAGTGGACCACATTGTGTCAGAACTCTCCACCATGACCCGTCCATCTTGGGTGGCCCTACACGGCATGGCTCATAGTTTCATTAAGCTAGACCAGACTGTGGTCCATGTGATCAGTTTGATTAGTTTCTGTGATTATGGCTTTCATTCTGTCTGTCCTATAATGGAGAAGGACAAGAGGCTTATGGAAGCTTTCTGATAGGAGACCCAGCTTTCCTGAGGGGGAAACTGGCTCTTGTGTTGATGGGTGGGGTCATGTTCAATAAATCTTTAAATCAATTTCTGTTGATGGTTGAGGCTGTATTCCCTCCCTGTTGTTTGACCTGAGGCCAAACTATGGTGGAGGTAATGAAGATAATGGTGACTTCCTTCAAAAGGTCCCATGCAGGCACTGCTGCAGTTAGTGCCTCTGACCCTGTAGCAGGCCACTGCTGATCCTTGCCTCCGCCAGAGACTCCTGGACACTCATAGGCAAGTCTGGGCCAGTCTCTTATGGGGTTGCTGCTCCTTTCTCCTGGGTTCTGGTGCACAAAAGGTTTTGTTTGCACCTCCTAGAGTCTGCTTCCTAGTCCTATTTAAATTCTGGCAGCTCTATGGTGGTGTTAATGGCGACCTGCTCCAAGAAGGCTTATCCTATACCCAGGTCTGCTGCACCCGGAGCCCATGCCCCTGTGGCAGGCCACAGCTGACTCATACCTCCACAGGAGAGAGTCAAACACTTAAAGGCATATCTGACTCAGTATCTGTAGGTTTTCCTACTGTGCACAAAGTTTTGTTTGAACCCTCTGAGCGTCTCTGGCAGGTATGGAGTTTTATTCTAAACAAAATTTCGCCCCTCCTACTGCCTTGTTGGGAACTTTCCTTTGCCCTTGGATGTGGGGTATCTTTTTTGGTGGGATCCAACATTCTCCTGTCAACGGTTGTTCAGCAGCAAATTCTAACTTTGGAGTTCTCTCAGGAGAAGATGGGCGCACATCCTTCTACTCCAGCATCTTGGATATATGCAAGATACTTTATGATTTTATACATACTTTATGATTTGTTCTGATCTCTTCCTAAAGATAGCAATAATATATTCATCTAACAAAATTGTTTTTGAAGACCTTGTAGAGTTAATAAATTATTTTACATATCAGATTTAATTATTACCAGTAAAAGCAATTTCACAGTCAGATTGCTCTTCTCTCAGGGCTGTAATCAATGAATGAAGAATGCTGTTAGTAGGTTTTCATACTTCTCATAGCTATGATGGTCTATAAATAATTCCCATCGTGGTTTTCAAAACTAATTCAAAGTAGCAGATTTGAGATTTCTCCCAAAACAAACTAACAGAAAGCATAAATCAATAAAAATATGGCCATCTATTTTACATAAAAATCTATACACAGATGTTTAAAAAAAAAAAACATTTATTTCCAGTGTAGAAACATATTTTTGAGTATATAAACTTATTATGAAACTCATTTTCATAGGCATAGATTAGCATGAAAGTAAACATTTATTACTATGAAGGCTATTATAAAAGGAGTAAGAGACTGAATATGCAAATAGAAATGACCAGACCAAATATTAAATTTAAACTCTAATCCACAAACTCTACAGTAATCATTCCCAGAAGCCAAATCACAATGCTTTTATCAGTTTCCCCCAAATGGTTCCCTTATTTTACTCTCACTCACAATTTAGGGCCAATCAAAATGAGAGAAGTTTACTCTTCTAACCAATCAAGATGCCCCATTTCTATTAGCCTGCCTCCAGAATAAGCAGACCAACAACCTCCAATTAGAGCCTGCCTTTTTTTCACTATAAAGCTTCCCACTCCCACCTGTCTTGAGTCTCTGCTAAAAGCAAGTGATGGCAGCTGATTCTCTTGCTTTAGAGCAGCATCTGATATCCTTGACTTGTTCATATTTGGGTGGTCTATATTTCCACAGGAGTTATATAATTTTTTTTTTTCAAATGTGTACAAGTGAGCAAAAGTATGATCAATATTGAACTCTGTGCTAGAAGATCTATGAGATAAAATAGGATGATATTTTATAAATTGTAATATGTTAGTGCTCTAACCCTAACCCATGAACAGTATGAAAAGGCAAAAAAGATAGGACACTGAAAGATGAACTCTCCAGGTTGGTAGGTGTTCAATTAGCTACTGGAGACCATTGGAAAAATAATTCCAGAAAGAATGAAGAGACGGGTCTAAAGCAAAAACAACACCCAGTTTTGGATGTAACTGGTGAGAGAAGCAAGGTCCAATGTTGTAAGGAGCAATATTGCATAGGAACCTGGAATGTTAGGTACATGAATCGAGGCAAATTGGAAGTGGTCAAGTAGGAGATGGCAAAAGTGAATGTGGACATTTTAGGAATCAGTCGAACTAAAAGGGACTGGAATGGGTGACTTTAACTCAGATGACCATTATATCTACTACTGTGGGCAAGAATACCTTAGAGGAAATGGAGTGGACATCATAGTCAACAAAAGAGCCCAAAATGCAGTACTTGGATGCAATCTCAAAAACGACAGGATAATCTTTGTTCATTTCCAGGCACACTATTCAATATCACTGTAATTCAAGTATATGCCTCGACCATTAACACTGAAGAAGCTGAAGTTGAATAGTTCTATGAAGACCTACAAGACCTTCTAGAACTGACACCCCCAAAAGATGTCCTTTTCATTATAGGGGACTGGAATGCAAAAGTAGGAAGTCAAGAAACACCTGGAGTGACAGGCAAATTTGGCCTTGGAATACAGAATGAAGCAGGGCAAAGGCTAATCAAGTTTTGTCAAGAGAACGCACTGGTCATAGCAAAAACCCTCTTCCAACAACACAAGAGAAAACTCTACAAATGGACATCACCAGATGGCCAACACAGAAATCAGATTGATTATATTCTTTGTAGCCAAGATGGAGAAGCTTTACACAGTCAGCAAAATCAAGACCAGGAGCTGACTGTGGCTCAGATCATGAACTCCTTAATGTCAAAATCAGACTTAAACTGAAGAAAGTAGGGCAAACTCCTCAACCATTCAAGTATGAACTAAATAAAATCCCATACGATCATACAGTGAAAGTGACAAATAGATTCACGGGATTAGATCTGATAGAGTGTCTGAAGCATTATGGGTGGAGTTTTGTGACTTTGTACAGGAGGCAGTGATCAGGATCATCCCCAGGAAAAAGAATTGTAAAAAGGCAAAATGATTTTCTGAGGAAACCATACAAATAGCTATGAAAAGAAGAGAAGCGGAAAGCAAAAGAGAAAAGGAAAGATATACCCATTTGGACACAGAGTTCCAAAGAATAGCAAGGAGAGAAAAGAAAGCCTTCCTCAGTGATCAATGCAAATAGAATGGGAAAGACTAGAGATCTCTTCAAGAAAATTAGAGATACCAAGGAAATATTTCATGCAAAGATGGGCTCAATACAGGACAGAAATGGTATGGACCTAACAGAAGCAGAAAATATTAAGAAGAGGTGGCAAAAATACACAGAAGAACTGTGCAAAAAAGATCTTCACCACCCAGATAATCACGATGATGTGATCACACACCTAGAGCCAGACATCCTGGAGTGTGAAGTCAAGTGGGCCTTATAACCATCACTACAAACAAAGCTAGTGGAGGTGATGGAATTACAGTTGAGCTATTTCAAATCCTAAAAGATGATGATGTTAAAGTGCTGCACTTAATAGGCCAGCAAATTTGGAAAACTCAGCAGTGGCTACAGGACTGTAAAGGGTCAGTTTTCATTCCAACCCCAAAGAAAGGCAGTGCCAAAGAATGCTGAAACTACTGCACAATTGCACTCATGTCATACACTAGCAAAGTAATGCTCAAAATTCTCCAAGCCAGGCTTCAGAAATACATGAACCAGGAACTTCCAGGTGTTCAATCTGGTTTTATAAAAGGCAGAAGAACCAGAGATCAAGTTGCTGGATCATTGAAAAAACAAGAGAGTTCCAGAAAAAAAAAAAAAAAAAAATATATATATATATATATATATATATATATATATTTCTGCTTTATTGAATATGTCAAAGCATTTGACTGTGTGGATCACAATAAACTGTGGAAAATTCTGAGAGAGATGAGAGTACCAGACCACCTGACCTGCCCCTTGAGAAACCTGTATAGCTACCAGGAAGCAACAGTTAGAACTGGACATGGAACAACAGACTGGTTCCCAATAGGAAAAGTGTACGTCAAGGCTGAATATTTTTACCCTGCTTATTTAACTTATATGCAGAGGGCATCATGAGAAATGCTGGGCTGGAAAAGGACAAGCTGGAATAAAGATTGCCAGGAAAGATATCAATAACATCAGATATGCAGATGACGTAACAGTTATGGCAGAAAGTTAAGAAGAGCTAAAGAGCCTCTTGATGAAAGTGAAAGTGGATAGTGAAAAAGTTGGCTTAAAGCTCAACATTCAGAAAACAAAGATCATAGCATCTGGTTCTATCACTTCATGGCAAATTGATGGATAAACACTGGAAACAGTGGCAGACTTCATTTTTGGGGGCTTCAAAATCACTGCAGATGGTGACTGCAGCCATGAAATTAAAAGACGCTTACTCCTTGGAAGAAAAGTTATACCAACCTAGACAGCATATTAAAGAACAGAGACATGACTTCGCCAACAATAGTCCATCTAGTCAAGGCTATGGTTTTTCCAGTAGTCATGTATGGATGTGAGAGTTGTACTATAAAGAAAGCTGAGCAGCAAAGAATTGATGCTTCTGAACTGTGGTGTTGGAGAAGACTCTTCAGAGTCCCTTGGACTGAAAGGAGATACAACTGGTCCATCCTAAAGGAAATCAGTCCTGGGTGTTCACTGGAAGGACTGATGTTGAAGCTGAAACTCCAGTACTTTGGCCACCTCATGCGAAGAGCTGATTCATTTGAAAAGACCCTGATGTTGGGAAAGATTGAGGGCAGGAGGAGAAGGGGATGACAGAGGATGAAATGGTTGGATGGCATAACTGACTCAATGGACATGAGTTTGGGTAAACCCCAGGGGTTGGTGATGGACAGGGAGGCCTGGCGTGCTGCAATCCATGGGGTTGTAATGAATCAGACATGACTGAGCGACTGAACTGTACTGAACTGAATATTTATTAGCCTACTTTAAATGCATCTTCTTGTTTAAATCTTACAAAAGTCCCATGAAATAGAATTTATCTTTTTTTTTTTTTTAATATGAGGAAACTGAATCTTTGAGTACATAATGACTTCCTAAATTCATGTGACTATTGGCAAAATCAAATCCATTCCCTGTAATTATCAGAATCACGTGTGCCTGCCACACGGGTTATTCCTTTCTTTGGCATTAGGAAGTTAGAGGTTTAACAGAGATCAAATTTATACAAATGTGGAAGGAACTGAGGAAGTGATAGTCTGGAAAGGAAGCTGGAGGATCAGAGTATTCACTCATTCTAACAGCGTAAGTTACTTGTATGGGTAGACAAGAGGACAAGCAGAGCTTGTGGGAATATCTGAGAAAGTAAGATCATCAGCCACGCAAAGGAGACCATGAAGAAGTTGATCATGGCCACATCTGTGGAAACTTCCACCTCTGTGGAAGATGCTGGCAAACTTATGTTGGTGCATTTGAGGCTGATTTTCGTTGGTTAGGACAGCAGCTGGGGAGACTGGTTGAACATAGAGTAAGAGACTACTGAGGACAAAGTGGGGTCCATCATTTCTCTCACTTCAGTATTCAAAAGAATATAAAACAGCCTATTATTCATTTCTTTTCTGCATCAAATGTCTCAACAGAATGATCACATTCGTATGGACATTTATTTATAGATTATCTATTTTTTCACTAAATATAATACCATTCTGTCCTCCAGTCTCCTCAACACACTCCTCTCCACTTTTCCTTGCCTCTTTCTCTCAGTATTCTCTCTACATCCTTAGATTCCTTACCCTGCCCTTCTTAGACAGTTCCTTTTTCCTCAGATTTTGCCATTCAGTTCAGTTCAGTTGCTCAGTTGTGTCCAACTCTTTGCAACCCCATGAATCGCAGCACACCAGGCCTCCCTGTCCATCACAAACTCCCGGAGTTCACTCAGACTCAAGTCCATCAAGTCAGAGATGCCATCCAGCCATCTCATCCTCTGTCATCCCCTTCTCTTCCTGCCCCCAATCCCTCCCAGCATCAGAGTCTTTTCCAATGAGTCAACTCTTTGCATGAGGTGGCCAAAGTACTGGAGTTTCAGCTTTAGCATCATTCCTTCCAAAGAAACCCCAGGGCTGATCTCCTTCAGAATGGACTGGTTGGATCTCTTTGCAGTCCAAGGGACTCTCAAGCACCTTCTCCAACACCACAGTTCAAAGGCATCAATTCTTCGGTGCTCAGCCTTCTTCACAGTCCAACTCCCACATCCATACATGACCACAGTAAAAACCATAGCCTTGACTAGACGGACCTTTGTTGGCAAAGTAATGTCTCTGCTTTTGAATATGCTATCTAGGTTGGTCATAACTTTCCTTCCAAGGAGTAAGCGTCTTTTAATTTCATGGCTGCAGTCCCCATCTGCAGTGATTTTGGAGCCCCCAAAAATAAAGTCTGACACTGTTTCCACTGTTTCCCCATCTATTTCCTATGAAGTGATGGGACCAGATGCCATGATCTTCATTTTCTGAATAAATCCTTGATGACCTATAGCCACAGCTATATAGCTTGTTGTGTTCTGTATAAATCTGATACAAATCCATTAATAATTTGAGCCTGCTATAAATTGAGTGTCTTTATGGAGATCCCATATCCTATAACATAAGATTGATTCTAATTGGGGAGTATAGACCCTACTGAAAACAGGGAAAAATTTTGGTGTAAGAATACTTGCATTTCACTGAGGAATTTTTCAAGGCACTGGGAAGAGTAAAACAGATTCATAATGATGTTAAAGTTCTCTTGCGTACAAACCAACAAACAGCGGGTTTAGAAATTATGGAGCAAATGGCCTTGCTTCAAGAAACATCTTACAAAAGACTTTACCGGTGGGCTCAAAGTGAATGCAGAACACTGACACAAGAATCATGTGACATATCTCCAGTACTAACTCAGGCAATGGAAGCCCTGCAGGACAGACCTGTCTTATATAAGTATACCTTAGATGAGTTTGGAACAGCCAGAAGAAGTACAGTGGTTCGTGGATTCATTGATGCTCTTACAAGAGGGGGCCCAGGAGGTACCCCTAGACCCATTGAAATGCACTCCCATGACCCTTTGAGATACGTAGGAGATATGTTGGCTTGGCTCCATCAAGCTACTGCTTCTGAAAAAGAACACCTCGAAGCTCTTTTGAAGCATGTAACTACACAAGGTGTTGAAGAAAATATTCAAGAAGTTGTTGGCCATATCACTGAGGGTGTGTGCAGACCTCTAAAGGTTCGAATTGAACAAGTAATAGTTGCTGAACCTGGGGCAGTTTTATTATATAAAATTTCTAACCTCCTCAAATTTTACCACCACACAATCAGTGGCATTATTGGAAATAGCGCAACTACATTGTTGACTACCATTGAAGAAATGCATTTGTTGAGCAAAAAAATATTCTTCAACAGCTTAAGTCTTCATGCCAGTAAGTTAATGGACAAGGTTGAACTCCCACCACCTGATCTTGGACCAAGTTCTGCCTTAAATCAGACGCTCGTGTTGCTGCGTGAAGTTCTAGCGTCTCATGATTCTTCAGTTGTGCCGTTAGATGCCCGTCAAGCTGATTTTGTGCAGGTTTTATCGTGTGTCTTGGATCCTCTCCTCCAGATGTGTACTGTATCAGCCAGCCATTTGGGCACAGCTGACATGGCCACTTTCATGGTCAATTCACTATATATGATGAAGACGACATTAGCTCTGTTTGAATTCACTGACAGACGTCTGGAAATGCTGCAGTTCCAGATTGAAGCACATTTGGACACACTTATAAATGAGCAAGCTTCTTACGTTTTAACCAGAGCAGGCTTGAGTTATATTTATAACACGGTACAGCAGCATAAAGTTGAACAGGGCCCTTTAGCTAATCTGCCCAACTTGGATTCTGTGGCACTGAAGGCTGCAATGGTTCAGTTTGATCGCTATCTGTCAGCTCCTGACAACCTGTTAATGCCACAGCTGAACTTTCTTCTAAGTGCCACAGTGAAAGAGCAGATCATAAAACAGTCTACAGATTTAGTCTGCAGAGCCTATGGGGAAGTGTATGCAGCTGTGATGAATCCGGTCAATGAGTACAAAGATCCTGGGAACATTCTACACCGATCGCCACAGCAAGTGCAGACACTTCTCTCCTGATCATCGTCTTTGAGTGTGGTAGCAAAATACTGCATTCCTAAAACCCTGAAGGTTTTCTCGGTTTTTAGTCTGTTCATCTTTACTTTGAAATCTGATGGTTGCAGTTTTCTTTGTATCATAAGAATATGAATCCCAGTAATTGCTCTGGTCACAGTAATGTGTAAGTAGCATGTGGACCTGGGTTATTAGCAGTTGCTCTGTATCTGCTCTCCACACAGAAGGACTCTGTTCTTTGCTAATCCTGTCTCTAGCTCTGCCGTTTTTCCTCAATTCTGGAATACACATATGTGGAAAAAGAGTAGAATGAGAGGTTTCAGGGATTTTTGTTTTTAAACAAGATTAGTTCTAAATTTAACTGTACATTAAAAATTATCTAAACTTAAGAGTTAGTTTGAAGATATGACCTAATATTAATAAACATCTCTTTACTTAAAGATTCATTTGCTTCCTTATTAGATATTGTGAGTAGGTATGCTTAAACGGAGGAGCAGAAATATACATTCAGCAAAAACAGAGAGCAGTCATTTAAAGGTGGCTTCCACTCTGGCTGCCCTGGACTGAATTCAAGGTGAAATTCAGCGTCGGCTAGGATGTAGGTGTGAGGTGTGTGGACATCCTGTGCTGCATGTCAGTCTGGTGTTTAAAGGAATGTGTTTGTTGTACCATGTGGACTCTAAATTCAACTGTCTATTCATTTTGTCTGGTGTTTAAACCAACGAAAAACTGATGTATTCTATCACTGGAGGGAAAATGCCAAAGTAGCAAACTTCTAATTGATGACATATCTATTCATATGATGCCCCTTGCAAAGAATTCTTTGGGCTCTGACTTTGAAACTTGACCAAAAATGAGATTCAAAATCAGTTTGTTTTTTTTTTTTTTTTTTTTAACAAATCTAAATGTATTTGATGTGACTTTGTTGGTAAGATGTTGAGGACAGTTCTTATTAGCAAAATCTTAATTTCTGGTAGATCTATAAAAAGAGGTATGTCCCCAAATTACAAATGAGAAAATGAGATATAAGGAAAACCTTGGTTAGGTTAAAATATTTTGAAAAGTAGTAAGATAATATTTATTTGGCAAATACAGAATGTATAACAAATTAGTATTGTCAGAATGGGGCTGTTCTATCTGAAATTTACAGTTGTATTAATATGATTTTTTTGGATCAAGAATAATTGGTTACATATCATCTCTTTTGGTGTTTGATATGTATTTTAATCTTTTTCCTTCAATAAATGTGATATATTAAAATAAAGTATGATGTAAGGCAAGAGCTTAAATTTTATATAATTTATATCTATTGTGAGAAAAGATTGCTTGCTTATCATTAGTGAATTCCTTTGTTTTCTAGGGGAAATAAAAATATATTTATCTTTTTACCTAAGTTTTTCAAATAAAATACTAAAGTGTTTTTAGAAAAAAAAAAAAAAAAAAAGAATACTTGCATTTGTTAAGTAACACAATGCATATAACTACTGGCCTCATAAAAAGATGTGTTTTCTGAGAAAAATACAGGTTGTAGTTTTAAAAATTAATAAGCTGCTGTGGCAGGGGCTGACATCTTATAGGAGAACTCCTCAGAAGGGAATAATGCATGCTTGTACAGCTTCAAAGATGTGTGAAGTCATGGATGAGGTTGGGTGTTGCAGGTTCTCATGGCAGCTAAAGAGTGGCATATGAAAGAATTCTCCTTTTGATATACCTCTTTAATTTTTCAAAAGTCTGTTTTCTATGATGCAAGACACAGAATGATACATTTGTGACATACATATCTCAGATTGTGAATATATAATGTGAATCGATATACTTCTCTACTAAAGTTTAATAATTTCATTAATTATGGATGCATGCTATGTTTCAAAAAACTCTCATATTTGTGTTTTAGTTTATACTGACTCAAGTATTATATGAATTTATATAACAGTATTAAGTGATTAAGCTTCAATTTTTTTTATAATAGTAAACTGTATTAGGAATATGTATTTGAAAGTATAGATAGTAAAGGACCCAGAGGTATCAATAATACTCCAGGTGGAGCAGAGCCAAAATGAAAACAAATTTCTCCATGACAAGTAATTGTATCCCTGTGCTATAAAACTAAACCTCTTTGGTGAACTTGAAAAAATATAGTCTTTGGACTCAAATTCATGAGTTTTCATTACTTTTCTCACTTCACAGTTTTGCATTTGTGTTTTTTGAATAAGCAGAGATTCCCTTAGAAATGTGCAAAGAATATGTTGCTGTTCAGGGGATTATATTTTAAAATGATATCATTTTAGGGGCAGTAGAAAATGATGTCAAAAATCAGAAAGTCAATAGTTCTTTAGTCTTTGTTTCAAACAATAAGAGCATTTAGAAGTAAATTTTAGATTGTTTTAAATAAACTTTTGGAGAAGGAAATGGCAACCCACTTCAGTATCCTTGCCTGGAAAATCTCGTGCACAGAGGAGCCTGGTGGGCTGCAGTTCATGGTGTTACAGAGTTGGGCACGACTGAGCGATTAACAGTTACTTACTAAATAAACTTTATTCATGCACACAACTATTAGAACATCTTATCAGAACATGAGAACATTGCTTTTGTTAGTGTTTGCACTGAGGTAGTGGCAGAATTATTGACTAATTTTTGTGCAGAAAGTCAACTGAGAGATATTATATAGAACATTCTTTTAAAACTAAGATAAGCTATAAGTCATATTCAGTCAGTCACTGTGATTTTATAAGGGCATGGCTATTTTTTAAAAGAGACTGAAAAAAGCAAAGGTCATAAATCTATTGCATTGATTTTTTTGTGTGTGTGATACTATCCAACAATCATTGTGCTAACATCCTTAAAAATGCAAATATTTTCTTCCTAGAATATTTCAGAAATTATACAAATAAGCCCTAAAAAATCAAACATGTGCACTTTCTTGTTTGTGATATGTATTTTCCCACGTCAGTCAGTCAGTCAGTTCAGTCCCTCAGTCGTCTCCGACTCTTGGCGACCCCATGAATCACAGCACGCCAGGCCTCCCTGTCCATCACAAACTCCCAGAGTTCACTCAGACTCAAGTCCATCAAGTCAGTGATGCCATCCAGCCATCTCATCCTCTGTCGTCCCCTTCTCCTCCTGCCCCCAATCCCTCCCAGCATCAGAGTCTTTTCCAATGAGCCAACTCTTCGCATGAGGTGGCCAAAGTACTGGAGTTTCAGCTTCAGCATCATTCCCTCCAAAGAAATCCCAGGGCTGATCTCCTTCAGAATGGACTGGTTGGATCTCCTTGCAGTCCAAGGGACTCTCAAGCACCTTCTCCAACACCACAGTTCAAAAGCATCAATTCTTTGGTGCTCAGCCTTCTTCACAGTCCAACTCTCACATCCATACATGACCACAGGAAAAACCATAGCCTTGACCAGACAGACCTTTGTTGGCAAAGTAATGTCTCTGCTTTTGAATATGCTATCTAGGTTGGTCATAACTTTCCTTCCAAGGAGTAAGCATCTTTTAATTTCATGGCTGCAGTCACCATCTGTAGTGATTTTGGAGCCCCCCAAAATAGTCTGACACTGTTTCCACTGTTTCCCCATCTAATTCCCATGAAGTGATGGGACCGGATGCCATGATCTTCGTTTTCTGAATGTTGAGCTTTAAGCCAACTTTTTCACTCTCCACTTTCACTTTCATCAAGAGGCTTTTTAGTTCCTCTTCACTTTCTGCCATAAGGGTGGTGTCATCTGCATATCTGAGGTTATTGATATTTCTCCTGGAAATCTTGATTCCAGCTTGGGATTCATCCAGCCCAGCATTTCTCATGATGTGCTCTGCATATAAGTTAAATAAGCAGGGTGACAATAATCAGCCTTGACGTACTCCTTTTCCTATTTGGAACCAGTCTGTTGTTCCATGTCCAGTTCTAACTGTTGCTTCCTGACCTTCCCACATGTACATATATACAATTCACGTGGAAAATACCCTAAAATTTAAGCATGGCAAGAGAAGCAAATTGTCATAAACTTTAACAGCATAAAAACACTGACTATGATTCAAATCGATTTGTCATCTTCTAAGTATTTTTCTGTAACCAATTTATTATATTCAAACTGTCACGTCATCTCATACCTTCTTGTCCCTTACCTTACTTTTCTTCCCTTTCCTTTTTCAACAAGAGAAAGCCACTGTTATGCTCATTTTATGATTTGTTCTATTACAATTGTGTGTCAATATTTCTGGTTCTATCATTGCTACTAACAGTATATATAAAGTTGCACTGTTTTTGTAGCAAAGATTTTCTCTATAACCCTTGATGGACCTCTTAAGGCCAGCTTTTAAATACAAAATAAAATTAGTATTTTAGTTTTCTAATTGGGAAGGCTCTCTCAGTCTATAATACATCTTTCTATTGTCTTATATACAATTTTCAATCTATGTTTGTATATCAGACAATTAAGATATTCACTTTTTGTTACTCTTAACAGTACAGTTGAAATAAACACATATAGGATTAGCTGAGTATATTTATTTTCTTGATATTTCTAGGGTAGCTCAGAAAACAAATTACTTATTGTTAATGAAGATGCAGCATTACCGATTTAAAGTTGTTGCAAGAATTGTGCTAAATTATCAAAGAGAATTTTTTTTTCTTATTTTGTTTCTACAGAAAATGCTTACTTTTTTAGTCCAGGCTTTCCTAACCCTTGGTAACTTTATGATGCCTCCATTTCCCCAAGTAAAATAAATTATATAATACAAAAGGGATTTATTTTGTATAAGTGAATACTAGCTAGTTTACCCACTTAAAGAAAAAAGGTAAAGGGAGAATTTAAAGAGTTAAAAGACAAATATTAAATTAGAGGGGCAAAAAAATAAGTAAAAAAAGAGGGAGAGAGAAAAACAAATTTAATGTGGGAAAAATTGTAGGACAGCAATGAAAGGGTGGAAGTGACACAACCCTAAAGCACTTTATGCATTTCAACCCCTGCCATATTCCAACTGTACACCTTTATATTATGAATCTACAAATGCCCTAGATCCTGTGTCTGAATTATAGATTATGCTTTTAATATCAAAGGCACAAATTGTCACATTGTCATTTGGTAGGATAAGTGCATTTTGGACTTTGTAAAATAATGACTATATGTGTTTCTGCTCACTAATTTGACCATGTCTGTCTTATTTATTTGATGATTTAAAAATAACTGATTATAATTAAAGATCTCTGGTGAAGCAATTTTGCTACTTATCAACTGCTTGATCTTTTTATATATGCAGTGTTCTTGCCTGGAGAATCCCAGGGACTGGGGAGCCTGGTGGGCTGCCGTCTATGGGGTCACACAGAGTCGGACACGACTGAAGCGACTTAGCAGCAGCAGCAGCAGCAGTACAAAAGAGAAAACTACACCATTATAAGCCTTGTGATTGTCAGTGAGAGGGTTTAGCTTGAGGCAACATATCTCAAAACATTTTTTGCCAAAAAAAAGGAATTTGTGGCTTCTGCATATCTATAAATTTGTCAATAGATTAACATTTATGATCTGTGTTAGCTTTCATTTTTGAGTTAAGATATACTTACCTGTGCTTTATAAGATTGCAAAGGTAATTTACAAAGTGTAGTCATTAACCTTTTACCTAAAATTGAAGCAAAAGTAATATAGTATGTTGGTTTTCAAAAGAATTGATAACCATGATATTTAAAAAAACTGGAAAGCTATGAAAACAAATACTTAAATGTAGCTACTATATTTTGATTTTGGTACCTCTGGGACTCTAAGCCAACTAAACCCTTTTGACTGATAGTACACTATAGGAAAATCAATACAAGAAACAAGCTGCTACAATGTCTGTAACAACCAGCCAAAATACACAGAAAGTTGACTTATTCTTCAATCCAAAATTCTATTCTATAGGTAATGCCAGTAATTTGGACAAGTTTGTAAAGTGCATGCACTACTGTTCAATTTATTCAAATTGTTTGCAACCAAAATGGCAGCAGATACCACAGGTGTGGTCCAGAAAGTCAAGGTACTCAAGCCTTATTTAATCCTTTTATTCAAAACACAAATTCTTTCTTAACTGATACTGTCATAGAGGAATACATTTTATTTCTTGGTTCTTCTGGATGGTCTAAGAATTGAATTTACTTGAGACAGATTAACAGGAGAAAAAAAATAGTAATATGAAAGAGACCTAAGAAAACTGAGTAACTCACCCAAATGACTGAAAAAACATTAAAAAACCTTAAAAAACAACTGCAGCTAAAGACTAAAAAGGATGCTAAGGGTTGTGGTTGGGACTTCAGAAGGGAAGAAGGAAATTCACATGGAGAAGGAAAAACAAATATTTGGTAGACAATTGTTTGCTGCCCCATATGGAGAAAATGGGACACAGAGTGAACTCTGGTCTTTGAACCCTGCTGAGTTTCTCCTGTCATAACCAGCCCATATTTTTGCAGTTACATCTGGTAATAGCTCTGTTCTAGGAACAAGCTCTTTTTATTTTTTTGATTGAAATATAGTTGATTTACAATGTTGTGTTAGTTGTCTGGTATACAGCAAAGTGATTCATATATAGATAGATAGATACACACACACACACATATTCTTTTCCAGATTCTTTTCCACTACAGTTGATTACAAGATATTGAATACAGTTCCTTGTGCTATACAGTAGGTTCTCCTTGTTTATCTATTTTATATGTGAGCATGTGCTAAGTTGCTTCAGTCATGTCTGAACCTTGGCCACGCCAGGGACTGTAACCCACCAGGCTCCTCTGTCCATGGGATTCTCCAGGCAAGAATATGGGAGTGGGTTGCCATTTC
Source organism: Bubalus bubalis (assembly GCF_019923935.1). NCBI lineage: Eukaryota > Metazoa > Chordata > Mammalia > Artiodactyla > Bovidae > Bubalus > Bubalus bubalis. Next base: position 39,226,024 of record NC_059163.1, on the reverse strand, counting down.
CTTCTCCAAGGGACTTCCCAACCCAGGGACTGATCCAGGGTCTCTTATGTCTGCTGCATTGGCAGACAGATTCTTTACCATAGCACCACCTGGAAGCCCATTTTATATATAGTAGTTTATATTTGCTAATCCCAAACTCCTAATTTATTACCCTCCCTGTCCCTTTTCCCTTTGCTAACTGTAAATTTGTTTTCTATGCCTGTGGGTCTATTTCTGTTTAGTAAATAAGTTCACTTGTATCATTTTTTAAGATTCCACATATAAGTGATATCTTATGATATTTGTCTTTCTCTGACTTACTTCATTCAGTATAAGAATCTCTAGGTCCATCCATATTTTCTTTATCCATTCATGTCTCAATGAACATTTAGGTTGTTTTCATGTATTGGCGATTGCAAATAGTGCTGCTATGAACACTGGAGGCCATGTATCTTTTAAAATTAGAATTTTCTTTTTCAGATTTATTCCCCAAAGTGGGATTGCTGGATCATATGGTAATTCTCTTTTTAGTTTTTTAAGAAACCTCCATACTTTTATTCAAAGTGGCTTGACCAATTTACATCAGTGACGGGCTCTTGATTTAAATTCTTTTAGGCATTTAAGGGGGAGGAAACAAGAAAAATTTCCTGACTCTTTGGTTTTTTAAACATAGTCAGCCTTAATTAATCCTCATGTCAAAGTGACACATTTCAGGATGGCAAATTTTACTCCCATACATATCAACCAATGTCTGAAGATGAGTCAGAGAATACTGGTCTGCAGGTAGGGTTTAAAGGTCCCCTGGAGATGCTGATTTTCTCATCCCATAAAGAGGCTGTGCAAGGCCTGGGGAGCCAATGAGCTTGTGCTAATTGCCCACCTTGTCCATTTATCCCAGTGTGCATGCAAAAATTATTTCTTTTGTATGCCACTACATTAAAAAAAGTCTCAAAACTATTTTTTCCTAGAGAGATTTTCTTCTAAGGTAGAACTAGATAAGTACATCTTTCACATGAATAATAATTACTTAATTTGTGAATATTTTTCATTGTAATTCCTATAAGATGATGTGTGTGTGTGTGGGGGGGGGGGCGGGTTGTTATCAATTCACCAAGGAGCCTCTATTTAGCATTATGGAAACCATAATCCTACTTTAGATTACTACTGAACCAAGAGCACAGCTCTTGGTTCCCCTTTCTTCATTCTGTGACCAGTCGCTTCAGTAATGTCCAACTCTTTGTGACCCCATGGACTGTAGCCTACCAGGTTTCTCTGTCTATGAAATTCTCCAGGCAAGAATACTAGAGTGGGTTGCCATGCCCTCCTCCAGTGGATCTTCCCAACCCATAGATCGAACCCACAGCTCTTAGGTCTCCTGCACTGGCAGCTGGGTTCTTTAGCACTAGTGCCACCTGGGAAGTTGCTTCTTCATTCTAAAACATAATGCAATTCTGTTTCTTTCCCTATTTTCTTTCTTACTACACAAAAGTCAGTTCAGTCAGTTCAGTTCAGTCCAACTCAGTCGTGTCCGACTCTTTGCGACCCCATGAATAGCAGCACGCCAGGCCTCCCTGTCCATCACCAACTCCTGGAGTTCACCCAAACTCATGTGCATCGAGTTGGTGATGCCATCCAGCCATCTCATCCTCTGTCATCCCCTTCTCCTCCTTCCCCCAATCCCTCCCAGCATAAGGGTCTTTTCCAATGAGTCAACTCTTTGCATGAGGTGGCCAAAATATTGGAGTTTCAGCCTCAGCATCAGTCTTTCCAATGAACATCCAGGACTGGTTGGATCTCCTTGCAGTCCAAGGGACTCGCAAGAATCTTCTCCAACACCACAGTTCAAAAGCATCAATTCTTCCTCACTCAGCTTTCTTCACAAAGGTCACATTGATGAAAACACTCTTTCTAAACTTGCTAACTTAACCCACTTTCATCTACTCACTAAATATCTTTCACTTCTCTAATACAGTAAGTTATCTTTTCACCAATGTGGTTCACTAAATATTATACTGTTTGTTTTTATCCATAGACCAATAGAAATAGCTTTTTTATTCTCATCTCTGGTTAAGCAAAAGCCTTTCATATAACAGAATGACATATTGGATTTTCTGTCCTTATATTTAGGGGAAAATAGATGTCATCATTTGTTGGGTACTTGTAATATTGTATATGTTTTTGAAATTATCTGTATTAGCTGTGAAAATTGGCTCCTTTTTGCTGTTTTTAAAAATCTCATATCAGCAACAGTAAAATCCAACTAATAGTCAAAAGTACAAGGCTGGCTTTTTTCAATTTGAATTTGCTCTACTCAAAAACTCTTATTGCATGTAGCTATAAGTATAGTTTTCATAAAAATGAAAATGGCTGTCTGTTGATAGATATTTTTCTCAGCCAGCTGTAAACACTTAGTATATCTCTTTCTATCTTTAAGAACCACCCAGAAAAGTTTCTATCAGAATTATTATTCAAATGTTTTTGGCTGAAAATTTTTAACTTTGTTTTAAACTAGTGGCATAGTTTTAAACATTGGCTGAACATAACAAAGACAGTAAAACACTTATTCACTATGATCAAGAAACACATTAGGGATTCTGAAATATCCTCAGAAATTCTAAATTTTCAGGGTGGCCACATTAAGGTGAGGGTAGGAAGAAAATTAATGGTATGTGCTCTGTGCATGCTTGCTAAGGTGCTAATGGTCCCTGGTTGAACTGTAACAGAACCATTGGGGTCAGAAAACAGAATATACCTTAAATGTGTAATAGTCTCAATATAAATATTTCTGTAACATACATTTTTCAAAGCAAGTGATTATATATTGCTGTAAGAGATATTATATTTTAGCCAAGGGAATCACCATAGAGAAGCAGAGTTGAATAAAACAGTATGTATTTGCTAGATACTTTCCATATGTATTTTAAGTGTTTTGAACCCTTCAGGATCCGTGCCACTCCAGTTATTCCACCTATTAAAATTTATCTTTGGTGCACATCTTCAGATTGTTGTAGAAAAGTAAAAAGAGGTCACAGGTGAAAATGTTCATATGAAAGGTGAATATGCAGGACATAAACTATGGATATAGGGTAGACTATATAGAATCAGAAGTAAACTGCAAATAGCCATGGTAAGTTGAACCTTGAGAATTATCTTTAGAACTAGAAATTTCTACTGAAAAGAATGTGATTTCACTGTATCATATTTCTCATTGGTGATTTGTAATACGTGCTTTTATGGTTCTGACTTTAATAAGCATTGACTTGTGAACCTACTTTGTGCTACATACTAAGTTGGAGACCAAGATGATCATGACTCATTTTGACCCTTCAAAGAAGCTAACAGCAATGGGAAAGATAGTAATATAAGTTTAAAAAAATTTTTTTAATTAAAAACAAAAGCAGAAATACATGGCTGTTTTTGTTGAGGTCAAATGGTATTTGCAGACTGTCAAGACTTTATGAATTTAGCCATGCCAGCAAAAGCAATTGTAGTTGGGGAAGTCTTCTAGGAAGTGAAGATTTGATTGGATCCTTAAAGAATGAGGAAAATACTTCTAAACAGAGAGGAGATGGAGATAGCATTGCAGGAAGTGGGCAACTTTCCAGGAACAACAAAGAGCTAGGGATCTGTGGTGAACTAATTTCCAATAGCAAATAGCTAGTGAAAAGATGGGAATGGCAGGCTGGAGCAAGAAGGGAAGGGTGGTCCTCTGCCAGGTGACTGTTAGAGGAACCCTTTCAAGGCTGCCTCTCTCCCCTGCATGGTAGGTCTGAGGAGGAAGGTGGCACCATCAGGGCTGTGTGAAAATTTATTGTTGCTAATGTTATTCTGTTTTTTTTTTTGTTTGTTTGTTTGTTTTTTGGTGAAGGAAAGTTATGACCAACCTAGATAGCATATTGAAAAGCAGGGATATTACCTTGCCAACAAAGGTCTGTCTAGTCAAGGCTATGGTTTTTCCAGTGGTCATGTATGAATGTGAGAGTTGGACTGTGAAGAAAGCTGAGCACTGAAGAATTGATGCTTTTGAAATGTGGTGTTGGAGAAGACTCTTGAGAGTTCCTTGGACTGGAAGGAGATCCAACCAGTCCATCCTAAAGGAGATCAGTCCTGGGTGTTCATTGAAGGACTGATGCTGAGGCTGAAACTCCAATACTTTGGCCACCTCATGCGAAGAGTTGACTCATTAGAGAAGACCCTGATGCTGGGAGGGATTGGGGGCAGGAGGAGAAGGGGATGACAGAGAATGAGATAGCTGGATGGCGTCACCGAGTCGATGCACATGAGTTTGCGTGAGCTCCGGGAGTTGGTGATGGACAGGGAGGCCTGGCGTGCTGCAATTCATGGGGTCGAAAAGAGGTGGACTCGACTGAGCGACTAAACTGAAGTGAACTGAAAGTCCTATGGAAGAGGTTTGTCTGTGCTTTCACTTTTTGTAAAATTTCATTAGTTTAAATTTTGCCTAAGATCTAATTTCCATGAAAATCTACCTGCACTGTCTAGAATATGGGCACCACTCCCTCTTTCATAGACCCAGGAAAAACTGACATATCATAGTTTTATTGTCTTTCTTTGTATTAGGAAAGCAGTTCTTAAGCCTCCTTCGAAACAGAAAATAGCTCTCTCTGTTCCTGTGTACCTAAAGTGTTTCCATGACAACCGGCATCTCACCCTCCAAGAACCCTCTCACTTGCCCTGGAGATCTCAGAGGCACCACTGTGTGTTGGCACATTTTCCTAACAACAACATACCTATTGGTCTGTGACTAATAGGATTAATTTGCTACAATGTTTGTTGATGAATGTTTCGAGATTGACAATGATCTCCAACTTCAGAACTATTGACTATTTGCCAAAACTCATGTAGACCATCTGGCTAGATAGTGTAGTCTGGAAACACCATCATAGAGTTGTTAGGTTTGACCTGGAGGCCATGTGAAATAGAGGAGATAAACTCTATTACCAGGCTCCAGTGGTATGTTAGGTCAAGAGTGAACATCAGGATGCCTTGGTTTAAGGGATCAAGAAAGTTAAATTGACTGAGTCCTAGGAGTGGAGGTGACACAGGAAACTAAGAGGAAAGTTAGAGTAGCAGAAGAGAGTATAAGAAGAAGGTAGTGTTATGGAAGTGCACATTTTCTGTTGCACTCAGCAATAAGGATATCCTTAGTGACCTTTTCCCAAAATAATTTTAGTAAAGTGTTCAGATCAGTCACTCAGTCATGTCCGACTCTTTTCGACCCCATGAGTCGCAGCACGCCAGGCCTCCCTGTCCATCACCAACTCCCGGAGTTCACTCAGACTCACGTCCATCGAGTCAGTGATGCCATCCAGCCATCTCATCCTCTGTCGTCCCCTTCTCCTCCTACCCCCAATCCCTCCCAGCATCAGGGTCTTTTCCAATGAGTCAACTCTTTGCATGAGGTGGCCAAAGTACTGGAGTTTCAGCTTTAGCATCATTCCTTCTAAAGAAATTCCAGGGCTGATCTCCTTCAGAATGGACTGGTTGGAGCTCCTTGCAGTCCAAGGGACTCTCAAGAGTCTTCTCCAACACCACAGTTCAAAACCATCAATTCTTCGGTGCTCAGCCTTCTTCACAGTCCAACTCTCACATCCATACATGACCACAGGAAAAACCATAGCCTTGACTAGATGAACCTTTGTTGGCAAAGTAATGTGTCTGCTTTTGAAAATGCTATCTAGGTTGGTCATAACCTTCCTTCCAAGGAGTAAGCATCTTTTAATTTCATGGCTGCAGTCACCATCTGCAGTGATTTTGGAGCCCCCAAAAATAAAGTCTGACACTGTTTCCCCATCTATTTCCCATGAAGTGATGGGACCAGATGCCATGATCTTCGTTTTCTGAATGTTGAGCTTTAAGCCAACTTTTTCACTCTCCCCTTTCACTTTCATCAAGGGGCTTTTGAGTTCCTCTTCATTTTCTGCCATAAGGGTGGTGTCATCTGCATATCTGAGGTTATTGATATTTCTCCCGGCAATCTTGATTCCACCTTGTGCCTCTTCCAGCCCAGCATTTCTCATGATGTACTCTGCATAGAAGTGAAATAAGCAGGGTGACAATATACAGCCTTGACATACTCCTTTTCCTATTTGGAACCAGTCTGTTGTTCCATGTCCACTTCTAACTGTTGCTTCCTGACCTGCATATAGGTTTCTCAAGAGGCTGGTCAGGTGGTCTGGTATTCCCATCTCTTTCAGACTTTTCCACAGTTTATTGTGATCCACAACAGTCAAAGGCTTTTGCATAGTCAATAAAGCAGAAATAGATGTATTTCTGGAATTCTTGCTTTTTCCATGATCCAGTGGATGTTGGCAATTTGATCTTTGGCTCCTCTGCCTTTTCTAAAACCAGCTTGAACATCTAGAAGTTCAAGGTTAACGTATTGCTGAAGCCTGGTTTGGAGAATTTTGAGCATTACTTTACTAGCATGTGAGATGAGTGCAATTGTGTGGTAGTTTGAGCATTCTTTGGTATTGCTCTTCATTGGGATTGGAATGAAAACTGACCTTTTCCAGTCCTGTGGCCACTGCTGAGTTTTCCAAATTTGCTGACATATAGAGTGCAGCACTTTCACAGCATCATCTTTCAGGATTTTACATAGCTCAACTGGAATTCTGTCACCTCCACTAGCTTTGTTCATAGTGATACTTTCCTTTTTTTTTTTTTTTAATTTTATTTTATTTTTAAACTTTACATAATTGTATTCGTTTTGCCAAATATCAAAATAAATCCACCACAGGATACATGTGTTCCCCATCCTGAACCCTCCTCCCTCCTCCCTCCCAATACCATCCCTCTGGGTCGTCCCAGTGCACCAGCACCAAGCATCCAGTATTCTAAGGCACACTTGACTTCGCATTCCAGGATGTCTGACTCTAGGTTAGTGATCACACCATCGTGATTATCTGGGTCGTGAAGATCTTTTTTGTACAGTTCTCTGTGTATTCTTGCCACCTCTTCTTAATATCTTCTGCTTCTGTTAGGTCCATACCATTTCTGTCCTTTATTGAGCCCATCTTTGCATGAAATGTTCCCTTGCTATCTCTAATTTTCTTGAAGAAATCTTTAGTCTTTCCCATTGTGTTGTCTTCCTCTATTTCTTTGCATTGATCGCTGAGGAAGGCTTTCTTATCTCTTCCTACTATTCTTTGAAACTCTGCATTCAGATGCTTATATCTTTCCTTTTCTCCTTTGTTTTTTTTTTTCACAGCTATTTATAAGTCCTCCCCAGACAGCCGTTTTGCTTTTTTGCGTTTCTTTTCCATGGGGATGGTCTTGATCCCTGTCTCCTGTACAGTGTCACAAACCTCAGTCCATAGTTCATCAGGCACTCTATCTATCAGATCTAGGCCCTTAAATCTATTTCTCACTTCCACTGTATAATCATAAGGGATTTGATTTAGGTCATACCTGAATGGCCTAGTGGTTTTCCCTACTTTCTTCAATTTAAGTCTGAATTTGGCAAAAAAGGAGCTCATGATATGAACCACAGTCAGCTCCCGGTCTTGTTTTTGTTGACTGTATAGAGCTTCTCCATCTTTGGCTGCAAAGAATAGAATCAATCTGATTTCGGTGTTGACCATCTGGTGATGTCCATGTGTAGAGTCTTCTCTTGTGTTGTTGGAAGAGGGTGTTTTTATGAGCAGTGCATTCTCTTGGCAAAACTCTATTAGCTTTTGCCCTTCTTCATTGTGTACTCCAAGGCCAAATTTGCCTGTTACCCCAGGGGTTTCTTGACTTCCTACTTTTGCATTCCAGTCCCCTATAATGAAAAGGACATCCTTTTTGGGTGTTAGTTCTAAAAGGTCTTGTAGGTCTTCATAGAACTGTTCAACTTCAGGTTCTTCAGCATTACTGGTTGGGGCGGGCATAGACTTGGATTACTGTGATATTGAATGGTTTGCCTTGGAAATGAACAGAGATCATTCTGTTGTTTTTGAGATTGCATCCAAGTACTGCATTTTGGACTCTTTTATTGACTATGATGGCTACTCCATTTCTTCTAAGGGATTCTTGCCCACAGTAGTAGATATAATGGTCATCTGAGTTAAATTCACGCATTCCAGTCCATTTTAGTTCGCTGATTCCTAGAATGTCGATTTTACTCTTGCCATTTCCTGTTTGACCACTTCCAATTTGCCTTGATTCATGGACCTGACGTTCCAGGTTTCTTTGCAATATTGCTTTTTACAGCACTGGACCTTGCTTCTATCACCAGTCACATCCACAACTAGGTATTGTTTTTGCTTTGGCTCCATCCCTTAATTCTTTCTGGAGTTATTTCTCCAGTGGTCTATAGTAACATATTGGGCACCTACTGACCTGGGGAAGTTTCTCCTTCGGCATCCTATCATTTGGCCTTTTCATACTGTTCATGGGGTTCTCAAGGCAAGAATACTGAAGTGGTTTGCCATTCCCTTGTACAGTGGGCCACATTCTGTCAGACCTCTTCACCATGACCCGCCCGTCTTGGGTGGCCCCACAGGACATGGCTTAGTTTCATTGAGTTAGACAAGGCTGTGCTCCTAGTGTGATTAGATTGACTAGTTTTATCTACCATATGATAATACATTGTTTTCAATCTCATCAAGATCTCTGGTCTGCAGATTCTGTCACTTTTTCTTCATCGTTTAGTCCCCTCCTTGCTTCACTTCCTATCTTACCACATAGCATGAGAGTTCCTGCTATGAGTTTCTGATCAGTTCCTGGAAAGTACTCTTAACTTCTTGGCTCCTTCAGTTCAGTTCAGTTCAGTTGCTCAGTTGTGTCCAACTCTTTGTGACCCCATGAACCGAAGCACTCCAGGCCTCCTTGTCCATCACCAACTCCCGGAGTTTACCTAAACTCATGTCCATTGAGTCAGTGATGCCATCCAGCCATCTCATCCTCTATTGTCCCCATCTCCACCTACCCTCAGTCTTTCAAATGAGTCTGCTCTTTGCATCAGGTGGCCAAAATATTGGAGTTTCAGCTCGACATCAGTCTTTCCAATGAACACCCAGGACTGATCTTCTTTAGGATGGGCTGGTTGGATCTTCTTGCAGTCTGTGGGACTCTCAAGAGTCTTCTGCAACACCACAGTTCAAAAGCATCAATTCTTCAGCACTCACCTTTCTTTATAGTCCAACTATCATATCCGTACATGACTACAGGAAAAACCATAGCCTTGACTAGACAGACATTTGTGACAAAGAGATGTCTCTGCTTTTGAATATGCTGTCTAGGTTAGTCATAACTTTCCTTCACGGAGTAAGTGTCTTTTAATTTCATGGCTGCAATCACCATGTGTCATCGTGTTGGAGCCCCCCAAAATAAAGTCAGACACTTGGCTCCCTAGACTCCACTCATGTGTGGCTGGTGAGAGAAATATACATTTGGTTCAGTTAAAAAAGTCTCATTTAGTTACGATTGCATTCATGCTGCTGAATGCTATAGGAGAACACTAACAGACAGGGTTGTATAATTTCATTTTAATTACATAAACACAGACTCAATTGGTAACTTCATACTTACAGCACACCTAACTATTTTACCTAGAAAATTTGCTTGTTCATCTTGTGACCATGATTTTTCTCTCTTCTTAACTTACTGATGTCTCCTCCTCTCCTCTTCCTTTTAAAATAATGACTACCTCATATTTCACTAAGAAAACTAAAGCTGTCCAATGGGATTCTTTCCATCACCAAATTTATAAATCAACCTGCAGCTGCAACCATATTTTCTTCATTTTCACTAAACAGTGATGGCAAGAAAGTACCTCACTTTCTCAAAGCCCAAATCTTCCATATGTGTGACTGACCCTGTCCTTCCTTGTCTTTGTAAAGGCATATCTCTTCTATTTTCCATCTGTCCACCATATCATAATTCTAGCTTTGTTGCCATCAGCATGCTGCCTATTTTTTATTTATTTATTTTTTAGTAAAACTCTCAGTGCTTTTTGTATTTAAACTCTAATGAATTGAGTAATTTATTAAAGATATGCTTGGTTTTCTTAAAAATTTCAAAGGTGTAGAAAAATCCATGCAACACTTGTGATATGTCTCAATGATTCCAAACATCATTATGTCTACACATAGTTCTAACACAAATTATCACTACCATTTGCTTATGCAATTCTCATTTATTTTCATACTGGTATTGTAACTGCAGCTAAGAATCAAGCAAAGCCTCACTTACTTGAGAGAGGAAGGTAGGGTGGTGATTCTGGCTATGCCCAGTTGATTCTTGCCTGGTAACAACCAACTGTGTCCCCAGGTGATTGAAACTCACCCTGGCATTAGGGGTGTTGTGTTCCTTCTCAGCTTAAGTTTTGCCAGTTATTTCAATGCTAAAGCTAAGTCACTTCAGTCGTGTCTGACTCTGTGTGACCCCATAGATGGCAGCCCACCAGGCTCCCCCGTCCCTGGGATTCTCCAGGCAAGAACACTGGAGTGGGTTGCCATTTCCTTCTCCAATGCATGAAATTGAAAAGTGAAAGTGAAGTCGCTCAGTTGTGTCCGACTCTTAGCGACCCCATGGACTGCAGCCTACCAGGCTCCTCTGTCCATGGGATTTTCCAGGCAAGAGTACTGGAGTGGGGTGCCATTCCTGCATATTAGCAAAGGCTTCCTTTTTTAATGAAACTTAAATTTCATTTTTGAAATTCAGGATGTCTGAGTCCCAGAATTTGTTACTTTTCTTTCAGTTTGGCACCATACTTTGTATCTTTTTTTTTAAACTTTTGACCCTTGCTTTAATCTAAACAACTCGGACTTAGTGTATCTGCTGTGCTAAATCTCTTCAGTCATGTTCAGCTCTTTGCAACCCTATGGACCATAGCCTGCCAGGTTCCTCTGTCCATGGCATTACCCAGGCATAAATACTGGATTGGGTTGCCATGACCTCCCCAGGGGATCTTTATGACACAGGGATCAAACCTGTGTCTCTTAACGTCTCTTGCATTGCCAGGCAGGTTCTTTAGCACTAACACCACCTGGGAAGCCAGTGTATCTGGAGTGGAATAACCAAATCTTTAGTTTTTCATGATTTTATCTGCTGATCTATGGTGTAATCTATCAGAATTCATAAAATAGCAACACTAGAGATATGTTCTTGCCTATCCTCATTTAAAAGAGCTTTCTAATTTCTCCAAATATGTCTCATTTCTGTATTTCTCTTATCATCACTAATTCTTGATAGAGCTATTGTATAACCACTGTCTACTTCTACACCTAACTAGGAATAATATTCCTACTTTGTATGGAAGACAATTTTTATTGTACTATATTGTCACCCTGCTTATTTAACTTATATTCAGAGTACATCATGAGAAATGCTGGGCTGGATGACACACAGCTGGAATCAAGATTGCCGGGAGAAATATCAATAACCTTGGATATGCAGATGACACCACTCTTATGGCAGAAAGTGAAGAACTAAAGAGTCTCGTGATGAAAGTGAAAGAGGAGAGTGAAAAAGTTGGCTTAAAGCACAACATTCAGAAAACTAAGATCATGGCATCTGGTCCCATCATTTCATGGCAAATAGATGGGGAAACAGTGCAAACAGTGGCTAACTTTATTTTGGGGGCTCAAGAATCATGGCACATGGTGATTGCAGCCATGAAATTAAAAAGCACTTGCTCCTTGAAAGGAAAGTTATGACCAGCCTAGACAGCATATTCAAAAGCAGAGACATTACTTGGCTAACAAAGGTCCGTCTAGTCAAGGCTATGGTTTTTCCAGTGGTTGTGTATGAATGTGAGAGTTGGACTATAAAGAAAGCTGAGCACTGAAGAATTGATGCTTTTGAACTGTGCTGTTGAAGAAGACTCTTGAGAGTCCCTTGGACTGCAAGGAGATCCAACCAGTCCATCAGAAAGGAAATCAGTCCTGGGTGATCATTGGAAAACTGATGTTGAAGCTGAAACTCCAATATTTTGGCCACCTGATGTGAAGATCTGATTAATTTGAAAAGACCTTGATCTTGGGAAAGATTGAGGGCAGGTGGAGAAGGGGACAACAGAGGATGAGATGGTTGTATGGCATCACCGACTAAATGGATGTGAGTTTGGGTAGGGTCCGGGATTTGGTGATGGACAGGGAGGTCTGGAGTGCTGCAGTTCATGGGGTTGCAAAGAGTAGGACACGGCTGGCGACTGAACTGAACTGAGTCCCCCTCACTCAATCTTCTATTTAAGATGAGTGATATATGCTATTGGTGATTTTGTGAAAAGGAACTGAATATACATGGATGGCTTTTGAATTAGTTAAGAGTATGAGTGAAATGTCCTTAAAGTAAAAAACAAAACAAAAAACCTGCAAAGATTCATTGGATCTATCAATAACAGAGGTTTATTTCACTCTCAAAATTTGGCTTAGAGGTTGGCAGAAATTTCAAGGGTATTAAGCACTCTGGCTGAGGGACCTCTATTTCCTTCAACAACTGGCTTCCATTTTGTCTGTTCTTGTTGTCACCATTATCCAGCAAGCAGGAAAGAGAAAAGAGGAAATGGAGGGAAAGAAGCTTTTTTTTTTCAAGATGTCACCTGTGTTGCACATATTCCTCTACTCTCAATTCAGTTGAGACTGTGGCCACTTAACCACAAGAGAAACTCAGAAATTTTCTTTATATTTAAGCTTTATTGGCTCAAAGTCAAGGAGAGAGGTAGGTCATTAATAGGTGGATGGATGTGTAGTGAAGAGTGATGAGCGGTTTCTTCTCCTCTGGTCACTCAAGTATTAATTCATATTGTCTCCCACACTTTTCTCCTAAAGGTAGTAGAAAGTTCCATTCTACACAAAGTTAGCCATCTCCAGGTAATACGGAATGCTCTCCATTGAGTGTGAATGTTACTCTTCAAGGTTTGGTGATATATACATTGATAGAGAAAATTAATGTCCCTAGTCCACACACAAACACGCACACACACACATGCACACACAACTCACTAATACACAGTATAATGGAAAGAGAATATAGTCAATAAAAGGGCTATTTTGGCCATTCAGAATTGGATAGAATAGGCAACACATAGCTCTTCCTAGTTCATGCTAATGATGGACTCCTACTTGGGCAGGAATTATAAAGACTTTCTTAGTTGGTGGTGGAAAAGTTCCTTGGTTAGAATCTGATTCTTGACTGGTTTATCCAAGCTTTTGGTTTGCCTTCTGAAGATTTTTTTTTTATGTCTAGAGTGTATTGATTTTTTATAATAATTCATGCTTTTATTTCTTTACATTGCTATGTCTATTCTTCCTTCCTCAAAGTAACTAAGGTTGTATGAAGCTATTTAATAGGGAAAAAAAAAATAGTTTGGCTGGGAATAAACACTATAATGATCTTTGCCAGCATATATGAGAAATCCTAAGGAGATGTGTTAGAAAAAGTCCCTGGAAAGTAATTTTATCTGCTTTGAGTAGACAGAATACTATAGGAAAACTAGTATTTTCAGTGCTGTTGGGTACTCACACTCCCAGTTTATAGCTAATTCAAAGTGTAAACCATAAGATGAGAAAATGTCCTCTGGGAGAAAACTGTTCCATTTGGCCTCTGTTTGCAACCTGGCTAATCCTTGCCTGTCTCCATTAGTGTCTTTCAAGATCTTGATAAAAAGCACAAGTTGACATCAGAGAGTACCTCACACTTACCATTTCTGAACTACTTATATGTTTGGAAAGCATGTGGTTTGCCTTCCACACTACTGCAGCTGACCAAATATTTTGTCATGACATAATAAGGGTTACCAGGTCTTAAAACTAACTTTTTTTTGGCCTTGCTGCTTACAACCCACCTGAGAAGCCAATACTTTATTTGCGAGTTTTATATGGAGTATGATATTAAGTATCAAGTTATGCATTAATTGTGGTGTATCATAAGTGACTGTAACAATTAATCCCCAAATTACAGTCAATCAATAAGAGAAAATTTAAGTTATCTTTCATGCAAAAGTTCAGAGGGATATGAAGCTTCTGTGGTGGTTAGATGGCTGACCCAAAAGATGATCCAGAGATGCAGTCTGATGGAGTGGCTCTGTTATCATTGATATGTAATTTAGATCTCTCATATACTGCTTGTTTCCATCTCTCTGAACCAAATAGGGAGAAAGAGAAGTAGATGATAATATATTTTCTTTTTAAGAATGGGACCTGGAATTTGTTCATATCATTTTATCACTTAATCTGAACCATACCAGAAGAAAGAAAGGCTGTGCAATTTGGTCTCTAGATGTCCATTTGTCTTGTTCTCCTTGGAAAGAGGTACAGTTCTAAAGTTATGAAGGAAAATGTGACACTGGAGAAAATTAATAGTCTCCACCACAACTACTGAGAGGATAGATGTATTCTTCCACTGTTTATGCTCTTTATGTAGAAAATGTGTTGGGATTGAGGCCCCAGATCTGCCATTTGAAGACTCCTGAAAGTGACTTTCTCGATGTACTAACTTGAAATGGTTAAAAGGGCTGAGAGAAACTTTTTTTTTTTCTTCTGATACCTTGATAGATAAATGAAGCCTGTTCTTCAGACTCAATCTACCCTGTGGATTTATACTGTGCTTCAAAGGAAAAGAAAAATGTAAGGAAGCATATATTGGCCACAGGTCTAGCTTCAGTCTTGGCCCTCAACCCAGCTATATCCATTTGACAGAGGCTCCAGAGACTTCAACATCACATGGGATAAGGCTTGAACCCTGATCCCCTGATCAGCTCTGTTAGCCCTTGGCTCGCACGTGCATCCCCCTCCTTCTCTGCTCCATGGTGGATTGACCAGAAGTTCATGAAGGTCATGAGACCAGACATGCCACCTCATTAAAGCTCATTAATTGGTCTCTGCCTGGCACCCAGCCCAACTGGTCCCTCTACCCTACCCACTGTGGCACAGGTCAGGCTGGCATGCAGCCACCCCCTCCTCCTTTTTGGGCCTCAGCTTTTCCCTTCTCACCAACCTGATCCCTGGGGGCACTGGCCAAGGCCAGCAATTGGTCCTTCCCATCATAGGCAAAGCTACTGATGGAATCTCATGTTTACTGAGCTCCTGCTACTGACTGTGTTCCATCCCTGGATCAGGATCCTCTGGAGAAGGGAATGGATACCCATTCCAGTATTCTTGCCTGGAGAATTCCATGGACAGAGGAGCCTATGGCCTACCATCCATGGGGTCTCAAAGAGTCGGGCACGACTGAGCAACAAACACTTTCAGCTTTAGTAGTTATAAATTTGTGTGAGTGTGTGTGTTTTTTTTTTTTTTATCTCAATAGCTTTACTCTTATGTATATGCATCATTTGATTCTGAAACTGGTAGGGAAGAGAGAATATAATTTATCAATCCTCTCAAACTTCACAATCTCCTATTTATTCTTTAACAGATTTCTGACCTGCCAAAAGCTCCTTCAGTCTACTGAAAGTTTTCATATCTGATTCACCAATGGTCATCATGTTGCCTCAGCACATAGATATCTTTTAGGCATCAACTTCCCTAACCTCTTAGTTATTCTTGTCAGAGCTAGGTGCTTGATTTTTATTTAACTGCTTTCTTATTTGTTCACACAATTTATTATTTCCTTGATACTCTTATTATCTCACTAGTTGATTCTTCCTCTTTGATTCTTCTTTGTTTACTGGAATTCTAATTATTATAGGTCCTGGGAACTTGGTTTGTTTTTACATTCACTCTGTGGTTAGTTTTACTACCATTTACAAATATTTATTCTCCTTTTCTTTTTTACTGCTAACCTCCTAATGAATGATTTTAACTTTTCATCCCATTGGCCAAGTGACTAACTTTTGTCAACATTGTGTGAGAAGATTTGCTATATGCCATAGCTGAGCAGGAGCTAAAAATAACAACATGCTTTGGCTTAGTTTCTCTTGCTTTTCCCCTCTGGTACAAGAAAGGTCATGTTCTAGATTGGAGCTGTCCCTTCATCCTAGCCTATAGAATTGGAGTACACATGTAGAAACCTCAAAGTTACCCAAAGATAAGAGCAGAGAAACAGAATACATGCAAAAGGAGTGAAACATAAACCTCCCCTGTTAACTATGTGGCTTTGGGGATGTTTGCTACACAACATAGATTATCAAAGCTGACTAACTGGCAGCTAGAAGGGTTGTTCTACTAAAACAAAGAATTAGTGCATTTAATATTGGCTTTGGGACCAGTAGAAGGAAGAAAAAATTCCTCCACCAATTTATCATTAGACACTAAAACTGCCCTATATTATGCAGTTAGGGAAAAAAAAAAATTGACTGTGATAATTTGGAAGGCAGATAATGTGTCTAATAAAACTATGGCTTTGACCAATAGGTGTTGGAAATTAAATAATATTATGAAGGCTAGGTATTATGCTGCATTGGATAAAGTGATACCAATAAGAAATGAGCCCAGGTTGTGTGTGTGTGTGGGGGGGTCTTCTTGCTTTCAAGAAAGGATAAGAGCAAAATTAGTTTTGTGTGTTTTTTTTTTTAATATCTTAGACTTGCAGAGTTAAGAAATATAAAGGATTATTTTCTATAAATAATAAATATAAAATTGAGAAATGTTTTGAGACCCAAAACCTCATGAATATATCTTCAGATCAAAGAACAAATCATGGACATAGCTATTGAGACACATGCTCAAGGGAAAATATAAGTCATAAGTGCAGTTCTTTGTTAAAAGTCTCAGAATAGATTTTTAATGTATTTTATGTATTATTACATGGGGCCTCCCTGGTTATTACATGGCCTCTAATAAATCCTTTTAGCTGAGTTAAATAGTTCAGAAAAGTTTAAGCTAAGAGTGTGATCAAGTGAAAACCATGTATACTGAAAATATCTATAATTAATATAAGGAGAAAATCATGTCTCCACAATAGGTGTTTCTATGGCTAATAGAATATTAAGCTGACTAGCATTAAATTGGTAGAAAATATAATTCAACCCTGTTTTTGAGATATTTTTACCTTAAAATCACTACTAGTTTATATGAAGAGTTTGTGACTATTCAATATGCAAAATGAATTTTGGCTTCCACTTTCTACTGGAAAGAAAACTGCAGAAAACTCTTATCACATGTTGCCAAGGAGACTAATCAAAATGAAACTTCCCAGAAGGCAAGGTTTAGACCCATGGAGAAAAATGAGCTGAAGAATTCCTAGTGGACAGAACCAAAAACTAATTGAGAAACATGCTCAACTACCAAGAAGAGGGATTTCTGTAGTATTTGTCTAGCTGAATTTCAGATATTGTTGGACCAGTGATTGATTGCTGTGTCTCTCTCATTACTCTCCTTTCAAACAGTAATGCTTTTTGGTGGATATTCTACCATTTTATGATGGATGTGTGAGCTGGAGAAGTGCCATCATTTAGAGATAAAGTAGAGATTTATCACAAAATGATGGATTTAGAGTCTGATGCCATAATTGGGTAAGACATTTAAGATGTCTTCCTTGGGGTGTGTTTTCTGTGCAGGGGAAAAGGAAATGAATATTTGTAACTAAGAGGATGTGCTGTGCTGTGCTGTTTAGTCGCTCAGTCATGTGAAACTCTTTGTGACCCCATGGACTGTAGCCCACCAGGCTCCACTGTCCATGGGGATTCTTGAGGCAAGAATACTGGAGTGAGTTGCCATGCCCTCCTCCAGGGGATCTTCCCAACCCAAGGATAGAACCCAGATCTCTTAAATTGTGCTAATACATTATTTTTCACAAATATTTACTTCTTCTTTTCTCCTTCCCCAGCCCCTGCAACTGGAGAAAATATTTCCCCATTCCATTTATTCTAAACTTGCAGTGAGACTTGATTGGCCAAAAGAACATGGATAGTCATAATGTTTGGCAAGGTAAAGCATTAAAAGTGATTTCATGGAGGGTCTTTGCTTCTTGACTATGTTTCTTCCATAAGAAAGGCATAATTAGTGTAGGGGTTGCTCTTTAACCTACATTCCAGAATGAGAAGAAACAGGGAACAGAGAACAGAGCACCTACAGTCTATATATGTATGTGTGTATGGTGGTAGTTTAGTCGCTAAGTCATATCCAACTCTTGCGGCCCCATGGACAGAAGAGCCTGACAGGCTACAGTCCATGGGATTCTCCAGGCAAGAATACTGGAGTGGGTTGCCATTTCCTTTTCCAGGGAATCTTCCCTACTCAGGGATTGAACCCAGGTCTCCTACATTGCAGGCAGACTCTTTATTATCTGAGCCACAATGGAAGCCCCATGGTAGAAATTTAATGCAAAATTTTGAATAAGTTAATGAATAAGTGAATGAGTGGAAATGGGTTAGGGGATTGAGAGTGTGATAAAGATTTGCAATGGTCACCTTGAGGAAAGGCAGATGAAATGACCATAGATTTCTAACCAGTGTTTAAGGTCCAGCTGTGGCTGGAGAATATCAATATAATGCATTGATTGACAAATATTGACAAATGCATCTACATTTGTCATGCTTTTTTTTTTTTTTTTCCTCCAGTGTAGCATAGCAACAAAGGTAACTTTGGGATCAAAAAAGGAGGTTTGGTCTTTATCCAGCTTTAGGGCTTTTTGTTATGCAGATGAGGTAAAAGAGACGAATATAGGGAACTGACTGTATTTATGAGCAAACAGTTTAGGTATTATACAGTACAAACCAGACTGTGTGGAGAAGAGAGTGTTGAAAGAGACTACTGATAGATTACAGAAAATGAAGGAAATAAAAGAGGTGAAGTTCAAATGTAGCATAGTTAAGGAAGTCAGAACAGTAGAGGATAGCAGTTATCATCAAAGTACAGTGCATTACATCTTAGTTTTCTGAGGTCAAAAAATGACAAGTGATGCTTACTTCTAGAATGTAGCCATATATATATAAGTACTGAAGTGTGAAATTCAATGGAGATCAAGGAAAGGTGAGGATGGGTTTTGGATAACATTTTTTTCTAGATTTAGAACTGAGCCAGTATAACTTCCTCTATTTTATTTTATAAAACTCAACTTTTCCATTACCACATAATTTAATTCAATGCAATTCAACAGAGATTTGTTAAGCATGCAGTCCAGACTCTAGTTAGGCCTGTGTGAATTAGGTAAGGCACCCATTCCTCTGGGCAGAGAAAACCCTAGACCTGAGTGTACAGTTTGGGAAACACAGCATGGACTATATTATAGGTACTATTGCTTCTTTAGTGTTAGTACAGTAGACTGAAAAAAAAAGAAAAGAAATGAAAGTTGTGAGTTACGTTTTATCTGGGACAAAATGAGGACTACAGCCTGAGAGACGACATCTTAGATAGCTCTGAAGACCTGCTGCAAAGAAGTTGGGGGAAGGTCACTGTTACATATGATTTTAGTGAAGGGGGAATACCTTCAGTCAAGCACATATTTGGCAGAAGCTTGCTGCTAGTTACGAGGAGCAGATGTTACCTTTAATGATTTTAGTACTTTTCTAGATATGAGACAATGTAAGAATTTGGATTCATAAGATCTTTTCCTGAAAATATCTGACTATCTGAAGGCTTGTTCTGCCAGTTTTTTCAAGAGCACAGAGTACCTCATTCCTGATCTCTGCCTGGAACTCCTTTCAGGATATGTTGAAGGTCAACAACTGCAATAGCTAGTGACTTAATCCTTGTAGAGGTAGATGGCAAGTGCCAGGTTTTAGTTGGAAGTACTTCTGTGCTTGGCACATCTTGTACAAATGTACATTATGGCCCCAAAAACACTGTATGAAAGAAACTGTGAGAGGAAAGAAAAGGAAAGGCAAGAAATATTACTGAGTCCCTAACTGGTACCAGCCATTATGCTAGGGGTTTAAAACATATTATCTCTTTTAATTCTCACCATACCATGTATAGTCAGAAGTTATCTCAATGTCCCAAGCATGGTAATTGAGTTTCAATAAGGTAAGTAGCCCATCCAACTTTAACCAGCTTTTTTAAGTGTTGCTACTGCTAAGTCACTTCAGTCGTGTCCAACTCTGCACAACCCCATAGACGGCAGCCCACCAGGCTCCCCTGTCCCTGGGATTCTCCAGGCAAGAACACTGGAGTGGGTTGCCATTTCCTTCTCCAATGCATGAAAGTGAAAAGTGAAAGTGAAGTCGCTCAGTCGTATCCGACTTTTAAGTGTTAGAACTGTAGTATGAGCTTTTCAGTTAGGTTTTTTTTTTTTTTTTTTTTTTTTTTTTTTTCCAGTTCAGTAGTTGAACATCAGAACACATGGCATAAAGCAGTACATTTTCGTTTTCCTCATAATTCTGTGGGTTGTCTGGGCAATTCTTTCAATCTGGGCAACCTCACTCATATATTTGGGACAGCCTGAGTGTCTGGGAAAGCTAAGGATCTATCTCCATATTGTATTTCTTCATTCAGGAAGCTAGTCTGAGGTTGCTCATATGATGGAGGGATTTTTAATACCAAGTGAAAAGACTCTGATGCTGGGAGGGATTGGGGGCAGGAGGAGAAGGGGACGATGGAGGATGAGATGGCTGGATGGCATCACCGACTCCATGGACATGAATTTGAGTAAACTCCAGGAGTTGGTGATGGACAGGGAGGCCTGGCGTGCTGTGATTCATGGGGTTGCAGAGTCGGACATGAATGAGTGACTGAACTGAACTGAACTGAACTGATGACAATCACCCAGTGTTCAAACACTTTTTAAGACTCTATATTGTATTTCCTAGTATTCCATTGAGTAAAGCAAGTCACATGGCTAAGCCCAAATGGAGAACATTTCTCTACTTCTTAGGAACAAGAGAGGCAAAATCACATTGCCAAGTGATGCGCATGTTGGGAACAGAGGAATTTGTGGGCATTTTGCAACCTGCTATATAAATTTAATTTTGAACTCATACTCTTTCTACCATATCATATTGTTCACTGACTGTTCTTATTAATTCTAAGATGAAGACAGCATTGTAAAGTCCTTGTGAAACTGTGTAAATAAAAGGAAACTGATATGTATTTAAAAACCTGTATTACATACTTAGTACCATCCAAGTAGGGCTTTTCAGATGACGCTAGTGGGTAAAGAACCCACTTGCCAATACAGGAGATATGGGAGACATGGGTTTAATCCCTGGGTTGGGAAGATTGCCTTGAGGAGAGCATGGCAACCCACTCTAGTATTTTTGCATGGAGAATCCCATCGTCAGAGGAGCCTGGTAGTCTTCAGTCCATAGGTTCACAAAGAGTCGGACATGACTGAAGCAACTCGGCACACACACAGAACACCATCCTGGGAACTTCTCATTATCTCATATTAATATTAGGGAGCTGGTAATCTGGGTAATAATGGCCCTCTTCAAGCAGTCTAGAAGTTATCAAAGGTAAAACATGTTTTAGAAATTCAAATTAAGTAGTATAGAATCAAATACTTGATTGTAGAGATGTCATACACCTATAACTTTTATCTAAAATATTTTTTGTCATATTTTGGATGAGGAGATTTTCCTCGCAAAGATTATATTATATAATAAAACAGAGTTAATTTCAGGCTGTAAAATATGCCCACCACTATAATCACAAAATATTCTAAGAAGAAAAAATACACACATACGTGTATAATGCATAGCATTTGGCCAATTACTTGTAGACAAATTGCATGGATACCATAATAATTTCAAAAATTCTTTCAGGATGATCTTAAAATGTCTGTTAAATACAATCAGTTTGACTTAATTATTGTTATCATTAGCACTATTTATACCAAGTTCCAGTCTTTGAGTTAGATGTCTTTCACATATTTTCTCTTTTAATCCTCAAAATAACATAAACCAGGTAATATTATTACTCTCACTTCATGTACAAGAAAATCTCCGAGGAAAAGAAAATTTAAGCAAGTTGCCCACAGTCCTATTAGTTAGCTCTACAGTAGAGCTGAGATTTTAGTTCAGTGGTTTTGCTGCAGAGTTTGAACATTTAACTAATAAAATTTTCCTGCTTCAGTTTGCATCAATTCTTTTTATGACTAATTATTTAATAGTCACATCAACCACATCAGCATCCACTAAACCTTTAAAGTAGCCCCAATTTTTTGCTGATACACTATCATGGCCAAGAATAAAGATGACCAACTCAAAGAGTTTACTACTGCTGTATTTAATCCATTTGTAAAGGAAAATTCAGGAGTAAACTGTGGTGCATTCTTAAAACTCTCTCAAATATTCTATTCTTTTGGGGGGAGATATTTAAAAGCTAATTGGTGCTTTTCACCTGAATACAAAGTAGATTTGACTAATAATATAAACTTCTGTGAGGTCTGGTAAGGCAGAACCCTTCTTCCTGAGGTAGTTGGCTGTTAGAAACAAATTTTGAAGGTGTGCAGATGTCTGGCACTGGTTTTCCTGCATCCCTTGTGTGCAGGCTGAAGTGGTTGGATGCTCCATCAGATGTGTGAACCTGCAAACTGCAGCTTTGGCTACCTTTTCTCCTACTTCTGTGCTTGAGAAGTAGTTGTGATGGCAATGAGTGGAGTTGGTAGCAGCAGCTTCTTGCTTCTTGACTGCCTCAAGTGGTCCTTTCAGAGATTACAACTCCCATAATAATAAAGGAACTGCAGTAAATGTACCTGAAGAGCAAAATTCCAAGCTAAATGTATAGTTAGCTAATTCATAGAAACAATATAATTTATGCAGATATGTGAGAATTTATTCTTCAGAATATAGAACTGTAAATCACCCAGAAGGTTTCTTTGAGAATTAATTATTCTATGTGGACATATAGTATTACATACTATTTTGTGTATGTGTGTGTTGTCTTTTTTTCCCAGCTGTTTGGATATGTTGTAATTTAAAATGTTATTATATAGTTACTGTGTGATGGTTGTATCACATTTTGGAATATAATCTGCTCTATAATCTGTAGTTTGCTTCTTTATTTTCATAATATTTATATCTGATTAGAATGGATCAAGTACTATTTCCACCTGGTATCCATTTACTCCGGTTATTTTATCAGATTATATGTAGAAGATTAGTGTTAGAGAAACTGTCCAATCCAATTTTACACGTGATTAAATGGAGGTTGAGAGTTTAAGGGACTTTATCTAGTAAACACATTTATTTAGTGTCACATTGGGAACTAGGAACTCTGACCACAACAGCAGAGTTCAATATTCTTTACACTATCCCACACTGCTAAAGACAGGGAGAAAATTACAGAGGAAATAAAGGAAACTGAAAATAAGATTAGAGCAGTAGCTGTTAATTAGGATGCATTCCAGGATCTCTCAGGTAAATTTCTTTTCCAAAATATGTACATATAGCCCAGTACATTCCAAGATGACTGAATTTGAGTATCTTGAGATTGAGATGTCTAGCTGACACAGATGTGCACGGCCGTTTAAGAACTACTGGGCTAGAGGAGATGCTATGTGGTAAAAGTCAGTCTGTAAAAATCACGCCTGAAATTCTTGGTTTGAACTCAATTCTAGAACCTTATCTTTATTATTGGGCATAGCATAAGACACCACTGACCAGATTCCTTCTTGAAATTCTTTCCTCTCTTGGTTTCTCAGATTTTTCTTCTGTCTTTCTATTTCTTGACTGATTTCTTCAAATCTACTCTATGTACTCCATTTCCTCTAATTGCCTTTTTTAGTTTGTTTGCTTTTTACCTTATAAACCACAGGAATTTATTTCTCATGGTTCTGGTAGATGAAAGGCTGAGACTAGTGTGGGCATGGTCAGGTGAGGGACCTTTTCTGGGTTATACACTCCTTGCATCCTCACATGGTAAAAGGGCAAGGAAGCTGAAGAGTCTCTTTTTTTTTTTCCTTTGCATGGATTAATTCAATTTAATTAATTAAATTTAAAATTTTTTTGTAAATATATATTTAACTGAAATATAGTTGATTTACAGTTTGTTAGTGTCAGGTTTTTGGCCCAGTGATTCAGTTAGAGTGTAAAGAATATGCCTACAATGCAGGAGACCCAGGTTCAATCCCTGGGTGGGGAGATCCTCTGGATAAGGGAATGGCTACCCACTCAGTATTCTTGCCTGGAGAATTCCATGGATAGAAGAGCCTGGTGAGTTATAGTCCATAGAGTCACAAAGAGTCAGACAGGACTGAGCAGCTAACATAACACTTTCATATATATTGTTGGTGTTCAGTTGCCCAGTCCTGTCTGACTCTTTGTGACCCCATGGACTGCAGCACATCAGGGCTCCCTCTGCCTCACTATCTCCTGAAGTTTGCCCAAGTTCATGTCCATTGTACTAGTGATGCCATCCTGCCATCTCCTTTGATGCCCTCTTCTCCTTCTGCCCTCAATCTTTCGTAGCTCCAGGGACTTTTCCAATGAATCATCTGTTCGC
The DNA here is from genome assembly GCF_019923935.1 of Bubalus bubalis. NCBI lineage: Eukaryota > Metazoa > Chordata > Mammalia > Artiodactyla > Bovidae > Bubalus > Bubalus bubalis. The sequence goes on along the minus strand of NC_059163.1, from coordinate 39,201,779 downwards.
ATTAGATGACCAAAACACTGGAGCTTCAGCTTCAGCATCAGTCCTTTCAGTGAGTATTCGGGGTTGATCTCCCTTAAGATTGACTAGTTTGATCTCCTTGCTGTCCAAGTGTCTCTCAGGAGTCTTCTCTAGCACCACAGTTTGAAGGTGTCAATTCTTTGTCATTCTTCTTTCTTTATGGTCCAGTTCTCACAACCATACATGACCACAGGGAATACCATAGCCTTTACTATATGGACCTTGGTTGGCAGAGTAATGTCTTTACTTTTCAACTTTGCTTTCAACTCCATTGTCTAGGTTTATCATAGCTTTCCTTTCAAGAAGCAATTGTTTTCTGATTTCATGGCTGCAGTCAACATTTGCAGTGATTTTAGAGCCCCCAAAGAGGAAATCTGTCACTACTTTCTCCTTTTCCTCTTCTATTGGCCATGTAGTAATGGGGCCGTATGCCATGATCTTAGATTTTTTTAATATTCAAAGTCAGCTCTTTCACTCTCCTCCTTTGCCCTCATCAAGAGGTTCTTTATTTCTTCTTCACTTTCTGCCATTAGAGTGGTATCATCTGCATATCTGAGGTTGTAGATGTTTCTCCTGCCTATCTGGATTCCAGCTTGTAACTCAACCAGCCCAGCATTTCTCATAATGTACTAAGTTAAACAAACATAATGTTTCAGATTATTTTACATTATAGGCTATCACAAAATACTGGGCATAGTTCCCTGCTTTATATAGAGTATTGAGTATGTATTCATCCCAACCTTTTAATTTATCCCTCCACCTTTTTCCCTTTGGTAACCATAAGTTTGGTTTCTATGTCTATGGCTCTGTTTTGTGAATAAGTTCATTTGTTTTGATTTTTAATTCCACATACAAGTGATAGCATATGATATGTCTTTCTCTGTCTGGCTTGCCATTTGCAGCAACATCGATGGATTTAGAGATTATCAGGCTAAGTAAAGTAAGCCAGATAAAGAAAGACAAATATCATATGATATCACTTATATATGGAATAAAACAAAGAAGGTACACCTCTACTTGCCTTTTAAATGTAGGTGTCCTCAACTACCGTGAGAGCAGTGGTTCTCAAATGGAGCAATTTTACAATATCAGGACCCACTGTTCATTGTTACCCCTAGGGGTTCACTACTAGCATCCAGTGAGTAGAAACTGAGGGTGCTGCTAAACACCCTACGATGCACAGGACAGTCCCCATAACAAAGACTTTCTAAATGTCACTAAATGTTAATAGGGACAAACTTGGGACACCTTGAATTAGAAGAATGTAATGTTTATGTGCTTAGGATCATTTTTGACTGATACAAAGTGGTAAAAATGGCAAGCATTTGTGTGTGAAGTGACTTTCAAATGTTTTTTACCTTTAATAATAGAGCCATAACTACAAATATTTAGCCATTATGGAGCATATTTGAGGACAAGAACTGCTTCTCATTCATTTTCATATCTACAAAACTTAGGATATTAAGTACTTTGTTTTATTCAATTTTTAAAATAGCCTGAGAACATGGAAATTGGAGTTAATCTACCTAAATGGTCATTATGCCATTAAGTGACTTAATCTGAAGGTAAATAATAAAAAGCACTAGTATCAACTTCATATTTTGAAACTTTCAATAGTGGGCAATAAATTTACTGTAAGATGCAGGCTAAAAAAATTTAAAAAGCATTTATAAAGCGACAAATCATATGTTATCTTCCAGACTTACAAGTTCTGATCTTTGGCTTCCTGTTCCATGCTCAAGAAGAAGAATAAGGTAGAAAGAGTCCTTAGTAACAAGCTGCTTTCAAGTATACTTCAACCTTGGTTTTATGCTGTGTAGGAAGAGAAAAGGATATATTCTTGTGAACTTTGTGTTCAAAGATGGATACATTGTGATTAGATTATGACTGACCTGAATTCAGTAATGCTGTTTATCAGGCTCTAAGGTAAGAGAACAGAGCTCTTTTAATTGAAATGGATTTTATTTCAATTTCATAATGCCTAACATAGAATGAGAGGGATGAGAACAGTAAGAAGAAATTCCATTTCTCATTATCTCAGTGATTACCAGCTGGTAATGTTGTATTTTACTAAATTAGATGTTTTATTAAATAGATAAGAGAAACCAAATAAAAATAACACAAAAATTTTAGAATTATATATAGTGCTTATTATTTCTGTAAAATGTGTTGATTTAGTTTCATATATTTATCATTTCTTTATTATTATTATTATTTTTTTTTTTACTTTACAATATTGTATGCGAGAGAGCAAAAGAGACACAGATGTATAGAACAGTCTTTTGGTTTCATATATTTTTTAAAAAAAGATTTAATGCTTGGAACATGCTGAAATCTAAAAGGCCTTATCTCATGCTTAGCTAATTATTTTGACAGGGGTCTAACTGATGTGCACTTTTCCATGCAAATGAGTTTGTGGCAAACAGGATGACTGCCATCTCCATAAAAATTCCATAGCTAATTCTTATGTCCATAGAGAGATTAAGCAGTGAAAGTTAGCAATTAGAATTCAGTGACAATGTTTTTCTCTGCAATTGATTAGTGTACGCAATGTTCATCTAGTAGAAGGACTCTAAAGAGTTCCACCAATTATTTCCCTTTTAGAACCTCATACTAATCTGCCATCTATGTATATGCAAGCCTGTTATATTTTTTTCTTCCATCCCTCTGAAGCATCTAGCCTTTTTGACACACACTCCTCCTGGTAAATTTTCCAATTTGATTCTCTCTTCCTTATGATCCTTTTTCCTTTTCTTTCTTCATTGACTTTTTATGCTTAGTCACTCAGTTGTGCCTGACCCTCTGTGACCCCATGAACATTAGCCCACCAGGCTCCTCTGTCCACTCCAGGCAAGAATACTGGAGTGGGTTGCCATTTCCTTCTTCACACTTGGTTTTTAGTTGTTCTTATGTATCCTTGGCTGACAGTGTTGCCAGAGTCTTAGCCCTGGTTCTCAATATATTAATATATCAGAGATATTATCATTCCCCAAGCTGTCATTTCTTAAAATCTTGATACATCATTCAATTTTCCTTTTTCATGTATTCACAATGTTAGTACTCAGCTGTGTTCCACTTTTTGTGACCCCATAAACTGTAGCCTGCCAAACTCCTCTGTCCATGGACTCTCCAGACAAAAATACTGGAGTGGATAGCCATGCCCTCCTCCAGGGGATCATCCTAACCCAGGGATTTAACCCAGGTCTATTGCATTGCAGGCAGATTCTTTACTGTCTGAACCACCAGAGAAATGGTTGTTTACTTTTAGTTTTGTTTCCTTCCTTTTTAAATCCTTCTGCACTTACTCTGTTATATATACTCATGAACTTGTGCCAAAGATTCTGAATTTTTGTTTTCCTTATGTCTATGCCTTCATTTTGAATCTATTTTATTCAGTACCTCAAACAACTTTTTCAGAAACATGACTACTTTCATCATATTACCTCTTAGTTCAAAATCATCAGTTGACCCCATTTTTCACTGAATCAAATCCTTCCTATTTGAAGAATTTGATATTACCCATAAGCCTCCTAATTCGTCTCTCTTATTTGATTTTTGATGGTCCTCAACACATTTTTCAAAATTTTCTCACTAAATTTGTCACTTTTCACTTTATTCAGGCTTTCCTAGGCTTGGAATAGCCTTCTTTGTTCATTTAATATAACTAATTATAATCTTTCAGAGGCTATCTCAGGTCACACTTTATATTCAAGTCCTATGATATATTCCCCCTAGGAACATAGAGGATCAGTTATTTATGTGATATTTTTCAGATAGTATGATGTAAACTTTTAGGTTTCTTGCTTTGCTATATTGATAACTTTTGAATACACACATACATACATACATACATGCATATACATCTGGCTTCCCAGGTGGCTCAGTGTCAAAGAATCTGCCTTCCAATGCAGAGGACATAGGAGATGTGGGTTTGATCCTCCTGCCCCCAATCCCTCCCAGCATCAGAGTCTTTTCCAAAGAGCCAACTATTTGCATGAGGTAGCCAAAGTACTGGAGTTTCAGCTTTAGCATCATTCTTTCCAAAGAACACCCAGGGCTGATCTCCTTTAGAATGGACTGGTTGGATCTCCTTGCAGTCCAAGGGACTCTCAAGAGTCTTCTCCAACACAACAGTTCAAAAGCATCAATTCTTCGGCACTCAGCCTTCTTCACAGTCCAACTCTCACATCCATACATGACCACAGGAAAAACCATAGCCTTGACTAGACGGACCTTTGTTGGCAAACTAATGTCTCTGCTTTTGAATATGCTATCTAGGTTGGTCATAACTTTTCTTCCAAGGAGTAAGCATCTTTTAATTTCATGGCTGCAGTCACCCTCTGCAGTGATTTTGGAGCCCAAAAAATAAAGTCTGACACTGTTTCCACTGTTTCCCCATCTATTTCCCATGAAGTGATGGGATCAGATGCCATGATCTTCATTTTTTGAATGTTGAACTTTAAGCCAACTTTTTCACTCTTCTCTTTCACTTTCATCAAGAGGCTTTTTAGTTCCTCTTCACTTTCTGCCATAAGGGTTGTGTCATATGCATATTTGAGGTTATTGATATTTCTCCTGGCAATCTTGATTCCAGCTTGTGCTTCTTCCAGCCCAGCGTTTCTCGTGATGTACTCTGCATAGAAGTTAAATAAGCATGGTGACAATATACAGCCTTGACATACTCCTTTTCCTATTTGGAACCAGTCTGTTGTTCCATGTCCAGTTCTAACTGTCGCTTCCTAACCTGCATATAGGTTTCTCAAGAAGCAGGTCAGGTGGTCTGATATTCCCATCCTTTTTAGAATTTTCCACAGTTTATTGTGATCCACACAGTCAAAGGCTTTGGCATAGTCAATAACGCAGAAATAGATGTTTCTCAGGAACTCTCTTGCTTTTTCGTTACTATTTTTCCCATGCAGTACACGGAAAGGCTTATGCAAAGAGTTGACCCATTGGAAAAGATCCTGATGCTGGGAGGGGTTGGGGGCAGGAGGAGAAGGGGACGACAGAGGATGAGATGGCTGGATGGCATCACCGACTTGATGAACATGAGTTTGGGTGAACTCCAAGAGTTGATGATGGACAGGGAGGCCTGGCATGGTGCAATTCATGGGGTCACAAAGAGTTGGACATGACTGAGCGACTGAACTGAACTGAGCTGAACATGAAAAGGCCCAAATTGTCAACCCTGCCATTGGCAAAGAAAGAAAGTGAAGTCGCTCAGTCGTGTCCAACTCTTTGCAACCCAGTGGACTGTAGCCCACCAGGGTCCTCCATCCATGGGATTCTCCAGGCAAGAATACTGAAGTGGGTTGCCATTTCCTCCTCCAGGGGATCTTTTGGACCAAGGGATTGAACCCAGGTCTCCCGCATTGCAGGCAGACGCTTTAAACTCTGAGCCACCAGGGCAGGCTAACAAATAAGTATGATTACTATTACTATTTTTCCCATGCAGTACACAAAAAGGCCCAAATTGTCAACCCTGCCATTTGCATGTCAGGATTAAAAAAGCATAGAAATACTTCATTTCTATTTATCATAATTACCACAGGAGCACTTAGAAAGATACTTCAAAGTCAGACTTTCTAGTAGCTAGATGGATTACCATAGTATCTCAAACAGTATTAGGCAAATTCTGAACTATGCTGGGTTATGTTACACATGAGGAAACAGATTAACTGACCAATGTATTTTAAGTTAAAATTCTCACTGGAACCATAATTTGAACTAAAGCTAGGTACATAGAAAAAAACAAAACAAAACCCAAAATACACATAGCATAATATTGTGTTTTTCCTTATTACAAAATTGAAAAGTAGGAATGAATGCTAGTTTTGGTGTAATAATTACATGCACCAGATATTTTAAAGTATGCACAAAGTAACATATGGCTTAGCTGTTCAGCTACAGTGAAAATGTGGGTTTTTAAGAATAAAAATTAGCTTGAAAAGCAGCAGGCAACGGTAATCTCGAATCCCCTGTATACCCGTAAAGTGGAGAAACCATCTGCACTGCGTGCAAGCTGATGACCTTGGATTAATTCAAGCAATGTCATTACCCAATTAGTTGAGGAAGGAAAGATACTTGGGAATTACAATTACAGACCCATCAAAATTATGCAGTGCTTTTATTCTCAATATTTATTAAATCACATCTGTCTGCTAATCATTATATGATGATTCTTTTTTCACATAAAGGAGACTCAGTTGATCGGTAAAACAGTAAGCCAGTCCTGAATAGGCTAATTATGCTACTTGAGCATACTTCAAGTATGTCTGTTCTGAAAAAATATTAATAGCTCCTTTTTAATCTCTTGACTTCTTAGATGGTAATAGCTCTATTTGAATAATCTCCTCAATTATAATGAACTATTTCTAACCAAAGTATAAATATAAATATGCATGCCAAATTATGTAGTATTTTCATGGTTTTTTATTCTACTTGTTCTTCTTTTATAGTGACCCTGCTGTGCCTCTAGGGGTCATGCTGAAGAAACTAATAGTTCTTGGATATTTTAATTTTTGTCTGTTGTTATTTTATTTAAATGGAAAGCTTAAGTTTCACAGTGGACTTAAACAGAAATTTTCTAAGTAACTATCATTTCTCATCATTTAATTTGGGAAGGTTAATGACAAGAATTTAATATGCACAGAAAACCTTACATGTAGAAGAAAATGTATAGTTATGACATTTATGTATACAATATAGGTAAATGTGATACAATTATACACAAAAATCCAAAGTAATGTTAATTAGACTGATTTGAAAGACAATGCTAAAATTGAAAAAAAAAAACTGATGTTATTTTAATGATATACAAGAAAAGCTGCATGACAATTGTCATTAGGCTTTTTTATGATTTTTATAGGAACATTTTCTCTTCATGTGGTACTGTTGTTAAAAGAGATAAATAATGGCACTCATTTATGGCATCACTAACTCAATAGACCGGAGAAGGCAATGGCACCCCACTCCAGTACTCTTGCCTGGAAAATCCCATGGGCGGAGGAGCCTGGTAGGCTGCAGTCCATGGGGTCTCTAAGAGTCGGACATGACTGAGCGACTTCACTTTCACTTTTTCTCTTTCATGCATTGGAGAAAGAAATGGCGACCCACTCCAGTGTTCTTGCCTGGAGAATCCCAGGGGCAGGAGAGCCTGGTGGGCTGATGTCTATGGGGTCACACAGAATCGTACACGACTGAAGTGACTTAGCAGCAGCAGCAACTCAATAGACATGAGTTTGAGCAAGCTCCAGGAGATGGTAAAGGACAGGGAAGCTTGGCATGCTGCAGCCCATGGGGCTGCAAAAGGTCATACAATGTTAAGCTGAACAACAACACAATACTTGTCTCTACAATGTTAAGCTGAACAACAACACAGTACTTGTCTCTGTAATTACCTTTAGTGGAAAAGAAAGAGTGGTTTTAAAAAACAAGTATTCATTGATTTATTCATACAAAAATTATTAATGATTGCCCATGTTATTTCAGTCACACGTCTACACATTGTAGATACAGCTAAGAAAGAAGCAAAGGAGAGCCAAGAAAGACTGGTATTCCAGAGGAAAAGTCAAGAAATATTTTATGGTGGAACTTAGCACAGAGGAGGTTACTGGTGATTTTGACAACAAAGATGTTAAGGGAATAGGGGTGACAAGAGATGACTTGGGAGAGTTCAGGAATTGAGGATCAGGAATTAGAAACAATAAGTATTGACAACTCCTTTGAAGATTTCATTGTGAGGAGAGTGTCTTGGTCTGTTTTAGCTGCTTTAACAAAGAATCATGATGAGCAATAGAAACCTATGTCTCACAGTCTTAGAGGCTGGAAGTCTGAGATCAGGGTGCTAATGTGGCTAAATTCTGCTGAGAGTTCTTTTCTTTGTTTCAGACTACTGAATTTTTGTTGTATCATGTGACAGTAAGACACAACAGAGCTTTCTGGTCTTTTTTTATAAGGACACTAATGCCATCATAAAGACCCCATGACTTACTCACCCAAAAGACCCACTTCTGAATACCATCATATGGGGATTAGATTGTAACATAAATATCTTGGGAGTACCCATTCAGTCCTAACAGTGAGATAGGAAAGGACAGTATCAGCAGAAGGATATAAGATAAAGGAGAGTTGTTTGGTTGGTTTTAATATCAGATCAGATCAGATCAGATCAGTCGCTCAGTCGTGTCCGAGTCTTTGCGACCCCATGCATTGCAGCACGCCAGGCCTCCCTGTCCATCACCAACTCCTGGAGTTCACTGAGACTCATGTCCATTGAGTCAGTGATGCCATCCAGCCATCTCATCCTCTGTCGTCCCCTTCTCCTCTTGCCCCCAATCCCTCCCAGCATCAGAGTCTTTTCCAATGAGTCAACTTTTCTCATGAGGTGGCCAAAGTACTGGAGTTTCAGCTTTAGCATCATTCCTTCCAAAGAACACCCAGGGCTGATCTCCTTCAGAATGGACTGGTTGGATCTCCTTGCAGTCCAAGGGACTCTCAAGAGTCTTCTCCAACACCACAGTTCAAAAGCATCAATTCTTCGGCGCTCAGCCTTCTTCACAGTCCAACTCTCACATCCATACATGACCACAGGAAAAATCATAGCCTTGACTAGATGAACCTTTGTTGGCAAAGTAATGTCTCTGCTTTTGAACATGCTATCTAGGGTTTTAATATGGGAGCTGTTAAAGCATGATTTATCTTTAAGCTATGATTCAGATGTGAGGGCAAAGGCAATAATACAATAGATAGTCCATAACTGTAGGAGCAATGTCTTTGAGTTTGTTTTTAGGATCCAAATCATACATGAGGGTGACTGCTGATTTCATCTGGAATATAGAGAGTATGTGGGCACTAATGGAAGTTCATTCACTGATTTGGTGTTTGAGGAGGAAGATCTCTGATTGTATTTTTTTTTTTTAATAATGGCATCATCTGAGAATGAATGAAGCTAATGAATGAATAAGTGACTGAATGAATAAATACTAAATTAGGGATGAGTGTCAAAAATGCACTAAATTTTAAAAAATACTGATTAAACTTCTATAAGATGAAATATGTATAAAGTACTGATAAACACAAAGCAAGAATATTATTGATTGAATTAAAACATAAGACTTCTGTAAACATAAAAGACTTCCTGTATGTAGAATTCAATTGGAAGTTCAAATGACTAGTTTATTAGTCTGTGATAAGCAATGATAATCACAATGTTCACAGTGCTGATTGACTCTGACATATTGCAAGATTCTCAAGAGCTTTCTAAGTCAATAAGGAGAATTCTGTATAATTTAACTGTTGTTCATTGTATTTTATTATATTTTAAAATTTGTGAAATCCAGAATTACAAATTCTCTGTGGTTCAAGGCTGCAGAAATTTCCCTCTGGGAAATTTAGTATTCAGAAATAAAGCTTAATCACTCCTGTTAATTTTTAGTTGTCTCCCAGGAGATGGTGAATCTCAAACAAGGCAAGGACTTCAGTTTTAAACTTCTGAATCACTTAATTTACATTTTAATAATGAATTACATTAAAAATGTTACCATTTGAAAGAAAACTTTTTGTTGATTAAAAAATTAGAAATAAGAAACAAAAGAAGGAAAAATACTCTGAGCACCGACAGAAAGACAATTTTGCTGACATTTGTATGATAATAATGTTGGAATATAGTGTCTATGTATGGCTTATCTTACACCTATGATTAATTTCTATTCAAATGACATAGTTGGTAGAACTTTGTAATTCTTGGAAAGACCCACATATTAATAGTCACTGAGAAGTTTATCTCTGCTATTTTAACTTTTCTGCTCCTAACAAAGACCCTTTTGAGAGTGGTCTTACTGTCAAGGCAGAATGAGCATATAGCAGGTAGTAATTTCCAGTAAAATGAACATTAATGAAGGAAAAAATAGAAAAACATAACCAAAATTTAGTAACATATGATTTTATAAGTGAGGCTATAATGCTTATATTACATAGAATGATTTTAATTAGAATATGGTTGTTGTTTAACTGCTAAGTTGTGTCCCACTTTTTTGTGACCTCATGGACTACAGCCTACCAGGCTCCACTGTCCATGGGATTTCCCAGGCAAAAATACTAGGATGGTTTGCCATTTTCATCTCAAGAGGATCTTCCCAACCCTGGGGACAAACCCACCCTCTTGCATTGCAGGTAGAATCTTGACCGCTAAGCCACCAGGGAAGGCCTTAGAATATGGTATAGTTGAATAAACACCAAGCACCTTTTGAATATTGACTTTGCTACTAAATATTTTCAGACATTGAGTGAATCATTTAATTTCTGTTTCATCATATCAAAAATTTAATGATATCTAACTCATAATTTCAGTCAGTTCAGTCACTCAGTGAATCCGATTCTTTGTGACTCTATGGACTACAGCAGGCCATCCTTTCCTGTCCATCACCAACTCTTGGAGCTTACTCAAACTCATGTCTATCGAGTCAGTGATGCCATCTAAGCATCTCATCCTCTGTCATCCCCTTCTCCTCCTGCTCTCAATCTTTCCCAGCATCAGGGTCTTTTTCACTGCGTCAGTACTTTGCATCAAGTGGCCAAAATATTGGAGCTTCAGCTTCAGCATCAATCCTTGCAATGAATATTCAGGACTGATTTCCTTTAGGATGGACTGGTTGGATATCCTTGCTGTCCAAGGGATTCTCAAGAGTCTTTTCCATTACCACAGTTCAAAAGCATTGATTCTTCAGTCCAGGTTCGAGGCACGATACTGGATGCTTGGGGCTGGTGCACTGGGACGACCCAGAGGGATGGTGTGGGGAGGGAGGAGGGAGGAGGGTTCAGGATGGGGAACACATGTATACCTGTGGTGGATTCATTTTGATATTTGGCAAAACTAATACAATTATGTAAAGTTTAAAAAATAAAATTAAAAAAAAACAAAAAAAACAAAAGCATTGATTCTTCAGCACTCAGCTTTCTTTATGATCCAACTCTCACATCCATATACGACTACTGGAAAAACCATAGTTATACAGACCTTTGTCGGCAAAGTAATGTCTCTGCTTTTTAATATACTGTTTAGGTTGGCTATAGCTTTTCTTCCAAGGAGCAAGCGTCTTTTAATTTCATGGCTGCAGTCACCAGCTGCAGAGCTTTTGGAGCCCAAGAAGTAAAATGTGTTACTGTTTCCATTGTTTCTCCATCTATTTGCTATGAAGTGATGGGACCAGATGCCATGATCTTATTTTTCTGAATGTTGAGTTTTAAGCCAGATTTTTCACTCTCTTCTTTCACTTTCATCGAGTGAAAGAGTGTATTTTATACACCATTTACCTTCAGTCTCAGAAACTTCATTTACCAGTTTTTGTAGTTTAGTTTTTATGAGAATAAAGTCTCTCAGCATATGTTTACTTGAAAATGTCTCAGTGTTTTCTCCAATTTTGCAGTATAGTTAAACTGGATAGGTAATTCTAGATTTACATATGTGTGTATATATATATATTTTTTTTCAATACTTTAAAAAAATTACACCATTGTCTTTTTTCCTTCGCTTACTCTGATCAGAATCGAGCTAGCATTATTATCAGTATTCCCCTGTAAATAAAATATTTGTTGTTGTTGCTGTTGTTGGCATCTTTCCAAGTTTTACTCATATTTGGTGTTCTGTAGTTTGATTATGATGAGACTGAATGTGGGTTTGTTTGTATTTATAAAGTTTGGAGTTCTCTGAGTTTCTTGGATTTATAAATTATATGTTCTTTCAGCATTTCTTCAAGCATTACTATTTTTTATTTTCCTCTCTTTATCTTATTCTTATGGACAATTTTTTAAATTTTGTTTCTCTATTTTATATATTAGATAAATTTTATTCTACTATCTTTACATTTCCTCTCTATCTCTTTGTCTCTCATCACCAACTTCAAAGTTCTCTAAAGCTTGCAAATTCTTAAATTCAGATATTGTTATTTCCTGTCTCAGAATTTCCAGTTTCTGTTTATAATTTCTATTTCTCTGTTGAAATTATCCATCAGTTTGATTATTATGACCAGATTTTCCTTTAATTCCTTAAATATTTTGTGTTAGCTACTTTAAATTCCTTGCTTATTCATCTAACCTCTGCTTTATTTAAGTGTATGCTTCTGTGTGCTGCTTATTCTCTTGAATGTGGGCTAGATATTTCCATTCACATTTATTAATTTTTACTGTTATCTGAATGATTTATTTTAGATACACTAGTTCCTGTCACTTTCCTCTGGAAGTTTTGCATTCTAGATGACAGTTATGTAACTTGCTGATTAACTTGCAATCTTGAAGTCTTGATTGTTATGATTTCTTTGAACAGATCTATATTTGTTTTGCCTGTAGTCTCAGAGTGAATTCCCTAAACTTAAGAAAAAGGTTTCACCATTATTAGATTTCAGTAGAACACCCATGTGTTTACCAAACATCTAAAATATACCAATGTTAGCTAAATATTTTCTATTGGACTTCTTACAGTCTTCCTCATGCATGCATACTTTCTGAGCATTTTATATACCTGTTTTGTGGTTTCTCTCTGTGTGCTCTTCTCTTTCAGTTTGTTTTATTCTTTCAGTTGCCAGTAGTCTGGAAGCTCTAAACTTTATCTTGTGATAACCTCAATCTAATAAGTCTGTGACTATTCCCTGAATTTTAGCTACTCCATGACCTTCAGATGTGGGAACCCGTCTCAGGGGGAAATCTGTATAAATATGGATCTAATCCAATCTGATTCCTTTTTTTCAACAGTCAAATTCACTTGAATTTCTGTCTAATTTGTTTATTTTGTAGTGCCTTTTATGCTTTGTTCAAAAGTTATATATATTTATGATCTTCCCAAAGTAAACTAAAAACTGCTGCTGTTGCTAAGTCGCTTCAGTTGTATCCGAGTCTGTACGGCCCCATAGACAGCAGCCCACCAGCCTCCCCTGTCCCTAGGATTCTCCAGGCAAGAACACTGGAGTGGGTTGCCATTTCCCTCTCTAACTAAAAACTACTCTACCAATAACAGTCTTTCTATTACATAATAGTGATTAATGGTATCTATATTGTCATTAGTAATGACGGCTCTGCTACTGCTGCTGCTGTTGCATCAGTCATGTCTGACTCTGTGCGACCTCATAGACGGCAGCCCACAAGACTCTGCTAAAGTTTAAAGACTCAATCTTTAAAGTAATATATATTTTATGGAAATTGTATTTTAAAAAATTAAAAATTTTATTTTATTTTTGTTTTATTTTCTTTTTTTTAAATTTAATTTAATTTTAGTTTTTAAACTTACAATATTGTATTGGTTTTGCTATATATTGAAATGAATCCGCCACAGGTATACATGTGTTCCCCATCCTGAACCCTCCTCCCTCCCCAAACCATCCCTCTGGGTCGTCCCAGTGCACCAGCCCCAAGCAAAAAAATTTATTTTATTTTTTTAAATTTATTTTATTTTTCAGTTCAGGTCAGTTCAGTCGCTTAGTCCTGTCTGACTCTTTGCGACCCCATGAATTGCAGCACGCCAGGCCTCCCTGTCTATCACCAACTCCCGGAGTTCACTGAGACTCACGTCCATCGAGTCAGTGATGCCATCCAGCCATCTCATCCTCTGTTTTCCCCTTCTCCTCCTGCCCCCAATCCCTCCCAGAATCAGTCTTTTCCAATGAGTCAACTCTTCACATGAGGTGGCCAAAGTACTGGAGTTTCAGCTTTAGCATCATTCCTTCCAAAGAAATCCCAGGGCTGATCTCCTTCAGAATGGACTGGTTGGATCTCCTTGCAGTCCAAGGGACTCTCAAGAGTCTTCTCCAACACCACAGTTCAAAAGCATCACTTCTTTGGCGCTCAGCCTTCTTCACAGTCCAACTCTCACATCCATACATGACCACAGGAAAAACCATAGCCTTGACTAGACGGACCTTTGTTGGCAAACTAATGTCTCTGCTTTTCAATATGCTATGTAGGTTGGTCATAACTTTCCTTCCAAGGAGTAAGCATCTTTTAATTTCATGGCTGCAGTCACCATCTGCAGTGATTTTGGAGCCCAAAAAAATAAAGTCTGACACTGTTTCCACTGTTTCCCCATCTATTTGCCATGAAGTGATGGGACTGGATGCCATGATCTTCGTTTTCTGAATGTTGAGCTTTAAGCCAACTTTTTCACTCTCCTCTTTCACTTTCATCAAGAGGCTTTTTAGTTCCTCTTCACTTTCTGCCATAAGGGTGGTGTCATCTGCATATCTGAGGTTATTGATATTTCTCCCAGCAATGTTGATTCCAGCTTGTGTTTCTTCCAGTCCAGCGTTTCTCTTGATGTACTCTGCATATAAGTGAAATAAGCAGGGTGACAATATACAACCTTGACATACTCCTTTTCCTATTTGGAACCAGTCTGTTGTTCCATGTCCACTTCTAACTGTTGCTTCCTGACCTGCATACAGATTTCTCAAGAGGCAGGTCAGGTGGTCTGGTATTCCCATCTCTTTCAGAATTTTCCACAGTTTATTATGATCCACACAGTCAAAGGCTTTGGCATAGTAAATAAAGCAGAAATAGATGTTTTTCTGGAATTCTCTTGCTTTTTCCATGATCCAGTGGATGTTGGCAATTTGATCTCTGGTTCCTCTGCCTTTTCTATTTAAAAATGTAAGGTACTACCTAATATGCATTGATATATTTTAGGTTATAGTAAATATGCTAATTGGTTTAAAGTAAATGCATTTTCATTTAAGTAAAATTTGTTTACTAATACAAATAAAATTCCTCAAGCAAGCCTTCCATTAGGAGAAACTAGTAGCATATAATTGAGGTGATTTTGCTTTCAGGTATTCATTCATTTGTATAAGTTACAGTGATTTTCCAATTTTAAGTATTTAAATATAGTCATCACATACAACATGAAGTGAACTTTGAGAATTCATGAAATGTGAACTCAATGTTGTCTTTGATTACATAAGCTAAACAAAATGTAGTTAGATGAGAGAAAGAAAATCTGTGACCAAAAGTTCATGGTGATAAAATTGTCTTGAAACTTCAGAAACTTTCAAGAGAAGAGAATTTTTAAATTAGAATTGTGAGGAAATTTTTAAGTGGAAAATATTGGCCAGCAAGAAACTGGAGCCTATTATACAGAGTGAAGTAAGCCAGAAAGAAAAACACCAATACAGTATACTAACGCATATATATGGAATTTAGAAAGATGGTAACGATAACCCTGCATGCAAGACAGCAAAAAAGACACAGATGTATAGAACAGTCTTTTGGACTCTGTGTGAGAGGGAGAGGGTGGGATGATTTGGGGGAATATCATGGAAACATGTATAATATCATATAAGAAATGAATCACCAGTCCAGGTTCAATACAGGATCCTTGGGGCTGGTGCACTGGGATGACCCAGAGGGATGGTATGGGGAGGGAGGTGGGAGGGGGGTTCAGGATGGGGAACACGTGTACACCCATGGTGGATTCATGTTGATGTGTGGCAGAACCAATACAATATTGTAAAGTAATCACCCTGCAATTAAAATAAATAAATTTAAATTAAAAATTATAATTTATAGTCATTAATGGTAGTATTTCAAATAAATTTAAAGTTTTTATTTTCCTAAATATATTTTTACTCTAAATAATTTAACCCATTAATTCATGACAAACAGAAGAGGAAAAGGTGGAAGTAGTGACAGATTTCCTCTTCTTGGGCTCTAAAATCACTGTGACAGCAGTCATGAAATCTGAAGATGATTGTTTCTTGGCAGGAAAGCAATGAGAAACCTATACAGTGTATTGAAAAGCAGAGACATTACTCTGCCGACTAAGGTCTGTATAGTCAAGGCTATGGTCTTCTCAGTGATCATGTATGGTTGTGAGAGCTGGACCGTAAAGAAGGCAGAACGCCAAAGAATTGATGCCTTCAAACTATGGTGATGGAGAAGTCTCCTGAAAAGTTCCTTGGATATCAAAGAAATCAAACCAGCCAATCTTAAGGGAAATCAACCCCGAATACTTGTTGGAAGAACTGATGCTGAAACTGAAGCTTCAGTATTTTGGTTATCTGATGTGAATAGCCAACTCATTGGAAAGTCCCTAATACTAGAAAAGATTGAGGGTAGGAGGAAAAAGAGTTATAGGGTGAGATAGCTGGATGGTATCACCAATGCAATGGACATGAGCTTGGGCAAACTTCAGGAGATGGTGAGGGACAGGGAAGACTGGCATGCTGCTGTCCATGGGTCACAAAGAGTCATACACACCTGGGTGACTGAAAAACAACAATTTAGCCCTACAGTTACTTATAAGTTATTTTGATATTATGAATGTTCCAAGATTTTCATTTCAGCACTCCCTGGTCTTTCTTTACTCATGGTCTTCAGTATCTCCTAGGTCAACCACTGTAAGGTATTCTCTACTTTCAGATTGCATTTACTGGCTCCCCAGAGTAGATCTTTTTTCATTCTGAGCTGAACAAACTGATTTAATTTCCCAATCTCATTGATAGAATCAACTGTATAATATCATTTTTCTTATTTTATAATGTGAGATTGCAAGACATAGAGCTGTACCTTCACAGTTTGTTGTTGAATGGAAATACAGAATGCGTTCTAATCTTGCACATCATATCTATAGCATTGTACCATTATACCAATAATCACCTCCTATTGAGCTTGGAAATGGGAGCATCTTACAGCAAGCAATATCTATCCTGGATTGCTGTGAAGTTCATTCGCTCTTTACCCAAAGCTTTACAGCAACCCAAGTTGTAAGTATAAAAAATATCTCTTCTATCAATTTTTTTTCCCCTATGCTCTGTCTACTTTGCCATTTTGACAGCCAAAGTCCCACAAAAGGTTTAAGGGGAAGAATTTAAAAAGATTTCAGGGGAATTGTGTCCCCCTCCTCTTTCTCTAGGCACCTTTTATTGTACATCTGGGGCTTTGGATATTTTATTCTGTAAACTTATTTCAAACATTCCTTTCTGAGTTGTACTCTGCCACATGCTGTCATTTGACTCTTCTATACTAAGCAGGCAGAAAAGACTCCCTGGCTGCTTGTGGTATAGTATCAACCTTTTATTTAAATACTCACATATCTAAGTAGAGCAGCCAAAGTTCATTGCTTGTATATTTCCAGATCACACACATGTTTAATTTTTGCATTCAATATATGGAATTGGAGCTGAAAAAAGAAAATATTGGGGATGTTTTCAGGGTCAAAGTTGGACTGGGAATGATTTATCAAAGACAAAATAAAGTGTCTGGATACTGGGTGCTTTTTTTTCTTTAATTTTTGCCTGTTGAAATTTATCTAAGATAATTAACATGGAACTAAATCAAGATTATTATTCAGCAAACACACATTTCAGGTCTAGTGTGTGCCAGGAACTCGGATAGATACTGAATAAAAAGTTGTCAGAATAGGACATATCTTGAACATATCTAGATATTGATTTCCAACATGATTTACAAGTTTGAGTTACAGAATAAGAAAACAATCCATTGCTATTCTGACAAGACGCATCCAGTGTCTTTCTTCCTCAAGCATCTGTTGTCCTGAGTATAAGAGCTGAAGTTTCCAACATAAAGAACACCATCCATACACTTTTAGCCTTTCAATTTGTCAAGGGATATGTTTGTTGATCTATAAAAGTTTATTCTTAAACTTTAATAAAATTTAAAAAACTCATTTTACCTATTTTTCTTATGCTAGTTCTTCTAATGTTTTTAAAGTTCTTTTGTCTTTTATAGCATACATAGGGAATCATAATGAGGGGTATAGTGAACAGAATATGCCTAAGATTAGGGAACTGAAGTTAATTCATTTCCCCTTGAAACTGGCTCTGCAGTAAGTCATTAGGGAATAGTAAATTCCTTTTTTTTTTTTTTTTTTTTTTTTTTAATTTTATTTTATTTTTAAACTTTACATAACTGTATTAGATTTGCCAAATATCAAAATGAATCCGCCACAGGTTTACATGTGTTCCCCATCCTGAACCCTCCTCCCTCCTCCCTCCCCATTCCATCCCTCTGGGTCGTCCCAGTGCACCAGCCCCAAGCATCCAGTATCGTGCATCGAACCTGGACTGGCAACTCATTTCATACATGATATTTTACATGTTTCAATGCCATTCTCCCAAATCTTCCCACCCTCTCCCTCTCCCACAGAGTCCATAAGACTGTTCTATACATCAGTGTCTCTTTTGCTGTCTCGTACACAGGGTTATTGTTACCATCTTTCTAAATTCCATATATATGCGTTAGTATACTGTATTGGTGTTTTTCTTTCTGGCTTACTTCACTCTGTATAATAGGCTCCAGTTTCATCCACCTCATTATTCCTTAATGAAATCCTCAAACATTAAATCAGAACACAAAGAAAGTGAGAGTTTTTAAAAATATTTCAGAATACAAAAATTTCAAAAATAAAATAAAACAAAAGAGCAAACAGGTTGAAAAGTCACTATTACCAAACTAGGGGGACAAAAAATAAGTTTAATCCTAAGAAAACATCAGAACTATTTTGCTTAATGTATGTCAAAATGATTTTTTTTCTTCCTAAACAAATACATTAGCTATGCCACCCATTACTTAAACAATTTGAAAGAAGCTCACAATAGATAAGGAGATGGAAATGGGTGTATAATCTCATCCAGAGGAGAAATCTACAGTATAACTCTTCTAATTTCACATAATACTTCATGGAAAAGGCACAACAGAAGAATCATAATCATATCATTGCCTCTTTACTTTGGGCTGTACTTTACATACACCTCAACAAATTGATTTTTATACCCGCGGTGCAGTATTTCCAACAGATAATTTTATGGTGTAAGTTTTATAAATGTTCTTCTTAAAATAGAAGTCAACTTAAACACTTAAAATAGTCAACTTAACGCAAGTTGACTAGAATACGGATCATACATATCAGGGTTTTTAGGAAATTAAAGGTGATTTTTATCTCTGTATCTATATCAATTAAAAAAAAAAAAAACAGAACTTGAAGAGACAGAAAGGCTATGACTGGAGCAATGATGCTCAAAACTTGCTTTTAGGACTCTTTTATTGTGTTAAAAAAATTGTTGAGTACCACAAAAAAGCTTGTATTCACATGAGTTATATCTACCAATATTTACTATGTTGGAAGTTAAAAATCAAATGTTAAAGAATGAATAATAGTAATTTTACTGTGATAGCATAAAACATTCCTTAAATAACTACAATCTTCAAAATAAAAAAGTGGTAAATTGATTTTTGAATAGTTTTGCAAATCTCTTTAATATATGGTAGAGTAGAAGATAATATTTTTCTATATATCTCTGAATTCAACCTACTATATTATTTTGGTTGAATAACTTAAAGAAAATCTGGCTTTACACAGATTTATAAATGGAAAGGGAAAAAATGTTTCAATACCTTTTTTACTTGTTTTGGAATATTCTTTGATTCTTCCAAAACAAGTAAAAAAGGTATTGATTCTACATAAAAACTCAGCATTAGTAATTTCTTAGAAATCAGTAAATAATATTAAATAATATCAATGAAATATACATTCTTACCTTAAAGATTATCCTCTCTTTTGCACTTTACTTAGATAATTTTTCTATGCATTGTTTTATAACATCATATCATGGTCATTTGGAAAATATTTGTCTACTGAGTTATAAAAAATTTATAAACTCATTATAGAAATATATAAAACTATATTTTATTTAAAATTTATTTATTATATATTTATATAATTATTATATATTATTATATGTAATTTGTATATACTTATATATAAATATAGGGCTTCTCTGATGGCTCAGATGGTAAAGAATCTGCCTGAAATGAAGGAAATCAGGGTTTGATCCCTGAGTCAGGAAGATCCCCTAAAGAAGGGAATGGCTACCCAGTCCAGTATTCATATAATTAAATTTATAGTTATATAATTGTTATAAATATAATTTATTAGTAGTAGAGTATTATAATTTATAATACTAAAGAGCCTCTTGATGAAAGTGAAAGAGGAGAGTGAAAAAGTTAGCTTAAAACTCAACATTCAGAAAACTAAAATCATGACATCCAGTCCCATTACTTTATGGCAAATAGATGGGGAAACAATGGAAACGGTGACAGACTTTATTTTAGGGGGCTGCAAAATCATTGCTGAAGGTGACTGAATCCATGAAATTAAAAGACACTTGCTCCTTGGAAGAAAAGCTATGATCAACCTAGACAGCATATTAAAAAGCAAAGACATTACTTTGCCAACAAAGGTCCATCTAGTCAAAGCTATGGTTTTTCCAGTAGTCAGGTAAGGATGTGAGAGTTGGCCTATAAAGAAAGCTGAGCACTGAAGAATTGATGCTTTTGAACTGTGGTGTTGGAGAAGACTCTTGAGAGTCCCTTGGACAGCAAGTAGATCCAGAAGTCCATTCTAAAGGAAGTCAGTCATGAATATTCATTGGAAGGACTGATGCTGAAGTTGAAACTCCAATAATTTGGCCACCTAATGCGAAGAGCTGACTCATTGGAAAAGACCCTGATGCTGGGAAATATTGAAGGTAGGAGGAGAAGGGGACAACAGAAGATGAGATGGTTGGATGGCATCAGCGACTTGATCCTGAGTTGAGTAAGCTCTGGGAGTTGGTGATGGTCAGTGAAGCTTGGCATCCTGCAGTCCATGAGGCTGCAAAGAGTTGGACACAACTGAGCGACTGAACTGAACTGATTAATATAATTACAGATTTTATTTAAATTATATATTTTATTTAAACATGATTTTATTCATTTTATAGTTTGTATAAATTGGCAAATTCATTTTATAAATCAAATATCAAAATATAATCTTTATTAATATTACCTCTGATTATGTCAGAAGATTCTTTACTTCTTCAGAGGTTTTAAATTCATAGAAGTGGGTAGGCATTTTCCCAGCTTCAACACTTTGCTTGAATTCTTGACAGCATACCTGTCATTTGCTTTACTCGGCATGACAGGCTGAGTTTGTTTATTTTTGAGAAAATGTCTTCCAAGCACCCAAGTCTCAATACCCATATACTGTGTCAGACAGCCTTCCAAATGACAATAGTGTTTTATGAAAAAATGCACTTGCTTTTGGTTCAGTGACACAAGGAAACACATTTTCATGCAAGTTTTCTGTGAGACAATCATTGTATTTAATTATATAATAGAAATGTTTCCTGTGTATTTCTCATATCATTGCACAGAAAATTTAAAAGATACCCATATTAAGGGCTGCTGCTGCTGCTGCTGCTAAGTCGCTTCAGTCGTGTCGGACTCTGTGCAACCTCATAGATGTCAGCCCACAGGGCTCCACCATCCCTGAGATTCTACAGGCAAGAACACTGGAGTGGGTTGCCATTTCCTTCCCCAATGCATGAAAGTGAAAAGTGAAAGTGAAGTTGCTTCGTCATATCCGACTTCTAGCGACCCCATGGACTGCAGCCTACCAGGTTCCTCCGTCCATGGGATTTTCCAGGCAAGAGTACTGGAGTGGGTTGCCATTGCCTTCTCAGACTCAAGGGCTGAGATTTAATAAAATCAGTATATTCACTGCTTCCTCATGGGCATTCTTAGTTGAGATTTCCATTTTTTTAATCACATGTGCATGGTATTAAAGAATGCTTAACTGCTCATAAAGGCTTGAATTAGTCCCCTGATTTATGTTAAGATGCCACCACTTTTGCCCACCTAAAGAGTAGGACTGAGGAACTACCACTTTTGTTTTTGCTTTTCCACCATCATTGTAATGTCAACACATTGAAGTGATAAATAATTTCTTAGTATTGTCATTGAAACAATTTCGGTCTTAACTACCTCCTGAAAAAGTATAAGGAATGCCTAAGATTCTCTAAATCATACTCTGAGAAACTGTTGCTTTAGAGCAGGAAAACAGAAAAAATGATTCAGCTGTCTAGCTGAATCATCTTTTTATTCTGAAAACTAGTGTTGAAGTCTTTGAGAATAATTGGGACATAATAAGGCTAAAAGGCATGTGATTTGGATTTGTTATCCTGTCTAATAAGGAAATCAATTGTCTGTATTCCTGGAATTGGAAATGTCAACAGGAAATTAACCTGCTTCCTAAAGAGTCCAAACTCTTTCTAGAACATTTTCTTCATGAATCTTCTGCAGTAGGAATTGCTCTAAAAACAAATACAGCCTCTGTTAACCTGTACAAAAGAAGGTAAATGTCTGCTTTTTCCTTCGGGAGTTTTCTGTACTTTTTCTGATTTCTTATTTTGCAAATCTAAATGCAAATTTCTTAGCCAGCATTCATATGAAAGATGTTAAGGTGCTGAATGAGCAATGATTAAAATTGAACAACAATGTTGTTTTACTATGAGAATAACGACCATAGACGCCAGAATACTCAACAAGTCTGGTTTATGACAGATTATGGCATAACTATTAGAGCATTCTATTACATTCTGAAAGGTGTCTCAGAATATATAATTTTTATTTGTTTATTTTTATTTTTACTGATTTTGATTGGCATATAATTGGGCTTCCCTGATAGCTTAGTTGGTAAATACACCTGCAATTCAGGAGACCCCAATTTGATTCCTGGGTTGGGAAGATCCACTGGAGAAAGGGATCGGCTACCCTCTCCAGTATTCTTGGGCTTCCCTTGTGGCTCAGCTGATAAAGAATCTGCCTGAAAGGTGAGAGACCTGGGTCTCAGAGTGCATGATTTTGATTTTTTGTTTGTTTTTATTTTTACTGATTTTTATTGGCATATAGTTGCTTTACAGTGTTGCATTAGTTTCTACTGTACAATAAAATTAATTAAACTGTAGAGTGAATCAGTCATGCATATACATAGATCCCCTCTTTTTTTGAATTTCCTTCCCAATTACTTCACCACAGAGCATAAAGTTCCCTGAGCTATATAGCAAGTTCTCATTAGTTATCTATTTTATATATAATATCAATAGCATATATATGTCAAGCCCAATCTCCCAATTCATCCCACCCCATCCCCTATTTCCCCCAACTTTGGTGTCCCTACATTTGTTGTTTGCCTCTGTGTCTCTATTTCTGCTTTGTAAATAAGATCGTCTATGCCAATTTTTCAGATTTCACATATGTGCATTAATATACAGTATGTGGCCAAGCATGTTCTATGGGAAAGTCTTACCACACTGGGGCAGGAAAATTATACACCATCCACAGTGAGATGGCACTGAAAAATTACACAGCAAATCTGTGGATATATACTTTACTAAAGAAAGATGAATAATCTAGAATTCCTCCCTTAACCCAAAATAATTGAGGAGAATCGAGGAGTGTAATTATTTAGCTGTCTCATAAGAATGAAAGGTTTGTAAACATGAAAAGGACATGGCACCAAGGGCTGAGGAAAAGCATCCCAAGTCCCTTGTTCTGGGTTGAATTGTGTTTCTCTAAAAGGTTTGTTGAAGTCTTAGTCCCTGGAACCTGGGAATGTGATCTTATTTGGAAATAGCATCTTTGCAGATGTAGTTAAGCTAAAGTCATTAGGGTGGGTCCTAATCTATTATGACTGGTGTCCCTACAAGAAGTAGAAAATGCCAAATGGAGACAAAGTGGAGGTAAGGCCACATGATGACAGAGGTAGAAACTGAAGTACTGCTGGGGCAAGGCAAGAAATAAAAGGATTTTTGCAAAGCACAAGAATCTAGAATAGGCAAGACAGGATTCTCTGCTATAGGTTTCGGAGGGAGCCTGGCCTTAACAACACCTTGATTTTGAGCTTTGATCCTCCAGAAGTGTGAGATAATACATTTCTATTGTTTCAAACCACACCATTTGTGGTAGTATGTTATGGCTTTCCTAGGAAAATAATATATTCTATAAAACCCAGACACCCTGACATGGTCTGATGAGGAGATAAATATACTGTATAGGCCTGGAGTTAGTGTCCAGGTGCTATTCAGGTAAAATAAAGAAACTGCAATTCTGGACCCCAAAGAACTGGGAGTGAGTCAAAGATAAACAATGAGTTAAGATGCTTGGCATGGAAA
The DNA here is from genome assembly GCF_019923935.1 of Bubalus bubalis. Classification (NCBI taxonomy): domain Eukaryota; kingdom Metazoa; phylum Chordata; class Mammalia; order Artiodactyla; family Bovidae; genus Bubalus; species Bubalus bubalis. Next base: position 39,177,768 of record NC_059163.1, on the reverse strand, counting down.
TGCTTCTACTTGAAATGGTAGAGCTGCCTTAAACCAGAAATGTATCCTTGAGCTTGAAGCAACAGGATATAATTGCTGACCAAGGTGTCTAAAATTTGCGGCAGAGTAGCAAGAGTGATGAATTAGCATTGGTGTCTGTGATATAGCAACCTTTCACCAAATTCCAGTGGAATTAAATGACAGTAATTGTTAAAAACGTTACCAAATGCAGAAATGAAAACTTTCCAAGTTCTGTCTTCCCCTTTCATCTCACCAGTTGCCAAGTGGCAAAAGGTACTGTGGACAGCTGGCATTTCTTCAGACAGATCTTTTCAGAGAGTTGGTTTTCTGACAAATCCTTTCTCTACACACTCTTGCTTATATTTATTCTGATAATGGATACAGGGGATACCTTTTTACATTTATATTTTTCTTACTGATTTGCTTTAAGACTTATTAGGAATCTGATCTTTAATTTTTTGATTTATAGTTAATTCTATAATTTTATGCAACTCTCTGAATGGTAGGCCAGTGGTAATATTACAATTTTTTCTCCTCAGATAATATGAATCATAAATTTGTTTTTCCAGGAAACCTATTTAAGAAATGATATCCTAAATTAAGGCAGGAAACAGTGAGAAAAATGTAGCAAGAAGGATAATACAGTATTCTAATGATGTCACTTTGGTTCAATATTCAAAGATACATTTAGATCTCCAATCAAGAACTGGTGATGTTTCATATGGAATGTTCACATTTAAATAGAATATAAATTAATTTTAAATAAGAATAATTTAAATTATTTTAATTTAAAACTTTTTTCTGTTAGTCTTACTCTCAGCATTTGTTGTTGTTCAGTTGGTAAGTCATGTCTAAGACTTTGCAACCCCATGGACTGCAGCATGCCAGACTTCCCTGTCCTTCACTATCTCCCAGGGTTTGCACAAACTCATATCCACTGAGTCAGTGATACAATCCAACCATCTCATCCTGTCACCCCCTTCTCTTCCTTCCCTCAATCTTTCTTAGCATGGGGGTCTTTTCCAGTGAGTCAGTTCTTTGCATCATGTGGCCAAAATATTGGAGCTTCAGATTCAGCATCATTCCTTCCATTGAATAATCAGGGCTGATTTCATTTAGGATTGACTGTTTGGATCTCCTTTCAGTCTGAGGGACTCTCAAGAGTCTTCTCCAACATCACAGTTCAAAAGCATCAATTCTTTGGTGCTCAGCTTTCTTTATGGTCCAACACTCAAATCTATACATGACTACTGGAAAAACATAGCTTTGACTATACAGAACATTGTTGACAATGTGATGTCTCTACTTTTTAATATGCTTTCTGGATTTGTCATAGCTTTCTTCCAAGGAGCAAGTGTCTTTCAATTTCATGGTTACAGTCACAATCTGTAGTGATTTTGGAGCCCAAGAAAATAAAGTCTGTCACTGCTTTCCCATCTATTTGCCATAAAGTGATGGGATTGGATGTTACGACCTTAGTTTTTGGAATGTTGAGTTTCAAGCCAGCTTTTTCACTCTTCTCTTTCACTTTCTTCAAGAGGCTCTTTAGTTCCTCTTTGCTTTCTGCCATCGACGTGGTTTCATCTGCATATCTGAGGTTACTCATGTTTTGTCCAGCAATCTTAATACTAGCTTGTGATTCATCCAGTCTAGCGATTTGCATGATATACTCTGCATAGAAGTTAAATAATCAAGGTGACAATGTACAGCCTTGACGTACTCCTTTTCAAATTTGGAAACAGTCCATTGTTCCATGTCTGGTTCTGTTTCTTTTTGACCTGCATACACGTTTCTCAGGAGGCAGTTAAGGTGGTCTGGTATTCCTGTCTTTTAAGAATTTTCCAGTTGGTTGTGATCCATACAATCAAACAGCTTCCCTGGTGGCTCAGTCAGTAAAGAGTTTGCCTGCAATGCGGGAGACCTGGGTTCAATCCCTGGGTCAGGAAGATTCCCTGGAGAAGGAAATGGCAACCCACTCCAGTATTCTTGCCTGGAGAATTCCGTGGACAGAGGAGCCTGGTGGGCTGTAGTCCATGGGGTCACAAAGAGTCAGACATAACTGAGTGACTAACTTTCACTTTCATTTTCATATAATCAAAGGCTTTAGTGTAGTCAATGAACCAGTAGTAGATGCTTTTCTAGAATTCCCTTGCTTTCTCTATGATCCAATGGATGTTGCTGGCAATATGATCTCTGGTTCCTCTACCCTTTCTAAATTCTACTTCTACATCTGGAAGTTCTTTGTTCACATACTACTGATTCCAAGCTTGAAGGATTTTGAGCATTACCTTGCTAGCATGGGAAATGTGCACAATTGTATTGTAATTTGAATATTCTTTGGAATTGCCCTTCTTTGGGATTGGAGTGAAAACTGACCTTTTCAATCCTGTGGACACTGCTGAGTTTTCCAAATTTGCTAACATATTGAAGTGTAGCACTCTTGTGGCATTGTGGTATCATCTTTTAGGATTTGAAATAGCTCAGCTGAAATTCCATCACCTCCTCTAGCTTTGTTCATAGTAATGCTTCCTAAGGCTCACTTGACTTCACATTCTAGGATGTCTGGCTCTAGGTTAGTGACCACACCATCATGGTTATCATGGTCATTAAAACATTTTTTGTACAGTTCTTCTGTGTATACTTGCCACTTCTTAATCTCTTCTGCTTCTGTTAGGTTGTTACTGTTTCTATCCTTTATTGTGCCCATTCTTGCATGAAATGTTCACTTTGATATCTCTAATTTTCTTGAAGAGATCTAGTCTTTCCCATTCTATTGTTTCTCTCTATTTCTTTGAATTGTTCACTTAGAAGACCTCCTTATCTCTCTTTGTTATTCTCTGGAACTCTGGATTCAGATGGGTATATTTTTCCCTGTCTCCCTTGCCTTTCACTTCTCTTTTTTTTTCATCAATTTGTAAAACCTCCTCAGACAACCACTTTGTTTTCTTGTATTTACCTTTCTTTGGGATGGTTTTGGTGACCACCTCCTGTACAATGTTGAGAATCTCTGTCCATAGTACTTTAGACCCTCTGTCTACCAAATCTAATCTCTTGAATCTATTCATCACCTCCATTGTACAATCATCAGGGATTTGATTTAGGTCATTCTCGAATAGTCTAGTTATTCTCCATACTTCCTTCAAATTTAAACCTGAAATTTGCAATAAGGAGCTCGTGATTTGAGCCACAGTCACCTACAAGTCTTGTTTTTGCTGACTCTGTAGAGCTTCTCCATCTTCAGCTGCAAAGAATATAATCAATCTGATTTTGGTATTGACCAACTGGTGATGTCCATGTATTGTCTTTTGTGTTTTTGGAAAAGGATGTTTGCTATGAACAGGGTGTTCTCTATCAACATAGACTAACAATATGCATAACTGGACTGTGAAAGTTCAAGGGAAGGAGAGTGTCAAACATATGATACTTAAAAATGGCAAATTATTATTATTAATTTTTTTTGCTTAAAAATCAGATATCAGTCAGAAATGACTTAAACACACTTCTCACCTGTAGAGACTTCTTTTCCCTTAAATTCAATGCATGTATCTTTTAATTTGTGGGAAAAATGACCTATGGTTGACAAAAGACTTCCTTTGCATTAGCTCATTTGATCCTTGTTTAGAACTCAGGTAGAAAGATAATAGAATTCCTAATTTCAAATGAAAATTGAGGTTCAGAGTCTAGGACACATTGGAATCACATCAGCAGATAGTGATAGGACTGAGTTTAGAATTCATGTCTTATTTGTTAACTTTTCATCCACCTATTCAGTGGAGATATTTAATAAGGAGAACTACTATGTTTCTACCTCCCTAGCAAAGACTTCTACTTTTGATTGAGATGAATATTTTGTTTAAGAGTGTGGATTGTTATATATGGAACTTTTAGAAAGGCAAGATACTGATTTTCATTGAAAATATCTCTAGTTAGAGAGCAAGAGTGTTAAAGGAGAGACAGGAATGATAGCCCAAAGAAGATACATGAGATGACTCCTTAAATCCTTCTGGGAAAAAGAGAAATACTTCCACAACAGGAACCAATAGCCATTCCTACTTCATTACTACCCAATTGAAGGAATATACATCCTGAGCAACACTCTTCCAAATGGAACAGCATCACAGAGTCTTTCATCTCTATAATCCACATATACCCCTAAGAAATAGTGAAAAAAATCTAGGTTTTCCTCTTTGCATTTATTTATTCTTTTGGATCTTGACCCTATAACTTTCACTGTTTCCTAAACTTTCTAAAGCTTTCAAGAAGACAATTTTTCTTTTGTTTATATTTTCTGACTCCATAGGAGGGTTGGTACTAATAACCCAGTCTGTGTTACTAAAGCAGAAGTCTTTTTTATTATTTAAAATTTTTATCATTGACTTACTAAAAAGTCAAAATAAGGATTTTTTGAGTGCAAATCATACTAAGTAACAGCATTTCACTGATATTAACATTCTTTTGAAGTTCCTACTTTTGTAGATTAATGCATTGTCATTTTTTCTTATAGAGACAGTGCAGTTTGGTGACAGATTGAGTGTATTTGTGGGGCTTTAGGTAGAGGTGATAAAAATGTGGTCTGGGACAGTGGACTTTAATATATAACATTAGGTGACTATATTGTTTCCTATCTAAAAAATAGTCTCTCGTTTATGAACATTGAAGTTTTTTCTCTCCTAACACTCATAAAGAAGTTCTCAAATGTATTATATGGAAGTAGTCATTTCATTATTTATACCACAGTACTTTGTTTTTAATAGCCTTTTATTTATTTTAAAACATTTATCTCACTGTATTATAATTAGACTAAAAAATATCTTTCTAAAGCCAAGCAAATAGCTTTAAATAGCTTTATGTCCACATTTTTTAGCAAAGCCCTACCCTACATTTTTTAAATGGATAAATGAAGGATGAATGAACACATACAAAAAGATTATGATTATGATGGTATGCAGTTCTAATCTCATAGAGAGGCTTTTAAAATCAAAACTTACATTTTTGTTCTGAATGTCTGTTTCTTCTTTACTGTATCAAAAATTACTTTCATATTTTATTTCTAGACCTATAAATACTAAACATTTCTTTTCAACAGTTTTTTAGAGAAACTTTGTTCTCAACTATGTATCATGCAAATATTAGAAGCCTTTTTTTCTGCCCTCTGTTAGCATAATTTAAAATTTGCAACTCTTTTTTTTTATAAGAAATCTTATGAATAAAACAAAAAAAATCACATAGGAAAAATGACAAATCTAGCAACAACATACTACAAATACTCTAGGTAATATATACTTTGTGTTGTTATTAAAAAAAAGCATAGGTTTTGAAATTACATAGATGCTGGTTCGTATTTTAGTTTTGTGAATTCCATTGAGAACGTTGTCCAGATATATAGATCTACCATTTCTAATCTGCAAAAAGAGATTGGTATTAGTGACAATCACTTTGGTTGTTGTCAGGGGTAGAATCAATATATAGATAACATTCTTAGTAGAGCTTCTGGCATAATGCAAACCCTAATAGATGATGGTATTTTAAATTTTAGCTTGCTTAATTCCCAGGATTATTTCTTCCATAATAAGTTCCCAACCTGGGTTTAAAAATGTACCACATATGTGAGAGGCCCAGTTGATTTAAAACATTACTGTTGTGCTGTCTTTGTTGTGTTCTCAGTTTACATTGATAGTAGCCAAGATCATAAGAGCTTTCATGACATTCATCAATCTGCTATCAGTGTTTTACTATGGTTAGAAAGTATTTATGGATCAAATTATATCAGTTCCTTATTGATCCAAGTTTGACAAAAGTGCTTCAAAGTTTGCAGTTTAAAAACTACCATGAGATTAGGCTGAGTGAAAAATGGTCTTTGAAAGTATAAGATTCAAATGCAATGTATAAAAATGAAGTCCTCCTTTCATCTATATTTTAGCAATTTTTTCAGATATTACTATTCTTCAAGTTCTGTGATAAACGCCAGTCTGGCAAACATGAGGATGCTTCCCTTGCATTCAAGGAAACACATTTTCATTTAAAGCATATTTTTATAAACACATTGATAAGCTTTTAGAAAAAAACTGCATCCAGATGCTGTTGCTATAGTAAATATGAAAGTATCTTTCTGTATTAAATAGATGGCTTTTCTATTCTAAACTAGTGGTTGTTTGAAAAATCATTTGATTTTTTTCTTAACTAGTGCCAGAAAGTTAAGCTTGATATCAACTATGGAAAAATAAAATTGCTGCATTTGGAAGGTAGCAAGCAATCTTAAATGCAGAATGCAATCAAAACTACATACCAGGTCAATTTGCTAAGTTAAGTGTTGTATTTTGCAGCTGATGCACTCTGGCAGGACTCTTCAAGGAGCATAACTATTCAAAATCATACATTTGATAGAGAAATTCAAAGTAGACAACTGACAACATCTGTTCTAAAAACATTCATGGCTAAAATCTTATCCTCCATGCTCTGTGGTGCAGAACTCTGGAAATCAATTATGTATGTGGGTGTTTGGAGAAAGCTAAGTATTTTCCCATCTTTAGAAAAAAAAAAAAATTACCCTTCCAGGAGGCATTCTTTTATAGGTAGGGTGATTCCTCTCTTGAGCAAGAATATAAGCTATGTTTATCAAGTTGCTTAAAAAATGTTTGCCTTGACCTAGTATGCCACCTGATATGAAGAGCTGACTCATTGGAAAAGACCCTGAAGCTGGGAAAGATTGAGGGCAGGAGGAGAAGGGGAAGACAGAGGATGAAATAGATGAATGGCATCACCAACTCAGTGGAATGAGATTGAGTAAACTCTGGGAAATGGTGAAGGACAAAGTCTGGCGTGCTGCAGCCCATGGGGTTGCAAAGAGTTGGACATGACTGAGCGACTGAGTAACAAAGTGTGCGTGTTATATAGTTCTGTTTACAATTGGGTGCAAATAACATGTGCATTGTAGAACTTTGCAAGATAGTTTAATTTGAAGTACCATTCATCTTCTCTCAAAACATGGCTAACATTGTAACTGATATTCATAAGAGGTATGTATGACATTGAAATATGGTTGTGAGACAGTTTGTTAAAAAAATAAATTGCTAAAATTTTTCTGGAAAGCAGTTTGCTAGGAACAGCGTTCTAGCTCTGGTGTTAAGATTTTGTCACTACACTCTGCCATCCATTTGCAAAAGAAAATGACTTTATACAGATATTTATTTGTTGCACAGTCCCTGAAATTTTTAGGACCTTCCCAAAATTTCAATGGCCTATATTATAAATATCTTAAAAATTTTTAAAAACCCAAATATTTTTACCCAGAAATTCTAGGATGTTAATATCCAAAAAGCTCTACCATTTGTATATATGTATAGGTATATTTGTTTACAAATTCACATTCTCACACACATATGTATAAGAATATTTACTGCAAATTGTTCATCAAAGCAAAAATGAGAAAATGAGAAAAATGTGTTTCATGTGGTATCTATTGAATAATTGTATAAACATATTTATGTGTGTGTAAACATGTATAATATACCTATATGTTCATGAGTGTCTTTATAAGTAACACCTATAAGAATGTCAAGAGCAAATTTTAAAGTACTGAATCTATCTATATATAGATTGATTTTGCTAATACCTCTATATAAATATGTGCTTCCCAGGTGGCTCTGGTGGTAAAGAACCTGTCTCCCAGTACAGGAGATGTAAAGAGACATGGGTTTGGTCTCTGGGTTGGGAAGATCTCCTGGAGGAGGTCATGGCAACCCACTGAACTATTCTTGCCTGGAGAATCCCTTGGACATAGGAGGCTGGTGGGCTACAGTCCATAGGGTCACAAAGAGTTGGACACAACTAAAATGACTTAGCACGTTCACACACACACACACACACATTTACAAATATAGTACATAGGTATATAATAGAGATTATATAAAGAAATTGTACTTTATGCATGTGTTACCAATATCTTCATTTAAATCTCATCTCTTGGATATACTTCTGCCTATTACATATTATTTTCTTAAACTACATGTATAATATAATTTGACATATATGGATCTGGTGCTGATGACTGATTTGTTTCTTAGTAGTATTGTTTTCCTTGCATTTTAATGTATCTCATATATTTTCCTTGAGAACTGGACATCATTTGTTAGAAAGAAGTATAGTAAATAGATATTGCATCTGGCAATGTTTTCCTTTTGATACATTTCTAGTTCAGAGTATGTGATCATCTAATTTGGAATTAAGTTAGGTTTGAGGTTTTTTTGCTTTTCTAGTTATCCTCTCTCATTACAACACTGGCTTCAGCTACCTCTGGTGGTACCTTGTGTTCAGTGTTGGAGATAGTTTGCTTGGAGAATATTTTGTTTCCTCATGATTGCTCTCCTTTCTGCTCTAAGTTTTCTCATTGTACTAGGCTTCAGATAGTCTCTGTCTTTCACAAATTATATTCTATACATTATAAAAGAGGGAGAGACTTTCTCTACTGTTCTCATGAAGCCTCTGTGTCATATAATCTCTGTATTTTACAGACATAGGTGTGTAGCCTACTGATTCTGATTCTGGGCATACTTCTGAACCTAGCATGTATTTCTTCTTTTCCTCTAGATTTTGGATCTTTTTCCTCTTCCCCTCACTAGTGCAGTGAAATTTTATTTACGCACTATGGTAGCGGTGTTCATTGCCCTTCCTTCCATATGACACCACCTTTATGTCTGAAAGTGAATAGGAACTAAAGAGCCTCTTGATGAAGGTGAAAGAGGAGAGTGAAAAAATTGGCTTAAAACTCAGCATTCAGAAATCTAAGATCTTGGCATCTGGTCCCATGACTTCATGGCAAATCTATGGGAAAATGATGGAAACAGTAACAGACTTTATTTTCTTGGGCTCCAAAATCACTGTGGATGGTGAGGGCAGCCATGAAATTAGAAGACACTTTAACAACAAACTATGTGTTAAAGCTTTTGTTTTGTAGAGAAGATAGGGGATAAATGTCCAGATCAGTTTCCTATTGTTTTTGTGAGTCCACTGTCATATTGTAAATGTCACACTTTCTGTGCATGCTTCTTGTTCACAATTTTACTAATAATTATTGAACAAGAAGAAAAACCAACAATCTGATAATATTTATGATGAAAAAAGTAGACATGTTAATCACTGGCTTGTGCTCTACTGCCAATGAAGTAATTCATGCCCTGTCATTTCTACAAATCCACCTTATAATTGCTAAATTATTTTGGGACTTCCTTTTTAATAAGAATGCCACAGCATGAACTGAGGCATGATTGTCTCTTGAAATTATATATTAACTGTGATTATTATTATTATTAGTCATTATGACCTCATTATACAACTGCAGGGCCTAGTAGATCCTGTTATAGATGTGGTATAATGATAATTATATTGTTTTTAATATGGTAGTGTAAGAGTCACCTCATGTCTATAGCACTGACTAAATGTTAGGTGGCAGTTTTAGACTTAAAATATTTATTATGTTTCTATGAACTTAACTTTTTACCTGACAGAAAAGAGTCACTAAGTCTTACTCAGATAATTCTCTCTTTTTCATATCTTAAATGTGAAAATGGATTTCATCTAATTCCCATCCATCTGATAAAGATCTATATCCACAGTTACTGAAGACACTGGTAAATTATTGTATTATTTCTATCACATCTTGAAGAAAACAAGAACAAAACAAAACAATGATTTGTAATACTGCAAATTTTGAAGTTGAGAAACATTTGTCAGCAGCATAAAATATGAACTGAAGTATTATCCCTTTTTTAGGGACTAAGTATGATCAGAAGCCAGTTTAATGATGAGATGAGATGGTGCTAGGACCAAGAGATAGAACTGAATTGAAATGGAAACTAATGGCATATTGTTTCCTTCTATGAAAAATAATCAATATCCTTTGTCTTTATTTCACATTGTCTCTACCCATTTATAGGTATTCTCCTTTCAGGACCTGATGGACCTCTGATCTTACTCTTCTGTTTTACTATATTGGTATTCACTTAAAATGTTTATCTCTAAATTCTATTTTCTCTCTTTTCATCACTTAACATGTCATCTTTCTTCCCATAATTCTAAGACAATAATGAATATTATAGTATTATAAGTAGAAATTAGAATTGTTTCATCTAATAGTTTATTAATAAATTGGAGAATTCTAAATTCATTTAAATATGATTCCTTTCTTCGCTCATAAATATAATGGTTTCTTATTTGTATTATGTCATTGAAGATACTGCAAATATAATGAGAAAAGTCCTCTTCTTTCTACAGCTTGTCTTGAACCAGCGAAGAATGTCTTCTAGAATGGTACCTTTTAGAACTCTATGATCAGTCTCTGCAATTTACCTAAAGGTAGGGTCTATTTGTTGTGTTGTTCACTTGCCAAGTTGTGTCCAATTCTTTGTGACCCCATGGACTGCCACATGCCAGGCTTCCCTGTCCTTCACTGTCTCTTAGAGTTTGCTCAAGTCTATGTCCATTGAGTTGGTAATGTTATCTAACCATCTCATCCTTGGTCACCTCCTTCTCCCCCTGCCCCTAATCTTTCCCAGCATCAGGGTCTTGCTTAAATTTATTCTCCAAGGCTAAGTTACCTTGGTTTGGGGCTATGGGATGTTTGTCTTTGGGAAAATCTCAGTGTAAAGAATCCTCCTATAGTGCAGGATACCAGGGTTCGATCCCTGGGTTGGAAAGATCCCCTGGAGAAGGGAATGGCTATCCACTCCAGTATTCTCACCTGGGAAATCCCATGGACAGACAAGCCTGATGGACTATAATCCATGGGGTCACAAAGAGTCATACATCTCTTATTGAAAAAAATAAGAATTAATAAAAGTACATTTGAATGTAGAGTTTCTTTTCCTTTATTAATTTGTACTGTAGTTGCTTTTCAATGTTTCATTAGTATCTGCTGTACATCAGAAACTTAAAACATATATCCTCTCTTTTGTAGATTTCCTTCCCATTTAGGTTGTCATAGACTATTGAGTTGGAGAAGGCAATGGCACCCCACTCCAGTACTCTTGCCTGGAAAATCCCATGGACAGAGGAGCCTGGAAGGCTGCAGTCCATGGGGTCGCTGAGGGTCAGGCACAACTGAATGACTTCACTTTCACTTTTCGCTGTCATGCGTTGGAGAAGGAAATGGCAACCCACTCCAGTGTTCTTGCCTGGAGAATCCCAGGGATGGAGGAGCCTGGTGGGCTGCCATCTATGGGGTCGCACAGAGTCAGACACGACTGAAGTGACTTAGCAGCAGCAGCAGCAGACTATTGAGTACAGTTCCCTGTGCTATACAGTAGGTTCTCATTAGTTATCTTTTTCATACATGATAATGTTTATATGCCAATCCCACTCTCCCAATTCATTCTGCCCCCTCTTTCCACCTTGATAACTGTAAACTTGTTTTCTAAAATGTAGAGTTTCATTTGACAGCCTCAATGAAAGTGAATGTCTCTCAGTCATGTCCAACTCTTGGCGACCACATACAGTCCATGGGATTCTCCAGGGCAGAATACTGGAGTGGGTAGCCATCCCCTTCTCCAGGGGATCTTCCCAACTAGGGATTGAATCCAGGTCTGCTGCATTGCAGGTGGATTCTTTATCAGCTCTGTCACCAAGACAGCCTCAATAGTTAGACTCTATCCAGTTTATCTATTTTATTCCCTAGTGGCACTATCTCTAGCACCATAAATGAAGCTCAGTATTTTTCAAATTCTTTACATATTGAAATTCTTTAATACTAGAAAATAATTTTGAGTGTGATTGTATATAAGAAAATTGTTCTTTTATACCCACTGAATGATATTGTACAGAATTAAAAATATTACTGTACTATTATAATATTATATAACTGGCATGTGGTTTATTAATCAAATGGTACCTATGTTTATATTTTAAAACTAGAGTACATACATGTGTGAGAGAAATGCTTCCATTCTAGAGACAATGGTTGGTGTACATAATGATGTGTAAAACTCCCTTGCTGCTGCTGCTGCTAAGTCGCATCAGTTGTGTCCGACTCTGTGCGACCCCATAGACAGCAGCCCACCAGGCTCCCCCGTCCCTGGGATTCTCTAGGCAAGAATACTGGAGTGGGTTGCCATTTCCTTCTCCAATGCATGAAAGTGAAAAGTGAAAAGTGAAAGTGAAGTTACTCAGTCATGTCCAATTCTTAGCAACCCCATGGATGGCCTACCAGGCTCCTCCGTCCATGGGATTTTTTAGGCAAGAGTACTGGAGTGGGGTGCCATTGCCTTCTCTGTTCTACAAAGCAGCAGTCCTTAAATAAGTTTCTAAAAATAACAATATTGAAACCTAAAACTGTCATGATAAGAAAGGTTACAAAATTTCTCTGCTTATTTCTAAATTCATTTTCTAGATTCTTATTAGAAAGGAATTTTTAGACACAAATAATGTACATAAAATATATGTTGCAATTTAGCATTCTTAACCAAAAAAGAAAAAAAACACATAAGAAAAGTCATATTGTTTTTGTCATTTATTTTGTGCTATACTCTTGTCCCTTTAGTGCTAAAACCTTTCAGAAATCTGTAGTACAGAGACTGCTGTAGTACAGAGCCAGGAGATATTTTTAAATAGATAATAATTCTATTCCATGTTTTCGCTTCTGCACAATGGATAAACTTGTATCTACCCTAAAAATTTCACAAAATATTGTAAAGATTACCTTAAATAATGCATTTACAATAACAAAAGATGAAACATTCCACAAAAAAGTAAACAAACTTCTTTATACTCTTTGAATTCATTTTATAAACTATCTTGTGCAGAATTGTTTGCACTGTTTGATGTTGATGAGGAAAAAATCCATTCTGGAATAGCTAGTTTGAAGGTGGAACATTGCTATTTTAGAGATATTGAGAAGCAGTAAGAGTCTGTTCAATATCTTGTTTTCTACTACTGAAACTGAGCCAAATGCAAAGATCCTTCTGGAAGTCAATGGGAGTTCTGAACACAAGCCAGAGCAAGATGAGAAAAATAAAGCAAAATGAGGAACTGGCCTGAAGTCAACTGTTTAAAAAATGAAAGTAAAACTTTCTGATATGTTCCCCTAATGGTAGATAATTATATATTATATTTTAGATGGTTTTCAAAATGCCTTATTCATTCATTAGTCAGTGCACCTTATGATCTTTGAATGAGATCAGAGTATTGAAAGACTTGTCTTTTAAGTTCAATTAACTTTAGTGTGGGAACACAGGTACCATTGAGAGAGTTAATTCATTGCCTTTCATGGAACTTATATGGCAGGGAAGAGGAGTATTAAAAGAAGGAATGCATGAACCAATTTTAAATTTTCTTTTATTATTCTAAAATATTTTATCTGATAGACACTAGGGAAAAATTATCTTTCTTATGGTCAAACATTTTCTTTCCCAAACTTATTTTTGCTTTTGAAACCTTGAACTCCTCATACAAGATTATAAGAAAAGAACCTGAAATATACAGCACCAAACCTTAATTTCTACAACATTTTTGGAGTTTGATATTATTTTAAGGCAAAAATAATATAGAGAAGAAGATTAATTTCAATTTTCAACTTTATTAGTATTATAGAACTATTTGCAAACATTTCACCCTGTTATACCTACTTTTTAGGAGGAATCATATACAAAATTAAGTGTTCAATTCCCCTTTTTAAATTGTTCCCCAGTTTGAATCATTTTGTCATTATCCATGAGTTGCAGAAATGAAAACACGAAATTTACCTTGTCTGTGGATACTAAGAGCGTGCAAGGCATCAGATACTCTTCCTGGCTAGAGTTCAGGCGTGGTACAAGGAGCTGAAAAGCATGGCACACTCTGAAGAAAAAAACTCTAGATAAAAATAATCTATTTACATGGAAAATTAAATGAGTATAAAACTTTTAAAACAGGAAGGGAAAAGAACAAGAAATAATCATGAAAGCTATTTCTTAAAAACTATGTAAGATAGAAGATATCTCTCTTCATTTCATAATACATGGGAGATATAGATAATGTATTGAAAAGAGAATTCCAGAGGTAGGATTGCTTATACAACAGTGCAAATAACCTAATCTTGATTATTTAAAGCAATTTTCAGTAATATAGATATAAAATTTAAATGTCTTATTCAGTCAACTGAAATATAATGAAAAAGGTAATTCTCATTTTGCATTGATATTTTCTTATAAAATTAATTTATACTCAATACTGAAAATTTGAAAAAACGGATAAGAGTTAAAAAGAAAGTAATATTTGCCTATAGGTATTGTAACTGGAGAGGAATATGAATAACATTTTAGCATACTTCCTCCTGGTATTTCTAAGCATATGTATTGTATGTACACTTTCCCTCTTATTCTTTGCACTTAAAACATTTTAACTGGTTTCAATAAAATTGCCCAATTATCTTAAGATTCTCTGGTATATTTTTATTACTATCAGATGTCTATAACCCAAAAGCACTTATTTATAATTTAGAAAAGTTCATTTAGATGCAATTTTATTTTATATTAACAACAACCCCTTGAAATGGGTAGGCAGAAGTTTTCTCTATATCTTTCAAAACTAATACCTAGGGAATCCGACTACTATGATGGTTGGATCTAGGTCTCCTGAATCTTAATTGTATGCTTTTCCTTCATTAAGAGATAATGTACCATACTTCATTGGTACTTTAATTATTAAAAGCTCTCTGGAAGGAATCCAGATGGAACATTTATCATATCCCCAAAAAAATGTCAGAAGTTCAAATACGGGTTCATACTTTTGAATGAAACAACATAGTAAGGAAGAAAAGGATTTTGGCTCAACATATAATCATTTATTTCCAAAGTCTATAAATCCTATGTGTATTTTGATCTGTTTTAAAAACACAGATCAAATACTAATAAAATGTTTTGAACAACAGCAGCCAAAAAAGTTATTGACAGTTTTTCACTGTTGATATCTTTCCAAGCAATTTACTCTCCTTGGCAGAACACGAGACAGTTCTACTCTTCAGTGACTAGCTAATGTTTTAAACATATTGTACATCACAACCTTTTTCTTAACCCAAATTAAAATGGAAATAACTACAATTTGAAAAAAGGACAGAGTGTGGAAGAGCTAATTAAACTTTGGACAGAAAGCTCATAAAACTGTTGTTTAGAAGAGAATAAGCGGGTTATCCACATTTAGCACATATTTTCATATAAAAAAAAAAACTCTTTAAGGAAACATACCATCTGTTATGTTGCCACTGATGCAGAAGATATGAACTTCAAGTGCTAAAAATAGCTGGGACTTATGCAAAATTTTTTATTTTAAAGTAATTAGTTGATAATATATTTGCAGTGTGCTAAAATTATCTGTAATCCTTATTTTTAAAGAAAAATATTAGCGATTTGATTAAGACAGTTAAGAAGTTAAATTTATTACTACTTTATTCCTATCAATAATAGTATGTCTTGCTTATTGTAGATCATAGAAAATACAAGAGTTTTAGTGTGTAGTTGCACTAAGAAATAAGAATTATTGAAAAATAAAGAGAACAACTAGTGTCTGGATAATGATGGAAGGTATGCACTATTCAGTGTTTGGTAAATTAGGGATAGGGTTTCACAGATTTATGTCTTTTTCAGAAAGATATTCTGATAGCTAGTACGTGTCCGACTCAATAAATATTTGTTGGTTGAATGAATGACTGCATATACTGATGTATCATTTCTACTTTCCAAGAATTTCTAAGCATCTGAATTAACAGTGTTTGCTACTTTTTTTGATCTTCATCAGCCTTTTCTTTTCTTTCTTTCTTTCTATTTTTTCTTAATATTCAGGGAAGAGGCATTATGTTAGAGAATAAACTAAATCAACCCAGAGAAAATTCTTTTGCTAAGAAATGGAAGTTGGAATAAGAAAGGGGGTGAACTAATAAAGGTGGTTCAGTAGGGAAATGGCTACTGTGAAAATATGTGGAGACAAATTGATAAACTAATACATTACCCATGTTTATATCGTTCTGTTTCAAAATTAGTGCAGTCTTCCAAAATTTATCTCTGTGCTAACCCGCTGGCACAACACAGAGTATGATTGTTCCTTAAAAAGTCTAAAAACTACCTGATCATTTTAATAGTAAGGATCTGTGTGCCTAAATAAAATTGATGAATGCTGAAGAGTTCTTTCAATATTCTTTTAAAATGTGGATACAGTAAGTAGTGTTGAGAGAAAAAAAAATATTGCTCATTCCATGCATCCGGCTCACTCTGACTTCTTGTGGTGGTGCTACTACTGTTCTCAGCAAGCAGACAACAAACTCTGGGGATGAATGATCAAGTTAGAATTCAACCAGCCTGTCTATGCTATACTTTAAGAGAGTATTCCTTAAAGAAATCCATATATCCTTAAAGATATATGGATGCCATTTATTATCTTTTTCTTTCAACCTTTTCAACTTAATCAGCTTTCCAGTAATAATATTTCCAAGAATGGTTCTTTATGGAGCAGTTTCTGGAATTGGAGCTTATCACACTGAGGACTGGAAAGAGTAGACTGCAACATGCAGTTCTACGTATCTAGAGTAAATGCAATATGTTGTATTCAAACATGGCACCTGGTAGATAGTTCTATTTCTCTGTCTCACATGGATGTAGGTGTTATTCATATTCTTCAGGGGTTCTCTAACAACTGTGTAACGTGTCATAATTACTTTGGTAAAATTTCAAGTAATTCTTAGCCACGACTTTGAGATAACCCAAGAGAGATCAATTGCCACATTTATACTGTAAAGCTCTAAAAGGCAATTAAATTATTTAACATTAAAAATGAGAGAGGCAGGAGAAGATTGAGGAGTTGGGTGGATAAAGATGATGAGTAATTTTAACTATAGAGTCCTGAACTTGGAGTACTTCTGAGAAGCACTGCTTTTATTTTGCATGCTGTGCATTTTGATATTTACATAAAATTTGGAATTAATAAAAGGGAGACAGTGTTTTCCAGGAAAACAGTTTGCCTGTGTTCTAACTCTAGCTCTATCACTAATTACTGGTGGGATATTAGACAAGTTACTTCTCTACTCTGTCTCAGTTGCTCATGTATAAAATGAGATTAATTATACTATTTATCTCTTTGGGGTTTTTGTGAATGAGATCATCTATATGAAGGGATTGATACAGCATCTCATCCAGAGTAACAGATGAATAAATATGTAATAATAGCCATCATTATTGAAAGGGAGGAGAATGATTAGAGAATATTTTGGAGGACATTTGATGCAGAACAGCTTGGGTATCCCATATGAAGACCAGGGCTCCTCATGGTTATATTTCTTCAGTGTGAATGATGTATGTAAAGTAAAAACAGTAATAAATAAAAAAAAATGTATCATCAATTATTTTCTATTTCTACCCAAGAAACTTTCATCAAGACCCACATCTCTATATTTAATATGAATATATCTATATATCTGTATATAACCCTTTAGTGGTTACAGAATTTTCACAAGTAACCTAATTAATTTTAAAAGACATATCATTTTGACTCACACTCATACTTGAATTTGTGAGAGTATTACAGCCAGAGAAATAAATGATATTTTAGCACTTGTGTCATTGTCCTTTGCCGAGAGAGAATAGAAATGATAACTATTATTTCATTGTAATTCAGTAGATTGAGTAAGCAGAAGTCTGCAGCCTCATATAGCTCTGCTCAATTGGTCTAGGCCCTAGGGTGATATCCATCCTCGAAAGAATCGAAATCAGTTGAGGGAGATTAAAGGGTCAACATATTATTAACAAATATTATAAAATATCAATTCAATTTATCTCTAGGTAATCTAAGAAGTGCATTTGTTCTTTTAGTCTTAATATTTTATTTAAGAACATTTGAGGTGCCTTAGTCAAAAGGCTCATTCCTCTAGTAATCAAAATGAATGACTGGGCACATGTGAATCTGGGAAATAATAAGTGTTTCCTGTGTGTGAAACACTATGGTAAGTAAGGTCATTTCTTTTCAGAGTTAGTTGAGAAAATCAATAAAAATATATTTGCTTTTGTTATAAAGCAAAACATTTAAGATGCTGTAATAAAGATTAATTTGCTGAGTAGGTGGAAGATGATTTCTTATTTTAGTGGTGCATTGGATTATACTTCCTAGAATAGGTGAGGTTTTAGGCCTTCAATGAAGAATAGGGGTTCAACTCCACAACAGGAGATTGGGTAGGAGAAAGGGGGGACTGTTGTCAACAGAGAACAGCAAGAATAAATGAACAGAGGTGTGAGAGTATGGAGAGAACTAAACATTATAGACAGTAATGCAACTTTACACCCATGAAAGTGGCTAAAATTAGAAGAGGACACAGTAACAAATGCTGGTGAGCATGTGAAAAAATTGGAACCCCCCAAAAGCTGCTAGTGTGATTGTAAAATGGTGTAGCCATATTAGAAAACAGTTTGGCATACTTCAAAATGTTAAACATGGAGGTACTATGTCCTGTAATCCTAGTACTGGGTACATACTGCAATGAATATGAAAACAAATGTAGTTCAGTTCAGTAGCTCAGTGGTGTCAACTCTTTGCTACCCCCCACAGACTGCAGCACAACAGGCTTCCCTGCCCATCACCAACTCCTGGAGCTTATTCAAACTCATGTCCAAAGAGTTGGTGATGCCATCCAACCATCTCATCCTCTGTCATCCCCTTCTCCTCCTGCATTCAATCTTTCCCAGAATCAGGGTCTTATCCAATAAGTCAGTTCTACACATCAGGTGGCCAAAGTATTGGAGTTTCAGCTTTAGCATCAGTTCTTCCAATGAATATTCAGGACTGATTTCCTTTAGGATTGACTGGTTGGATCTCCTTCCAGTCCAAGGGACTCTCAAGAGTCTTCTCCAACACCACAATTCAAAAGCATCTATTCTTTGGTGTTCAGCTTTCTTTATAGCCTAACTCTCACATCCATACATGATTACTGGAAAAACCATAACTTTGACAAGATGCACTTTGTTGGCAAAGTAATATCTCTGCTTTTTAATATGCTGTCTCATTTGGTCATAGCTTTTCTTCCAAGGAGCAAGTATCTTTCAAGGCTGCAGTCACCATCTGCAGGGATTTTGGAGCCCAATAAAAAAAACCCTGTCACTGTTTCCATTGTTTTGCCATCTATTTGCCATGAAGTGATGGGACTGGATACCATGATCTTAGTTTTCTGACTGTTGAGTTTTAAGCCAACTTTTTCATTCTCCTCTTTCACTTTCTTCAAGAGGTTCTTTAGTTCTTCTTCACTTTCTGCCATAGTGTCATCTGCATATATGAGGTTATTGATATTTCTCCTGGCAATCTTGATTCCAGCTTGTGCATCATCCAGCCCAGCGTTTCTCATGATGTACTCTGCATATAAGTTAAATAAGCAGGGTTGACAATATACACCCTTAACATACTGCTTTTCCTATTTGGAACAAGTCTGTTGTTCCATGTCCAGTTCTAACTGTTACTTCCTGACCTGCATATTGGTTTCTCAAGAGACAGGTCCATACAATTTCTGCTTCTTTTAGGTCCATACAATTTCTGTCCTTTATTTGGCCCATCTTTGGATGAAATGTTCCCTTGGTATCTCTAATTTTCTTTACGAGATCTCTGGACTTTCCAATTCTATTTTTTTCCCTCTGTTTCTTTGCATTGATCACTGAGGAAGGTTTTCTTATCTCTTCTTGCTATTCTTTGGAACTCTGCATTCAAATGGGTATATCTTTCCTTGACCTAAATAAATCCCTTATGATTATACATTGGCAGTGACAAATAGATTCAAGGGATTAGATCTGATAGAGTGCCTTGAGAACTATGGATGGACTTTCATGACATTGTACAGGAGGCAGTGATCAAAACTATCCCCCCAAAAAAGAAATGTGAAAAGGCAAAATCGTTATCTGAGGGGGCCTTACAAATAGCTGAGAAAAGAAAAGATGTAAAAGACAAAGGAGAAAAGGAGACATACCCATGAAAATAAATGTCCACCCAATTATGGCAACATTATACTTGGTAGTTACAAACTGGAAATAATTTCCATTTTAATTAACAGATGGACAAAATATTATTTGGCCATAAGAAATGCATCTAGTACTCACACATTATACAATATGGATGAAACTTGAAAGTCCTATGACAACTGGAAGAAGCCAGATGTGCATGATTCAGTATATATAAAAAGGTCAAGAAATACAAATCAAGAGAGACAGAAAGTATATTAGTTGCTGCAAAGGACTATGAAAGGGTAGTGAATGGGAAGTGGAATGACTATCAAGAAGTATGAAATTTCTTTATAGGATGATGCAATGTTATAAAATTAAATCATTGTTATAGTTACACAAATTTTTGAATAAACTAACAACCACTGCCCTGTATACTTTAAAAGGGTTAAATTTGTGGTAGTAAATTCTATCCTAATAATGCTGTGTAAAAATAGAATATAGATTGGTATTCAAGTTTTTATTTTCAAATGTAGGAAAGTAGATTAAGGCAAATTTTCATGATGCCATGCAGGGATCCCTAATTTATTACTTCTGTATTCAGCAGGGAACAATTGTACATTTTTAAAACATGGTGTGAGTACTAATACCTAACATCTTGTGAGTGTTTAAATATTTCAGGATCTGAGGTAAGTGTCTTACATGAAGAAACTCTTAACTCCTTCAACAGTCCTATGGGGTAGGCTACATTATTATTCCCAGTTCACAGAGAAGGTAACTGAGTAGTGGATAGTTTAAACACATTGGTAATTTGTGGGGACACCAAGATCTGAATTCCCAATTTTTGTACATATACAACAATGCCTTTTAACATGATCAGAATTGCATTTATGAAGAACACTCTCATTGGAATGCTTAGGGTGAATTAGTTTAGTCTCTAGTGACTATTAAAATTATCCAAGTAAAAGACACAAGCAACCTATGGCAATAACAGTAGAAAATTATATCAGAACAGTTGAGTTTTGAAGCAGAAATACTGTTCATAAAAGCGGCTTTGGCTTGAAGTGCAAACATAAGTGCAGAGTGACTATGACTTAAATTTACTTCTCATAAGAAATAGAAAAATTCTATATTTCTAAGGCATGGTAAATTTATAAAATTTGACTATTAGTGGCTAACTACTAAAGATAATATGTTCTACCATTAAATATTTTTAAGTAAAGGAGTGATCCTCTTTTCTTTGCTGAAACATTATAATGCTCCTGGTAATTACAGATCCACCTATTTTTTGTGTTACCGTATCCTCTGTGGGTTGTTTTAAATGCTTTTCTTAGTAGGGTGGAAAGCTCATAAGCTTTAAACTATGGCTCTGTAATGACACGAATGTTTTCTCAGTCTTTAAAATACTTTGGGGAACTCTTAAAATTGTATCACTGCCTATTTGAAAATCCAACCTGGTGCTAATTGTTAATGTGCTATTTTACACTGTGGCTTTGTATGTTACAGACCTTAAATAAACACCCCCATAGAAATACCAAGTCAAGTTGGATTTTGGACAGACTGTAAATTCTGCTCTAAAGTAGAGAAATGGAAAATACTAGGAAGCATCCCAATATTTTATGTATGTGTTCTAATTTTCAAGCTTCTCATGATACCCAATATCAAAGAACCTTCTGAGTAAGAATTTAGCAGCAGATGAAACAGCAACAACCACAGATAACAAAAACAACAAACAATGAAGAAAACTATTAAATAATAAAGGAAAAATAGGTGGATCAACTAAAAAAAGAAGCAACAAGCTTGAGAGGTGGTCTTGTTAATAAGGTGGAAAAAAATTAAGCCAGATAATTGAAGTATTCAGTCTTATTTGCAAGATTTATTTATGGTCAAATAAAAGCCAGAAATGCATTAAAAGTTTTCCTCTCTATGATGCTATAGTACTTTGAATTCAACGTTGTCATTTTATATAGAACTTGGATTAAATTGAACTGGTTCTGTTGTCTGTAACCCTTAAAATACCTGAATAAAATCAGTCTTAAAAGAGAATTGAGATGCTTGTTCCTACCATCAATAGTATTCTGGTAGTTCACATTATAACAATTCACTTATTGAAAAATACTGAGTGTATATTTTGTGGTAGGCATTGTGATAAATAGTGGTCATGAACAATGAAAAGGGCAGCATCTGTCTTCTTGTTTCTAATCACTTAATGTGACTGATGGTCTAGTAAATATTTGCATCATTGCCTCATAAGAGTAATGAATGTATACATGTATTTGTATGAACACATTAAATAAAAGACTGAGGAATGAGTTGGGTTTAAAATAGCAAAGACTTTCATAATATAGTGAAATTGAGATAAGATCTCAGAGTTATTCAGGAGTCAAAAGTTTGTCTGAGAGAGAGTAGAAAGTTCCACAAGCTTGGAAGTTTATTTCTGCACAAATAAAAAGAGCATGGCAGGTTAAAAATCACAAATACTTTGCATAATGTGATGAGGTGACTTTATAAATCACTCATGTATTAGTTCTAAATCAAATATACAGAATATAGAATTATGTAACAGTTTTAAAGATAAAAATGGTTTTAATTTTTAAATGAATGGTTGCCCTATTTTATTATCAGAACCAATTCTTAGAATCATTCAAGTTGAATCTTTATGCAGAAATTTGACTAGCAGTATTTATTTTAAAGGAGAATCTATATAAACATTCATATTCAATAAGTGAAGAACTGTTTTGGAGATAATACGCACAATTTGGTTTTAGATTTGATCTTATTTTTCTTTTGATCCTTTGACTCTTGAGGTGTTTAAACACAAGTATGATATCTTTCTCCTCTTTGGCTAGTTTTCCTTTTAGAGTTTTGCTCATGTCATTCTGAAGAACCCAGACTTCTATGCTTCAGAAATGATTGATTCTGTTTCAGTTCATCTAGGAATGATTTTTTTTCCTCCAAAAGAGCTTAAGAAGCCCTTCCTTTACAAAGTAGACTCAAGATGCTGATAGAGCAGACAGAATACAAAAGAGAATACCCTTATAGAAAATACCTGGATTAGAGAAAACATTGCCTCATTATGGAGTCAACTCTGGGATTAACAAAATTGGAATTTGAACAAAGCATGAGCGAAGATTGAGATTTATTCATAGAAATTCAGAAAGAAAAAAAAGTAACATCTTACTGAAGTCCAGGCCACTTAAAACTTCTAGTAAAGGATCCAAAGCTTGTCTTTTAACTCTAAACAACTAGTACCAGTTTTTATAAGTATAATACATTGATTGTAATATTTATATTAAATGAGGTTTAGCTTTTTCTAAGTTTGCTGCTTATAAAACCTCTTGTGTTGTCATTCCATTTTTTCTCCAAAAGAGATATAGCCATTATGTCAGATTGATTCTGTCAAAGAGAAAATAAAGACAAAAAACTAATAATCATTTACTTAATATCTATAAAATCATCTAGCTGTTTGATTTTACTTTTACTGAAATAATATATAGAAACAAACATTAAATTAATTCCCAAATTAGTAACAATA
Source organism: Bubalus bubalis (assembly GCF_019923935.1). Lineage (NCBI taxonomy): Eukaryota > Metazoa > Chordata > Mammalia > Artiodactyla > Bovidae > Bubalus > Bubalus bubalis. Next base: position 39,154,308 of record NC_059163.1, on the reverse strand, counting down.
AAATGAACCATTCGTACTTTAAAATCTGTTTAATAAGCAAATTATTTCCTTTGCCAATTAAACTTTCATGTTCAGAATCTTATTATTATTATTCCTTTTTCCTTTCAAAATATTCTGTAAGATTGTCTCATATTCTTTTCTATTTAAAGACTTACAAAGGTCTGTAGATTTATATCGTAAAGATGCATCATATTAGAGGATTAGAATTTTGCATCTGGGATTATGACACATTGCTAAAAATAAAAAATGAAAAAAAAGAGAGAGTCTTGTGAAGGAAACAAAAGAATGCTTCTTTCCTTTTTGCCTTTTTTTTTTTTTTTTTCAATTCTCAATGCATATGGGAGAAGCTAGGATGGGAGAAATGGTCAAGTTTAATAGTCAAAAACAGAGAAAACTGAAAGTTCAGAGAAAGGAACTAGATTCAGATTTTCCAAATTATTTGTCTATTATCACTAGCCACCTGTAACTAAAACAACAAGCATCAACTATTTATTAAAAAATGAATTAGATATGGCCTTGTTTAGGTTGGTCAAGTTATTTTCCCCCTTTGGTAGATAGAAACTTTATATTTAGTGACCATGATTATTTAGGCTTGAAGTTCTCTTTCAAATCTAAAGATGTAACTCAAGTGCTAAATAATTTAAAAATATTTTGAACTTTTAGGTTTATTTCTGTCATTAATAGAAAAAATAGTACTCAGCTCTAGTTTATATAATAAATCTATATATTATGATGTCTAATATCTGTGGTTTGCCTTATGTTAGTCGCTCAGTTGTATCTGACGTTTTGTGACTGCATGGTCTGTAGCCCACCAGGTTCCTCTGTCATAGAATTCTCCCGGCAAGAATACTGGAGTGGGTAGCCATTCCCTTCTTCAGGGGATCTTCCCAGCCCAGGGACTGAACCTGCATCTCCTGCATTGCACGCAGACTGCTTACTACTGTCTGAGCCATCATGAAAGCCCCTTATAGAGTATTTTAAATGTCACAACATAATGATAACAAAGGTCATTGCATTATTCTTTTAGTACAAACCTAATTGAATTATTGGATTAATTTCTGATGTGAGGGAAATCTTTGGAAGGAGAATAAAGATAATCTTTATTCCAACAGTTATGGCTGTTACCTTTTTTTGTTTCTTGGTACGATATCCTCTGTTTCTAATATACAAGTCCAAAATGCCTGCATAATATGATAAAACTGGGCTTTGGACATTATCTTAGTGAGGTATTAAAATAAAAAGTAAGATATTAGGAAGTAAAGTAAAATATAATTTAAAGGTTTTGGCAGAACAATTACCACAAGCCAAGTGTAAAAACAACCCCACTTTCCCAATACATTCTAAGGTGGCTGCCTGGGGTGTGTCTTGATGACCTAAGTGCTTAGCATGTAGTAATTTGTACAATAAATATTTTTATGAAATATTATTTAAATACAATTTTATTATACTTTAAGAAACAATAAAACAATACTATTTCTTTAGGTTTAGAGGGAGGTTGGGAGACAGGATGTTTTGTTCATCTATCATAGCAAGTTTTGTTCTCCTAGCCAAAAATGTTATATATAACACAATGGTAGGCATAATAAGGAAAAATTCTTATCTGCATAAAAGATGAATTAATTGACTTTGGATTTCAGTTCAGTTCAGTCGCTCAGTCATGTCCGACTCTTTGCAACCCCATGAATTGCAGCACGCCAGGCCTCCCTGTCCATCACAAACTCCCGGAGTTCACTCAGACTCACGTCCATCGAGTCAGTGATGCCATCCAGCCATCTCATCTTCTGTCGTCCCCTTCTCCTCCTGCCCCCAATCCCTCCCAGCATCAGAGTCTTTTCCAATGAGTCAACTCTTTGCATGAGGTGGCGAAAGTACTGGAGTTTCAGCTTTAGCATCATTCCTTCCAAAGAAATCCCAGGGTTGATCTCCTTCAGAATGGACTGGTTGGATCTCCTTGGGTTTAGCTTACTTTTAAACTACTTAATGAAAGTGAAAGTGGAGAGTGAAAAAGTTGGCTTAAAGCTCAACATTCAGAAAATGAAGATCATGGCATCCAGTCCCATCACTTCATGGCAAATAGATGGGGAAACAGTGGAAACAGTGTCAGACTTTATTTTGTTGGGCTCCAAAATGACTGCAGATGGTGACTGCAGCCATAAAATTAAAAGACACTTACTCCTTGGAAGGAAAGTTATGTCCAATCTAGATAGCATATTCAAAAGCAGAGACATTACTTTGCCAAAAAAGCTTCGTCTAGTCAAGGCTATGATTTTTCCTGTGCTCATGTATGGATGTGAGAGTTGGACTGTGAAGAAGGCTGAGCGCCAAAGAATTGATGCTTTTGAACTGTGGTGTTGGAGAAGACTCTTGAGAGTCCCTTGGAATGCAAGGAGATCCAACCAGTCTATTTGGAAGGAGATCAGGCCTGGGATTTCTTTGGAAGGAATGATGCTAAAGCTGAAACTCCAGTACTTTGGCCACCTCATGCAAAGAGTTGGCTCTTTGGAAAAGACTCTGATGCTGGGAGGGGTTGGAGGCAGGAGGAGAAGGGGACAACAGAGGACGAGATGGCTGGATGGCATCACTGACTCGATGGACGTGAGTCTGGGTAAACTCCAGGAGTTGGTGATGGACAGGGAGGCCTGGCGTGCTGCGATTCATGGGGTCGCAAAGAGTCGGACATGAGTGAGCGACTGAACTGAACTGAAACTACTTATTATTTATTTCCTGTTTATATTTTTTCCCTAAGTAAGTTAAATGACTTATCTGTATGCCCTCACTTATCCAGTGATGTCTTTGATCAAAATTGCCTATTTCTGAGATAGCAAGAAAGAGCCTGCTTTGTATGTTAGGCACTGAAAATAAAAAAGAAAATACAAGGGCATTAGCATAATACAGTGGAGAAGGTAATGGCAACCCACTCCAGTACTCTTGCCTGGAAAATCCTATGGATGGAGGACCTGGTAGGCTGCAGTCTACCATTCACCGAGGGTCGGACATGACTAAGCGACTTCACTTTCACTTTTCACTTTAATGCATTGGAGAAAGAAATGGCAACCCATTCCAGTGTTCTTGCCTGGAGAATCCCAGGGATGGGGGAGCCTGGTGGGCTGCCCTCTCTGGGGTCTCACAGAGTCGGACACGACTGAAGCGACTTAGCAGCAGCAGCAGGAGCATTAGTAGCTCTGTGATATAACAAAGTTATTTTATGACAAGGCATTGTTAACTCTGCTGTATTTCATAGTCTTTCTTTAGTGTGGCATATTCAAAACAATTCAGAGGGAAAAATGCTATAGCTCATGGCAATGTGTATTATTTAACTAGCAATGCCTCCATATAGCCCAATTAAATATGGCACACCTGAGGTATCTGACTGACAAATCCAGAATCATTAGTTTCTGAAGCAGAGGAACCTCTGAAAGACATAACAAAAACTAATAGCAGTTATTTCCTACTCTACATGAGCAAAACATCCATCACAAGGAGAGGAAACAGCCTCTGAGACCTTTTTAATGAACTGTCTTGGGGGAAAATGTCTCATCCATAGTTACATAGCAAAAAAGTTACAACAAAACATTTTGTTTCTTCTTTGCTCACATCACAAGATAATGTCATGAAGACATGGCTTTAAGACTCTAGCTGATACCATTGTCTCTTAAATACAAAACCTGAATTTGAGAACAGTAAGAAAGAGCATATCTAAACAATGAGATTTTTTTTTTTTACAACCATGTTTTAAAGTTATCCTGTAGTAGCTCTGACAGCATGAGAAATAAATTTTTTTGAAGAGTAAAAATCAAATAAAGGAAAAAGAGAGCACGTAACAAAGATCCAATGCTCAGAAAAACAAAAGAGGTTATAAAATTATATTCAGTAGTCTTACCAGTTTACACTGGCTTCCATATAGTTTTATTCATACTGATATTAACAGATAGTGACAAATCAATGGTGCATTCAATGACTTCTAAGGAGCATCATAGGAGTTATCAACACATAGCATTAATTTCCCTGCATCTATTATCATTTCAAAGTATTTCAAATATGATTGTCACTTGCAAGTGTTCTATCATTAGGCTAGGATTTGTGTTTCCCAAGGGTATTGATAGATATATGTACTAAAATATTCATATTGTAGTGTCTATGCTACTTGGTACTCACTTAAATAAGAGTAACCTCAGTTTTACATTTCATTGAACCTTTTCTTTCACTTTCAGTACCTAAATATCTTTAAAAAGAAATAAAATATTCCTTCTTAAACATTTGTGTAAATCAAGGGTAAATCTACTTGTAACATGTCTCCAGTAAATTGTCTCCATGCAATATGTATTATTAACATTCTTTGTATTTCTAGAAAAGTGAAGAATTTGAAATATAAAACAAATAGTCAATAAATAGGGAATTTTAGAAAATGAAATTATGTAGAGTGGCAAGTCTTAGACTGCATATTAACATTTTAAACATAAATAAAATCTTTCCTTAGGAATTTATCTAGATATCTGATTCATAACATATCATGAAAGATTAATAAGATATTTCAATATTCAATTAAAACTACTTAAGCTCATAGTTACTGTGCAATGTTAACATAGTATTATAACAGTATTGCAATTATTACAATCTTAACTCAGCATTCACTGTTGTAGTAGTTGACTTCCAAGCTAATAACAAAATATTAAGGTTATGATTATATTCCTTTTAGAATTGTAGTCATTTAGTCTTTCATTTTGGGGGAGGTGGATGGGAGAATTGAACTGAGATGCTGGCAAATTCAATTTCTAGTCTTTTTTTTCTCTTTTCAATTTTTTTAATGCTTGTATCCTTAAATACTTTCTCACAATAATTTGAATTTATTTCAATTTCTTATACCACAAATATACACTTTTCTCTTAATATCTGTCCAGTTCCTCTCCCTTCATTCTTGATATATATCAGTCATATTCCTCGAGTTGCACCCTTGCTTTGTTACTCCTGATGCCTTTCTTTCCACTCTCAGGCTCAGGATATGGTTTCTGTTTTTTCCTCTTTCTGTTGCACTCCATTTGCTGATATTCAGCAGCACAATTTTATAAATAGTTTACCTTCCATCTCTTTGAAATGGGCTCTTCAAGACTGAAAAAGCAAGCCATATCCCTGAGGCACCTTTTAAAAACAGAGTGTGTTGGGAAGAAATCTACCAAGTGGATTTGAGAAATAATACAGATTCTGCCATTAGTAGTTTTTAACTCTATGTTATCCAATAGAATAATCAGTAGTCACATGTGGCTATTGAAAACTTGAAATGAAAAATGAGATTAAATGAAAAGAATGAAATCTAAATACAGTTGAACTATATCAAATAAAGATTAGTATCTGAATTGAGATGTGCTGGAAGTATAAAATACACATTGGATGGATGTTCAAGACAGTATGAAAAAAATGTGAAACTTTTCACCTTTCATTTTACCTTTTAATCTTTTTCCAAAATATTCATAATATTGTTTAATTTCATGGTATAATTATTAACTTTTTATTTTGTATTTGAGGTATAGCCAATAAACAATTCTGTGATAGTCTCAGGTGAACAGTGAAGGGACTCAGCCATCCATACATATATTCATTCATGTATATGAAAAAGTCATTATTCTCATGTCCTCTGGGTAGAAATAAACATAAGAGGTGATGTTGGTTAGTATGTTTATGTACTTAACTTGTTTTAAAAATGCTATAATGTTCCAGTATATGGCTCAATTTTCTTCTTTCTAGAGGAAAATACTAGTTTAGCTTTCAGTTTTCAGGAAGCAAGATCATTAGACTTGAAAGTTTTTTCCTCCAAATTTAACTTTTTACTGTCATTTTGTTTGAAACAGTGAATGAAATTATTCATGAAGGGAAAGAAAATAACTTAGAGAACTGCAAACTGAAAAAAAAAATTTTATGCTGATTTAATTAGAAATTGCATTTATATATATTTTAATATAGACATTTTAATTCTTATAATACCTGTCCTATGTAGCATAGTTTTGTTAATTAAAATATTTGTGCAGAAAGTTTATTAACATCAGCCATCTAAGTGAAAATGAAGTTCACTATCTTCATAAAAATAAAATAAAATAAATGCTGTAAAATGAAATAATTTATTGGATATTACAAGCAAAATCAGAATTAGCTATTTTATATAAAGAAAAATTTTCATAACTATAAGTTAGTTGAATAATGAGGAGACAGATTCTATGTTAACAAATGGCTTCTGGAATTTAGATTTAACTATAAAAATATTCAGAATACCTGATACTAAAATATTCAGTGTTTGTTATTAAGTTTTCTCATTGTTCCAAATATTTAGTTTATGAGAAATTAGTAATGGAGATTTAGAATATATCCCCACTTTGAATTAAGCCCCTGTTATTGTCAGTAAATATATATCTCTCTGGTGCTTTGAATGACCAATATTTAGGGGTCTTTGATGAATATCAAATAAAATAGTCCATTTTTTTATTAGTAATATTTACTATAAAATAAAATTTTATTTTATGCATTTAAACCATTTCTATTCTTCTAAAATGAAGAATATTCTTTTACATATGAAGAATATGAGTATGTTTATCATTCTAGATATGGAAAGCAAATATGTAAGCTGGGTTTTAAGGCAACAGATCCAACTTAACTTATGAAGATTGAATGTTAAATTAGTAAGAACAAAATAAAACATATCCAAATGGAGAATAGAAAGAAATTTATCTAAGGCAACAGAAAACTAAATAAAGCCATGGCAATAACTCCAGGCATACCATGAATTTCAGTTTGAGTTAAGACATTATGATTTTCTTTTCTATGGACTGTTAAAAATTATGATCTCACTAGTAATGCTGTCTTAGTGTGAAACTGATACACGTCTATGAGGCAACAGGTTAGGTTTCCTAAATCGGAAATAAATACTGTCTTAATCTGCTTTGGCTTATATATATATATATATAAAAATAATACCTTACATGGAGTTGCTTAAACAACAGAGATTTATTTCCTTGCATCTCTAAGCTCCCCTCAAGATACTGGCTGGCTCACTTCTTGGTGAGAGCTTGTGAAGAAACCTGACTTATCGCTGTGTATTCACATGTGAAGTGAAGTGAAAGTTGCTTCGTCGTGTCTGACTGTTTGCAGCTCCATGGACTATGCAGTCCATGGGATTCTCTAGGCCAGAATACTGGAATGGGTAACCTTTCCCGTCTCCAGGGGAACTTCCCAACCCAGGGCTGGAGCCCAGGTCTCCCCTATTGCAGGCAGATTCTTTACCAACTGAGCCACAAGGGATGTTCCATTCACATGTGAACACAGATAGAAAGTGGCCTCTCTCTCTGCCTCTTTTTATGAAGCTATCAGCCCTATTGGATTAAGAACACACGTTTCTGACCTCATTTAACCTTAATCACCTCCTAAAGACCCTGTATTTCCAAACACAGTCCCACTGGGGGTTATGGCTACAACACATGAATTATGGAGGGACACGCGTCTAGCCATAGAAAATACTGTGACCACATATTCAATCACACAAGTTAGTAATAATGCATTTGTCGATTGTCTAATTCAGCAAATACTAGCAGAATATCTTTTCCACTTGCTGAGTTTCTGGAAGGCATCAGCATTGCATACCTTAGCACCTGCCTCACATTAATTTGAACAATTCAGCAACCCTGAAAAGAGTTCAGCAATTTTCTATACAAGTTTAAGTGTTAAATGTACCTGATCCTCTCCTTAAAGGAGAAAACTTTATGCTGCAGTAGCAAGACCATGGATTCTTTCTGAAACTGTTTTGCCTGTGGATTAACTCTTCATTCTAGACAGTTTGCTAAACCAGAAATTTTCCTTAAAGCCATCCATTTATGAAATTTTTATTATATATGTATAGCCTCTTTCCCTTTTCTTTGTTACATTTTCCCAGATAAAAGATATTGATAATACAGCAATAATTCTTGCTGGTCATCTCAAAGGCACATCCATGTTTTCTATAAAAATACCTAAATAAATAAGCATTGACATTTAATAAACTTGTTTCAGTTAGTCAGAGACACCAGTTTAAGCACAGTGTTCTCAGCCTTGTAAAGATTGAAAGCATGGTAGCAATGTTAATTTTTATTATTTAGTTCATAGATATTTTCCTATCAGGTAAAACAAATGTGTAATTTTGAATAAATGTTATGTACTTAACATTCTTTTCAGGAAGACTGTATCAAAAAAAAACAAAAAACAAAAAAAACAAGTGTACCTTTTCCTACATGTATAAAAGGAGAACCTTATATGAAAATGGAAGCTTCTTGGGAATTTACTGAAAATCTTGTATAGGACTTTGCTCTACCACACAGAGAAGTAATGACTGGGGAGTGGTTTGTGAAATAAGTCAATTTTACATGGATTTTGAGTCACTGAAGGATCCCCAACTGGGACCTGAAATGCATTGATTTCATGTAAGCACCTACTATTTTCTACCAGTCGTATAGTAGACATATGCAATACTTTGTTTTTAATAAATTTTGCAGCAAAATACTTCATTATCATTGATTCTAAAGATCTGGAATCCCAGAGGCAGGACGGGGAGTCTTGAGGGTGTATACCTGCATTCTGGGGGTTTGTGGAAAGGATTTTTCATATTTTAAAAAATCCTTCCAGTTCTACAAGCTAAGTATTAGTCATTATTTACCAAATTGAAAATACAGCTTTGTACTCCAGTTCACAAAAGCTCTCTTTATATTAAAAGACAAGCAGCTTTCCCTGCCTACAAGTTCAAACACCTCTATTTGGTCTTAAAGATCCAGTGTGATGTCAGTTGTGATAATGAAGTTTTAGGTAACTTCTCTGTATATTTAATCCTTTCTCTTGCTTATACCCTCATTGAGAAATCAGAAACTGTAAAAAGTGTGAGACTTTAACCCAACCTCAAGGTAATTAAGTTAGTCTGTCAGAATTTCATAAATTATGGTGGAAAATCCAAGATTTTTGGTCCAAAATACAGGAAAGTTTCTTAGTACAATTACAGTAGCCAGAGTTATATATTGTGCCAGTTCTCTGAGCCCCAGTTCCTGGAGAGATGAAAAGAGGGCTCAATGTTGCCTGTCCATGTAGCATTTAGGAAACCTCAATCTTGTGAATGGGCTGCTGGAAAAGTGTCCACCTTCTCCTGTAGAGAGAGAGATTATCTTATTTTACCAGAATACAGGGATTATCTATGCTAAGGAGGAGAGGAATGTATCTCTATCTTCCTTGTCCTGGAGTGGAAATAAACCTGGGGTTTTGGGCAATGGGAGATATCTTTCTTACCATGGAATTTAGAAGAAAAGTGAAAATGTTAGTCGCTCAGTTTTGTCTGACTCTTTGCGACCCCTTGGACTATAGCTTGCCAGACTCCTCTGTCCATGGAGTTCTCCAGGGAAGAATACTGGCATGGATAGCCAGTCCCTTCTCCACGGGATCTTCCTGACCCATGGATCAAACCCAGGTCTGCTGCATTGGCAGGCAGATTCTTTACTGTCTGAGCAACCAGGGAAGCCCATATGGAATTTAGGAGACACCAATTGTAAGTATCTTTCACTTAGAACAATATTCTTGAAAAAACTTGTATGGAGGAAATTGTTATTGATATGCAGGAATATGAATTATCTCCCCAAATCATTATCTGGCAACTACCTTTTTTTTATAACACTTTTTCATTTTTGTCTTAATAATCTTATTTATGTTTTTCACTCTTTCAGCTCTTGGTACAGTACACAGTTTATAACAGACATTCTGCAAATGGGTTTAAGGAAATGATATACACGATTTTATTAAAGAAACTGAGCATGTTTTCTTATTTCTACTGACAATATACATCACCATTAACTCGCACTTGTGCTAGTAATCATCTCTTTCACAGTCTTTATTCTTATTTTAATTATTTTATTGGAGTATGGTTGATTTACAATGTTGTGTTAGTTTCTGCTGAACAGCAATATGAATCAGTTACACATACACATAAATCCACTCCTTTTTAGAGTATTTCCATATAGATCATTACCAAGTATTGAATAGAGTTCCCTGTGCTATTCAATAGGTTTTTATTAGCTATTTTTCTAAATATAGTTGTGTGTTTATGTTGATCACAACCTCCCAATTTGTCTCTCCTTCCTTTTGTTCTTGTAATCAGTCTCTTTCAAGTGTGATGTGTTTTACAAAGTGCTTCCAGATTATTTTTTTCAAGCAAATAAAATAATAATATGACCATAAAGCCTATGAAATAGAATAAAACTCTGCAGACTCATAATCAAAACTATCACATGCTTCATAGATTTTCCCTCTATCATTAGTTTTCAAAATTTTGAATGATGTGTTCTGTTGTAATTTTCTTTGCATTAATGCTTCTTGGAGTTTTCTGAGCTTCTAACTTCTGTGAGTTTATATTTTTCAGCAAATACAGAAAATAGCATTATTTCTTCAAATATTTTGCTTGATATGGTATCTTAGATTACCCTATAATCTTTCCATTCATGCTCTTCTCAACTCAAATGTATTACACAGAATAAACACTTAACTAAATTTTTTATTCAAGGAATAATTGAATTTTTTTTAAAGAGTGTCAAAGGTCACATATAAGATTCCAGTCCATCAATACCAGTATTTCAAATGTATTTAATGAAAAAAGAATCCATTAATTTACTTTTAGAGATTGATTGTAAAATAAATACTTGAGAAACAAATCAGAATTTTCTAAGTACAAATTTGAAACACTTCTTCAGAATTAAAGTTAGCTTTTAAAAACTTAAAATTTACCTAGAGTAAAATTTAGTACTCCTATTTCACACTTCTGTGAGATTTAACAAACACATGATGACATATTATTACAAACACAATCAAGGTACAGAATAGATCCATCACCTCAAAGTAATCTTCTTTAATACATAAACACACACACACATGTATTTAGAGGTCCAAAATCCAAAACGGGTCTGGTCTGCCTAACTGGGCAAAAATCCAAGTGTTGTAGGGTTGTTTTACTCCTAGGAGTTCTAAGAGAGACTCTCTCACCATGCCTTCTTTTAATTTTTATAGACTAGTTGCATATTCTTGGTTCATGTCTCTATTCCATTAATTTCAAAAGCAGCAAGATTGGGCTGGATCCTTTTCATGTTATTGTCTTTCTGATTCTGCCTTCCTCCTCAGTCTTACAAGGTGCCTGGCAATTACACTGAGCCTACTTGATTAATCCAGAATAATCTCATTATTTTTCTTTAAATTTCTGTAAATTAATTTATGTATTTTAATTGGAGGCTAATTACTTTACAATATTGTAGTGGTTTTTGCCATACATTCACATGAATCAGCCAAGGATGTGCATGTGTCCCCCACCCTGAACCCCCCTCCCACCTCCCTCCCCATCCCATACCTCAGGGTCATCCCAGTGCACCCGCACTGAGTGCCCTGTCTCATGCATCGAACCTGGACTGCCGATCTATTTCACATGTGGTAATATACATGTTTCAGAGCTATCCTCTCAAATCTTCCCACCCTTGCCTTCTCCCACAGAGTCCAAAAGTCTGTTCTTTATATGTGTGTCTCTTTTTCTGTCTAACATATAGGGTCATCGTTACCATTTTTCTAAATTCTACATACATGCATTAATATACTGTATTGGTGCTTTTCTTTCTGACTTACTTCACTCTGTATAATAGGCTCCAGTTTCATCCACCTCATTAGAACTGATTCAAATGCATTCTTTTTAATAGCTGTATAATCCATTGTGTGTATGTACCATAGCTTTCTTACCCATTCGTCTGCCGATGGATATCTAGGTTGCTTCCATGTCCTAGCTATTGTCAAGAGTGCTGCAATGAACACTGGGGTACACATGTCTCTTTCAATTCTGGTTTTCTCAGTGTGTATGCTGAGCAGTGGGATTGCGGGGTTGTATGGGAGTTCTATTTCCAGTTTTCTAAGGAATCTCCCCACTGTTCTCCATAGTGGCTGTACTAGTTTGCATTCCCACCAACAGTGTAAGAGGATTCCCTTTTCTCTGCACCCTTTCCAGCATTTATTGTTTGTAGAGTTTTTAATACCAGCCATTCTGACTGGCATGAGATTGTATCTCATTGTGATTTTAATTTGCATTTCTGTGATAATGAGTGACCTTGAGCATCTTTTCATGTGTTTGTTAGCCATCTGTATGTCTTCTTTGGAGAAATGTCTATTTAGTTCTTTGGTCCATTTTTTGATTGGGTCATTTTTTTTTCTGAAATTGAGCTGCTTGTATATTTTTGAAATTAATTCTTTGTCAGTTGCTTCATTTGCTATTATTTTCTCTCATTCTGAAGGCTGTCTTTTCACCTTGCTTATAGTTTCCTTCATTGTGCAAAATCTTTTAAGTTTAACAGCCTTAATTGAACTACATCTGGAAAATGACTTTTACCATGTAAGGTAAGATTCATAGATTCTGGATATCAGAATGTTAGATGTATTTGGAGGGGACCTTATTCTGCCTATTACAGGATAGTTTACATTATCTGGTTTTCTGGAAGTATATTTTTTCCTTCTTCTTTGATATTTCCTGGCTTATGACTTTGAAAAATAAATGATATAGTCTCTACTTCTGCTGGCTTGAAGGTACAAATTGAATGCTCACCTTATAGGCTTATCATTTTATTTATAAGACTTTTTGGTGGAGGTTGTGGTTTAAGGAACATGACTTGATCCAAGGTATATTTCAGTATATCTAATAATAAGCTCAGCTATAATGGAATGCTAATATATTTATGAAGTGTGTAATTGTGTTTCAAAACCATTTTAAGGAAGCACTGTAGCATAATAGAAATAACTCGGCACCAGAGTTCAAATAAGCTATTAGTTACTTTTACCACTAATGAAGCTAGAATTCTTAATGCTGAATTTCCCCTTAAAATATCTCATCCTTATTTACTATTAAGATATTTTCTTCTCATTTTCATTTTGTCTAATTCTGTGTCAAATCTACACAGCTAGACTCAACTGATGTTACTTAAACATTGCCAACTTCTACTTTCTGCACTGATATCTATAGAATTATATTTGTATGATTAAGTTCCGAAAAGAAATTAGTCTCTGTGATCCCTGAACAATTTGTGTTCATCCTGAAAAAAAAAAAAAAAAGACAGGAATCCTTGAAATTATTCTCAGGTTACATGACACTGAAAAAAATACAGAATTTTATTCAGTTACCTGCTTAATTTTATGTCTTTGTTATAGAAATCATATTGTGACAGAATAAGAATTGTATTGTAATTATGACTTTTACCATTTCAAAAAGTGATTACTTTAGCTATTTTCAGGTACTTGAAGGGCAAATTATAAGTTGGTAAATTTGAGGTCACAACACTATTACATACTAGTTTGAAGAAAAATGCAAATTTATTTTAGGCTATCATTCAAAGAAACAGTAGGATACATATTCTCACTAATAAAATTTTATTATTTTACAAAAACATTTCTATATACAATGCATGTTTTAATGGACTTTGTAAACTAGCTATCCTAGGCAGAAAAGCAAAAAGAATAAAATTAGGACCTCTACTAGCATCTCTCCAGTATTTGTGGAAACTTTTTTGTCCAAATGAAAAGTATTTTGAAATTCCTTTTCTTCCATCAGTCCGTTAAGCATGAGCTTAGTTTAACTTACATAATAATATATGAACATTAGTTCTGCACAGCCGATTTTGCTTAACATATTTGGAATGTTTTGAGATCAATTCAACTGCAGTCTGCATTGTTTGACAAATCTCTTTAAAAACTTTTCTGGAAGAAGTTTACGCTTTACATGGAAAGATTGCTTTAAAATTATTGTGGGTTATTTTTCACAATATATTGTTTGATCAAAGTCTTGAGTATTCAAAGCTTAAGTTATTTTGTCTGTAGTGTTTGGATCATAAAGGCCAAAGGAAGAACATTGTGTTCAGCTATATTTCAGATTTTGAAAGTTTATACTTTTAACTTAAAGAAACCTCATAGAATTTTTCTATAATATTTAATTTAAAATAGTGGGATTTTAAAAATTTGCAGTTTTATATCTAATTATAAAGATAACTATTGGTAATCAGTCTAAACATAGGTATATTGAATTGTCTACACAAAATATATTTTAACAGATTACTGAGGATGTCTTATGCTCGTACTTTCATTCATGATTTTGACTATTTAACTCAGTTAACTTAAGAGATTGAAATGTGATAATCTGATAATTTGTTTTCACAAAATGGAACAATAAACTTTCCTACCATGTTAACATTTAAAAATTGCATCTGTAGAAGCAACAAATGCCTTCTGAATTATTTTACCATGTCATAAATACGGAGATATTGAAGCACTTTATAATGAAATGTAACCTTCTCTTTTCCTATGTGAATCTCATTGCCTCCCAATACTAATATTAATGATGTTTTCTATTCCAAAAGAGATTAACTAGAATATTTAGGTTATGTTCCAGAGTGTAGCTTTTTTGTTTAGTAATTACTTTGCTAGCACACAGAGTTGAAAATGAAGTTTGAATTATCTATAGATGACCCTTGAACAATGGGTGGCGTTAGGGTGCATCGATGTCAAGGCAGTAAAAAATTTGGGTATAACTTTACAGTCTGCCCCCTTATCCGTGGTTCCACATCTGCAGATCCTCTAGTACTATACTAAGTATTTATTGAAAAAAAAAATCCACATATAGGTGGACTTATATAGTTCTAACCTGTGTTGTTTAAGGGTCAACGACATAATAAAAAAAAAAAAAATTACAACTGATTCTGTTATCCATGGTAGTTAAGTTCTGTAAAGTCTCACAAACACTGAATTAGCAAACACTGAATCAATGCTCCTCGTGGAAATGTGTGTGTGTGTGTGTGTGTGTGTGTGTGTGTGCATACGCACTCAGTCATGTCTGACTCTTTGCAACTGTAGACGCCCACCCAGACTCCTCGTCCATGGTATTTTCCAAGAATACTGGAGTGGGTTGCCATTTCCTTCTCTAGGGGATCTTCCCAACCAAGGGATCAAACCCATGTCTCTTGTGTCTTCTGCATTTGGGAGGCAGGTTTTTTACCACTAGAGCCACCTGGGAAACCCAGTGGAAATGTACTCATATCTATTGATCTGCCTACCTAAATAAACATATTTATCTTGCATAGAATGTAATCAAATTATAAAAACAACTTATTATGATAGGTTTTATGTTTTTATTTTACAGAAGAGAAAACAAAGTTTCTGAGTAAGTCACCTGCCTGAGGATCCCCTCCCCATAGGAATATGTGCCAGAATTGGGCTTCTAACCCTATCTGACTGCCCCTAGAGCAAGCGTTTATTGCTCTAACCATACTCCCCACTACGATCCCTGACAACGTATGTACGAAAGCCAAAGAAGAAGACAGTGTTGCTTCCTGCCACCTCAAGTGGGAACATGACATTTGGGCAACTCAATCTTTTCCCTTCATTTTGCACATGTAGGCAAATCATCCCACAAAACTGCAAATATTGATTTAAGGTTATAAATAAATGTTAGCTTTTAGACAAACTGACATATACAGGATCAGTAAATAATGAGCGTCAATTCTGCTTTTTAGTATTCCTTCTTAGGTTATGTAAATAAAAATATATGTAGGACAAATTAAAGCAAGATACAATAAAGAGAAATTTCAAAATTAATTATCTTAGAATAATGTTACACATACCCCCAAATCAAAGTATTCTCTGCAATTACAGTAATGACTTTGGAATGGCCCACAGAATTTCTCTGAGACTAACTTTGGTAAAAGCTTGCTGCTGCTGCTGCGTCGCTTCAGTCGTGTCCGACTCTGTGCGACCCCATAGATGGCAGCCACCAGGCTCCCCCGTCCCTGGGATTCTCCAGGCAAGAACACTGGAGTGGGTTGCCATTTCCTTCTCCAATGCATGAAAGTGAAAAAATAGAGTGAAGTCGCTCAGTCATGTCTGACTCCTAGCGACCCCATGGACTGCAGCCCACCAGGCCCCTCTGTCCATGGGATTTTCCAGGCAAGAGTACTGGAGTGGGTTGCCATTGCCTTAGTAAAAGCTTAGGGCCTCCTTAATCTGTACTTTTATTGTTGAAAATTTGTGACAACAGGTACAAAACATCAGATACCTGCATTGTGCTAGCTACAATGTCCTTTATATTTACTGTTTCATTTAACATTTGAGTCAAAACCATGAAGCAAGTTTAGCTATTTATTGTTCAGTGAGTAAAACAGTCTTATACAAGTTAAGCAACTTTTCTAAACTAACAAAATTAGCGTGTGTCTGAGTAAGAATCCTGAAAGCAGCTATCTAGGACCACAAAGCTCATGGTCTCTCCACTATTCCACTCAGCTGCCTAGACAAAATGCTTTAAAGGACATATCACTCTTAATTAGATTTAACTGTATGTCTGTTTTTCTCAGATGAAAGTTCTGTGAAAGCATAACGAAGGCTTTCTGGCCCAGCATTTTATCTCTGGTTTGTAGTGTAGTGAATGGCATATCATTAACAAGCTATAAATATTTGTTGATGCTATAAATGAAACTGAATGCATTAATGATTTCCTAGTTATATAGATTAGCTTTCCAAAGTTTTTAGGTAACTACATTTTTCAGCTCAGATTGTTTTTTTTGGCCATGTACAGTCTGCCAAAATTGAAAACCTAAATTTTATCATTAGTGATTACTGAAGTTACTTTTAGACTTTTTAGGATATTTCTGTATGCAACACAGGGCTCTCTTTTGAACCATTTCCTGCCATTACTGTGCTCATTGATGACTTTCTTTATTCTACCCTCTAAGTCTACATTGTTGGCAAACCTAGGCTGAACACTGTGCCCATTCTTAAACAGCCATCTGCATGTGCCCAAAAAAAGTAGCAAAGAACAGAAAAAACCCTGTCAAGCCCTTGTCCTTTGCCAATTTCTTCCTTCAACTTCACAGTGTACTATGAGTGCTAATATAAAGTGGGTATTCTGATGATTTCACTTCTTCTTAATAGTCTGTAGTTTAAAGAAGCAGGAAGAACAGAGGTACAGAAAAAAAGAAAACAGCTAGAGCTATCATTACAAGCTACTGGACTGATATATGTTACTATATTACATTTGAGGGCAAAGGAATACTTGACAGAACATATTTTAATATGTGTATCTATATATATGCATGTTTTGTTATAAATACTTAGAAATACATAGAAATAGAGAGTGATTGCAATAGCTTATATTCAGAGAACTTGACAAATGAAAACCCTATAAGAAGGAAAATCTGCTAAACATTACCTTATACGAATGTTTTGTTAATATAATTTACACTTAGGCAAAAACAACATTTTTAGAGAAGCTTAGAGCAAAAACACTATTTTAATTTACTTATATGGAGCTATCCTTATAATTAATAACTTTGTGATTCAGAAAAATCATGTGTTTACTAAGACATTCATAGAAACAAGTAGTTTTTTTTTTCCCATTTTTTGCCTACAGTTCAAGAAAATGTTTTGAGAGAAGTGTTAATCATTCAGTCATATACAACTCTTTGCAACCCTGTGGACTGTACTCCACCAGGTTCTTCTGTCAGTGGGATTCTCCAGGCAAGAATATTGGACTGTGTAGCTATTTCCTCCCCAAGGGGATCTTCTCAACGCAGGGATCAAACCCAGGTCTCCCGGATTGGAGGCAGATTCTTCACTGTCTGAGCCTCCAGAGGCTTCAATTCTCCTAGCAGCATCTTTTCATTTTAGCTTTCTGACTATATACATACATATGATAAAAATAGAGTTTCTTAGAATTAACACTTTAATAAACTGGAAAAAAATCCTTGTTGCTCATGAGTTCAGTGGTTTTCAGATACGTCCTTTAGAGGTGAAATTTCTTCATCAGTCCTCCGGGGAAGCTGAAGGTGGTTAATGGCAAGACCAAACAGAGAATCTGTTATTAGTTTACATTTCAAGGTTTTAAATAAGAGATTATCCTGCTTATCTGGGCTAAGAAAAAAATTGAGAGTCATTTATCTAGTCCACCTTCCTTAGCACTAGACCAAACAATTGTGGAATGCTTAAGAATATATTCTGGCATATTACAAATAATTTGTGTTGGACAGTATGACATATTGGGAGGACATATTATTACGTATTCGTTGTGGAGTACACAATGTTCTATAGAGATTCTAATCAAGGACCTCTACTCACTTGCTTAATGAGACCTATAATCCATACATCATTTAATCTGACTATTAATTTTGGCTATTTTTTTTTCACTCTGTGCTTGCACAAATACCTGGCATATAATACAGTCTTAATCAGTTTGTTAAAAGAACAAATACTTGCTTAAAGTATTCCTAAGCAACTGAAGTTCCAACACTTATGTAATTTCCAGTCAGAAAGTACTTATTCCTTCACCACATTTTTGTTTTTCATAAAAGAGAAAAGAGCTCAGCTTCTTTTCTCGAGGAAGGGGTAGTCTTCTAAATGTTTATAAGCCATCTTCTGTCACCTTACTCACCTCTCCTTTTTGATACTGAAAGACTTACCTGATTTCTGAATTTCATATTTGTTGGTTCCCCTTTTCAATGTATCAGTTGCTATCATAGCATTCTCATTCTTGTGCTCTCCTACCTCCTCTGATTCATATCCTCTGGCCCAAACCTCCAAGTGGATGAAGTGGGTCCTGAGGAAGTGTGTTATGCTTCTCTATCCTTTCTACCTGAATAAGACAGGCTTATGTGGGTCTAGAAGTTTCAGTCCCAAGTGGGATAGAAGATACCATCATAGTCTGAATCTAGCTCTACAAGTGAGAATTGATATTTATGTTAATTCCCATTTGAATTCTTGAGTCTGTTGTCACTTGATCAGAACTTGAAAGGAAGAAGGGAAGATGAATTAACATGTTCAAACTACAAGCAGTATATAATAATTTCTCACACTTATTTAATGTGCAGTATATGTCAGATTCTTTTAAGCACTTTACATAAATTAATATATTTAGTCTCCACAGTAGCCATTTGAAATATATAGGGTTCAAGTGAGTAAGATCAAACAAACAAATAAACAAAAAATCCGCTGAGGTTAAGTAACTTCCTAAGGTCATAAAGCAGGAAGTGGCAGAACATAGAATCACACCCAGTAGTGCAGATACAGAATACCTTAAACACCATGCCATACCGTCTTTAACATTTTCTACTCCCCTTCAATTATCTAGAAGTATGTTAAATTAGAATATCATGGCTCTGGTTTCCATGAATCCACTATGACCTAGAAGTTTTATTGTTTTGTGTAATACTACACTTTTCTACCCATTAAAAGAAGCTGCTGGTGTAATGAGAAGGAAATGATGGATTTGGCTGTGGATATATTTAACAGATTAGGATAATGGAAACATTCAGTTGAAATACAAAATCTTAGATTACAAACCCTGGCTAACATTCCTTTTTTGGAATAGATCTTTTGGAGTTATCTTGCTAAAAATGAAGAGAAAGAAACTACTCTACTTTTTAAAAGAGTTTTATAGTCTTCAAGACCTTTCTTTTTCCATAATTCATTATAACATTTTTTACTTAGGGTGGTCAGTTATCATGATATCTAGTTTATAGAATTTAGAAAAAAGCTCAAAAAGGTTAAATATGATGTATAAGTCTACAAATTTGTGCTAATTATCATTAATTTAGGTTACATAAAGAAAATGGCCCCCAAAGCTTGGGTGATATTACATTTTAAAATATATATTATTTTATTATTCTTGTAACAGAAAACAAATTTGACAAAAAATGGAGAGATAACTATATGTGATGGAAAACTTCATAACCATTTAAAATACAATAATAGATATGAAAGCATAGAAAATGTGGTTTCTTGAGCTGTTCACACAAATAAGCATACAATTTCTTCTTTGAAGCATGGAATTGAACTTTCAATCTTTTTTTTTCCTTTATATAGGGTAAAATACAGTAAACCCTTGAACAATATGGGAGTTAGGGGAACCAATCCTACCCACAGTTGAAAATTCAAGTATAATTTTGTAGTCAGCCCTCTGGATCCATAGTTCACACATCTGTGGATTCAACCAACTGCAGATTGTGTCATACTCTAGTAGTATTTATTGAAAAAAATCCACTTATCAAGTGGACCTATGCAGTTCACATCCATTTTGTTCAAGGGTCAACTGTACATTTAAGTGATCTCTGCATAATAAAGATTTTATTGTTTCAGATTTTAGCAGACTCTTCATTGCAATAGTATTATATTAATGGTAACAGCTAAAACTTATTGCAGTTTGTCTGTGTGACAGGATTTGTGCTTATTGTTTCACATACATACCTCACTTCATCTTTAGACAGACCTTACACACAGTTTCTGCAATTGTGTAGTGGAAGCTGAATTGCCGAGTAACTAAGAGCTGAAACTCTGGAGCCAAACTGCATGGTTCTGCTCCACCAGTAAATTTGGGATGATCTTGGGCAATTGATGTCATTTCTCTGGAATTTATTTCCTCTTCTCTGAAAGGGAAATAATAATTAAACTTAACTCTTAAGATTGATTGTTTTGAATGTTTAAACAATGCCTGGCAAAAAATATTCTTCAGTGAATGTAAGCCACAAATGTCATTTTTAGAAGGAAGAAACTGAACTTTAGAGGAGAAGAATTGCCCAAAGTGATGTAGCTAGCTACTGTAATTAATCTGTATTTGAGACCTTCCTTACAATAAATGCAGTCACCAACCTTCCAGGTTTTAATATTTGGCTCATTTGGATGCTGACTTTTCTATCTTTTCTATAAAGGTTTGGTGTCCCTGTTTTTGTTTAAGCTTCTCGCCCCTTCCTCCGCCCAGCAGTTCAGCAGTTCATTTTCAGTTCATTTATAGTTCATAGTGAAATTAGTTTAGGAAAAAATTAGTTTTTCCTCCAGAATTTGGAACTCCATGAATAGCCACAGTAGCAACAATCATGGAATTAATTGTGTGATTCCTGTGAGCAAGGCAGTGTTAAGTGCCTTATATATTTTTATTTAATTTAATCATAAAAATAACACTGTAGGTTGAATATCAATATTATATCCATTTTAAAGATGTGGAATCTGAGATCCAAGGTAGTAGCAAATTGCTACAGGACACACAGCTTGTAGGTTCCAGCTGGGATTTGAACTCAGATCTTCTGTCCTGAGATAAATATTGCAGCTTCTGTATTACAGAATAACACAAAATTGATGGAGGTTATCTCTGAGAATTTGAGTCTGTAATACTCAATTTTTAGTTGCTTACTCAGTTCCATACAGCTTATATAACATGATCAATATCAAAGAGAGGATGCTATTAGGAAGCAAGGAACATCAGCATTCCTTAGAAGTGCTGAAATGCACAGCACAGACAGATATGCTAAATCTGCACAACACTAGAATAATAACTCCGCTAATGGGAAACATGAAGACAAGAGCTAATATCAAATAATGGTTTTGAAGAAAAGTTAAAGAAATGCATTCTTAGGAATTTTTGTGAGTTTTGGTTAGATCTGAAGGGTCGATACAATATTCAGCTGAATACTCCTACTTTGCTATCTCATATGCAGCAGTTCGCAAATTATTAGTTTTCTTTGCTGATGTTTCTAATTTAGTTATATTTCTTGGCTTATGTTAGAGCACATTTTAAAGCATACATCTTTGTAAGAACACTCACCTGATTAAAATAGCTGTTTCTACTCCAGGCTCTGATGTTTCCCAGGTTTGACATTCTCTGGACCATTGATATATTTGCCTCTAAAATAGCAGAATTGGAAGTAATTATCAATGCAACTGCATTTCCGATGTATATCTGGCTTTTTGTTACTTTGGAATTATTTAAAAAAAATAAAATTTAATGGATATATGGAGTAGGCATCTTTTGAATTTTCTTCAGCATTCATTCATCCTCCTTTTAATAATATGTGATTTCTCCCCAGAGGGCCTTGTCTGCTTACACACTTCACTCCACTCATTTACTCTCCATAGGTCCAGGGTTTTGCTCTTGGCCCATTTATGATTATGTTACTTGACCACAATGACTTATTGTGTTGTACTTTTATATATGACAATGATGATGATGGAAAGGCAACAGCAATGGCAAAGATTAGGAGGAAATTCTGGCCATGGGAAATTGGATGTGGGAGTTACCATGTAATCCACTTGATATTTTCCTACCATTTAGTCAGGTATACTGTGCAGTATTTTCTTAGATTTCTGTTCACACCAGAAGTTGGGAAATCTGAATATGTAGTAGTTCTAATAGAGCTATTTCACCAATGTTGAAGGTGAGAATAAACTGAAATTAACAAAAAATAACAAATAAGCTAACATTTACAGAGCATTTAGAATGTGCTATCCCAGGGACGGCGGGGCCTGGTGGGCTGCTGTCTATGGGGGTCGCACAGAGTTGGACACGACTGAAGTGACTTAGCAGGAGCAGCAGCAGCAGCAGGCAATGTTCTGAACACATTATATGTATTAACTTACTGTATTTAAAAGTAATTAAGTAATATGATTCTTCCATTTCCACCAAGTATACATAATTACTCCACTTATTGACTTTGGCTTTCTGAGCCAGGAGAAGAAATACACTATACTGAGTAATATATTTGCCAAAAAGGAACATGACTTAATGAGGAAAGAGAAAGCTATGTTGTGTCTTCAGAGTGAATGTTGAGTGTGATACATTAAAAGAAATAAAGGATTAAAAAGTAAATTGGGTTCAGAATGTGAATATGTGGCCAATTGAATTTAAATTTAATTCTGTAAAAAGAAGGAAATCAAAACATGTTTTTATGCCATATTCTAACATAGGAGCTTATTTTGAGAAGAGTGTAGAAGTGGACTGGGTTGATTGCTTTAGATTTGTCTTCTGTATAATGTTGTTAATAGTTTTTTCCATCTTTTGACTGTTTTATATGTTAAGAAAAAGATACTTTAAATCCATATAGTGATATAAAATACTTACTATTATCAAAATATAGGGTTTTTAATATCTTGAGGTAGTGGATACTTTTTATATTCTGTGAAGAAAGAGAAACAAAGCTAGTAGAATCAGTGTTACAAATCTAGTTAGAAGAGATGAGGTGGTAAGAGACATACTTGTTGATAAGATAAATAACTGTGATAAGGATCAATTGATCAGTTTATTGCCTCTCAGTGGCATAATTTCTTTGTCAGCTGAACTAACATAAAGCTTTGCCAGTAGAGGTGCAGAAGGAGGAAGGGTTTTCTCTTCTTAGTTTTTGTTGTATTCCTGTCACCTTGTAGCTTCTGTAGCTCCTGACTCTGCAGTTCAAGGCAGCGAGCAGCACTCAGCAGCAAGCGGCTTCCCCTGGCAGTCCTTTGGTTTGGTTCATAACAAATTCTGAGGAACAGCACCTCCCAGAGGGAAGCTTCTCCTGGAACCCAAGAGGGCAAGTTTCCAGAAAGTTCCAGAGCAAGGTTTTCCAGCTAGTTGCTCCTACACATCACCAGAGCAAGTGCTTTGCCATTAAAAACAAGTCATGGTTATGCCTTTTCCAGGGAGGTCTGGGTCTCAACCTTGGGCTGGAGGAGGAGGGGTAATTAAGGAGGGAACACTTCCTTGGGTGTTCTCTCTTGCCCACAGGAGTAACGACTGTCTTACTTTGGGTAGCAATAGTAGAATATCATAGACTAGGTGCCCTAAACAATAGAAATTTATTTATTATAGAATGGAAGTTCTGGAAACTGGAGGTCTGAGATCAGGGTGCCAGCAAGGTCAAGTTCTAGAAAAGCCCTTCTCCTAGGTTCCAGACTGCTAAGTTCTCTTTGTGTCCTCACATGGCAGAGAGCAGAGAGGAGAAGCAAACTCTCTCATGACTCTCATAAGGGCAAAAATTTATTCAAGTGGGCTTCACTCCTGTGGCCTCATCTAACGCTTATTACCTCCCAAAGGCCCTACCTCCTAATACCATCACACTAAGGTTCATGGTTTCAGTACATTAATTCTGGAAGGAGAAAAGGGGAAATGTTTATTCCTACCATATTATGTGATATTATCTTTGCTATTAAATTATTAATTATATCTGTGCCTCCTATCTTATTCTGAATTTTCTTTATGTCTTACTAGCCAATCCCTTGTTACTCGTCTCCTGCTATAATTAATAATTCTTTATGTTAAATTTTCCTTCTTCAAATTATTGTGTTTTTACTTCCTGATTAGAGATAATTAAGTGACAGAAAACAGTTATTTGCACTAAACAGATAAATAACATATAGCTATTTGTAGCCTCTGACTACTATAATGTTCCCAGTAAGTTTTGTCCTTGCTGATTCACCCTTCAGTACTGATTTTTTAAAAAAGTAAATCCCAGATTTAAAATATATTTCTTTTGCAAAACCAATACAATATTGTAAAGTAATTAACCTCCAATTAAAATAAATAAATTTATATTAAAAAAATAAAATATATTACTTTGAGCTTTGTTCAAATTCTTTTAAATTGTATTAAAGATCTTCTATGACATAGAGTTACTAGCTAACTTACATAGTTAACATATAGAATACACACTAAGAACTATGCTCTTATATGTGCTCCTTACAAATTTGATCTTATTAAGTGAACAACTAGCACTGCTCCACTTTTTTTTTTATTGACTTTTAAATGCATTGTTAAGGATAAGTTACTCTAATGTGGTTTCAATATGTTGTTGTTGTTATTGTTCTGTGCCCAGTTGTGTCCAACTCTGCGACGCCATGGACTGAAGCACACCAGGCCTCCCTGTCCCTCACCATCTCCCAGAGTTTGCCCAAGTTCATGTTCATTATTGGTTTCAGTGTACACTCAGTATGCTGTACTGTGCTGTGCTTAGTCACTCAGTCATGTCCGACTTTTTGTGACCCCATGGACTGTAATCTACCAGGTTCCTCTGTCCAGGGGGATTCTCCAGGCAAGAGAGTGGGTTTCCATGCCCTCTTCCAGGGGATCTTCCTGACTCAGGGATCAAACCCAGGTCTCTTATGTCTCTGGAAGCAGCAGGCAGGTTCTTTGCTTTTAGTGCCACCTAATTTATAAGATGTAAATGTTTTAGAATGATTTTTCTTTAAAAAAAATATGCCTTTAAAATCACCCTAATACATTTCTAGGGAAATCAAAGTACTTTAGTGTATATAAATATGTTAATATACAATTGCTGGAAACTGCAGAATAAATGACTTTGAATTCATTGTCATCTGCCAGTCAAACTCTTCATATCAAACTTAATATAGTGGACAAAATGTAGTTTTTTTTAAGTCTACATATTTCAGCTCTAGCATCCTGCATGAGGAGAAATATGTTAGAGTAGCTTTTCTATTTACTGAGTAGTTGTTTTTTTCTTATAATAATTGTACCTGCAGTTATTTTTTGGCTCCAATTGAAATGCTATAAAATGTTTTCATAAGCTCCCATTTAAAAGTATTTTCTTATTGAGTAATTGCAATATAAGGGCCTGCAATTGCATTAAGCATTTGGAATGAATAGGAAAGAATTGAGTGAAAGCAAAATGAATCCATTAAGCCTCTGTTGAATAGAGGCAGGTCAATAGAGAGAAGTCCTAACTCAAAACATTTATTTATATAACTGTATAAAATGTTCATTTCTGAACCTTCCAGGTAAAGCAAAAAGAGAGGTTAACTTTATACAACCTGAAAGATTATCCCCAGATGTCCTGGGGAGATAAATGTTTGTCTCATGGTAGTTCCCTAGAGGGAGGTTACAGAACCCCACCCAGTGTGACTCTGCTGGCATAATAGACTTCAGGGAGATGAGAAGAAAGTCACAGAGATGCTTGTGAATCAAGAAATGGACCCTACCATCAAAGAACCATCTAAACAATCTTCTTTGATTCAATATAATTTAGCTGGAGAATGTCATTCAGAAAGAATGAAGGAGACGAGGGGAAATTTTACTTATGCCTTAGGAAAGACGCAAGGAGAAAAAAATATTTTAATTGTATGTGCTTTTTTTTTAAACAGTGAAAACAATACTACTTTGTAATGTTTCATAATGTTATAAAATATAGTTGACACTTTATCTCACATTCAAAGGGATGCCCTCATGCCCAACATTTTAATTTTTCATTATGCATTTTGGTCAGGTCCTAGAGTTCAGGGATTTCTAATGCTACAATTTTTCCTGGAGGTTTCATGAATATTTTAGTGTTCAAGCAACCCTAGATTGTTGCCCTAAAATAAACTTATTTAGCAAACTGCATAGAAACACGTGAACACCCGTGGCGGATTCATGTTGACGTATGGCAAAACCGATACAATATTGTAAAGTAATTAGCCTCTAATTAAAATAAATAAATTAAAAAAAGAGAAATACTTAACAATCATTTTCAGTGTACGTCATTTCCTAACTCCAAATGATTTGGTAACTCTGATAATGGTAACTGTTACTGAAGTGTTTCATAACCATTATATTTAGATCAAGGTTTCCCAGGTGGTATTAGTGGTAAAGAACTTGTGTGCCAATTCAGGAGACGCCAAGAGATAGAAGTTTGATCCCTGGGTCGGGAAGATCCCCTGGAGGAGGACATGGCTACCCACTCCAGTATTCTTGTCTAGAGAATCCCCTGGACAGAGGACACTGGTGGGCTACAGTCCACAGGGTCACACAAAGTTGGATACGACTGAAACAATGTAGCACACACGCAGAAAAATTTAGGTAGAAGACTATATTGACCACACCCAAATTGTTTACCTATGAAAAACAATACAGCTCCTTTTACATCTTATCTTTTCTGGAGTCAGATAATAAAAAACCTATTAAAAATATACTTACTACTTTCCTTTCTTGATCTTTATAAAACTGAAATATATTTATCATTAACCTTATTTTTGTTTTCAGTCCTATGCATAGATCGGAGAAGGCAATGGCACCCCACTCCAGTACTCTTGCCTGGAAAATCCCATGGATGGAGGAGCATGGTAGGCTGTAGTCCATGGGGTCTCTAAGAGTCGGACACGACTGAGCGACTTTCCATTCACTTTTCACTTTCATGCATTGGAGAAGGAAATGGCAACCCACTCCAGTGTTCTTGCCTGGAGAATCCCAGGGACGGGGCAGCCTGGTGGGCTTCCATCTGTGGGGTTGCACAGAGTCGGACACAACTGAAGTGATTTAGCAGCAGCAGCATGCATAGATAATAGAAGATTTAGTTCTCCTGGACATTTAGGATTTTTCATATTACAATGTTCATGTTTTTGATAGCTTTGAAATTTCTATGGACTTCTCCAAAGCTCTCATTTTTACATTTTCAAATGTTGGTAGATAACTTTTAATTCAAGAAACATTCATGGATGATTGCAATATGATATATCCTATGGGATATGACTAAATAAAATATAATCTTCATCCTTATAGATTTTGGATATAAAAGTAAATGTATTTTGACATTTTTCATTTTTCAAGATATTATTAAAACACCACTCATTTAAACAATGCTTTTGTAAATTTATTGTAAAAACTCTCAAAATCTTTTTAAGTTATGGGCATTTAAAAAATATATTCTCCTTACTCTGACAAAGTCATATGGCATTTTCTGTCATCTGGATGGTAATATTAAAGCTATTTGTAGTGTAAATTACCATACTTTTATTTTTCATATGCGCTTTGCTTAGTTGAATTTCAAATCTACTAATCTACCAAAATATTCAATAGAGTACACAAGGATTAGTGCTTTCCTTAGCTCCTCCAAATTCTTTAGTTATTACATGCACAGTAATAACCACCTTGAAGTGGCTCATTCAATGGAGCCAGCTGCTAGGGTCGTGTCCTAAATACAGCTTAAACAGCAGGCTCCAATCTGATGAAACCTGACCAGTAATCGTGGAGCAAACAGAAGCACAGCAGCCATTCATAGTTAAGATTCAGCAGGCACACAAAGCTGAAAGCACCTCTTCTGCTTTGACATTATCTATAGGTCCAATCCTCAATATGCTGATTCTATCATAATACAGAAAATTGGTTAATTCCCTCTGGAAATTAGCAATGAAAAAAGTCTCCCCTTGAATCGCTCTTGCTTCTTCTTTTGATTGGCTGATGCTATCTTTCCTTTACCTGAGGATAAAAGAAACATTTTTTAAGTGTGTCCATTTATAAAACATCTGCACATTTTCTGTAGGTTGCAGTGCACAACAAGGCTTGTACAAATGAAATGAAATAAGTATTCTCCAAATCTAATTAGACTATTCTTTAAAAAATCATGATTTCAAAAAGATTTTTTTTTTTTTTTAGTAATTCTTTTGAAAATAAAGTGAAAGTGTTAGCCTCTCAATCTTGTCCAACTCTTTGAGACCCCATGGACTGTAACCTACCAGGATCTCAATCCCTGGAATTCTCAAGGCAAGAATACTGGAGTGGGTTGCCATTTCCTTCTCCAGTGTATCCTCCCGACCCTGGGATTGAACCCAGATCTCTTGAATTACAGGCAGATTCTTTACCATCTGAGCCACTAGGGAAGCTTTTTAATGATATGCAGTTTTTTTACTTAGAGCCATATTTTAAGTTCACAGTGAAGAATTCTGAATGCTCTCTATAGTTATCTCCTGCTTCTTGAATACACTGATGGTATCCCTCTCTACTGCAATACAGGCAGGTGCGTGCACACACAAACACACATGCTACAATATCCTGATTATGTCACACATTAGCTATAATATGGTAAAACGCTGGCAACTACTTACCTGAAAACTCATTATGGAAAAATGCATGTAGAGAGATTTTTCTATCACGATAATTCTGAAGGTGATGATTTTGAGATTTGTGGGTTGCTGAGTGTACCCTACACTGGCTACTTCCTTTGCCTTTTGCAAATATATTCAGATGATATGTGTTAAATGTGCCACAATATATGTAATTACTGTGACCTTTAAAATTGAGATTAAGTCAGTCAGTCTTCTTGTGATGTTAGTGCACTGATGAATCTCTCTGTTCAAAGGAACGAGATAGTTTTCATGTAGAGTCGTTTAGAAACAAGGACTCCCTTATTTCTTTCCATCGTAAACCTAATATAATACTTTTATTATTGTGTATTTGATTAATGCTACTTTGTTTGTCTTTTACGTCAAATATAGTTTTCTTCTCTCACCTTCTCCCACCACTCAGGATAAAGATCACTGAATTTTAACTGGCCTTGTTCCCAGTGTTCAACACTGAACCACCAGCCAATTTAGAGGTAGGTTTAATGAATGGTTTTGATTAAGATAATGATACTTATTTAGTTACTATTTACAGACCATTTAACAACAATGATCACTTTTTAATTTTCTAGCATACCTTGTGGCTTGTATACGAATTTAAAAGAGATAAGTACAATTAAAGAAAAAAAACTGTTTTTATACTAACCTTTATGATTTGGCTGTCTTCTTGACTGATTTTGTAGCCATTTCCCTATCTCAATGTCAACTATAGTTTATTTTGATGAATTTACACAGTTTTAAATTCATTTTCCTCCTTATTGAGCAATTTTCCCCTTTTATTCTCACTGGTTTTCAATTAGAAACTTATGACCGTAGGGTAGAGAAAAGTTTTAATGACTTGAACATAAATTTTATCTATTGTCACTATTTCAAGTAGTCATATTTAGTTCATTAGATAGATTTCACTGTACTTTTTATTTTAAATAACAGGTTCTTAGTAAACCCATGTCTGTGGTTCTGTAGGACTTTAATGAACTCCCTCTACAAATCAAATTTCTATCTCTCACTTTCTTCTTGTAATAATGGTGATACAAAGCAGGGCCTTGAATGTGCTACTGTTAGTCCAATAGGACCTAATTCAAATATGCTAGAGATGAATCTTCAATGTAATAAAATACTATTGCTACTCCTATTATTATTGTCACTACAATAATAGCTACAAATTCACTAGACATATCCATTAAATATTTACTCTGAACTTAATGATGACATTCCAATTAGGGCAATTGTTTTATTTATCTATGATGTAGATGTGGAAAATAGTGATTTAAAAGTTTGAGTAATATGGCTAACTAATGCTATTAAATGATAGAGCTGGAACTCAAACCCAGGTCTATAGAGTTCCAAATGGAATTCTCTTAGCCCTTATATTTACCCTGTATTTGAACATGGGGCAAAAGTTTGCAGAGAAAAAAATATCACATATCTGGTAGATAAGCTTTTAAATGCACTTTTAGAAATCCTAATTATCTAATGCCATTCTTTCAGATTGGCTATTGCTTGAGGGTGACTAGAGGCAACTGTAAGGTTTTGGAAAAAAATTCTATCCACATATTTCTTAAACTCAACCCAATGAGGACTCCTTGTGAGAAACAGTAATGTCTGACTATGTAATATGAGTTCTTCAAATAACTACTGAAGATTTGGGATTGTAGAGATAGGAGTTTGAGAAAGAACATGGGAAACATTCAATCTATTAGAGATGAAGCTTACCTTAAGCAACACAGCCTTTACTCTAATAATAATTCAAAATTAATATGAATTCTTAATTAAATTAAAAACTGAAATGATGTTTAATAACCTAGCATGTAATTATAGTCTTTTCAACATCAGAATCAATTTCATACCACCATACCTGGATTTTATTCAATACTTTTTCATCAACATTCCTTATAAATGCCCTGTATAATGTGAGGACCAGCTTCTGATCTTGGTAAAAGGTATTATTCATAAGCAAAATATAAATGATTTAAAATTTACAGTTTCTATACTAAATAGTAAAGGGAATTACCACCTTCCAGGTAATGCCCTAAAAATTCCAACTACCATCAAAGAAATTACTTTCAGAAAAGAACCATAATGTAAGCAAATCTTGTTTTCATTTCATTCTTGAAGTTCTATACTTTTCTATTCCCACTATACCTTTCCAAAGGATATAAAACTCTTTTTTCCCTTTGTTCAGCATAAACATTTTTTTATACTGTCAGATCAGAACTCTTTAAAGAAGAGACCATTTTTAAAGGAGTCTTACATAAACATTGAGAAAATAAGATAAATAAAAGTAACGCATTATTGATTATTTCAAAATATAAAGCAAGCTTTCTGAATAAATAAGGTTAGTAAAACAAATGTATAAAATATAAAAAAGTAAGAATTGTTCATTTAAAAATCACTAAAGATCTACTCAAAAAATATAAACTAACTTTATTAGCAATGACATGTTGGAATTGAATCAGATCAGCTAGCTGATTTTCTAGTATAACCTCTTGACTGCTACCTGGCTACTAAGGCTTATTTTCTGTATCATAGCAACTCTCTTAGTCACTCAAAGATTTATGTTATTCGTTCTACATCCTTAACCGATAATTTCAAGTGCACTTTTCTCATGCACCATTCAATATCATGGTAATTCAAGTCTATGGCCTGACCAGTAATGCTGAAGAAGCTGAAGTTGAATGGTTCTATGAAGACCTACAAGACCTTTTAGAACTAACACCCAGAAAAGATGTCATTTTCATTATAGGGGACTGGAATGCAAAAGTAGGAATTCAAGAAATACCTGGTCTTTTTCTTTCTGGCTTACTTCACTCTGTATAATAGGTTCCAGTTTCATCCACCTCATTAGAACTGATTCAAATGAGTAACAGGCAAATTTGGCCTTGGAGTACAGAATGAAACAAGGCAAAGGCTAAAAGAGTTTGGCCAAGAGAATGCACTGGTCATAGCAAACACCCTCTTCCAATAGCACAAGAGAAGACTCTACACATGGACATCATCAGATGGTCAACACCGAAATAAGATTGATTATATTCTTTGCAGCTAAAGATGGAGAAGATCTATACAGTCAGCAAAAACAAGACTGGGAGCTGACTGTGGCTCAGATCATGAACTCTTTATTGCCAAATGCAGACTGAAACTTAAGAAAGCAGGGGAAACCACTAGACCATTCAAGTATGACCTAAATCAAATCCCTTAGGATTATACAGTGGAAGTGAGAAATAGATTTAAGGGACTAGATCTGATAGACAGAGTGCCTGATGAACTATGGACGGAGGTTCATGCCATTCTACAGGAGACGGGGATCAAGACCATCCCCATGGAAAAGACACGCAAAAAAGCAAAATGGCTGTCTGAGGAGGCCTTACAAATAGCTGTGAAAAGAAGAGAAGTGAAGAGCAAAGGAGAAAAGGAAAGATATAAGCATCTGAATGAAGAGTTCCAAAGAATAGCAAGGAGAGATAAGAAAGCCTTCCTCGGCAATCAATGCAAAGAAATAGAGGAAAACAATAGAATGGGAAAGACTAGAGATCTCTTCAAGAAAATTAGAGATACCCAGGAAATGTTTCATGCAAAGATGGGCAAAATAAAGGACAGAAATGGTATTGACCTAACAGAAGCAGAAGATATTACAAAGAGGTGGCAAGAATACACAGAGGAATTATACAAAAAAGATCTTCATGACCCAGATAATCACAATGGTGTGATCACTCACCTACAGCCAGACATGTGAATGTGAAGTAAAGTGGGCCTTAGGAAGTATCACTATGAACAAAGCTAGTGGAGGTGATGGAATTCCAGTAGAGCTATTTCAAATGCTGAAAGATGATGCTGCGAAAGTGCTGCACTCAACATGGAAGCAAATATAGAAAACTCAGCAGTGGCCATTGGACTGGAAAAGGTCAGTTTTCATTCCAACCCCAAAGAAAGGCAATGCCAAAGAATGCACAAACTACCTCACAATTGCACTCGTCTCCCTGGTGGTTCAGAGGTTAAAGCATCTGCCTCCAATGTGGGAGACCCGGGTTTGATCCCCGGGTTGGGAAGATCCGCTGGAGAAGGAAATGGCAACCCACTCCATTACTCTTGCCTGGAGAATCCCATGGATGGAGGAGCCTGGTAGGCTACAGTCCAAGGAGTCATAAAGAGTCGGACATGACTGAGCGACTTCACTTTCACTTTCACACTCTAGTAAAGTAATGCTCAAAATTCTCCAAGCCAGGCTTCAGCAATAAGTGAACTGTGAACTTCCAGATATTCAAGCTGGTTTTAGAAAGGCAGAGGAACCAGAGATTCACCAACATCCTCTGGATCATCAAAACAACAAAAGAGTTCCAGAAAAACATCTATTTCTGCTTTATTGACTATTCCAAAGCCTTTGACTGTGTGGATCACAACAAACTGTGGAAAATTCTGAAAAAGATGGGCATACCAGACCACCTGACCTGCCTCTTGAGAAACCTATATGCAGGTCAGGAAGCAACAGTTAGAACTGGACATGGAATGACAGACTGGTTCCAAATAGGAAAAGGAGTACGTCAAGGCTGTATATTGTCACCCTGCTTATTTAACTTATATGCACAGTACATCATGAGAAACCCTGGTCTGGATGAAGAACAAGTGGGAATCAAAATTGCTCATAGAAATATCAATAACCTCAGATATGCAGATGACACCACCCTTATGGTAGAAAGCGAAGAAGAACTCAAGAGCCTCTTGATGAAAGTGAAAGAGGAGAGTGAAATAGTTGGCTTAAAGCTCAACATTCAGAAAACTAAGGTCATGACATCTGGTCCATCGTGAAAGTGAAAGTGAAGTTGCTCATTTGTGTCTGACTCTTTGCGACCCCGTGGACTGTAGCCCACTGGGCTCCTCTGTCCATGAGATTCTCCAGGCAAGAATACTGGAGTGGGTTGCCATTTCCTTCTCCAGGGGATTTTCCTGACCCAGGAATCAAACCCAGGTCTCCCGCATTGCAGGCAGACGCTTTAACCTCTGAGCCACCAGGGAAGCTATAAGTTCATGGCAAATAGATGGGGAAACAGTGGCTGACTTTATATTTCTGGGTTCCAAAATCACTGCAGATGGTAACTGCAGCCATGAAATTAAAAGACGCTTACTCCTTGGAAGGAAAGTTATGACCAACCTAGATAGCATATTAAAAGCAGAGACATTACTTTGTCAACAAAGGTCCGTCTAGTCAAAGCTATGGTTTTTCCAGTAGTCATGTATGGATGTGAGAGTTAGACTATAAAGAAAGCTGAGCCCCGAAGAATTGATGCTTTTGAATTGTGGTGTTGGAGAAGACTCTTGAGAGTCCCTTGGACTGCAAGGAGATCCAACCAGTCCTTCCTAAAGGAGATCAGTCCTGGGTGTTCATTGGAAGGACTGATGTTGAAGCTGAAACTCCAAAATTTTGACCACCTGATGTGAAGAGCTGATTCATTTGGAAAGACTCTGATATTGGGAAAGATTGAAGGTGGGAAGAGAAGGGGTCGACAGAGGATGAGATGGTCAGATGGCATCACTGACTCAATGGACATGAGTTTGGGCAAAGTCTGAGAGTTGGTGATGGACAGGGTGGCCTGGCGTGCTGCGGTTCATGGGTTGCAAAGAGTCAGACACGACTGAGCGACTGAACTGAACTGAACTGATGCAAATACCTTGCTCAGAAGAACCCAGCTGCCACTGACACTGTATAAATATCTCCTGAAAATATATATATTGTCCTTTACTTTTGTTTAGAAAGTTTTATCATAGGCAGACATTTACTTTTTATGATAATCCCATACATCTATAATTTCCTTTGTAATGATTTCATTGCTTTAAGGCCTAAATAAACCACTCTTTATACACACACACACACACACACACATATATATATTTATATATATGTGTATATACATATATACCCATTTACTCAGGAAGGCTGGCCATCCTAAATCATTTTATTCTACTCATTTTTCTATGACCTTGTCCTGCTTGTTATTTTACAATATTTGTTGTAAATTCTTTTGTTTCAAGTCTCTCTTCAATTACATATCTACTTCAGATAATGCACATTTCAAGAAAATAGATTTTGTTCACCACTGTAATCCTACATCCTAAATCAGAGAAGGCATTCAATATATATTGAAAATGTTGAATGAATGTTGATAATATAATTAGGATTTCAAGTACTTCTCCTGAAATATGAAAAGAAAAGATTATCTACAAGCATATTTTTTATGTCAGGAACTTCATATTTAGCATTTTAGCTAATTGTTATAATAGTTCTGCAGGAAAGGCAGCATTATCTTCAGTTTTTAAGTTATGAAAATGACATTCAAAGAACCTAATAGTTCCCCTTTGTCACAAAGTTTCATGTTCAGACAGCAATAATATACTTCCGCCATCTAACCATAAATACAGTATATTTTTTAAACAATACTGACTTAGAACCTGTGCATCCCGAACATAAAAATTTAGCTCTATTATTAGATGGCAAAGCAGGGGAAATATTTCTATTCGAGCCATTAGTAACCACTAGTTGATAGCCCAGTTTATCCAAGGGATGCAAAACATTGAAATTTAGCTTTTGTTGTTTACCCTGTGACTTATGTTGTTGCTGTTCAGTCACTCAATCATGTCAAACTCTTGTGACCCACGGTTTGCAGTATGCCAGGCTTCTCTGTCCTTCACCATCTCCTGCAGTTTGTTCAAACTCATGTCCATTGAGTCATGTCCATCCAGCCATCTCATCCTCTCTCATCCCCTTCTCCTGCCTTCAGTCTTTCCCAGCACCAATGTCTTTTCCAATGAGTCATCTCTTTGCATCAGGAGGCCAAAGTATTGGAGCTTCAGCTTAGGCATCAGTCCTTTCAATGAATATTCAAAGTTGATTTCCTTTAGGATTGACTGGTTTGATCTCCTTACTGTCCAAGGGACTCTCCAAGTCTTATTCAGCCCCACAGTTCAAAAGTATCAATTCTTAGGTGCTCAGCCCTTTTTATTATCCAGCTCTCACATCTGTACCTGACTACTGAAAAAAATATAACTTTGACTAAACATACCTTTATTGGCAAAGTAACATCTCTGCTTTTTATTTATTTATTTTTTGAATATAAATTTATTTATTTTAATTGGAGGTTAATTACTTTACAATATTGTATTGGTCTTGCCATACATCAACATGAATCCGCCACAGGTATACCCGTGTTCCCCATCCTGAGCCCCCCTCCCTCCACCCTCCCCGTACCATCCCTCTGGGTCATCTCAGTGCACCAGCCCCAAGCATCCAGTATCATGCATCGAGCCTGGACTGGCGATTTGTTTCATATATGATATTATACATGTTTCAATGCCATTCTCCCAAATCATCCCACCCTCTCCCTCTCCCACAGAGTCCAAAAGACTGTTCTATACATCTGTGTCTCTTTTGCTGTCTCGCATTGCTTTTTAAAACACTAGGTTTGTCATTGTTTTTCTTCCAACAAGCATCTTTTAATTTTATGGCTGCAGTCACTGTTCACAGTGATTTTGGAACTGGCAAAAATAAAGATTTATAACACCACAATTAAAAGGGCAATCTAAGTCTTACTTGGTTGGTCATATTTTTCTACAAGAAACTATAGTAAAAACAAGGTTGTTTAATTTACCTGATAACTTTGTTTAATATAAAATGCCCTCATTTTGTGTTTCTTTAAAAAATTTTTTTTCTTTAACTTTACAATATTGTATTGGTTTAGCCATATATCAAAATGAATCTGTCACAGGTATACATATGTTCCCCATCCTGAACCCTCCTCCCTCGTCCCTCCCCATACCATCCCTCTGGGTTGTCCCAGTGCACCAGCCCCAAGCATACAGTATCGTGCATCGAACCTGGACTGGTGACTCGTTTCATATATGATATATTTCTTTTAATAAATTTAAATCCATTTATCTTTTGGAACAAATTTATCTGTACACAAGCACACATACACCCACATCCCATCCTCCCTAATTCCTTCCCTCAATGCACAAGAATTTTTAGGGTTTTATTGTTTTAATTTCTAGAAAAATTGACCTTTATACTACTTTAATGCACAGAAATATAAAGAATTGATTGTTTCTACTATACTATTGCTCCTGTTATATGCACATTATCCTATGTTGTTGTTGTGTTGTTTCAGTCATACCTGACTCTTTGCGACCCCATGGACTGTAGCCTGCCGTGCTCCTTTGTCCATGGGATTTTCAAGGCAAGAATACTGGAGTGCATTGGTATTTCCTCCTCCAGGGGAACGTCCCAATGCAGGGATTGAAACTGCATCTCCAGCATTGGCAGACAGATTCTTTACCACTGAACCACCTGGGAAGCCCTTGTGTTATGTTTATAGATAACATTATATTATATAATATTATATATTAATAGTTCCTGTGATACACACATTATCTTAAGTTTATGTTGTTGTGTTGTATTCAATTGTGTCTGATTCTTTGTGACCCTATGGATTGTAGTCTGCTGAGTAACTCTGTCCATGGGATTTCTCAAGCAAGAATACTGGCGTGGGTTGCCATTTCCTTTTCTGGAGGATCTTCCCAACCCAGGGATCAGATCCATGTCTCCTGCAGTGCAAATTCTTTACCTCTGAGCCACTAGGAAAGCCCCCAAAGTACATCTTATCCCATCATAAATATTTTCACCTTGGAGAAACTTACATAGGTCCCTCTCCCACTAATTCTCATGCACATACAATGCAAATACAAAATATCCTAGATAAAATTACCATGAAGATGAAGTTTGTCATTAAAAACAATAGGAGTGAAAGAAATATACTTTTTATAGGACTAGGGGGAATGTTTGTGTAATCCAAAGTAGAAATGACATTGAACTGCAGCAAGCAACTGAAGCAAGA
The DNA here is from genome assembly GCF_019923935.1 of Bubalus bubalis. NCBI lineage: Eukaryota > Metazoa > Chordata > Mammalia > Artiodactyla > Bovidae > Bubalus > Bubalus bubalis. Next base: position 39,116,761 of record NC_059163.1, on the reverse strand, counting down.
AACTGCAGTTTTGAACTGGAAAGCCAGTAGCACTCTCTTCCTGAATTTTCATTTTTCCACTTTCTGCATATTTGTTCTGTTTCCTTTCTAGCTTATTTGTCCCAAAGAATGGAAATTGGTGCATTAATGGCTTCTAGGTTTATATCCTCTTTTTTAATAGGCCAGTTCATGGTAAGCTATTTTCAACTTAAATTCCAAGCTTCCAAAAGATAGAATGAAAATATTCCAGTTTAGGTGTTGTTCAGTAGCCTGCAGCCAGGAGAGTCAAATTATAGAAAAGAAACAATGATACAAGGAAGTAAACCTGTGGGTAGGCAGGCAGTGCCCAAAAAGAAGACCAGATTGACATTCAAATTAGTGCCCACTGAATTTCCTACAATTTGCCATAACATTATTAGCTTACAGGGCTTATTAGCTAGCAATTTTTGATTCATTAAGGCAATTTGGTGATCATATTCTCATGCTGTACACATAATTTGGAAACTACAGAAGTCATGTTCCAGGGAGTATTCAGGGCTATGAAATAAACCCATTACATAATATATGAATATCAAATTTCCTTCATAGCTATTAATTTAATATGGTTATATCAGAATTAAAAATAGACATACGAAAAGTACCAACCAATTTTAATAAATATTTTATCTCAGTATACCATACATGCTGCTGCCTGCCAAATCGCTTCAGTCATGTCCGATTTTGTGCAACCCCATGGAATGCAGCCTACCAGGCTTCTCTGTCCATGGGATTCTCCAGGCAAGAAACTGGAGTGGGTTGCCATTTCCTTCTCCAATGCATGAAAGTGGAAAGTGAAAGTGAAGTCACTCAGTCGTGTCTGACTCTTAGCGACCCCATGGACTGATGCCCACCAGGCTCCTCCATCCATGGGATTTTCTGGGCAATAGTACTGGAATGGGGTGCCATTGCCTTCTCCCTACCATACATACAGAAATGCAAACAAAACCTAAGTGTAAATCTTGATGAATTATCAAAAAGTGAATCATCTGTTAAATTCTATGAAACTGAATCTTACCCATTCACTACAGCACCCATATAGTCTCTCCAAAGATGAGTATTACCTCACTTCTCAAATTATAGGTTATTTTCTCTCGTTTGCATTTTATTTATATGGTATAAAAGTGTGAATTCATTTGTGACAGGCCTGTTAAACTTAACATCATATTAGTGAGGTTCATACAAGTTACTCAATATGAATCAGTTCAGTTCAGTTCTGTTCAGTCGCTCAGTCGTGACCGACTCTTTGCGACCCATGAATCGCAGCACGCCAGGCCTCCCTGTCCATCACCAACTCCCGGAGTTCACTCAGATTCACGTCCATCAAGTCAGTGATGCCATCCAGCCATCTCATCCGCTGTCATCCCCTTCTCCTCCTGCCCCCAATCCCTCCCAGCATCAGAGTCTTTTCCAATGAGTCAACTCTTCGCATGAGGTGGCCAAAGTACTGGAGTTTCAGCATTAGCATTACTCCTTCCAAAGAAATCCCAGGACTGATCTCCTTCAGAATGGACTGGTTGGATCTCCTTGCAGTCCAAGGGACTCTCAAGAGTCTTCTCCAACACCACAGTTCAAAAGCATCAATTCTTCAGTGCTCAGCTTTCTTCACAGTCCAACTCTCACATCAATACATGACCATAGGAAAAACCATAGCCTTGACTAGACAGACCTTTGTTGGCAAAGTAATGTCTCTGCTTTTCAATATGCTATCTAGGTTGGTCATAACTTTTCTTCCAAGGAGTAAGCGTCTTTTAATTTCATGGCTACAGTCACCATCTGCAGTGATTTTGGAGCCCAGAAAAATAAAATCTGACACTGTTTCCACTGTTTCCCCATCTATTTGCCATGAAGTGATGGGACCAGATGCCATGATCTTCGTTTTCTGAATGTTGAGTTTTTTTTTTTTTTTTAATTTTATTTTATTTTTAAACTTTACATAATTGTATTAGTTTTGCCAAATATCAAAATGAATCTGCCACAGGTATACATGTGTTCCCCATCCTGAACCCTCCTCCCTCCTCCCTCCCCATACCCTCCCTCTGGGTCGTCCCAGTGCACTAGCCCCAAGCATCCAGTATCGTGCATCGAACCTGGACTGGCAACTCGTTTCATACATGATATTTTACAAGTTTCAATGCCATTCTCCCAAATCTTCCCACCCTCCCCCTCTCCCACAGAGTCCATAAGACTGTTCTATACATAAGTGTCTCTTTTGCTGTCTCGTGCACAGGGTTATTGTTACCATCATTCTAAATTCCATATATATGTGTTAGTATACTATATTGGTGTTTTTCTTTCTGGCTTACTTCACTCTGTATAATAGGTTCCAGTTTCATCCACCTCATTACAACTGATTCAAATGTATTCCTTTTAATGGCTGAGTAATACTCCATTGTGTATATGTACCACTGCTTTCTTATCCATTCATCTGCTGATGGACATCTAGGTTGCTTCCATGTCCTGGCTATTATAAACAGTGCTGCGATGAACATTGGGGTACACGTGTCTCTTTCCCTTCTGGTTTCCTCAGTGTGTATGCCCAGCAGTGGGATTGCTGGATCATAAGGCAATTCTATTTCCAGTTTTTTAAGGAATCTCCACACTGTTCTCCATAGTGGCTGTACTAGTTTGCATTCCCACCAACAGTGTAAGAGGGTTCCCTTTTCTCCACACCCTCTCCAGCATTTATTGCTTGTAGACTTTTGGATCGCAGCTATTCTGACTGGTGTGAAATTGTACCTCATAGTGGTTTTGATTTGCATTTCTCTGATAATGAGTGATGTTGAGCATCTTTTCATGTGTTTGTTAGCCATCTGTATGTCTTCTTTGGAGAAATGTCTATTTAGTTCTTTGGCCCATTTTTTGATTGGGTCATTTATTTTTCTGGAGTTGAGCTGTAGGAGTTGCTTGTATATTTTTGAGATTAGCTGTTTTTCAGTTGCTTCATTTGCTATTATTTTCTCCATTCTGAAGGCTGTCTTTTCACCTTGCTAATAGTTTCCTTTGATGTGCAGAAGCTTTTAAGGTTAATTAGGTCCCATTTGTTTATTTTTGCTTTTATTTCCAATATTCTGGGAGGTGGGTCATAGAGGATCCTGCTGTGATGTATGTCGGAGAGTGTTATGCCTATGTTCTCCTCTAGGAGTTTTATAGTTTCTGGTCTTACGTTTAGATCTTTAATCCATTTTGAGTTTATTTTTGTGTATGGTGTTAGAAAATGTTCTAGTTTCATTCTTTTACAAGTGGTTGACCAGATTTCCCAGCACCACTTGTTAAAGAGATTGTCTTTAATCCATTGTATATTCTTGCCTCCTTTGTCAAAGATAAGGTGTCCATATGTGCATGGATTTATCTCTGGGCTTTCTATTTTGTTCCATTGATCTATATTTCTGTCTTTGTGCCAAGTGACCAAGTGGGCTTTATCCCAGGGATGCAAGGATTCTTCAATATCCACAAATCAATCAATGTAATACACCACATTAACATATTGAAAAATAAAAGCCATATGATTATCTCAATAGATGCAGAGAAAGCCTTTGACAAAATTCAACATCCATTTATGATCAAAACTCTCCAGAAAGCAGGAATAGAAGGAACATACCTCACATAATAAAAGCTATATATGACAAACCCACAGCAAACATTATCCTCAGTGGTGAAAAATTGAAAGCATTTCCTCTAAAGTCAGGAACGAGACAAGGGTGCCCACTTTCACCATTACTATTCAACATAGTTTTGGAAGTTTTGGCCACAGCAATCAGAGCAGAAAAAGAAATAAAAGGAAACCAAATTGGAAAAGAAGAAGTAAAACTCTCACTATTTGCAGATGACATGATCCTCTACATAGAAAACCCTAAAGACTCCACCAGAAAATCACTAGAACTAATCAATGACTATAGTAAAGTTGCAGGATATAAAATCAACACCCAGAAATCCCTTGCATTCCTATACACTAATAATGAGAAAACAGAAAGAGAAATTAAGGAAACAATTCCATTCACCATTGCAACGGAAAGAATAAAATACTTAGGAATATATCTACCTAAAGAAACTAAAGACCTATATATAGAAAACTATAAAACACTGGTGAAAGAAAGAGGACACTAATAGATGGAGAAATATACCATGTTCATGGATTGGAAGAATCAATATAGTGAAAATGAGTATACTACCCAAAGCAATTTATAGATTCAATGCAATCCCTATCAAGCTACCAACGGTATTCTTCACAGAGCTAGAACAAATAATTTCACAATTTGTATGGAAATACAAAAAACCTCGAATAGCCAAAGCAATCTTGAGAAAGAAGAATAGAACTGGAGGAATCAACCTACCTGACTTCAGGCTCTACTACAAAGCCACAGTTATCAAGACAGTATGGTAATGAATGTTGAGTTTTAAGCCAACTTTTTCACTCTCCTCTTTCACCTTCATCAAGAGGCTTTTTAGTTCCTCTTCACTTTCTGCCATAAGGGTGGTGTCATCTGCATATCTGAGGTTATTGATATTTCTCCCGGCAATCTTGATTCCAGCTTGGGATTCATCCAGCCCAGCATTTCTCATGATGTGCTCTGCATATAAGTGAAATAAGCAGGGTGACAATATACAGCCTTGACATACTCCTTTTCCTATTTGGAACTAGTCTGTTGTTCCATGTCCAGTTCTAACTGTTGCCTCCTGACCTGCATACAGGTTTCTCAAGAAGCAGATCAGGTGGTCTGGTATTCCCATCTCTTTCAGAATTTTCCAGTTTATTGTGATCCACACAGTCAAAGGCTTTGGCATAGAATATGGTTTGCTTAATGGTATTATATAACAATAGGCCTTTGTCTATAAGCATATTACTTTTTGGTTGCTTACCCCTTGTGTTGTGGAAGTATTTTTACAGTTTTTTGTTTTTATGGATAATAATGTTATGTACATTGTAGGTATGCCATTTGGAATATATTTCTCTTGGCACATATAGCAGTGGAACTGCTGGATCATAGAACATATTTTGAGCTACAGATATTACTGGGAACTTCCTCAATGGCTCAGTGGTAAAGAATCTGCCTGCCAATGCACGAGATCTGGGTTTGATCTCTAAGTTGAGGAGATCCTGTGGAGAAGGAAATAGCAACCCACTCCAATATTATTGCCTGAGAAATCCCAGGGACAGAGGAGCCTGCCAGGCTACAGTCCATGGGACCTCAAAAGGTCAGACACGACTTAAGTGATTAAATAACAGGAACAATAATATATTACCAGCTTCCCAAAGCTTTATTATCACCTTATTCTTAAATCATCAATGAATGAGAGTTCTGGTTACTTTACATTCTTGCTAACACTTGACTTGTAAGTCTATTTTTGCATTGATGAATATAGATTGGGTCAAAAGTATGATGTTAATTATTAATCTTTCCCTTCCTAGGTGGCTCTAATGGTAAAGAACCTGCCTGCCATTGCAGGTAGACTTAAGAGTCAGTCCCTGGGTTGGGAAGATCCCCTGCAGGAGGGCACAGCAACCTACTCCAGTATTCTTAACTGGAAAATTCCATGGACAGAGAGGTGGGCTACAGTCCATAGGGTTGCAAAGAGTCATGCACTACCGAAGTGATTTAACATGCATACACATGAGTTGTAACATGTTTTAATTTGATTTTCATTTAAAAATTTTTTTCCCTTGAAATATCTATTCATATATTTTCAGCATTTTTAATAGGGTTTTTCTTTTTTACTTTTTTGGGTTTTCTATATATATTTGGAGGAGGCAATGGCAACCCACTCCAGTACTCTTGCCTAGAAAATCCTATGGATGAAGGAGCCTGGTGGGCTGCAGTCCATGGGGTTGCTAAGAGTCAGGCACGACTGAGTGACTTCACTTTTACTTTTCACTTTCATGCATTGGAGAAGGAAATGGCAACCCAATTCAGTATTCTTGCCTGGAGAATCCCAGGGACAGAGGAGCCTGGTGGGCTGCCAGTGATGGGGTTGCACAGAGTAGGACACGATTGAAGTGACTTGACAACAGCAGCAGCATATATATTTAGTATTCAAAAAATTTGCTGCAATATGAATTTCAAATAGTTATGTCTAGTCTGTGGCTTAACTTTACACTTTCTAATATGTTTTGATATGCGGAATGTCATAAATTTTAATATAATCCTGTTTATAATATTATTTTCCTTACAAATTTCTGTTTTCAAAGTAAGCTTAAAATTTGTTAAACTCTAAATCTGTACATCTTAAAAAGGTAAATTTTACTCTATATGAATTCTTCCATAAATTCCCACTCCTCTCATATATGTTAAGTGTGTATACCTACTTATTATTTTATTTTGAATGATTTTCTAGAAGCATAATGCTCTACCTCTAACATTTATATATACAATTCACATACAATTATGTGTGTGTGTGTGTGTGTGTGTGTGTGTGTCAGTGTGTTATGAGGTAGGGATCAATGGATATATATTTCATTGATACAATACAATTTATTTTAAAGACTTCACCCACTTCTCTTAAATGCCACATTGGATGTAAATTAACTATTGTGTTTCACTAATTTATTTGGGTTCTCCTAGTACCTGATGGCACACATGAAGCTTTAAAATAAACTTAACCACTAGGTTAAGTTTTCCATCAGTTTTTTGCTTCATCAGTATTGTCTTGGCTATTCTTGGTTCATTTAACTTCCATTTAAACTGGAAAATAAACTAAACAACTCTGAACACAGATAGATACACAAAACACTCCTACATTATGTTTGCAGTGACTCAAATCTATAGATCCGTTCTTTATGGTATTGAATCATTTTATTCATGAACATAATATATTCTTAAATGTTTAAGGAGCTCCTTTAATTTTTCTCAATAGCATTTATGCATTTCTGTGCAGTGTTGTCTTATTCTTTTAAATTCTTACAACTTGATTAATTCACAATAATCTTTTTCAAAGTAACTATAAATGGCATTTATTTAACATATTAAATACATTTTATTAAATTAAATGTTATTATTGTTTCTTCAAATATAATGGATTTTTATACATGGAAAATTTGCTTAAATTATTTTACTATGTTTCATTTTAACCCTATCAATTTATATTTTAGATTATGAATTTTTATGTAACTCATCAGGTCCTCTATAAACAATGAAGTTTTCTTTCTTTCAAACTCTTATAATTTTTTCTCACTTTTAATAAAATTTAATAGTGATTATAAATGCTGAAGACATTCTTATATTTTCAGCTCAGATAAAATTATCTTTCATTATTTCATTAGTAACTATGCTATATATATATTGATTAATCTTTATGCTATTATTCAGTTCAGTTCAGTTCAGTCGCTCAGTCATGTCCAACTCTTTGCGACCCCATGAATTGAAGCACGCCAGGCCTCCCTGTTCATCACCAACTCCTGGAGTTCACTCAGACTCACGTCCATCGAGTCGGTGATGCCATCCAGCCATCTCGTCCTCTGTTGTTCTCTTTTCCTCCTGCCCCCAATCCCTCCCAGCATCAGAGTCTTTTCCAATGAGTCAACTCTTCGCATGAGGTGGCCAAAGTATTGGAGTTTCAGCTTTAGCATCAGTCCTTCCAAAGAAATCCCAGGGCTGATCTCCTTCAGAATGGACTGGTTGGATCTCCTTGCAGTCCAAGGGACTCTCAAGAGTCTTCTTCAACACCACAGTTCAAAAGCATCAATTCTTCAGTGCTCAGCTTTCTTCACAGTCCAACTCTCACATCCATACATGACCACTGGAAAAACCACATGCTATTATTGGTAGGTATTAATTATGAAGCTAATGAAGTTTTTTCTATTACTTGGTTGTCAAAAGTTCTATTATAAACTGAATTTTGAATTTTACTATTTGCTTCTTCTGTATCTATTGTGATGATTGTAGGGATTATTCAATTTTATTCTGTTATGGTTATTTTATTGTTTGAATTTCAAGTGTACAATTAAATATCTTAGATGATATCCTAAAATAGCAATGACTAAAGCAAGGATCAAAATGCTAAAGCTTTACTTAGGAGATATAAGACTGAGTAGTGAAGTTGATTAAAAAAAAAAAAAAGAAAGAGAAATAGAGACACCAAAAAGCTCAAGTTAATGTGATACAATGGATTATCTAATTGAATTCCTCCTCACAGTCAGCCAGAAAGAGACCTAGAATGTCACTCAGTAGACTGCTTGGCACTCATGCTTTCATTGCCTGATGAAAGAGGAGTCTACAATACAGACATACTACTTACCTTTTAACTTTGTGGTAAGCTTGTGAATCTTTAAAAGTATCTTGGTCCTTTCCAAATGTTCATATTGTCCATTTATTTTTATCAATATAGATTCATGTTTTCCAATTTTATTCAATGTGCTATAAACTGCTATTATTTCAAAGATACTTTAAAGAGAAATTTGTCCTAGATTTCATCTGTGGGATCATCTTTTAGCTAGTTTCAGTATCATTCTGAACATTTTTTATCTTTCCTCAGGCACTTCCTAAATTTGGGACACAAGATATTCCAGGGTCATCTTGTTCTTTCCCTGCCCCAGTCCTAAATTAGTTACTTCTCTAAGGAGTTCTAGTGTTTTCAGTGGAGAACCACATTTGAATATCATCTAGGTGCTAGGTGTACTAATGAAGTTGGTTATAGTTTAAAGACTGCACCCTCCACCCTGTGCAGCTCTGAACTTTATTTTAAGCTCTGAAAATAAAGCTCTGAACTTTATTTTCCATTCTGGTCTGAAACTGATGAAGGTTTTTTTCAGTTTCTTAACCACTTAGTCATTACTTTTTCTCAGTGTTTCCTGATTTCAGCTATCATTTATGAATGAATCAGCAATTTATCTCTCCAAGTGCTATTTAAGATAAAAAGGAGATGCATTAGTTACTATGCACTTGACATTTAGTGACCTAGGTGATACTAGTCATAAAGAACCCACCTGCCAATGCAGGAGACACAGGTTTGATCCCGGGTCAGGAAAATCCCCTCGAGTAGGAAATGGCAATGTACTCCAGTATTCTTGCCTGGAAAATGCCATGAACAGATGAACTTGGCAGGCCATGATCCATGGGATCATAAAGAGTTGGACACAACTGAGTGTCCAACTGAGCACCCATACATGCCTTTAAAAAGAACAAGAACACTTCCGTTCCAGGATTGTATGTGAATGCACACATGTGTGTGTGAAATTCACACAAATTAGTAGTAGAAGTTTATGGATACTCAGAGAGAGACTGATTTGCTAGTTTTTACTCTGTATTTTTGATAATGTCAAGAATTGTCTGAAAATGAAAAAAAAAAAAAGCATTCAATTCTTCAGCTAAATGAACTGGAGACCTGAGTTCCAGTGCTTGTTTTGCTGATTATCAGCTGTCTCCTTGAGCATCTACTTTTCTTATGAGAATGGTAGTAATATCAACTTCTCAGAGCCTAGAATGTTATTCATATTAAATTAATGTATCCTTATTTCCAAGTTGACTTCATTTTAAACAAAGTCCTTGATGAGAAAGAAGAGGGAAATAATACAAGACTGTTTATAACTCTGGATGTAATCTAAATGGTAAAATAGTTGCAGAGAAAGGAAAAGCCAAGTACTCTGAAAATTAGTGCTTATTTTACTATTTTTCCAAGGGTCAGCCTGGGATTCTCTATGGGTTTTATACATATAGTGTGCTTTTAAAATAATGATTTATTTTAAGTCTCCAAAGAGTAATGATGACAAAATGATAGGTTGTAACTCTGTAATTTGGACTAATAAGTTGTATTAAATCAGAATACTAAGGAACAAACTCTTCGTTTACTCCTGGGCTTTTTCTATAGAAAGCAAGGTCTTAGCATGCATTCAGAATAGCCTTGGCACAACTTAAAATTATAATTATAAAATTCTTAGTAGCATAAAAACTATTGGAAGAACTCCATCTAGTTAGTGATTATAAAACTACAAGACTCATTTGTTATTATCTGAGAAAATACATTTAGTACAATTAAATACAAAATAAAATCAATTTTGAAAGTGTAGAAACAGTTATTTTCTTTGCAGCCATAGATGGAGTTCTATACAGTCAGCAAAAACTAGACTTGGAGCTGAATGGCAGAGATGATGAAATCCTTATTGCCAAATTCAGATTTAATTAAAGAAAGTAGGGAAAACCACTAGACCATTCACATATGACATATATCAAACACCTAATGATTGTACAGTGGAAGTGGCAAATATATTCAAGGGATTAGATCTGAGAGACAAAGTCCCTGAAGAACTATGGACAGAGGTTCTGACATTGTACATGAGGCAGGGTTCAAGACCATCCCCATGGAAAAGAAATGCAAAAGGCAAAATGGTTGTCTGAGGAGCCCAACAAATAGCTGTGGAAAGAAGAGAGGCTAAGGGCAGAGGAGAAAAGAAAAAAATATACCCATTTTAAGGCAGAGTTCCAAAGAATAGCAAAGAGAGATAAGAAAGCCTCCCTTAAAGATGAATGCAAAGAAATACAGGAAAACAATAAAATGGGAAAGACTAGAGATCTTGTCAAGAAAATCAGAGATACTAAGGGAATATTTCATGCAAAGATGGCCACAATAAAGGACAGACATGGTATGGACCTAACAGAAGCAGAAGATATTAAGAGATGACAAGAAGGCACAGAAGAGCTATACAAAAAAGATCTCCATGACTCAGATAATCACGATGGTGTGACCACTCATCTAAAGCCAGATATCTGGGAATGCAAAGGCAATGTGCTTTAGGAAGCATCAGTATGAATAAAGCCAGTGGAGGTGATGGAATCCTGTTGAGCTATTTCAAATCCTAAAAGATGATGCTGTGAAAGTGCTGCACTCAATAAGACAGAAAATTTGGAAAACTCAGAAGAAGCCACAGGATGGAAAAGTTCAGTTTGCATTTCAGTCCCAAAGAAAGGCAGGCCGAAGAATGCTCAAACTACCTCTCAATTGCACTCATCTCACATGTTAGTAAAGCGATGCTCAAAATTCTCCAAGCAAGGCTTCAACAGTAGGTAAAAGATGAAATTCCAGATGTTCAAGCTTGATTTAGAAAAGCCAGAGTAACCAGAGATCAAATTGCCAACAGTTGTTGGATCATGAAAAATCAAGAGTGTTCCAGAAAAACATCTATATCTGCTTTATTGACCATGTCAAAGCTTTTGACTCTGTGGACCAAAACAAACTGTGGAAAATTATTCAAGAGATGGGAATACCAGACCACCTGACCTGCCTCTTGAGAAACCTGTATGCAGGTCAGGACCAACAGTTAGAACTGGACATGGAACAACAGACTGGTTCCAAATAGGAAAAGGTGTACATCAAAGCTGTATATTGTTACCCTGCTTATTTAACTTATATGCACAATATATCATGAGAAACGCTGGGCTGGAGGAAACACAAGCTGGAATCAAGATTGCTGGGAGAAATATCAATAACATCAGATATTCAGATGACACCACCCATATGGCAGAAAGTGAAGAAGAACTCAAGAGCCTCTTGATGAAAGTGAAAGAGGAGAGTGAAATAGCTGGCTTAAAATCCAATATTCAGAAAACTAAGGTCATGGCATCATCCCATCAGTTCAGTTCAGTTCAGTTGCTCAATCATGTCCGACTCTTTGAAACCCCATGATTCTCAGCACGACAGGCCACCCTATCCATCACCAATGCCTGGAGTTCACTCAAACTCATATGCATCCAGTCGGTGATGCCATCCAGCCATCTCATCCTCTGTCATCTCCTTCTCCTCCTGCTCACAATTCTTCCCAGCATCAGGGTGTCTTCCAATGAGTCAACTCTTCACATGAGGTGGCCAAAGTATTGGAGTTTCAGCCTCAGCATCAGTCCTTCCAATGAACACCCAGGGCTGATTTCTTTTAGGATGGACTGGTTGTATCTCCTTACAGTCTAAAGAACTCTCAAGAGTCTTCTCCAACACCACAGTTCAAAAGCATCAATTCTTTGACACTCAGCTTTCTTCACAGTCCAACTCTCACATCCACACTTGACCACTGGATAAACCATAGCCTTGACTATATGGACCTTTGTTGGCAAAGTAATGTCTCTGCTTTTGAATATGCTATCTAGGTTGGTCATGACTTTTCTTCCAAGGAGTAAGCGTATTTTAATTTCATGGCTGCAAACACCATCTACAGTAATTTTGGAGCCCCGAAAAATAAAGTCTGACACTGTTTCCCCATCTATTTCCCATAAAGGGATGGGACCAGATGCCATGATCTTAGTTTTGTGAATGCTAAGTTTAAGCCAACTTTTTCACTCTCCTCTTTCACTTTCATCAGGAGGCTTTTTATTTCCTCTTCACTTTCTGCCATAAGGGTGGTGTCATCTGCATATCTGAGGTTATTGATATTTCTCCTGGCAATCTTGATTCAAGCTTGTGTTTCTTCCAGCCCAGCATTTCTCATTATGTACACTGCATAGAAGTTAAATAAGCAGGGTGACAATATACAGCCTTGATGAACTCCTTTTCCTATTTGGAACCAGTCTGTTGTTCCATGTCCAGTTCTAACTGTTGATTCCTGACGTGCATACAAATTTCTCAAGAGGCAGGTCAGATGGTGGGGTATTCTCATCTCTTTTAGAATTTTCCACAGTTTATTGTGATCCACACAGTCAAAGGCTTTGGCATAGTCAGTAAAGCAGAAACAGATGTTTTTCTGGAACTGTCTTGCTGTTTTGATGATCCAGCAGATGTTGGCAATTTGATCTCTGGTTCCTCTGCCTTTTCTAAAACCAGCCTGAAAATCTGGAAGTTCACGGTTCACGTACTGCTGTAGCCTGGCTTGGAGAATTTTGAGCATTACTTTACTAGCATGTGAGATGAGTGCAATTGTGTGGTAGTTTGAGCATTCTTTGCCATTGCCTTTGTTTGGGATTGGAATGAAAACTGACCTTTTCCAGTCCTGTGGCCACTGCTGAGTTTTCCAAATGTGCTGGCATATTGAGTGCAGCACTTTCACAGCATCATCTTTCAGGATTTGAAATAGCTCAACTGGAATTCCATCACCTTTACTAACTTTGTTCATGGTGATGCTTTCTAAGGCCCATTTGACTTCACTTTCCAGGATGTCTGGCTCTAGGTGAATGATCACACCATTGTGATTATCTGGGTCATGAAGATCTTTTTTGTGCAGTTCTTCTGTGTATTCCTGTCACCTCTTCATAATATCTTCTGCTACTGTTAGGTCCATACCATTTCTGTCCTTTATCGAGCTCATCTTTGCATCAAATGTTTCTAATTTTCTTGAAGAGATCTCTAGTTCCCATTGTGTTGTTTTCCTCTATTTCTTTGCATTGATCACCGAGGAAGGCTTTCTTATCTCTCCTTGCTATTTTTTGGAACTCTACATTCAAATGGGAATATCTTTCCTTTTCTCCTTGCTTTTCACTTCTCTTCTTTTCACAGCTATTTGTAAGGCCTCCTCGGACAGCCATTTTGTTTTTTCACATTTCTTTTCCATGGTGATGGTCTTGATCCCTGTCTCCTGTAGAATGTCATGAACCTCCATCCATAGTTCATCAGGCACTCCGTCTATCAGATCTAGTCCCTTAAATCTATTTCTCAGTTCCACTGTATAATCATAAGGGATTTGATTTAGGTCATACCTGAATGGTCTAGTGGTTTCTCCTACTTTCTTCAGTTAAATCTGAATTTGGCAATAAGGAGTTCATGATCTGAGCCACAGTCAGCTCCTCATCTTCTTTTTGCTGACTGTATAGAGCTTCTCCATCTTTGGCTGCAAAGAATATAATCAATCTGATTTCAGTGTTGACCATCTGGTGATGTCCATGTGTAGTCTTCTCGTGTTTTTGGAAGAGGGTGTTTGCTATGAGCAGTGCGTTCTCTTGGCAAAACTCTATTAGCTTTTGCCCTACTTCATTCCATATTTCAAGGCCAAATTTGCCTGTTACTCGTAGTGTTTCTTGACTTCCTACTTTTGCAATTCAGTTCCCTATAATGAAAAGGATATCTTTTTTGGTGTTGGTTCTAAAAGGTCTTTTAGATCTTCATAGAACCGTTCAACCTCAGCTTCTTCAGCATTACTGGTTGGTGCATAGGCTGTGATCTTGAATGGTTTGCCTTCCAAATGAACAGAGATCATTTGTCATTTTTGAGATTGCATCCAAGTACTGTATTTCAGACTCTTGTTCACCGTGATGGCTACTCCATTTCTTCTAAGGGATTCCTGCCCACAGTAGTAGATATAATGGTCATCTGAATTAAATTCACCCATTTCATCACTTCATGGCAAATAGATAGGGAAACTGTGAAAACAGTGCCAGACTTTATTTTTTGGGCTCCAAAATCACTGCTGATGGTGGCTGCAGCCATGAAATTAAAACACACTTGCTCCTTGGAAGAAAAGTTATGACCAACCTAAACAGCATATTAAAAAGCAGAAACATTACTTTGCCAACAAAGGTCTGTCTAGTCAAAGCTATGATTTTTCCAGTAGTCATGTATAGATGTGAGAGTTGGACTATAAAGAAAGCTGAGCACTGAAGAATTGATGATTTTGAAGTGTGGCATTGGAGAAGATCTTGAGAGTCCCTTGGACAACAAGGATATCCAATCAGTTCATCCTAAAGGAAATCAGTCCTGAATATTCACTGGAAGGACAGATGTTAAAGCTGAAACTCCAGTACTTTGGCCATGTGATGTGAAGAACTGACTCATTTCATAAAACCTTGTTGCTGGGCACGATTGAAAGCAGGAGGAGAAGGGGATGACAGCAGATGAGATGGTTGAATGGCATCACCAACTCAATGGACATGAGTTTGAGTAAACTCCTGGGGTTGGTGATGGACAGGGAGGCCTGGTGTGCTGCAGTCCATGGGGTCACAAAAAGTCGGATACGACTAAGTGACTGCACTGAGGTGAACTGAATGCTGTCTTGTTTAGGTTTATTTGAAAGTTTTCTCTCCTTTTTTTTAGAGGAGTTTGATGAGGATGAGGTGTTAATTGTTCCCTGGATATTTGATAGAATTCGTCATCAAAGTCAACTAGTCCTGGAATTTTCTTTGTTGGGGAATTTTGATCTCTGGTTCAGTCTCCTTGCTGGTAATTGGTCTGTTTGGAAATTCTACTCTTCATGATTCAATCTTGGAAAGGTGTTTGTTTATAGGAACTTATTCATTTATTTTACATTGTCCAATTTTTTGGCATATATTTGTTCATAGCAGTCTCTATGATACTTTGTCATTCTATGATCTCACTTTTAACATCTCCTCTTTTATTTCTGATTTTATTAATTTGAGTTCTCTCTCCTGTGAGTCTAGCTAATTATTTGTTAATTTGGTTTATCTTTTCAATGAACCAGGTGTTGGTTTCATTGATTTTTTTTTTCATTGTCTTTTCAGCGTCTATTTAAATTCTATGCTGATCCTTTTCCTACTAACTTTTGGGTTCATTTATTCTTTTTCTGGTTCCTTGAAGTGTAAATTTTGTATTTATTTGAGATTCCTATTCTGAATATTTTTAACTTCACTATTTTACATAATGAAAGTCTAAAGTCTGACTGGTTCTAAGTTCCAGGGAAGAAAATGTTAATAGAATCTGTCTAAAAATGAAACAATGTCTTCAAATGCACTAATTTTTGCATGCAAATATGTAAACATCCATTTAAAATGACAACATTATGCTCTCTAGAAATTAGTAAGATGAGGTACCTGGATTTTTATAATCTTTCATATTTTATTGATTGATTTTCTCTGAGAAAACAAGGAAGGTAAAATGATTATAATTTAAAAAAAAGTAGTTATGTACATACAAAGAAAAATATGTCAACCTAATCAGAAAAACTTAACATATATTTATTTGAAAGTCTGTGATTTGTTGTCTTGCCAGCAATAAGCATTATTACTGATTAAATGTATTTCTTAAATCAATGAGCTAAGATTTAAAGTAGCTAAGATCAAATTAAATCCTACCTCCTAATGTGCTGAATTGTCATCAGTAATGAAGTTACTTAAATTTACAAATATTAACCTGTGAAAGAAGGACATGAATGAATTCCTCTTAGTCTGCTCTTATTTGAAAATACATAATGATAAGACATTCTTCTGGGTAATAAAAGCAGCAAAAAGAAAGGAAAGGTTATTAATCAAAATGTGAATTATTGTACCCTAATTACTAATTATTTCTAGTGTTGACCTAATTAGTGAAAAAGTTTCAGCTTATAAGTAATATAAGTAGTCATTATATTATATGATATGCTATTTCTACATTTAATTTTTTCTTTTTCATTTAAAAAACTGGCAATATTTTAAACTGCTTAAAGCTGTCTATACCATATATGACTTTACTGTCTTTTTCAAATATGTCTTGGACTGATATTAATGCTGCATCTTCATGGTAGTCTCATAGTTGATCATGCAACTGAAAATGAGATGGCAGTCTGAGAGTGTTAAACAGTTTTAGTAGCTCTTTTTTGTTTGTTTGTTTTCTTTTTTTCCAAATTAAAGTTTTAGTAAACTTACATACAGTCAGCAAAAACAAGACTAGGAGCTGACTGTGGCTCAGATCATGAACTCCTTATTGCCAAATTCAGACTGAAATTGAAGAAAATGGAGAAAACCACCAGACCATTTAGGTATGATTTAAATCAAATCCCTTATGACTATACAGTGGAAGTGAGAAATAGAATTAAGGGACTAGATTTGATAGACAGAGTGCCTGATGAACTAGGGACAGAGGTTCATGACATTGTACAGGAGACAGAGAGCAAGACCATGCCCAAGAAAATGAAATCCAAAAAAACAAAATGGCTGTATAAGGAGGTCTTATAAATAGCTGTGAAAAGACTGGAAGCAAAAAGGAAAGGAGAAAAGGAAAGATATAACCATTTGAATGCAGAGTTCCAAAGAATAGCAAGGTGAGATAAGAAAGCCTTCCTCAGCAATCAATGCAAAGAAATAGAGGAAAACAATAGAATAGGAAAGACTAGAGATCTCTTCAAGAAAATTAGAGATACCAAGGGAACATTTCATGCAAAGATGGGCTCAATAAAGGACAGAAATGTTATGGACCTAACAGAAGCAGAAGATATTAAGAAGAGATGGCAAGAATACACTGTACAAAAAGATCTTCACAACCCAGATAATCACGATGATTAATCGCACCTAGAGCCAGACATCCTGGAATGTGAAGTCAAGTGGGCCTTAGGAAGCATCAGTATGAACAAAGCTAGTGGAGGTGATGGAATTCCAGTTGAGATATTTCAAATCCTGAAAGATGATGCTGTGAAAGTGCTGCACTCAATATGCCAGCAAATATGGAAAACTCAGCAGTAGCCACAGGACTGGAAAAGGTCAGTTTTCATTCCAATCCCAAAGAAAAGAAAGGCCAAAGAATGCTCGTAGTACCACACAATGGCACCCATCTCACACGCTAGTAAAATAATGCTTAATTCTCCAAGCCAAACTTCAGCAATACATGAACCGTGAACTTCCAGATGTTCAAGCTTGTTTTAGAAAAGGCAGAGGAACCAGAGATCAAATTGCCAACATCTGCTGGATCATCAAAAAAGTAAGAGAGTTCCAGAAAATCATCTATTTCTGCTTTATTGACTATTCCAAAGCCTTTGACTGTGTGAATCACAATAAACTGTGGAAAATTCTGAAAGAGATGGGAATACCCCACCACCTGACCTGCCTCTTGAGAAACCTGTATGCAGGTCAGGAAGCAACAATTAGAACTGGACGTGGAACAACAGACTGGTTCCAAATAGGAAAAGGAGTACGTCAAGGCTGTGTATTGTAACCTTGCTTATTTAACTTACATGCAGTGTACATCATGAGAAATGCTAGGCTAGAGGAAGCACAAGCTTGAATAAAGCTTGCTGGGAGAAATATCAATATCAGATATGCAGATGACACCACTTTTATGGCAGAAAGTGAAGAAGAACTAAAAAGCCTCTTGATGAAAGTGAAAGAGAAGAGTGAAAATTTTGGCTTCAGTTCAGTTCAGTTCAGTTGCTCAGTCGTGTCCGACTCTTTGCAACCCCATGAATTGCAGCACGCCAGGCCTCCCTGTCCATCACCAACTCCTGGAGTTCACTCAAACTCTCATCCATCGAGTCGGTGATGCCATCCTGCCATCTCATCCTCTGTTGTCCCCTTCTCCTGCCCCCAATCCCTCACAGCATGAGAGTCTTTTCCAATGAGTCAACTCTTCACATGAGGTGGCCAAAGTATTGGAGTTTCAGCTTTAGCATCATTCCTTCCAAAGAAATCCCAGGGCTGATCTCCTTTAGAATGGACTGGTTGGATCTCCTTGCAGCCCAAGGGACTCTCAAGAGTCTTCTCCAACATCACAGTTCAAAAGCATCAATTCTTTGGTGCTCAGCTTTCTTCACAGTCCATCTCTCACATCCATAATGAACACTGGAAAGGCCATAGCCTTGAATAGATGGACCTTTGTTGGCAAAGTAATGTCTGCTTTTCAATATGCTATATAGGTTGGTCATAACTTTCCCTAGTTCAACATTCAGAAAACTAAGGTCATGGCATCTGGTCCCATCACTTCATGGCAGGTAGATGGGGAAACAGTGGAAACAGTGGCTGACTTTATTTTTCTGGGCTCCAAAATCACTGTAGATGGCAACTGAAGCCATGAAATTAAAAGACACTCTTTGGAAGTAATATTATGACCAACCTATACAGCATATTAAAAAGCAGAAACATTACTTTGACCCCAAAGGTCCATCTAGTCAAGGATATGGTTTTTCCATTGGTCATGTATGGATGTGAGACTTGGACTATAAAGAAAGCTGAGCACTGAAGAATTGATGTTTTTGAACTGTGCTTTGGAGAAGATCCTTGAGAGTCCCTTGTACTGCAAAGAAATCTAACCAGTCCATTTTCTTTTTTTTTTTAATTTTTTTTATTTTTAAACTTTACATAATTGTATTAGTTTTGCCAAATATCAAAATGAATCCGCCACAGGTATACATGTGTTCCCCATCCTGAACCCTCCTCCCTCCTTCCTCCCCATTCCATCCCTCTGGGTCATCCCAGTGCACCAGCCCCAAGCATCCAGTATCGTGCATCGAACCTGGATTGGCAACTCGTTTCATACATGATATTTTACATGTTTCAATGCCATTCTCCCACATCTTCCCACCCTCTCCCTCTCTCACAGAGTCCATAAGACCGTTCTATACATCAGTGTCTCTTTTGCTGTCTCGTACACAGGGTTATTGTTACCAGTCCATCTTAAAGGACATCAGTCCTGGGTGTTCATTGGAAGGACTGATGTTGATCCTGAAACTCCAATGCTTTGATCACCTGATGTGAAGAGCTGACTCATTTGAAAAGACCCTGAATCTGGGAAAGATTGAGGGCAAGAGGAGAAGGGGACGACAGAGGATGAGATGGTTGGATGGCATCATCTACTCGTTGGACATGGTTTTGGGTGGACTCTGGGAATGGGTGATGGATGGGAAGGCCTGGCATGCTGCAGTTCATGGGGTTGCAAAAAGTCAAACTCGAATGAGTGACTGTACTGAATTGTACTGATATCAATCTGTACCCGTTGTTCTGCCTGTCATCTCTTTTACTTAATATTTGATCTAAATTTTATTTGTTTAATAACTCAGTAGATGCTGTGAGTTAGAGATTATGTTATTTCCATTCTGAGTTTAAAATAAAAAAAGTGATAAATGGGCTATATTTACTAACATTACTATCACCAATAATTTGTAAATCTAAACTGTCTAATATTGAGTCCTGCAAGGACTTTATTCCTCAGCCACCTTTCTTTGCCTGTATGTACAAGATTTAGAAGATGAATGGTGTTGTTTACTTGGTGCCCTTCAGGGGAAATTAAATATTTATTCAAAGTATGTTTTTTCCCCTGATAACAAAACCAATAAACAAGTGCTTTGATTAATGAATATTAGCACTTCTTATTGTAAGATGTATGGATTCCTTATAGCTTGAAGGCAATTTTAAGCACAGTTTTATGGGAAAAGAAGTGGCATTTATTCTAGCTTTGAGGATTTAAGAAAATGTTTCTGGGACAGGAGTAAAGAAAGTTGTATTCTTGACCCCGCACTTAAACATCTTTTGGCTAAATCACCTTAGTAAGTCACTCTGTCCCTAATCTCAATTTTCTTTTTTCATTTCAAAATTGAAATTAAAGTAATGCTTAATGTATTCATATATAACATATCTTGGCACTGTAGAATTCAAGGAAAAAATATTCTTATACTACAGATAAATACTTGTGTGCAAAGTTGCTTCAGTTGTGTCTGATTCTTGATGATCCTATTGACTGTCACCCACCAGGCTCCTCAGTTCATGGGATTCTCCAGGTAAGAATACTAGAGCAAGTTGCCATGCCCTCCTCCAGGGACAAATAACTACATATAACATATTATACTTAAGACAGAAAATAAACTGTGTTGAATAAATGGTTTTGCCTGTAAACTCTTTCATGCTTTTAGTATTGCTTATTTTCCCTCACTTTGACTTATATTCTACTTAGGCACTTGTAACTTAATATCTTTCGTAGACATCTTTGAATTATTTTCAAATGTTTAGGTGAGAGACTATATGTCAATTATAAGAGCTTTGAGGAAGAAACTATTTATTATTTTTTAAAATTATTATTCATCATCATTATTTACTCATCAATTTTATAAACAATATTTTCAGAATTTCTAAAGTAAATACAATTCAAATCTTACATCTACTGCTTAATGACAAATGTGATCTTGAGCAAGTTATATATCAATTCTTTTGCTTCATTTATTGTTTTATAAAACAAGAGTAATACCAATGTTTTAAGGTTGTGTGAAGATGAAAAGACAACAGTTGCCATATGTAACTCTTCCAGAGTTCCCTGAATTAGTATGAGGGTACTTTCCATTATACATATTCATGAGTTTCTTTCAACTCCAAATCATTAAGGAGAAGGTACGATAAAGGATGTTTCCTTCATTAAATCAGCTGTAAGACCAAAAACTTTCTAACTTATTGACCTGTTTATTTTAAATATTATGGAGATAAACAGAAAAATATTGAGATAAGGGTAGATTAACCATATTCTTCCATATAACAGAAGAGGTATAGATTAAAAAGTAGAGATTTGTTTTTCTCAAAAAATTTCTACTATCAAGTTTTTTTTGTTAGTTTATTTTAAAATTTGAAGTCCAAACTTTTATGTCAATAAAATATTCAATCTCAGAGTAGATTAACAAAAGAAATATTTTTATCTACAGTTTTTACTGTAAATTCTTTAGAAAAATTGTAACTATCTTTTCCATGGTTCAAAGCTTTATTAAATGATATTATTTGGGTCTCAAAAATGTACCCCATTTGGCTAAAATACCCAAGGGAGAATAAATTTTGTAATAGATGTATAAAACTGGAGGCAACTCAATTTTATCTGGGATTCTTGGCAGTGAATGGGATTTTTAATAGACTCTTTGCTTTTACATCTGCATATCATTTAGTTAAGTCAAAAATGTCAAATGCAGTCTTATATTCCACAATTTATTAATATTAGTTTTGCTTTGAAAAACTATTTATACACATCCTACTAGCAAAGTTATTCAGATGAGGAGTTATTCTTAAAGAATATTTTAAAAGTATAAAATCCATTATATTAAATAAAATGTAATTGTCTTTGCTCCACCTGTCATAAAAAATATACTATAGACTATATTAAACACCATAAATTTATTTTCCCACAGTTCTTGAGGTTGAGATATCTGAGATCAAGGTGCTGGCCAATTCAGCTCCTGGTGAGAATTCTTTCTTGTTTGCAGAGTGCTGCTTTCTCACTGTATCCTTACATGTTGGAGAAAGAGCTCTGGTGCCTTTTCTTTTTCTTGTGGGGTACCAGCCCTTTAGATTAGAGTCCTGACCTTATATCCTCATCCACCCTTATCACCTCTTCTCCAAATACAGTCCAATCACATGAGTGTTAGGACCTCAACACATGAATTACCAAGAGGTGGTAGAGTGGGCACAAACATTCAGTCCATTAGAGATTTCAGTAATCCATTGTGATTCTAAATACTATTAAAGTGTGTCAGTTTATATCTGTATATTTGAACACTTTGGGTTTCATTTTTATTTCATCAGTTATTTACTTAGTTTTGATTATCCAGGCTCTATCCTAATGTGAGGAGAAGGAAATGGCAACCCATTCCAGTATTCTTCCCTGGAGAAGTCCATGGACAGAGGAGCCTGGAAGGCTACACAATCCATGGGATGGCCAAAAGTCAGAAAAAACTGAGCAACTAACATACATATCCTCATGTGAGAGAACTGAGATTAGTTAATTCCATCTCCAGGAACTCCTGGTGAACATTGTTACAAGATGAAAATGCGAATGTTTCAGTCAGAACACAGATTGGCATCTGCACTATTCATTGAGCAGAGTTGGCTTTGAACCGCTAAAGAGAAGTGGAGAAGTAGGAGGAAGAGGAAATAGCATTTTCAGAGATAAAGATAGTGATGGTGCAATAAGGAAAACCTAACTAATTTGTGATGACTGTGGAAAAATGATGAAAAATGTTGCTAAGAAAATATGGCAGGACAATTTGATGAAAAGAGTTATCTACCAAGTTTTTGCATTTTCTCTTTTTAACAGGAGTTGTGGAAAACCATTTATCTTGGAATCTAGTAATAAATGTACCTAAACAAAAGAATTGTTCTAGTGTTTTTATAACTGATCATTCACTTTAAAAGTTATCATAGTAATTAAAAGGTGATGAGGTATAATGGGTCTAATATACCATCTGTGAGTAAAATTTTTAATTAACTGACCATCAGATTTTTCTGTTGCTAGGAACATAGTAAGATTAAGACTAGAGTGAGTATAACAACAATTTTATTAATTCTGAAAAATATGAAATTTATTGAGCTGAATTTTTATGTGTAAGGCAGAGTGCTCAGTGAATTACATATATTTTCTCCTTCCAGCCTTACCATAACTATACAAAAGAGATATAGTTATCTCCATTGAACAGATGGGAAATTTAAATCTCAATGAGATTCAAGAATTTAACCAAGTTCTCTCAGCTAATAAGTAAGATTCCAGTCATATCTATCTGACTTAAAAGTCCCTTCATTTTCCATTACTCTACCTTCCTCCTCTTGAGAAAGGCACTTAGGTTATTTCGACTTGCATCCCTTAATTGATTGAGGATTATAACTCTGACACCCTTAGTGGAGAGACATCTGTAGCACCAGTCTGGACATTTCAAAGAGTGTCAGTGAAAAGAGTTGGTTCTGAAGATATAAGCTGCAGTGTTGTCTTTAATCTTGCGAGGAAGCAATGATAATGAGCTACTCATGAGCCTTCAGGTTCTTTCTTACTTTCATACTGTGATTTCTATTTAGGTAAAATAAAGAGAATTAATTTTCTAACATACAACTTGATCTTTTTAAATATAAGATAGTTTGTTCCAAAGCAGTGTACTATTATTATCAATGTGAATGATATCTTACATTTAAAAAGGTATGTTATGACTCAGTATCCATAAATACTATTAATATTCAGTTTGTAAGTTATTTGTGGAAATTGCATAAAAATTAAAACTTTATTGCAAATACATCAGCCTTTTTTCAGCATCTTTGTATGTTTTAGAATATATGAAACTTATCAAGTTCAGTGTTTGGAGACTGTGATAGACACAAGCTTTTTGAGAACAGGTGAAGTGTGTGACTTGCTCTCTAGGCAATCACAATTGCTACTCACTAAATATATCACATAACTCTATTGTAAACATTTCCCCAGAATTTAATATTATTTGTCTTCTATGTTGTTGTTCTTATTTGCTTCACTGTCATTTCCAGGAAGGAAGAGATTTCTGTCTGTTATGTTCCACTTCTATATTTCCTACAGTAGTTCCCAGGAAGTTTTTGGTGCTCAATATGCATCTTTGTTGGGTAAATTATTTGTTTGGCTTTCCTATCTAATATTAATAGAATGCTTAATAGTATACTCTATGAGATCAGAGCAATTGCCATCTATAATATTTACTTCTGTGTTAAATGCATGTAGAGCAACATTTAGAACATCACAAAGGATAATCAAAATATATTCAATAAATATATACTGTTTAATAATAATTACAGTATTTATATGACATTTTACATATTAGTATACTGAAACATGGGCTTCTCTGGTTGCTGGCAACCCACCCCAATATTCTTGCCTGGGAAATCTTATGGACAGGGCCTGGCGGGCTACAGTCCATGGGGTTGCAAAGAGTCCGACATGACTTAGCAGCTAAACAACAACAATAACAATATTGAAATATACAGTTTTGCCAGTATGTTCCCATAAAGGGCTATTTCATATAATCCTTGTACAAAGTTTGCTTTAATCTGAGTCATTTCTTACAGGAATCCAGTAAGGAAATTATTACTAATAAGGGAAAACGATAGACTATGATAGCTTTGGTAGATGAAAGAGCAGACTTGAGAGCAATTAATCTTGGGAAAGCAAGACTTGTTAAGTGTAGAAAGATATTGTTATTTCTTTTTTCTTTGTTGAGTATAATCTGGATTCATCTTCTATAATCATAACCCTGAAATGGCTCTTGAACTTTTCATGAAGCTGCTTCATTACATATCAGGTGTAGCTTTACCTATTTATACACAAATGGAGAAGCTCTATACAGTCAGCAAAAACAAGACCAGGAGCTGACTGTGGCTCAGACCATGAACTCCTTATTGCCATATTCAGACTTAAATTGAAGAAAGTAGGGAAAACCACTAGACCATTCAGGTATGACCTAAATCAAATCCCTTATGATTATACAGTGGAAGTGAGAAATAGATTTAAGGGCCTAGATCTGATAGATAGAGTGCCTGATGAACTATGGAATGAGGTTCGTGACATTGTACAGGAGACAGGGATCAAGACCATCTCCATGGAAAAGAAATGCAAAAAAGCAAAATGGCTATCTGGGGAGGCCTTACAAATAGCTGTGAAAAGAAGAGAAGTGAAAAGCAAGGAGAAAAGGAAAGATATAAACATTTGAATGCAGAGTTCCAAAGAATAGCAAGAAGAGATAAGAAAGCCTTCCTCAGCGATCATTGCAAAGAAACAGAGGAAAACAACAGAAAAACTAGGGATCGCTTCAAAAAAATCAGAGATACCAAAGGAACATTTCATGCAAAGATGGGCTCGATAAAGGACAGAAATGGTATGGACCTAACAGAAGAAGAAGATATTAAGAAGAGATGGCAAGAATACACAGAAGAACTGTGCAAAAAAGATCTTCATGACCCAGATAATCATGATGGTGTAATCACTGACCTAGAGCCAGATATCCTGGAATGTGAAGTAAAGTGGGCCTTAGAAAGCGTCACTACGAACAAAGCTAGTGGAAGTGATGGAACTCCAGTTGAGCTATTCCAAATCCTGAAAGATGATGCTGTGAAAGTGCTGCACTCAATATGCCAGCACATTTGGAAAACTCAGCAGTGGCCACAGGACTGGAAAAGGTCAGTTTTCATGCCAATCCCAAAGAAAGGCAATGCCAAAGAATGCTTAAACTACCGCACAATTGCACTCATCTCACATGCTAGTAAAGTAATGCTCAAAATTCTCTAAGCCAGGCTTCAGCAATATGTGAACCGTGAACTTCCTGATGTTCAAGCTGGTTTTAGAAAAGGCAGAGGAACCAGAGATCAAATTGCCAACATCCACTGGATCATGGAAAAAGCAAGAGAGTTCCAGAAAAGAATCTATTTCTGCTTTATTGACTATGCCAAAGCCTTTGACTATATGGATCACAATAAACTGTGGAAAATTCTGAAAGAGATGGGAATACCAGACCACCTGATCTGCTTCTTTAGAAATTTGTATGCAGGTCAGGAAGCAACAGTTAGAACTGGACATGGAACAACAGACTGGTTCCAAATAGGAAAAGGAGTACGTCAAGGCTGTATATTGTCACCCTGCTTATTTAACTTCTATGCAGAGTACATCATGAGAAACACTGGGCTGGAAGAAGCACAAGGTGGAATCAAGATTGCCGGGAGAAATATCAATAACCTCAGATATGCAGATGACACCACCCTTATGGCAGAAAGTGAAGAAGAACTAAAAAGCCTCTTGATGAAAGTGAAAGTGGAGAGTGAAAAAGTTGGCTTCAAGCTCAACATTCAGAAAACGAAGATCATGAGATCATGGCATCCAGTTCCATCACTTCATGGGAAATAGATAGGGAAACAGTGTCAGACTTTCTTTTTCTGGGCTCCAAAATCACTACAGATTGTGACTGCAGCCATGAAATTAAAAGACACTTACTCTTTGGAAGGAAATTATGACCAACCTAGATAGCATATTCAAAAGCAGAGACATTACTTTGCCAATAAAGGTCCATCTAGTCAAGGCTATGGTTTTTCCTGTGGTCATGTATGGATGTGAGAGTTGGACTGTGAAGAAGGCTGAGCGCCGAAGAATTGATGCTTTTGAACTGTGGTGTTGGAGAAGACCCTTGAGAGTCACTTGGACTGCAAGGAGATCCAACCAGTCCATTCTGAAGGACATCAGCCCTGGGATTTTTTTGGAAGGAATGATGCTAAAGCTGAAACTCCAGTACTTTGACCACCTCATGCGAAGAGTTGACTCATTGGAAAAGACTCTGATGCTGGGAAGGATTGGGGGCAAGAGGAGAAGGGGACGACAGAGGATGAGATGGCTGGATGGCATCACTGACTCAATGGACGTGAGTCTCAGTGAACTCCGGGTGTTGGTGTTGGACAGGGAGGCCTGGCGTGCTGCGATTCATGGGGTCGCAAAGAGTCGGACACGACTGAGCAACTGATTTTATCTGATCTCGTCTTACTTCTACTCATTAGTCAATGACGAACCATGTTAATCAACTTTCTTAGTTTAAAACCCTGGAATCCACTTTGATTGTCTTTTTTCTCACCCTTATCCTTTCTACCAGTGAGTACTTTCAGCACAGCTCCACCTGTGTGTTCACCATCTCCTGTATTACCACTTAGCACAAACCAGCTCTATCTCTCACTTTAATAAAATCTTTCATTCATGAAATCATATTGCTCAGAAAGTAGTAAGATATAATCTTAGTCTTGAAAATAATTTACAAAAGTGAATTAATACAAATAATAAATAATCTTGCCTCTTTCCTTTCTTTGTAGAATATGAATTATTTATCAGATTTTTAGTATTGTTGTAGTTTACTTAGTCTTGTTTGAGTCTTTGTGACCTCATGGACTGTAGCCCACCAGGCTCCTCTCTCCATGGGATTTCCCAGGCAAGAATACTGGAGTGAGTTGCTGTTTCCTCCTCCAGGGGATCTTCCCAGTCCAGGGATTGAACCTATGTCTCTAGCAGGGGGATTGTCAACTGCTGAGCCACCATGAAAGCCAGGTACACAAATTAAAATAATGTGGCTTCATGGTGTTTATACATTTAAACAAAATGGATATAAGGGATATTGTTATGAAGAAATCTAAGTAATCATTTATTGATTTATAAGTTAAAAATAAGAAAGTACACATTTTATAATCACCCATGTAGTGTGAAGATAGACTAGATTTTTAATGATGATCTTAAATGCATGCTAGTTTAGAAAACAACTATAATAAATATGACAGATACATTGAATAGTTCTTACTGCTGATATTTGAAGGCTATGTATGTAAACCCCAAGCTGAAGGCAAAAATAAGTACTAAGGGGAGAAAAAACACTAACATAGTGTAATTAATTACTATCAATTAGGCATATTTTAAATGGTGTATTTGGTTGAATCAAAGTAACCTGATATAATAAATGCTTCTTGATTTTTTTAGGACACATGGATTGTCATCATCATGATTTTAAATGTAGAGTTTAATGGTTCCAATTATAAACAAAAAGAAACCAAATTGAAGGAAACTGAACTATGAGTCATTAATGTATGTATTATGACAGAATTATAGTCTACACTGCTTATGAATGTATTTTATATTTGAAAAATACTTAGACAATGCTTAGATTTCATTGCTTAATCAATACATTCTACCATAAAGATTATTACAATGTTTCATTATGACTACAGTGAAATTTTGCTTATAAGAAACCATTTTAATGCTTTAATATGTGGAATAATTCTTAAACATTGCAAAATTTAGTATTTTTCTCATTAAAACATATATAAGATGTGTAAAAATGTGTATTCAAAAATTACATTGTATTTCTTATATAAACATCTGTAATAAAATGAAAAATAAAAAATAAATAGTTGGCACTTGTCCTCAGTGCTTAAAAAAGCTTTGAAATACTTTGGAATTTTCTGAGTGACAGGGGTATAGAAGCATCTCTTTTTTTATATTTATAATAAGCCCTTTTTATCCATAAAGGGCTTCTCAGGTGGTACAGTGGTAAAGAATCCACCTGCAATGCAGGAGACATTGGAGATGCAGGTTTGATTCCTGAGTTGGTAAAATCCCCTGGAGAAGGAAATGGCAACCCACTCCAGTATCCTTGCTTGGAGAATTGCATGGACAGAGGAGCCTGGTGGGCTATAGTCTTTGGGTCATTAGCAGTCAGACATGACTAAGCAACGGAGCATGCATGAATTTCATCCGTACTTGAGTTTATGGAATAAGATGACAGAATCTTAGGGCCCTCTGGATAGTTTCAGAATAAATGCTGGTCTCCAGAAAGATGAAGGCATAAGGGTTATAAGTTTCAGCCCCACCACAGAACTGTGGGTGAGTGTGAGAGAGAACTGGAGGTTGAGTTAATCACCAACTACCACCTATTTAATTAATCATACCTATGTAATTGCATTTTTATACTGTTCATGTGGTTCTCATGGCAAGTATACTGGGGTGGTTTGCATTCCGTCCTCCAATGGATCATGTTTGATCAGAACTCTCTACTATGAACCGTCCATCTTGGGTGGCCCTGCATGGCATGGCTCATAGCTTCATTGAGTTACACAAGCCCCTTTGCCATGACGAGAGGTGGTAAGACCAGACATTCTGGAGTGTGAAGTCAAATGGGTCTTAGGAAGCACTCCTGTCAATAAAACTAGTGAAGGCAATGAAATTTGAGCAGAGCTATTTAAAATCTTAAAAGATGATGATATTAAAGTGCTGCACTCAATATATCAGCAAATATTGAAAATCCAGCAGTGGCCACAGGACTGGAAAATGTCAATCCTCATCCCAGTTCCCAAGATGGGCACAAGAATTTTCAAACCACCATACAGTTCTCCTCATCTCCCATATTAGTAAGGTTATGCTCAAAATTCTGCATGCTGGGCTTCAGCATTAAGTGAACTGAGAACTTCCAGATGTCCAAGCTGGGTTTAGTAAAGGCAGTGGAAACAGAGATCAAATTGCCAACATTTGCTGAATCATAGAGAAAGAAAGGGGATTGCAGGAAAAAAAAAATCTACCTCTGTTTCATTGATTATGCTAAAGCTGATGACTGTGTGGATCATAACAAACTGTGGGAAATTCTTAAAGAGAGGGGAATACCAGATCATCTTACCTGTCTCTTGAGAAACCTATATGAGGCTCAAGAAGCAATAGTTAGAACCCTGTATGGAATAACAGATTGGTTCAGCATTGAAAAAGGAGTATGGCAAGGCTGTTTATTGTCACCCTTTTATTTAACTTATATGCAGAACACATCATGACAAATGCCAGGCTGGATAAGTTATAAGCTGGAATCAAGATTTCTGGGAGAAATATCAACAGTCTCAGATATGCAGATGATATCACTCTAATGGCAGAAAGGAAAAAGGAACTAAAGAACCTCTTAATGAGAGGACTTCCCTGGTGGCTCAGGTGGTCTGCCTACAATGTGGGAGACCCAGGTTCAATCCCTGAGTCAGGAAGATCCTCTGGGGAAGGAAATGGCAACCCACTCCAGTACTCTTGCCTGGAAAATCCAATGGCCAGAGGAGCACGGTAGGCTACAGTCCATGGGGTTGCAGAGTCAGACGTGACTGAGTGACTTCACTTAATGAGGGTGAAGGAGGAGAGTAAAAAAGATGGCTTAAAACTAAATACTAAAACAGCTAAGATCATGGCATCCAGTTGCATCACTCATGGCAAATAGAAGGGAAAAGTTGGAAGCAGTGACAAATTTCCTTTTCTTGGGCTCTAAAATCATTGTGGATGGTAACTGCAATCATGAAATTAGAAGTTGATTGCTTCTTGGCAGGAAAGCTCTGACAAACCTAGACAGTGTGTTAAAAAGCAAAGACATCGCTTTACCAAAAAAGGTCCATTTTGTCAAGGCTATGGTCTTCCCAGTAGTCACATATGGTTGTGGGATCTGGACAATAAAGAAGGCATAGTGCTGAAGAATTGATGATTTCAAGCTGTGGTGCCAGAGGAGAGTCTTAAGAGTCCCTTGGACAGCAAGGAGATCAAACTACTCAATCTTAAAGGAAATCAACCCAGAAGACTCATTGGAAGGAACAAGGCTGAAGCTGAAGTTCCAATACTTTGGCCACCTGATGTGAACAGCCAACTCACTGGAAAAGACCCTAATGCTGGGAAAGATTAATGGCAGTAGGAGACTCGGGCAACAGAGGATGAGATGTTTGGATGGCATCACCAATGCAATGGACATATATTTGAGCAAAATCCTGGAAATGGTGAGGGACAGGGAGGCCTGGTGTGCTGTGGTCCATGGTGTTTCGAAGAGTCAGACACAACTTGGCAACTGAAAAACAGTCTATGTAACTAAACCTCCTGGTTGGTGAATACACTGAGATGCTAAGAGGTGATGTGCCTAGAGAAAGCATGAAAAAACCCTTGCCCTTCCCTCTTACTTTGTATCCCTTCCACTTGGCTGTTTCTGAGTATTAACTATCTTTGATAATAAATTATTAATAGTAAGTAAAGCATTTTCCTGAGTTCTGTGAATCATTCTAGCAAATATCAAACTGATTTATAGCAGTCAGTCAGAAATATGGGAGGCCTAAAACTTGTGATTGGCATCTGAAGTGTGTGTGTGTTTGTGGGGGGGAGGGGGGGGTGTAGCTTTGTGAGACTGATCCCTTAACCTATGGAGTGTTAACTCCAGGTAATTAATGTCAGTATTGAGTTGAATTGTAGGACACTCATTTGGTGTCCAGAAAGTTGGGGAATTTGTTGGGTGATGAAAAAATCCACACATTTGTGTCAAAAATGTGAATAAATACAGTTTGTAGCATCCACAGTATATTAATGTAAACATTGTACTTTTATCAGTTAGATGTGGAGCACTGTTTTTGCTATTTAAGATATTCCAAGTGGAAAAGAAAGCCTTGGTTCAAGGAATTATTAAAAAAACATATTTTTAAAAAGTGTCTCAGAAGGCCAAATATCTAGTCCAAAAAAGCTTCAACTAACTTATTAGAAGAAATGTTTAGTCTGTCTAGCATTAGACTACAAAAAAGTCAAGCTTATATGGACACATTTTAGCATGCCCACTGAAGTACATATGTAATAATTGCAAAATTACTAAATCATTATCTAGTCTCCTTTTAGCATAAATTGATTCATACCTTGATCAAATATATGACTGTTAGTTTCCAAGTCCAGGACAGTCATCTTTAAATCTCTTGAGAAAAAAATTGATGAATATTCAGAAGTCACTATGTGAATTAAGGAACAAAGTTAAAAATAAAAATAACTTATTTTAACATTATTTGAAGGAGAATATCAATCTTTTTTTAGCTTAACTCAGTTGTATTATTGAGAAGTAAAACCTTTTGTAATCAAATGTTTTCAAAATCAACTTATGAGTGTTACTAATATTATTTGATTATAATGATAGACATTTTATAAAAAATATGACAAAGTACAAACAATAAAACCAAAGGAACATAAACACTTATTCAAAACCTAAGAAACGATACCTTGAGTTTATAATTAAAGCAGTATTTCAAATCAATGGGGAAAGGATAAATGCTTTAATAAATGGCCTGGAAAATTGGCTATAAACTTGAGAAAAGAGCTTAACTCCTTCCACATGCCATGTGAAAACCGAATTTTAAAAGAATTAAAGAGAAATTCAATAAGCTTAAATATAAAAGGAATGAAGTAAATGCAAATATATTGAAAATTTGGGAGTGGGAAATGCTTTCTTAAGTAAAACATAAAATCAGAACTCTTAAAAAAAAAGCAATAATGGAGATGACTATTATCTTATAGCATATATTCACTGAAAAGCTAGTAGAAAAAATGACAGGCTGGAATAAATGTTTATGATGGATATTATTAACAAAAAATAAACTCCATAATATAAAATCTCATTTAATGTTGTACAAAAATAAGTATTAACTCAACTTGCCAATGTGCTAAAGTGATATGAATATATAATACTAAAGTGGAAAACCCATAAATTCTAATACAAATAAAATAATCCACAATTTCACATTTAGTCAGCAATGAAGAGAGACATAGCATCCCAGTGTTTAAATATAAGAAAATCTTTTAAAATTCAATGGTGTTTATTTTTGCCAAGAGTTGGAGCTGAGATTCCGGCAAAACACTCGCCTAACACTGTTGGAGGAAATTTAAAATTAGACAGACTTAAGTAAATATGCATCCCTTTTGCTTCAGCAATTCTGCTTCTAAAATCCATCTAACAGTAATATCGGTACATGCACAGAGATACATGCACATGCATGTTTATTGCAATATTTCTTGTAATCAAGGGGGAAAAACACTGAAAATTCAATTAGAAAAATGGTTAAAGAATTTAGGACATTATCTATGGTGTAAAATATTATGCTGCTTTAAAAAAAATTGATTGAACCTTTATGTTGACACAGAAAGATGTTTATAATGTTTTAAATTTTAAAAGCAAACTGTTGAATCATACATATATTCTTTTTTCATGACATTGAATATAGTTCCCTGTGCTATAGAATAGGACCTGATTGTTTATCTATCCTCTATATATACTAGTTTACACCTGATTTTCCCAATCCCCCTGAACCATATACATAATATGATCCTATCAGTTTAAAATACAAAATGTGTGTGTATATGTGTATATGTATGTGTGTGTGTATGTGTGTGTGTGTGTGTATGTATATATATATATATATATATATATATATATATATATATATATATACACACACACCTCAACCATACAAAAAGGAATGCTTAGATGTATCAAGTTTTATCTCTTGGTTTGGGGCATGAATGATAAGGAGGGGCTTCCCAGTTGGCTCAGTGATAAAGAATTCACCTGCCAATGCAGGAGACACAGGAGATGCTGGTTCAATGCCTCGATGGGGAATGTCCCCTGGAGGAGGAAGTGGCAATTCACTCCAGTGTTCTTGTCTGAACAACCCCATGAATAGAGGAGCCGAGTGGTCTACAGTCTATGAGAGTTGCAGGGTCAGACACTACTGAATGATTGAGCACACACACATATATGAATGGTGAGGATGGGGGAGGTGCTGATGAAAGAGGACTTTCAGATGCTAATAGTATTCTTTATTTTATAATTTAAAAAAGTGTATTTGTTATATATCAATTTTAAGAGTAAAAATGATACACTCCTGTTTTCAGAAATATATTTCATATTCTGTTTTTATTTTAATCAGGGATTCTAATATTTAATTAATATCTTCTTCCAATGAACTTTTTGGTCTTCAACTGTACAACAAATGTTCTGTTAACATTTCAGAACACTTTTATATTTATCCTTCCTGAATATAAATGCTTTGGTATCCAATTTACTAAAAATATAGCTCAGTTTGTGTAAGTAACTGGGAAATCCAAATGAGTAATTTATATATTAATATTACACTTAATGAGTTATTACATCACAGTTAAAAAAAGTTATAGAAAATATGATACTAATTAGGAATTCATTGGCTATGCAAATTTGTAAATTGTTTGCTGTTTCCCTGCAACAAATATCCTGTCATTAACATGGGAAAAATGCTTCTCTATCAAATGTTTTTATTTTCTTCCACTTTATTGGTCATAATACTTTATCATGAACATATTACCTAGTTGGAGCAACATAGTTGACACTTCCTTGTTAGTCAGCCAATTTTCAGCAGACGGTTGTGTGAGTGGAATATCAGAAGGACCAGAAAAATAATATCTAGTGATGCTTGATATCTAGACTGCAAAAATGACCTGAAGCTAGAAAAGCCTATATGCAAGCAAATATTGTTCTGTTAGTATATAGCGCCACCCAGTGTTACAGAATTCTCTATGGAGCACTCTACAGAGGAGGCTCTCGTGCCCAGGTAAAAAGGAATACAAACCACTCTATGTGAGCTTCATATTAATATGTCATTTTAATGTTTTTTAGGGACATTGCACATGCTGACTGATCAAAGAACATTAAGTCAAAAAACAAAAGCAATATGAAAGAAACTGAAATGGTCACTCCAATCTCTATATCCTAGTAATTTTTCTCTTTCTGGATCTTTGTTGCTTGAAAGAGAAAAAGTCCATGAAAATTGTTGCAGTTTTATTAATTCACGGTGTATTTCAAGATACTTTAAGACATTCCAAAAAGATAATTTCAATAGCCATTGTAGATTCACTCATACTTCATGTTTCTGCATGTATGAAATGATAACTTTTGAATTAAATTACAGATGAAAATGAGAATGTATTTTTAGTTTTCTATACTGACTTTTACCACAGGGATTTGATGCTTTAGAGAGATGCTATTGACAATTAAGCAAAACAATTAGAACATAAATATTCATATTCAGGAAGATGTAAAAATAAAACATAATAAAAAAGACATTGCTTCATTACTTATTTGCTATAGTGATAAAGAAAATATAAATTTCCTAAGTCCTCAGAAGTTATATACATTTGATAAGAGTAACTCTATCTTCTAAGGAAAAAGCCCTTCTCATTTTACTTAGTTTCTTGAGTGTTCTTTAATGTGCTGCATCACTTTATCTTGCTGCCTTTAAAAAATTTGTCTCCATTGTTGCCTGAAAATATATACCCATTGCCTTCTCCTAACTCAGGGCTGCTTCTTTGCACAACCTACAGTCACATCACATTTGGGGTTTCTATAAACTCATAAATTTTCCTCTTTTATTCTCTTTTCAGGTTCTCTCCCTATCACTAATATGGCTTTATTGTCCTCCACTTGAAATATTTCATTCAGCACTTAGCAAATGTAACCTGCTTTTGTTCTTCTTGCTGTTACCCTTGTTACCATCATCATCATTATCAATTTTACTCCTCTTTTATTTCTTAGGCCTTGTCTCCTTGTACGTTGACTCCTTCTGTTGTGTGTCTTTCTTGGTTTGCTCTTTTTATTCCCATACCATCATTGTAACCTAGGCCCTTGTTACCTCAAATTGCTATTACAAATTTCTCCTATTTAATCTCTCTGTTGTTTCCATCTTCTTTCAATCCAACCTACACAGAATAAAATTTACACATTAAAAATATTTCTTCTTGTCTTTCCAAACAGATTGCTTAAAGGTAAGAACCATGCCTTTCTGTATATACTGTTGGTACTTGACACTGTGTGTACTTATTTGATCCAGGTAACATCAGGAATAGCTGCGTGACCATGGTGTAACTATGCACTAATACAAAGCAAACCACCGATTATGATTAAAATTCAGTGGTGTTAGGTGGAAAGATTCATGGAATTTACATCCTTTTGTCAGTGGAGGTTTCTCTTTTCAGATGTAAACTTATGTCAGCTTATTCTCAACAAAGTTAGTTTAAAAATTCTTTCATCATATGTCTGTTTTTGTGTGAGTATCACCTTGTTTTGATTATCATAGCTTTGTACTACTGTCTGACGTCTGGGAAGCTTATGCTACTGGTTTTGTCCTTTTCCTTCTAGATTGCTTGGCAATTCTGGGTCTTTTTGGCTCCATACAAGTTTTAGGAATATTTGCTGTAGTTCTGTGAAAAATATCATGTGTAATTTTATAGGTATTGAATTAAATCTGTAAACTGCTTTGAGTAATATGGCATTTTAAAAAATATTAATTCTTCTAATCCAAAAGCATGGGATATCTTTCCATTTCTTTGAATTATCTTCAATTTACTTCATCAGTGTTTTATAGTTCTCAGTGTATAAGTCTTTCACCTCTTTGGTCAGGCTCATTTCTAGGTTTTTTTTTTTCTTTTTTTTTGATGTGATTTTAAATGGGATTTTTATTTATTTATTTTACTTTTCTACTTTCTTTTTTGGGTATTTTGTTGTTAGTGAAAAGAAATGCAACAGATTTCTCTTTTAATAATGTATCCTGCTACCTTGCTGAATTCATTTATCAGTTCTAATAGTTTTTGTCTCCAGGCTTAGGGTTTTCTATATACAGTATCATGTCATTTGCATATAATAACAATTTTATCTCTGAGTGTCCTTTGCTAGATGAATGCATAAGAAGATGTGATTAATTTATACAATGGGATATTACTCAGCCATAAAAATGACATATATCATTTGCAGCAACACGGTTGGGCCCAGATATTATTATACTAAATGAAGTAACTCAGAGAGAGAAAGACACATGTCATACAATATCAGTTTTTTGTGGAATCTAAAAAATATTATGCAGTGAACTTATTTACAAGACAGAAATAAACTCACAGACATAGTAAACAAATATGATTTCCAAAGAGGAAAAGTGGGGGAGGGATAAATTAGGACTTTCAGACTAATAGATATACACTACTATATATACAATAGGTAAATGACAAGGTCTTACTATTTAGCACGGGAAACTATATTCAAAATCTTATAATAATCTACAATAGAAAATAATCTGAAAAATAGCATATATATTACATATATTTAAACCTCTTTGCTGTACAACTGAAACTAACATACTATTGTTAACTAACTATACTTCGGATACTAGAAAAAAAAGTCTTTTACCCTAGCCTGAGTAGAGCAAGAACATAGACCCCACTGAGAGAAATACACTTCCAGGGATCTGGTTAAATAGAAAAGGAAGTATTACACAATCATTAACAAGACTAACAAGTTTAAAAAAAAAAAAAAAGGACAATGGTTAATGATGGAAGACTCAATGTAAGTTTGGCAAGGCAGCCAGGTATATAAAACAGGATCAAATACATACAAAATGGAAACTAGTCATAGTCTGAAGCAAACTCTTAATTCAACTATTCTAGATCTATTCCCTGTTTCGGGATAAGAAAGAAAGAGAAGTTGTTATTAAAGTATATTTTATAGTTATTTATAGATTTTATGCAGTAAAATTTAGATATTTTAAAAACTGGGTTTAATCTCTTTTCTTTTCAATGAACAATTTTATTGTCTTTACTCACCCATAGCTAAATATTTTTTACAGTATCTAGATATCTGGAAAAGATGGATATTGCCTGATATTTAGGGTTGAAGCTTTGGTGTCTAGATGAAAGGGAAATATATGCTGATGAGGAACATAAGCAATAGTGAGCTCTCAAGGGGTTTCTGATTAAGATGGCTTTGTGAATTCACATTTTTCCCTTTATTCCAAACATGACATAACTGAAATTTAGAAAATATTTTCATAAGTTGGTAAAAATATTATTAGCATATTAATGTTAAGACCACCTGACCTGCCTCTTGAGAAATCTGTATGCAGGTCAGGAAGCAACAGTTAGAACTGGACATGGAACAACCGACTGGTTCCAAATAGGAAAAGGAGTACATCAAGGCTCTATATTATCACCCTACTTATTTAACTTATATGCAGAGTACATCATAAGAAATGCTGGACTGGAAGAAACACAAGCTGGAATCAAGTTTGCCGGGAGAAATATCAATAACCTCAGCTATGCAGATGACATCACCCTTATGGCAGAAAGTGAAGAGGAACTAAAAATCCTCTTGATGAAAGTAAAAGTGGAGAGTGAAAAAGTTGGCTTAAAGCTCAACATTCAGAAAACGAAGATCATGGCATCCGGTCCCATCACTTCATGGGAATAGATGGGGAAACAGTGGAATCAGTGTCAGACTTTATTTTTTGGGGCTCCAAAATCACTACAGATGGTGACTGCAGCCATGAAATTAAAATACGCTTACTCCTTGGAAGGAAAGTTATGACCAACCTAGATAGCATATTCAAAAGCAGAGACATTACTTTGCCAACAAAGGTTTGTCTAGTTAAGGGTATGGTTTTTCCTGTGGTCATGTATGGATGTGAGAGTTGGACTGTGAAGATGGCTGAGTGCTGACGAATTGATGCTTTTGAACTGTGGTGTTGGAGAAGACTCTTGAGAGTCCCTTGGACTGCAAGGAGATCCAACCAGTTCATTCTGAAGGAGATCAGCCCTGGGATTTCTTTGGAGGGAATGATGCTGAAGCTGAAACTCCAGTACTTTGGCCACCTGATGCAAAGTGTTGACTCATTGGAAAAGACTCTGATGCTGGGAGGGATTGGGGGCAGGAGGAGAAGGGGATGACAGAGGATGAGATGGCTGGATGGCATCACTGACTCGATGGACATGAGTCTGGATGAACTCCGGGAGTTGGTGATGGACAGGGAGGCCTGGCGTGCTGCGATTCATGGGGTCGCCAATAGTCGGACACGACTGAGTGACTGAAGTCAACTGAACTGAATGTTAAGAACTTTAAGTAAGC
The DNA here is from genome assembly GCF_019923935.1 of Bubalus bubalis. Classification (NCBI taxonomy): domain Eukaryota; kingdom Metazoa; phylum Chordata; class Mammalia; order Artiodactyla; family Bovidae; genus Bubalus; species Bubalus bubalis. The sequence goes on along the minus strand of NC_059163.1, from coordinate 39,078,201 downwards.
AGAGGCATCATCACATTTCATCCCATGTGGAGTGAAGATATTGAGTTGGCAGATCACTTGGGACAGAGGAAAAGAACCATCTACTTGATATGGATATGAAGGCTGGAATAAGACTATGCATCCATGCAGGAAAGGAGACCTAAAAAGAATTGAACATTTCTAAGAGCTATCACTTTTATAAAGCTACTCATCTTGAAAGGATGGGGAAAGTGAAGAAATCATTGCAGATGGGGTCTGGGATGAACTGCCTGTTAGCCCAGTGACTGGATCTGAAGTAGCCCTGGGTTGTTGCTGTATGAGAGCTGATATAATTCCTAATTTCAGAATTGGGTCGGGGAGGCCATGTGGAGGCAGATCTAAAACTACTGGACAAAGATAGAGGGTGGAGGGGAGAGAGAGAGGGAGGGAGGAATAGAGGCTTTATATGTGAGCCTTTTGCAAATATTTCAAGCATATGAGGAGTGCAAACACTGAAAAAAATTGACCAGCAAAATCAACAGTTGAGAAATAGGAGGAAAGCGATGAAATGAAAACATTAGAGAACTTTCAAAATGATTTTAAAGTACATTGACTATCTTAAAAAGACAATGGAAAACATATCCCTAAAAACAGTAAGAAACTATAAATCAAAGAATCATGTAAGACTTATTGGATATTAAAATTCAATTGAGATCCTGGATATTAAAATACAGTAACATATAAAAATACAACTTCTTATGGCACTATAACTGTCCTCATAACAAACAGGAAGAATGTACTGAGAAGTTCACATAGAATTCAGCATAGAATAATAAAGAAATTAAAGATGAGGAAGAGAAATTGAGAGTATAGAAAATATACTTAGAACTTAACCATAGCTAATGTGAAAGGAGAGTAGATGGAAAGCTTATCCTAAGTGAAAATGCCTAAGATTTTTTTTTCAGAATTGAAGAATTATCTTAGTCTTCAGATTGAAATACACACAGACTGCTAAAAGGATAAATACAGTTAATCTATATCTACTCTGTTATAGTGATACTACAAAACATAGTAAAGAAAAAACATATTTAAAGCTATAAGAGAGAGAAAAGAAAAACTTATTACACACGAATGACAAATAGTCTGAAAACAAACTTCTTATCAATCAAAATGGATGGCATACAGCAATGAAATATTACATTCAAAAAACTGAGACACACACTATTATTTCTGGATGTCTAAATAGTTAGACTTACCTATTTTAGTTGGCTTCCCTTAAATAAAATAAAACATATTGAAAATAACATTTACTAAAAATTAATCCTTTTATGTAGATTTTAGAAAATACAAAACAATTCTAAAAATCCAATTACACAGCTGTTAAGTCAAGATGCCATTTATTGTTTAGAAATTTCTATAGCCTTAAATGACATATTTAGAGCCATTATTCTAACAGTTTCTGCTAATAAAAAAAAGTAATGGTGAAATTTATTTAAATTATAGTTACAAAAAAAAGAAAGCAATCTTTAGATTCTAACTATTTATTGCTTCGTAACAAAACCATTCCAAACAGACTGGCTTAAAGAAACAATTTATTTTGCTCACAATCTAATATGTAAGAATTTGGAAGATGATTGGTCAGATGGTGTGCCTCTGAATGTAGTATCTGTCACTGGGGCTGCTAAAGCTGAAAAAGCACTTTTAAGATGACCTATGCTTGCATGTTAGGCACCTTGGAGCTCTTTGGACTTGATCTCTCTCTTTCCATGTGGTTCCATCCTCCATGGACTTTGAAGTTGGCTTGGGCCTTCTAAAGCTGAAAGAAACCAGTTAGTAGTCCACATCTTCTCTGGATATCTCCTTCTCTGAATTCATTATAAAACATTTTCTGTGTTATCAACGATTCCAGTCTCATTAAACTTTTCACCAGTACATGATCTAGTCTGAATATAATTCCCTCATTGTCTTTCCAGTCTCTCCTTACAACCTTTTTAAGATCATTCCTGGTTCCTCTCTCTTATTATATCTGTATCCTGCTTCCAGTTAACAAAATCCACGTGAAAAAAAAAAAATGTATAGCAAACACTATGGAATGTGATCATGTAAAATTATTTTATTTTGTTCCAAATATTTGTTTTAGAGATTCTGGAAGAGAAAGATTCTGCTGGTTTGTCTAAATGATGTTGATTGGGAATTGAACTCTCACTTTTATGATGTATTTTTTTTTTTTTTACTCAAATGTCTGGAATCTTGATGATTCTGATCTCTTTTTCTTTGTCTCTGTCTCTGTGTCTGTCTCTACAAGATAGCTCACCTTCCATGAGCATGAACTTTGAACTTTTCACAGCATGTTGGTGTCAGTGTAATTGCACGTCATAAAGCTAATCAGCTTTCAAATGTCAGGCAGTAGAAGCTTCCGGGCTAGTTAATGTGAACCCCTGGAACTGGCACTGCATCAATTCTGTTGTACTCTATAGTCAAGGCAGTAATAGGACCTTCCAGGTTAAAACTGATATATAGAGGGAACTCCATCTCTTCATGAGAGACTAAAAATGCCACATTACAGACAAGCATGTCTGATAGAGGATAACCTTGTGACCTTCCTTAGAGAGTATAATCTCTCATAATTATCATCCTTTAATGTAACTCATGTGTAAAAATAATAAAATATTAAAGTAGACAACTGTTTTCATCTGTGTGTTAGTCACTCAGTAGTGTCTGACTCTTTTACGACCCCAGGGACTGTAGCCTGCTAGGCTCCTCTGTCCATGGGATTCCCCAGGCAAGAATACTGGAGTGGGTTGCCATTCCCTTCTCCAGGGGATCTTCCCAACCCAGGGACTGAACCAGACAGACCTGCACTGGGGGAGATCCAAGTTCAATTGCCAACCAACATCATGTAGACAAACCACCTGAATCATTCTCTTCCAGAATCTCTAACACAAATATTTGGAGCAAAATGAAAGAATTTTACATGATCAGTCTGTGGCATCTTGTTAAAATAGTCGTGGGTGGCTTCTAAGTAATAAACATTGATCCCTCATATTTCTAAAGACTAGAAGCCTCAGGTCAGGGTGCCAGCATGGACGAGTTTTGGTGAGGCCTTTCTTCTGCTGTCTTCTCATTGTATCCACACAGGACAGAGAACAGAGAGGGGAAAGCTGCCCTAGCTTGCTCTCATAAATCTAATTCATTCATGACAGCTTCCTCCCTCATGAGTAAATCCCCTCCCAAAAGCTTCACCATCTAATACCATTATCTTGGACATGAGGTTTTCAGCAAATGGATTTTAAGAAGTTGCAAATGTTCAGACTATGGCAGCCATTAAAAGTTAACACCTGAACTTTCTAATATGAATATTTTAAGAGAGTCAGAATTTCTAAGCAAAATCTGTGAAATCTCGGAAGATATTTAACAGATTTTCATCAAAGGATAACTCCATATGGGATATTGTTATAAGGAAATATTTTAGAACATAAATTTAACTACCTTTAATATATAGTAAATAAATCTATATGTAGTAAATATAAGAATATATAGAAAACAGATGTTTTTGCTACAAGAATGATCTCCTAAATATCAAAAAAGAATTATGCTAATCTTTTTTCTTCTTCATATTACATAAAACATGATTATTTTCTTTGAGTTGTATAATTCCACTGAATTTTAAAAGAATTGAAGATGAGGTAATATGAAGAGCTTAAATACAGAATCCATAAATCATTTCTCATCATTATTGAAATAATCATTCTGTGTATAAGATTTTACATTGTTACTGGAATAACAGTTAGGTTTACTCAATTTAAAAGGAGAGTAGATGGCTTTCATACTCGGACAGTGTTCTTTATGACATGAATGTTTATCATTTCCTAGGCTGTAGTATGTATAAGATTCCTTGTCCTGTATTCAGAGTTAGGTTTTTACGTGTTTAACCACTTTCTTTCAATTTTGTAGTGCACAAAAGACTATTTCAGCATTATTGTTTGGTTTCACTTTATCTTTGATCGTAGTCATATCTTCATACTGTGAAACCACAGCAGCTGATTAATAATATAGGGCCACTTTTCTTATGTGGCCATTAAAACTCTGTTTTATTTTCAGTGTTTTATCAATACAGTTATTTAATTGTATTTCCATTTAAGATGTATTCAGTTAGTAAATGTGTTGGAAAATTGTTGAAAAAATCCTTTGTTGGAAAAATTCACTTACATAAAATATAATAGTATAGTAAGCAAACAATCATTAAGAATCAGTCCTTCAAAATCCCACTTGAAATGGTTCTAAGAAAATGGTTAAAAGCTAGACAAATTCAATTTCACTTTCTGTGCACTGCTGTGTTCCAGGTAGCTCACCAAGGGAATGTGGTGATTTAATTGTCTGGCTGGCACAGCAAGAGATGCTCTGAAGATAGCCTGAAGTTGGCTCTGTAGTATCTTGCTTCTTTCACACACACACACACACACACACACACACACACACTTTCTTTGGATACTCAGCGTGATGCTCAGTAAGCATAGATATGAGAGGCTAACGAAGAAGAAGTGCTGTTATTTATTATTCAGGACTCTCCTGGAGTCTCTTGCCACTTAGAGTTAACATACTTCCATATGAATTATTTAACTCTTCTTGGTGGTTCATTCCAGTTAAAACCAAATCAGTCAATATATATATATAAGTCAAGAAAAATAGCATTAAAATCTCCAGATTCTTATCAATCTAAATCCTTTTAAAAATATGGCTAAACAAGGCTTTGTGAATAATTCCTATGCACCTTGAAAAGATATTAGAATTTATCTCTAGAAATCTTTGCGGTCCATTCTCAAATCTCCATAGGCATATTTATCAACATTGTCAAAATATTGTTAGCAAAACAAGTGTTCTTGATTGCTGCTTTTGTTTTGTTAATATTTTTCACTCTTTGCAATACTTTGAAAAGATTGTAAAAACAGTAGGAAAGAAAATACTTACTAACCCCATGATCCACAAAAGATTTAAGGAACCATGAATACGTGCTTGGGAGAACACTGTTTATTCCTCATATGCAATTTTTTTTACTGTTATTTTGAGGGGAACTCTGTGTTCTGATGTAGAATTTAAAATTTTTCATTCCCATTACTGAAAAGAAGAAGATATACTTTTATGTTGGCTGCTATATTTATTATTATGATATAAAAAATTACCACAAACAATGGTTTAACACAACATACTAATTGCTGTGAATCCGGAGTCCTGGCATGGCTTAGCTCTGGTAACAAAAAACCAGAGCTAAACAGTAGTTAAAGCAGCAAAAAAACCCTGATTTTATTTAGGACTTTTGCAATACAGGAAAAGAGACCTTATTGTAGGCATGGACCCAGTTCTTAATATAGCATGGATAAATAGAGATTTATAGCCAACAAGCAGGGTAGGGGTCAGTAGATGGAAAATTACTAAGAGGAAGCATCAAGTGTAACCTCAGATTGCTGAAATAATTTATTTCCTTGTGGTTGTAGAACTCATAGTGGTTTATTTCTTCAAGGCCAGCAAAACAGTGAGTCTCTGATTTCAGGAAAACCACCAGTTGCTTTTTAAAGGGCTTTAACCTGATTAAGGTAGGCCCACCTAGGATAATCTCTCTAAATTCAAAATCAAACAGTTTAAGACTAATTTTATCTGCAAAATACCTTCACTTTTGCTCTATTCTGTTGGCTAGCAGTAAGTACAGTTGTGTTCCTGCTCAAGAGGAAGGAATTATACAAGGCTGTGAGTCACTGAGGTTACTTTAGGATACATCTACTACAATGACCTACTACTTGACTCAACTCAAGTAGTGTGCTCAGTTATGTCTGACTCTTTGGGACCCATGGTGTGTAGCCTGCCAAGTTTCTCTGTCCATGAGATTTCCCAGGCAAGAATACTGGAGTGGGTTGCCATTTCCATCTCCAGTTACCTTAGGAGAAACTACATCATTGACAGAATGAATCTTCAGTAGGAATGTTCAGAAATGTCACTGTTTTCTATCACAAACCTATGTATTTTATTTCTATCAAAAATTGTAATGGTAAGATAAAAATAAGAAAAATGAACAATATATACACATTAATCTTTGCTTATAATTAAACATTTAACAAATATGTATAGAATTAATGACTAAAGGGCATTATCTGTATTTTCACTTTACTTTTCAGCAATGAGATTATTAATTCTATATCAAGACAAAGAATTCAAAATAACACTGATTTATTATTTATTTATTTATTATAAATAAACACTTTATTTATTATTATTATAACTTTTCAGTTCAGTTTAGTTTAGTTCAGTTGCTCAGTTGTGTTCAACTCTTTCAAACCCATGAATTGCAGCATGCCAGTCCTCCCTGTCCACCATCAACTCCCTGAGTTCACTCAAACTCACGTCAATTGAGTCAGTGATGCCATCCAGCCATCTCATCCTCTGTCATCCCCTTCTCCTCCTGCCCCCAATCACTCCCAGCATCAGAGTCTTTTCCAATGAGTCAACTCTTCGCATGAGGTGGCCAAAGGACTGGAGTTTCAGCTTTAGCATCATTCCTTCCAAAGAAATCCCAGGACTGATCTCCTTTAGAATGGACTGATTGAATCTCCTTGCAGTCCAAGGGACTCTCAAGAGTCTTCTCCAACACCACAGTTGAAAAGCATCAATTCTTCAGTGCTCAGCTTTATTCACACTCCAACTCTCACATCCATACATGACTACTGGAAAAGAAAGCCTTGACTAGACGGACCTTTGTTTGCAAAGTAATGTCTATGCTTCTGAATATGCTATCTAGGTTGGTCATAACTTTCCTTCCATGGCGTAAGCATCTTTTAATTTCATGGCTGCAATAACTATCTGCAGTGATTTTGGAGCTCCCCAAAATAAAGTCTGACACTGTTTCCACTGTTTCCCCATCTATTTCCCATGAAGTGGTGGGACCAGATGCCATGATCTTAGTTTTCTGAATGTTGAGCTTTAAACCAACTTTTTCACTCTCTTCTTTCACTTTCATTAAGAGGCTTTTTAGTTCCTCTTCACTTTCTGCCATAAGGGTGGTGTCATCTGCATATCTGAGGTTATTGATATTTCCCCCGGCAATCTTGATTCCAGCTTGTGTTTCTTCCAGCCCAGCATTTGTCATGATGTACTCTGCATATAAGTTAAATAAACAGGGTGACAATATAGAGCCTTGACATACTCCTTTTCCTATTTGGAACCAGTCTGTTGTTCCATGTCCAGTTCTAACTGTTGCTTCCTGACCTGCATATAGGTTTCTCAAGAGGCAGGTCAGGTGGTCTGGTATTCTCATATCTTTCAGAATTTTCCACAGTTTATTGTGATCCACACAGTCAAAGGCTTTGGCATAGTCAATAAAGCAGAAATAGATATTTTTCTGGAACTCTCTTGCCTTTTCCATGATCCAGCGGATGTTGGCAATTTGATCTCTGGTTCCTCTGCCTTTTTTAAAACCAGCTTGAACATCAGGAAGTTCATGGTTCACATATTGCTGAAGCCTGGCTTGGAGAATTTTGAGCATTACTTTACTAGCATGTGAGATTAGTGCAATTGTGCGGTAGTTTGAGCCTTCTTTGGCATTGCCTTTCTTTGGGATTGGAATGAAAACTGACCTTTTCCAGTCCTGTGGCCACTGCTGAGTTTCCCAAATTTGCTGGCATATTGAGTGCAGCACTTTCACAGCATCATCCTCAGGATTTGAAATAACTCAACTGGGATTCTTTTACGTCCACTAGCTTTGTTCGTAGTGATGCTTTCTAAAGCCCACTTGACTTCACATTCCAGGATGTCTGGGTCTAGGTGAGTGATCACACTGTTGTGATTATCTGGGTTGTGAAGATCTTTTCTGTACAGTTCTTCTGTGTATTCTTGCCATCTCTTCTTAATATCTTCTGCTTCCGTTAGGTCCATACCATTTCTGTCCTTTATCAAGCCCATCTTTGTATGAAATATTCCCTTGGTATCTCTAATTTTCTTGAAGAGATCTCTAGTCTTTCCCATTCTGTTGGTTTCTTCTCTTTCTTTGCATTGATCGCTGAGGGAGGCTTTCTTATCTCTTCTTGCTATTCTTTGGAACTCTGCATTCTGATTTTTACATCTTTGCTTTTCTCCTTTGCTTTTCACTTCTCTTCTTTTCACAGCTATTTGTAAGGCCTTCTCAGACAGCCATTTTGATTTTTTGCATTTCTTTTCCATGGGGATGGTCTTGATCCCTGTCTCCTGTACAGTGTCATGAACCTCCATCCATAGTTCATCAGGCACTCTATCAGATCTAGTCCCATAAATCTATTTCTCACTTCTACTGTATAATCATAAGGGATTTGATTTAGGTTATACCTGAATGGTCTAGTGGTTTTCCCTACTTTCTTCAATTTAAGTCTGAATTTGGCAATAAGGAGTTCATGATCTGAACCACAGTCAGCTCCCGGTCTTGTTTTTGCTGACTTTATAGAGCTTCTCCATCTTATTAGATCAGATCAGATCAGATCAGTCGCTCAGTCATGTCCGACTCTTTGTGACCCCATAAATCGCAGCACGCCAGGCCTCCCTGTCCATCAGGAACTCCTGGAGTTCATTCAGACTCACGTCCATTGAGTCAGTGATGCCATCCAGCCATCTCATCCTCTGTTGTCCCCTTCTCCTCCTGCCCCCAATCACTCCCAGCATCAGAGTCTTTTCCAATGAGTCAACTCTTCTCATGAGGTGGCCAAAGTACTGGAGTTTCAGCTTTAGCATCATTCCTTCCAAAGAACACCCAGGCCTGATCTCCTTCAGAATGGACTGGTTGGATCTCCTTGCAGTCCAAGGGACTTTCAAGAGTCTTCTCCAACACCACAGTTCAAAAGCATCAATTCTTTGGCGCTCAGCTTTCTTCACAGTCCAACTCTCACATCCATACATGACTACTGGAAAAACCATAGTCTTGACTAGAGGAATCTTTGTTGGCAAAGTAATGTCTTTGCTTTTCAATATGCTATCTAAGTTGGTCATAACTTTCCTTTCAAGGAGTAAGCGTCTTTTAATTTCATGGCTGCAGTCACCATCTGCAGTGATTTTGGAGCCCAGAAAAATAAAGTCTGACACTGTTTCCACTGTTTCCCCATCTATTTCCCATGGAGTGGTGGGACCGGATGCCATGATCTTCATTTTCTGAATGTTGAGCTTTAAGCCAACTTTTTCACTCTCCACTTTCACTTTCATCAAGAGGCTTTTTAGTTCCTCTTCACTTTCTGCCATAAGCGTGGTGTCATCTGCATATCTGAGGTTATTGATATTTCTCCCAGCAATTTTATTCCAGCTTGTGTTTCTTCCAGCCCAGCATTTCTCATGATGTGCTCTGCATATAAGTTAAATAAGCAGGATGACAATATACAGCCTTGATGAACTCCTTTTCCTATTTGGAACCAGTCTGTTGTTCCATGTCCAGTTGTAACTGTTGCTTCCTGACGTGCATACAAATTTCTCAAGAGGCAGATCAGGTGTTCTGGTATTCCCATCTCTTTCAGAATTGTCCACAGTTTATTGTGATCCACACAGTCAAAGGCTTTGGCATAGTCAATAAAGCAGAAATAGATGTTTTTCTGGAACTCTCTTGATTTTTCCAGGATCCAGCGGATGTTGGCAATTTGATCTCTGGTTCTTCTGCCTTTTCTAAAACCAGCTTGAACATCAGGAAATTCATGGTTCACATATTGCTGAAGCCTAGCTTGGAGAATTTGAGCATTACTTAGTAGCGTGTTTAACGATTTTAAATATTTTTAAAATTCAACTTGGACTTTTTAGGTATCTTCTTTTATTATTATACTAATAGTCCGTGTGCCATAAGAGTATGATATTCCCATCAAGGAATTTTGCAAATATTACTTAATATTACTGCTCAACATTTTAACCTTCATCTTCATTTTATTAAACTTTCACCAGATACTTTTAGCGAGAGGAAAGCTTTTTGATACTTTTGACTGTTACAGTCCAGCACTTTTTTTCATCATTATCTCCTGGTTATTTGCCATCTTTCAAAGTCCAAAACTCAGTAGGTAACAAAATGTGGCAAGCCTCTGTGTGTGTGTGTGTAAAATCTATTTTGATCTTTCTCACTTTCATATCAGCCAATGGCTCTTCAAGGCACAGATATTCATGTATTCACATTTGAAGTGTCAGAGTTTTCTTTCCTTATCGTCTGTTAGGCTTGTCCAAGCCACATGACATTAACTCAGATGGCACTTTCAAACTGCCATGTTTAGACCATTTCTCTACAGATAATTTTTGACCATTTGACTTTTATACACTCACCAAAAACACAGGCCTTTAGATTTTTCTATAACTTGCCACTTATTTTCTACTGTTTCTGTTGTTGTTCTTATATATCACTCTAAAAAGAAAGGAAGTGACAGCTGATGATTATTTTTTCCTGCCAAGCCAATCTTCACTTTCTGATTCTAGTGTTCTTTCTAACACTAATATTTTTATTTGAATATATTTTTGAACAAAAATATATGTACTCTTTTTGTTATCCATGCTTCTTGGCTCACAATTTATCCAATTCTCAACCTTCAACTCTTGGGAATTATAGCATTCTCATTTCAGAACTTTCTCATAGTTTAATATATATTTTTGCATATTCCCATAGATCAATCATTCCAGTCTTCTTCAGTATTTCTTTGAATATCTTTGCTTCTTACTCTCAATTTCCTCTTATTATTTTATTTTCTTTTGCTCACTTTAATACCTGGAATAGACAGCCAATTAAAATATGTCAAGCTGCCAAAGCTTCCCTCAGCAGGCAAAACCTGCTAAGTTTCCTTTCAAATTACTTACAATTTTTCTTTGCATATACAGCATTCCCATTGTGTTCAAATTGTAGGCTTCTTTGGGTGAAGACCAGCCTATTGGAATCTTTGCTCTGCTAAACTATATTTATTAGAGCAGTAACACAATCTTGCCTTGTTGAATATTGTTTCTCAAAGGACCATGTGCTTATTTACAATAAAACTTTGCTTTTTAATGCAAGCCTAGATTCCGAAGGCATATGATTAAATTCACATTTTAATAAATAAAATAAGGTGTTGATCATAAAATAATCTCTTGTAAAAATACTTAAAAAATACTGCCACATAAAAGTTGTAGGACTTTAAAGTAAATGTGTAATGATCATCAAATCTATGTTCACCATAGGTGAAATCCTTGGAAGCTATGAGAATGTAATATATCAAAAACGTTCACTCAATTATTCACTTCCTGATTTAGTAGAAAGTTCCTGCTCTCATGTAGCTAACATTTTTTACATAGATGATAAAGACAAACAACTGTGATAATAAGTGAAACATATATTGACCAAATGATCATAGATACTAAAGAGAAATACAAAGAATAGGAAAAGCAAATAGGGAGTTTCAGCAGGATGACACTTTACAATATTAAATAAGTTGTTAGTTGAGAAAGTGAAACTTCAGTGAAGACCTAGAGGAAGTTAAGGGTGAACCTATGAAAATATATTTCTTTCCTTACTTTCTTTCACCAAACACAGGTTCTGCTGCTCACCACTCAATTCCATTAAGTCAAGATGTAAATGTCAATAGAAAGTAAAGGTACTTTAATTAGAAAAGAAATTTGACTCATGTCCTGAAACCAGCTCTAAAGATTCTGCTCAGTCATGATAGTTTGTAAAAGGAAAAGGGGTGGAAGAATCTCAGTGAATCGCTGAGGCAGGAGTTTGGGTTCGGCATTATTCTCCTCTGTGTCCAGGCTGGCTGACACTCCAGAAGCCAACTTGCTTGTGTGATTTGCCTGTGATATTACTAAGGGGGCTGTTGGGGTACTGGGCTAATCATTCTTTAACTACTTAATTCTTCCTTCTTCTTTTTATCTAGGAAAAGAACCAACAGATTAATTAGGTTCTTTCAGGTTTAGAGGGGAACAGAAATGGGCAAACAGGAAAGGGGTAAAAGAGCTACTTTCATTTCTTCCTCCCTTCCTCCCTGCCTCCTTTCTTCTTTCTTTCTTTTCTTTTCTTTCTTCCTCTTCTGGTATTCCTAGTACATTTGTTATAATTTGTGTAGCTGTCCCAAAGTCCTTGAATACTATATTCTTCTTTCTTTAGTCTTTATTCTCTTTATTTTGGGTTTTCAAAGTTTCTATTCATAATATGCTGTAGTGCAGACTTTTTTTTCCCCCCTCAGTGTATCCTATCTACTAATGAGCTCAACAAAGGCCTCCTTCATTTCTCTTACAGTTGCTTTTATTTTTTTAATCTTTAGCATTCCTTTTTGATTCTTTCCTTCTCAGAATGTCTCTCTCTCTGATTACATCCCTTCTGTCCTGGAATGTTGTCTACTTTATCCATTTGAGTCCCTAGCATTTTAATCTTAGTTGTTTTAAATTCCAGTCTGAGAATTCCAACACCTCTGCCACCTCTGATCCTAATGTTTACTCTGTATTTTCTAATTGTGTTTTTTGCCCTTTGTTAGGGCTTCACTGGTGGCTTAACAGTAAAGAATCCACCTGTAATGCAATGTATATTGTCACCCTGCTTATTTAACTTATATGCAGAGTACATCATGAGAAACGCTGGGCTGGATGATGCACAAGCTGGAATCAAGATTGCTGGGAGAAATATCAATAACCTCAAATATGCAGATGACACCACCCTTATGGCAAAAAGCAAAGAAAACTAAAGGGCCTCTTGATGAAAGCAAAAGAGGAGTGTGAAAAAGTTGGCTTAAAACTCAACATTCAAAAAACTAAGATCATGGCATCTGGTCCCATCACTTTATGGCAAATAGATGGGGAAACAATGGAAACTGGCAGACTTTATTATTATTATTATTACTATTTTTGGCTCCAAAACCACTGCAGATGGTGACTGCAGCCATGAAATTCAAAGACTCTTGCTCCTTGGAAGAAAAGTTAATGACCAACCTAGACAGCATATTAAAAAGAAACATTACTCTGCCAACAAAGGTCTGTGTAGTCAAAGCTATGGTTTTTCCAGTAGTCATGTATGGATGTGAGAGCTGGACTATGGAAAAAGCTGAGCACTGAAGAATTAATGCTTTTGAAGTGTGGTGTTGGAAAAGATTCTCAAGAGTCCCTTGGATAGCAAGGAGATCCAATCAGTCCATCCTAAAGGAAATCAGCCTTGAATATTCATTGGAAGGACTGATGTTGAAGCTGAAACTCCAATACTTTGGCCATGTGATGTGAATAACAGACTCATTTGAAAAGACCCTGATGCTGGGAAAGATTGAAGGCAGAAAGAGAAGGGGATGACAGAGAATGAGATGGTTGGATGGCATCACCGACTCAATGGACATGAGTTGGAGTAAACTCCAGGAGTTTGTGATGAACAGGGAGGCCTGGTGTGCTGCAGTCCATGGGGTCTCAAAGAATTGGACACGACTGAGCAACTGAACTGAACTGAACTGTGATGCAGGAGACTCAGGAGACATGCCTTTTGGTATGCCTTGTAATTTTTTTTTTTTTTTTTGACAGATATATGTGATAAAAGGAACTATTGAAATTAGGCTTTAGTAGTGTAGTGGTGAGGAGTCAGGGAAGGGGAATCATCCTTTTGTCCCAGGATTAAGTCTCAGTCTTTTAGGAACCCATTGCTCTTGGCTGTAAACTTCACAAGAGTTTCTCAGATTTTTTTTTTTTTTTCCCCACACTATGTGGGACAGGATATCTGGAATCAGCTGGATTTGAATATTCCCCTTCTCCACACCCTGATAGCTCAGTTGGTGGAGAATCTGCCTGCAATGCAGGAGACCCGGGTTAGATTCCTGGATCCGGAAGATCTGCTGCAGAAGGGAAAGGCTACCCACTTCAGTATTCTGGCCTGAAGAATTCCATGGACTATATAGCCCCTGGGGTCGCAGAGTCAGACACGACTGAGCGAGTTTCACTTTCACTTCTCCACAGGGAATGCTAGAGGCAGCTGGGGTCCAGGATTCCCCTTCCCCAGGTCAAGTAGGCTCTGATAATCCCCTCAAGTTAGGTTCTGGTTAGTTTCAACTGAGGCCAGGCCTTTTTAAGAAGAACAGTGTTCTATCGTATTTCAAAATAGTTCCTCCTGCTTGAAGTATAACAGTATTTTCCTCCTTAATTTACTGAGAACCCAGTTAAGTTCCTGGAGGTAAAACTCATAGAAATATGCAAACTCCCACCATTATGAATGGGACATTCTAGAGTTTCTAATTCTCAGAATTTTCCACAGAAAGCCTCCAGCAATCAATCATTTCCAGTTTAGTTTTTCCTACCAAAGCATTTATCCTGACAGCAGTTTCCACTCATGTCTCTGCTCTGCTGCTGCTGCTGCTAAGTCGCTTCAGTCATGTCCGACTCTGTGCGACCCCATAGACGGCAGCCCACCAGGCTCCCCAGTCCCTGGGATTCTCCAGGCAAGAAGTCTAGAGTGGGTTGCCATTTCCTCCTCCAATGCATGAAAGTGAAAAGTGAAAGTGAAGTCACCCAGTCATGTCCGACTGGTAGCGACCCCATGGACTGCAGCCCACCAGGCTCCTCCGTCCATGGGATTTTTCAGGCAAGAGTACTGGAATGGGGTGCCATTGCCTTCTCCGAGTCTCTGCTCTAGTAAGTCACAACTCCCTGTATTCCACTGTGTGTCTCTGAAATTTCAGGGCTTGCAGTTTTTCCTATGTCTTCCCTTTTCTTACAGATTCAAGAAAAGTTATATTTTATTCTGTTTATGTTTTTACTTTTACTAGTATGGGGTAGTGGCATAGCTTTTTCCATGCAGAATTAGAAACAAAAAGTCAAGTCATCTTCTTTTCTTTCTTTATCCTCCCTCTCTTATACCCCTCTTTCCCCATCTACGCATTTTGAAGAGGAGCTTTAGTTTACATTTGAATTTTCCTGGTTACTAATGATGTCAATTACTATCCCATCCTTTTAATGAACAATTAATTTTATTTTTTGGTAAAGTTCAAGTTTCCTGCCACGTTTTCAAAGTGGTCTGACTTTCTTGGAGATTGACAGGAGTTCTGTATATATTATATAATGCTATATGTTGCAAGTATATTCTCCCACTCTCAGGTTTGCCTTTCCACACTTTTGATGGTGTCTTTTGATAACTACTTTATGAATATATTATGTTATATTATATTCTAAGATCTTTGTTGCTTTGCTTTACATATTTATAAATTTAAATAATATTATTTTCCTGAACAGTTACGTATTTATCCCAGCTTATATACTGAAAAGATTGCTATCTCATTTTTTTTTTTTTCAGTCATCTCTTACATATATGAAGTGTGGACATATGTATGGGACTGTTTCTGAACTCTCTACTTTGTTTCATTATCTACTTAGTTTTCCTCTGATATTATGGTGTCTATATTAGTTTTTTGTCACTATTGTTTTTGTTGCTGCTCAGTCACTCAGTTGTGCCCAACTCATTGCAACCTGATGGACAGCTGTACACCAGGATTTCCTGTCCTTCATCATCTCCAGGGGATTGCTCAAACTCATGTCCACTGCGTCAATGATGCCATACAACCATCTCATCCTCTGTCAACCCCTCTCCTCCTGCCCTCAATCTTTCCCTGCATCAGGGTCTTTTCCAATGAGTCAGTTTTTTGTATGAGGTCGCCAAAGTATTGGAGCTTCAGCTTCAGTATCAGTCCTTCCATATATATTCAGGGTTGACTTCCTTTAGGATTGACTAGTTTGATCTCCTTGCTGCCTAAGGGACTCGCAAGAATTTTCTCCAGCACCAGTTTGAAAACATCAATTCTTTGGCGCTCAGCCTTCTTTATGGTCCAACTCTTATATCCATACATGACTACTGGAAAAATCATAGCTTTGACTATAAAGGAAGGACCTTTTCAGCAAAATGGTGTTTCTGTTTTTTTAATACATTATCTAGATTTGTCTTAGATTTTCTTCCAAGGAGCAGGTGTCTTTTAATTTTATGACTGCAGTCACCATCTGCAGTGATTTTGAAGCCCAAGAAAATAAAGTATATTACTGTTTCCACTTTTTTCCCCAGCTTTTTCCCCCCATCTATTGTTACAAATTGCCATATACTTACTGGGTTAAAACAAGGTAATGGTTATCTTGGGTCAAAGTGGGATACTGTTCTCACTGTCATAAAACTAGAGTTTGCAGGACTGGATTTCTTTCTGGAATTGCTGTTTTATTGCTTATTTAGCTTGTTGGCAGAATTTGGTTTCTTGTGGTTGTAGGACTGAGAACCCCTCTAGGCTTATGGAAATTACCTGCTTTCTTTGCTTCAAACTTCAAAGCCAGCAGTGTTGGATTGAGTCTCTCTCAGACTTTGAATCTCATGTCTCCTTATCTATCATCACATTTCTCTCATTAACTCCTTTGCCTTTCTCAACCATTTTTAAGGATTGTGATTAAATTGGACCCACCTAGATAATACAAGTGAGTCATCCTTCTTTAAGATTCTTAACCTTAATCATAACCACCCCCCCCAAAAAAAACACGCAAAAAACTCTTCTACCATAAAATTAGCATATGCACAGTTCCTGAAAGAACATGAAAATCTTTAGGGGATCATTACTCTGCCTACCACATTGTTTAAATCACTGTAACATTATTTTTAAATTTCTTGAATTCTTTTTTTTTTTTTTTAATCAGTGAAATTCAGATCATTTCCCTAATGATTCAGCTCAGTTCAGTTCAGTCTCTCAGTCGTGTCTGACTCTTTGCGACCCCATGAATTGCAGCACGTCAGACCTCCCTGTCCATCACCAACTCCCGGAGTTCACACAAACTCACGTCCATTGAGTCGGTGATGCCATCCAGCCATCTCATCCTCTGTCGTCCGCTTCTCCTCCTGCCTCCAATCCCTCCCAGATCAGAGTCTTTTCCAATGAGTCAACTTTTTGCATGAGGTGGCCAAAGTACTGGAGTTTCAGCTTTAGTATCATTCCTTCCAAAGAACACCTAGGACTGATCTCCTTTAGAATGGACTGGTTGGATCTCCTTGCAGTCCAAGGGACTCTCAAGAGTCTTTTCCAACACCACAGTTCAAAAGCACCAATTCTTCGGCACTCAGCCTTCTTCACAGTCCAACTCTCACATCCATACATGACCACAGGAAAAACCATAGCCTTGACTAGACGGACCTTTTTTGGCAAAGTAATGTCTCTGCTTTTGAATATGCCATCTAGGTTAGTCATAACTTTCCTTCCAAGGAGTAAGCATCTTTTAATTTCGTGGCTGCAGTCACCATCTGCAGTGATTTTGGAGCCCCCCAAAATAAAGTCTGACACTGTTTCCACTGTTTCCCCATCTATTTCCCATGAAGTGATGGGACCAGATGCCATGATCTTCGTTTTCTGAATGTTGAGCTTTAAGCCAACCTTTTCACTCTCCTCTTTCACTTTCATCAAGAGGCTTTTGAGTTCCTCTTCACTTTCTGCCATAAGGGTGGTGTCATCTGCATATCTGAGGTTATTGGGGCTACCCCACATCAGAGGTCAGGGGCTGCAGCCAAGAGGAGCTACCCCACGTCCGAGGTCAGGAGTGGTGGCCGAAAGTGCCAGGTTGCCACGGTGCAGGAGTGGCCGAGAGGAGCTACCCCACTTTCCTAATGATTGCTGATGCTACTGCTAAGTCGCTTCAATCATGTCCAACTCTGTGGGACCCCATAGACAGCAGCCCACCAGGCTCCCCCATCCCTGGGGTTCTCCATGCAAGAACACTGGAGTGGGTTGCCATTTCCTCCTCCAATGCATGAAAGTGAAAAGTGAAAGTGAAGTTGCTCAGTTGTGTCTGACTCTTAGCAACCCCATGGACTGCAGCCTACCAGGCTCCTCCATCCATGGAATTTTCCAGGCAAGAGTACTGGAGTGGGTTGCCAAACCTAATATTAAAACACATTATTTCAGGTGATAAATATGGAATTTTGTTCTTAGCCTGTACAAAATATTCAATACATTTTGTGTCATTCTACTTTATCAAGGGAGACTGGGTCATTTTCTCTCATGGGACCATAGTGAAAGTCTTCTGTAAACTGCTTATAGTTCCTCAAGTCAACCTCAAACCCCATTCTTTGTACATTATAGTATTTTCTTCTCAAAAACCCTCTCCTTCTTGTATACCTGTCCAATTCCTGCTTATCCTTCATGTCTCAGTGCAGGCATCACCTCCCCTGGGGAGACTTCCCTGGGAAGGAGGGAGCAGCAGACTGGCTCCTTCTCACTCCTCTGTCTCCTATGCTGACACACACATCATCATCCCAGTTACTTTCTTTATAAATAAAGATGACAGACCCTATGTTTATTTTTGCTATTTTATTTGATTTTTTAAAATTATATATTTATGCCTGCACTGGGTCTTCATTGCTGTGCTCAGGCTTTCTCTAGTTGTGGAGAGTGAAGATTACTCTTCGTGGGTGGCTTCTTTGTTGCAGAGCACAGCTCTAGGTGCTCAGGCTTCAGTATTTGCAGCGCATGGGCTTAGTTTCTCAATGGCATAGGGGATCTTCCCAGACCAAAGACCAAGTCTGTGTCCCCTGCACTGGCAGGCAGATTCTTAACCACTGGACCACCTTAAAAACCCCAATCCTGGTCACTTTGACTCAGGCCTGATTGTGTGTCTCTGCCAAGACGTTGTAGCTCCAGGGAACAAGGCTTTGTCCTTCTGTCCCTCTGCTCAGTTGGAGCACTTGATAGAGAACAGGTGTCTTTGGATGGGTGAGCTGAATGATGAACATGAAGTTTTTGTCTTGAGAAATTTATGGTACCTGGAGAAATCTCACTCCTTGGCCAGGCCCAAACTTGCTTTCTGCCTTCCCCAGAGAAAAATGTTTGATCCTCTCAGCCACATTCTACTCAGTCTAGCCTTCAAAACTCTCCATCATCTCAACTATTGCACATATTTCTCATGCATTCTTTATTCCAACAAAGCATTTTCCTCATGATTATATGAACAAGACACATTTTCATTTTCCTTCTAGTTTTTACATATGTTGTTCTTTTTCACAGGAAGTCCATCCTTTTCTCTGATGCTAAACCATTTTTTATTTTTTTCCTTTTTTTTTAAATTTTTTAACTTTACAGTATTGTATTGGTTTTGCCATATATCAAAATGAATCCATCACAGGTATACATGTGTTCCCATCCTGAACCCCTCTCCCTCCTCCCTTCCCATACCATCCCTCTGGATCGTCCCAGTGCACCAGCCCCAAGCATCCAGTATCGTGTATCGAACCTGGACTGGTGACTTGTTTCATATATGCTATTATATATGTTTCAATGCCATTCTCCCAAATCATCCCATCCTCTCCCTCTCCCACAGAGTCCAAAAGACTGCTTAATTTATTTATTTATTATTATTATTTTTACTTTACAATATTGTATTAATTTTGCCATACATCAACATGCATCCACCATGGGTGTACACGTGTTCCCCATCCTGAACCCCCCTCCCACTTCCCTCCCCATACCATCCCTCTGGGTCATCCCAGTGCACCAGCCCCAAGCTTCATGTATCCTGCATCAAACCTGGACTGGCGATTCATTTCTTATATGATATTATACATGTTTTAATGCCATTCTCCCAAATCATCCCTCCCACCCCCCCCCCCCACAGAGTCCAAAAGACTGTTCTATACATCTGTGTCTCTTTTGCTGTCTCACGTACAGGGTTGTCATTACCATGTTTCTAAATTCCATATATATGCACTAGTATACTGTATTGGTGTTTTTCTTTCTGGCTTACTTCACTCTGTATAATAGGCTCCAGTTTCATCCACCTCATTAGAACTGATTCAAATGTATTCTTTTTAGTGGCTGAGTAATACTCCATTGTGTATATGTACCACAGCTTTCTCATCCATTCATCTGCTGATGGATTGCTTCCATGTCCTGGCTATTATAAACAGTGCTGCAATGAACATTGGGGTACACGTGTCTCTTTCAATTCTGGTTTCCTCAGTGTGTATGCCCAGCAGTGGGATTGCTGGGTCGTATGGCAGTTCTATTTCCAGTTTTTTAAGGAATCTCCACACTGTTCTCCATAGTGGCTGTACTAGTTTGCATTCCCACCAACAGTGTAAGAGGGTCCCTTTTTTCCACATCCTCTCCAGCATTTATTGCTTGTAGACTTTTGGATCACAGCCATTCTGACTGGAGTGAAATGGTAAAGACTTTTAAAGTTTAGAATACATTTATATTTACAGGAAAATTACAAAGGTGATACCAAGTATAGCGAAGAGTTGACTCATTTGAAAAGACCCTGATGCTGGGAAAGATTGAGGGCAGGAGGAGAAGGGAACAACAGAGCATGAGATGGTTGGATGCCATCACCGACACAATGGACATGGGTTTGGGTGGGCTCCAGGAATTGGTGATGGACAGGGAGGCCTGGCGTGCTGCGGTTCATCGGGTCGCAAAAAGTAGGACTCAACTGAGCGACTGAACTGAACTGAAATGATCATTATTTTAAGTCTAGAAATGTGATAGTCATTTTTTCCACTTTTTTTCTTCTTACAGTAAACTTTCCTATTGCTAAATTTTAAAATGATCTTGTTTAGTACCACAGAGAAATATATTCTGATGTTTTAATTACATTATATTGAACTATATTAAATTGGGGTTTTAGTGACCCTAAAGACCAATTTCAGAGAATTGGTGTTTTACATTATTGAGACCTAATCAGAAATACTGTATTATCCTCACAGTTATTTATGTTTTTTTTCCATTGTTTAAAGAATTTCTTTAATTTCTCTGAAGATAGTTTTCTAGTTGCCCTTAGAGATCTTAGTATATTTCTTAAATTTTTATTTTTAGATTTATTCCTATTTAGGAATAAATTTTAAAGTTCTCATTGTATTTTAAAATACAGCACTATTTTAGAATGCTCACTATTGCACATTGTGTTTTAAAATATATTCCAGTTTTAATAGTCTGACTTCATACTGGAAATTTGTAATCTATCTTTAAGAATTGCTGTCATTCTAGTTGAAAAACACTTTATACTCCACTCACATACAACTTTACCTGCTCCAGTTTGGGCACTTTAGGTTCTTCAGTTCAGTTCAGTCGCTCAGTCATGTCTGACTCTTTGTGACCCCATGAATCGCAGCACACCAGGCCTCCCTGTCCATCACCAACACCCGGAGTTCACTAAGACTCACATCCATCGAGTCAGTGATGCCATCCAGCCATCTCATCCTCTGTTGTCCCCTTCTCCTCCTGCCCCCAATCCCTCCCAGAATCAGAGTCTTTTCCAATGAGTCAACTCTTTGCATGAGGTGGCCACAGTAGTGGAGTTTCAGCTTTAGCATTATTCCTTCCAAAGAACACCCAGGCCTGATCTCCTTCAGAATGGACTGGTTGGATCTCCTTGCAGTCCAAGGGACTCTCAAGAGTCTTCTCCAACACCACAGTTGAAAAGCATCAATTCTTCGGCGCTCAGTTTTCTTCACAGTCCAACTCTCACATCATACATGACCACTGGAAAAACCATAGCCTTGACTAGACGGACCTTTGTTGGCAAAGTAATGTCTCTGATTTTGAATATGCTATCTAGGTTGGTCGTAACTTTTCTTCCCAGGAGTAAGTGTCTTTTAATTTCGTGGCTGCAGTCACCACTGCAGTGATTTTGGAGCCCCCAAAAATAAAGTCGGACACTGTTTCCACTGTAGCACTAGTTTAATGTCATTGCCTCACATGAGTAATTAACCAAGTCATATCTCTAGTTTCCTGAAGTAAGAAAAAAAAAAATGCAGTATTTTCAGGGTGACTTCAGAGACAAGGGTATGTGTACTAAAAAAATATCATTCTTTCAGGTTATAATTTAGTGATCTTAATTATAAGTAAGGGTACAAAAATGAAAAATAGGACATCATTGCCACTATTACTACTTCACTGTAGTTTATGTAATCGTGATATTAACAAAATTTTAATTAAAATTCCAGTATTAGTTATTATGTGTGTGCTCTTGTGTGCTCAGTTGTGTCTGACTCTTTGTGGCCCAAGGACTGTAACATTCCAGTCTCCTCTGTCCATGAGCATCTCCAGGCAAGAATACTAGTGTGGGTTACCACTTCCTGATCCAAGGGATCTTCCCAACCCAGGGATTAAAACCTCATGTCTTACATCTTCTGCATTGGCAGGTGGATATTTTAACACTAGCGCCAGCTGGGAAGTAAAAATACATGGCTTTTAATAATTTTCTTACCTTTTTCCACCAACTTTTTCTTACCCATAGATCTATTGACATTAAATTTCTGGTCACAACAGCCACTTATGGAATCTTCTAGAAATCTGTGTAATTTCATGCTTGTATGTGTCTTTCATGTTATTTATTTTAGTTAGAATCCTTTTACCTCTTTCAGCAAAATCAGAAAGCTTCTTCAATGCCTCATCAACTGCAAACTTCTTTTAAAAGTTTTACTCATCCCTACAATCAACTTAATTTTTGCTTTGCTTTATCAAAAATAGTAAATTTCATAAGTACTGGGATTGTTTCTGATTTAACTTTTTATTATCTGGGAACAGCCAGAGTGCCTTTTGTGTTGTGAGCATTCACTGCTTATTTTTAGCTTAAATCATGCTTTCTTGTGTGTAAAATACATTATTTTTAAACTTTGTTATGTTGAATTGAATTTAAGACAGTGAATTGCCTGAATGGCTGTTTCAGATTTCAGTGTTTATAGTTACATATAAACTAGACATAGATCAACTTCTGTGTTATTCTCAATAAAACAAGCTGTGCATTGTGTTCTCATTTCTTTGAACTTGAATTCTGTCACATTTCAGGGAATAAAGAGGTTAAGAATCTGCCAATCCTGGGGACTTTGTGAAACATTTGTTTCTCTAAGAAGTATATCTGTGGTTTGTGCGCTAATTCACTTCAGTAGTGTCGACTCTTTGAGACCTCATAGACTGTAGCTCTCCAGGCTCCTCTGTCCATGGAATTCTCCAGGCAAGAATACTGGAGTGAGTTGCTGTGAGTTGCTGTTCCCTACTCCAAGAAGAAGTAATGTCGCCCTAAATGCACTATTTTATGAAGCATCTAAACCCTAAACGTAAATGTCTCTCACCATTTTAAGTGTTCCTCTTCCCCAACGTTGTGTAAATACAAAGCACATCCCAGTTTGTGGCAACTTTTCAAAGGAAAGGGAGTGCATATCTGAGATACAGCACTGAGCTAAAAAGAAATTCAATGGAATCCAAGGAGAGAACAGGTTTTACATCTCACAGATGAGTTGGAAAGATAGATGAATATGAATGTCTGCATTTGAATACCTAAAGCCTTTTATAATATTATATCTTTTGCTCTCAAGCACACAATTCTTGTCATTAAAATACTTTAAATATTTTATTTAACAAAAAATACTCTGAACAACTGTATGGATAAGATAAACTGACACATTATATTGTATCTTCAAATATAAAGATGTAGAGAGAATTTCCTAAAAGCAACTCGGTGGGTTAGGTAAGATGTAGGTGTTACCTAGTAGTGTATAAGTGGATGTGGTTAATTCTTCTGAAGGATAGGTAACAATTTCAGATTAAATTAGTATGCTTTTTTTTTTCCTTTTTTTGAAAGATTTCTGATCATTTTACTGTTTCTTTATTCATGAACATTGGAATATGGTCACTCTTTTTCCTATTCTAGGCAATATTTATAGCAATTTGTGTCTTCTTTAAATGCAAGGATTATCTAATTAGCATATTCATTCAAAAGCAAATATTTTGGCATACATATCATGTGTCAGGCACTATGCTAAATGTTGGGACATATCTGTGAACAAACCAAATAGCAAAATAAATCTGATTGCTTGAAGTCTGTAGTCTAGAAAATTCTTTGATAGAAATTAAGAAATGTAATAAATAAGTATTGACAGAAATTTAAAATATAATGAATAGATAAAATATTATATGTTTAATGGTGGTAAATACCAAGAAAAAAAGGTAGATTCACTTAAGAGGGATGATGAATATTGAGGGTGGAAATGGGCGGTAAGTTTCAGATATCAAGACACACATTGATAAAGTCAGTTTTGAGCAAAGATTTGAAGCATCTGATTGAGTTGGTCATGTGGATTTATGAGGAACAGTTTTAGAGGGCAATGGGATAACACAGGATCATACAGCTTGTTGTATGCAAACCACTTGAAGGGAAATGATATGTCTATGACAGAGCAAGACTCTAAAGTGAAACTCTTACATTTTCTGTCTGTTTTTAAGAGTATTTTAAATGCAAGGAAATTCACTTTGCATTACAACTTTGTGATTTCTAATCCAATAACAACCCTTCAAGATAATTCTATTGTTCCTATTTAACGAATGAGAAAATTAGTCTCAGAAAAATGAAAGATAGTTCAATCACTCATAACGAGTAAGTAGTAGGGCTCGGAGTCCAATAATAGCATTGTGTATGTGAGTTTATTTAAATTTTGAACTCTTCTCATTATGCGAACTTTTTGTTATATAAAACCCTATGAATATTGCTTTTTTTCCCTGACAACCAGATTTTGCACAGAAAATTCAATATTTATTTTTAGTAGTTTTAAAATACATTAATGAGAAACTTGTCAAAGGAATTTTATTCAAGTCACTCTGGATAAGTAGAGTTTAAAGTCCTTGGTTTTTATTTTGTCTTCATCTATATGAATTAAAAAGTATACCATGGCTTTGAAACAAAATCCTGTATTTGGGTCTCTATGTATTTTAACTTGGTAACTAAAGTAGAGAATATTATTCATATTTCTGATGATATTAGTCATCTTGGCAATAGAATTGAAACCGATTATCATGTCTCTTTTTAAAATTGTCTATGTTTATTTTGAAAATGAAGTGTTTCCAATTTGTACAATTAATCAGTTGCCTTTATAATGTATTGGAGTGTAAGTCTCATCCAGCTAGGTCCCATGCAGGCCACTCCCCTTCTTAAACTTATTCTTTATATGATATAGTGGTTTTATGTGGTTAATGGTTTGATTCTATTTCAAGTTTTTTGTTTGTATTTTATACTTTACCAGAAAAATAGCTTATCCCCACTACAATAGATAGCTAATGGTATCCTTTAAGGGAAATTTATTTAAACCAGTTAAACTCACAGAAAGCAAATTTCTATCTTTGGAAAAAAATACATTTTACCCTTAAGAAGCTAACTATAAGTTTTTTTTGATTATTATTCTAGGCAACAACAAAAGAAAAGACAATTGTATGGTGTTCCTTACATATATAGTGAATACAGGATTCATTTAAGATAAATTGGACTTTTGGGGTTCTAACATAGAGGAGATGAAAAAGAAATATAATCTGTCTTAATTGATTTCATGAAGGATTCAATGACTCATACTTTCTACAATTTTTTTTTTTTTTTTTACTGCATGTCTTAGTGACAATGATAGATGGCTACTTTACTATACTGTTCTTCAAGTATCAAATGTTGCACATTTAAATTATTTTTTTATGGTAAAGGAAAAGTCATCCACTATTTCCCATTTGAAAATGCAGTTAACTGGAAACTTAATAGTTTTGACACTCAAGGAATCTGACTGAAATTCTTACTGTTTCTGCTTTTACTGCTTTTTTGACCTAGAAACCAGTCTTTTGATTTTCAGATTCACAGTTACTTCTGTTAAAGCCAGTATCTCAGTGGTTCTTCTTTCCCTAGTGCAGCCTTTTATTGGGAGTTTGTGGTTCACTGTCTCTATGCTTGCTTTTCAAACTCAGGAGAATTAGATGTCACAAAATACCTTTCTTTATTTAATCTCTCTTTTTCTCTCACTCTTCTAGATTTTAAAAATAGCCTCTGAACTCTCTCCTGATGTCCCTCCAATCTGTTCCTTATATTATTGGTAATATAGACTTTCAAAATGCAAATCTTATTTCATTACTATCCTGCTTACACTTTATTTATATTATATTATCTGTAATGGGGGGGACTGTTTGGATTGGCACTCAGGGTTTTCCATGCCCTGGCTATGCATCAATCCTTATCTTTTGCCACTGTGAGACATGTTCTAGATTGTTGTATTTTCTTAAATATGTTATATTGTAGTTATTTCTTTAAATATAACTTTTCACATATTTTAGGCCTTAAAGTTATTGAGAACTTGAATTTTATGACACTCATCCTTGGATCGAGTTATCACTTTCGTTGCCTGACATGTTCTTACTTTGATATGTTAAATTTTCTTATTCTTTTATATATTTTAATTTGAAGTATTTTTAAAGGTAATTGTAGTTTAGCAGATTATTGCATAAAGGAAAATGAGTAGTGAAAGGGCACTCAGAAGTGCTGCA